>NC_089511.1:42085508-42759430 GCF_036850995.1 Saccopteryx leptura
TATCTTTGAATATATGTATCCTGATTTATTGATGTCACCCCATTAAAAATAAAATTATTCAAAAAAATAAATAAGGCCCTGGCCAGTTGGCTCAGCGGTAGAGCGTCGGCCTAGCGTGCGGAGGACCCAGGTTCGATTCCTGGCCAGGGCACATAGGAGAAACGCCCATTTGCTTCTCCACCCCTCTGCCGCGCTTTCCTCTCTGTCTCTCTCTTCCCCTCCCGCAGCCGAGGCTCCACTGGAGCAAAGATGGCCCGGGCACTGGGGATGGCTCTGTGGCCTCTGCCTCAGGCGCTAGAGTGGCTCTGGTTGCAACATGGCGACGCCCAGGATTGGGCAGAGCATCGCCCCCTGGTGGGCAGAGCGTCGCCCCTGGTGGGCGTGCCGGGTGGATCCCGGTCGGGCGCATGCGGGAGTCTGTCTGACTGTCTCTCCCTGTTTCCAGCTTCAGAAAAATGAAAAAAAAAAAAGAGAAAAAATAAAATAAAATAAATAAAAAATAAATTTTAAAAAATGCTTTTACCTCCTTTAACCTTTATTTTATATACTGCTCACAAAAATTAGGGGATATTTCTTTTGGGGGGGATATTTCAAAATGAATATGAAGTGATAAAAAATAAGCATTTGATTTTTTTAATTAAACAAAAACATCAAAAGCAAATGACAAGTCAAAGAAAATTTGTTCAATTATGCAGATGAGATGCAAAACCAACTTTATTTCATTGGTGAAAATGCACTATACAAAAGGCTGAAAGTACTGGTGTATCTGCACGTTCCCTCATCCCCCCCCCTTTTTTTTTTTGTATTTTTCTGAAGCTGGAAACGGGGAGAGACAGTCAGACAGACTCCCGCATGTGCCCGACCGGGATCCACCCGGCACGCCCACCAGGGGGCGACGCTCTGCCCCTCCAGGGCGTCGCTCTGTTGCGACCTGAGCCACTCCAGCGCCTGGGGCAGAGGCCAAGGAGCCATCCCCAGCGCCCGGGCCATCTTTGCTCCAATGATGCCTCGGCTGCAGGAGGGGAAGAGAGAGACAGAGAGGAAGGAGAGGGGGAGGGGTGGAGAAGCAGATGGGCGCTTCTCCTGTGTGCCCTGGCCGGGAATCGAACCCGGGACCTCTGCACGCCAGGTTGACGCTCTACCACTGAGCCAACTGGCCAGGGATGATCCCCTAATTTTTGTGTGCAGTGTATTTATGTGTTTAATAAACTATTCTGAACAAGAGTTGCAATTTCCTGCTTCTGTCTATTGTTAGGCATCTTACAGTGTTGTGTCCTTCTGTCTTTTGGTTTCAGGTAGAAGAGCACTTTTCAGCATTACTTGTAATGTGGGTCTTGTGGTAAATTCCTTCAGCTTCTGTTTGTCTGGAAAAGTCTTTATTTCTCTTTTATATAAAAAGGATGACTTTGCTGGATATATTATTCTTGGCTGGTGATCTCTCTTCAATATTTTGAATAGTTGATTACACTCTATTCTAGCTCATAGGGTTTCTGCTCAAAAATCCAATGATAATCTAATTGGATTTCCTGCAGAGATTACCATCTTTTCCTTGGCTGCCTAGGGGATTTTCTCTGCATCATTAATTTTGACAGTTTTACTATAACTTGCCTTGCAGGAGGCTTTTTTGGATTGAGATAATTATCAGGGGTCTCAAACTCGCGGCCCGTGGGCTGCATGCGGCCCGCTGAACAATTTTGTGCGGCCCGCAGACTAATCCACGAAGTTCAAAATATTTTGGATAAAATTAAGTAAGCCTAGGGGCCTACTTGTATTTGCTGAACGGCTGTGATCTTGCTCTGCGGCCCACATGCTGAGTTGAGTTTGAGACCCCTGAAGGTGTTCTATTAGCTTCTTGGATTTGAGGATTCAGTTCTTTCTACAGGTTTGGGATATTTTGTTGATTAGGCTCTCTTTTTTTCTTCCTCTTCTCCATCTCATTTAAATATATACTCATTTAAATTTTTTTCTATTTAATTATAGTTTGCATTTAATATTTTTTATTAGTTTGAGGTGTACATCATAGTGATTAGACAATCATATGCTTCACAAAATGTTATCCCCAATATTTCCAGTACTTAGCATACAGTTATTATAATATTATTGACTGTTTTCCCTATGCTGTACTTTACATCCCCATGAGTATTTTGTAACTACCAATTTGTACTTCATAATCACTTCATCTTTTTCATTCATTCCCCCAACACTCTAGTAACCATCAGGCTGTGTCTATGAGTCTGTTTCTGTTTTGTTTGCTCATTTATTTTATTCCTTAGATTCCATACATAAGTAAAATCATATGAAATTTGTCTTTTTTTGACTGAAATTTTCACTTAGCACAATACCCTCAAGGTCCATCCATGCTGCCGCAAATGGTAAGATTTCTTTTTTCTTTTTTTTTGTGACAGAGACAGAGGGACAGATAAGGACAGACAGACAGGAAGGGAGAGAGATAAGAAGCATTGTTCATTGTTTGTTTTCTCATATGTGCCTTGACCGAAGGGCTACAGCAGACCGAGTGACCCCTTGCTCAAGCCGGCAACCTTGGGGTTTTGAACCTGGGTCCTCTGCATCCCAGACTGACGGTCTATCCATTGCACCACCACCTTGTCAGGCAAGATATTATTCTTTTTTAATGGCTGAGTAATATTGCATTGTATATCTGTAACACACATTTTTATCCGCTCATCTATGGATGGGCACTTGGGTTGCTTCCATATCTTGGTTATTGCAAATAATGCTGAAATGAATGTAGGGATACATACAATCTTTTGAATTAGTGTTTTGGGTTCTTCGGATATATACCCAAAAGTGGAATCACTGGGTCATTAGTAGTTCTATTTTTAGGTTTTTGGAGAACCTCCATACTGTTTTTCATAGTGGCTACACCAGTCTGTATTCTGATGAACAGTACACAAGGATTCCCTTTTCTCTACATCCTTGCCAACACTGTTATTTGTGGACTTACTGGTAACAGCCCTTCTGACAGGTATGAGGTTTTAACTCACTGTGGCTTAATTTCCATTCCTCTGATGTTTAGTGACCTTGAGCATCTTTTCATGTCTGTTGGCCATCTGTGGGTCCTCTTTTGGAGAGATGTCTATTCAGGTCTTTGCCCATTTTTTAATTGAATTGTTTGCTTTTTTAGTTTTGAGTTGTATGATTTTTTTTTTAATTTTATGGGGGATCAGTAGTGAGAAATATCAGCTCATAGTTGCTTAATTTTAGTTGTTCATTGCTTTCTTGTTGCTTGTCATATGTGCTTTGACCAGGCAAGACCAGTGTTTCAAACCAATAACCTCATTGCTCCAGATTGACTCTATCTACTGTACCACCAAAGGCCAAGCAAGTTATATAATTCTTTATAAGCTTTGCATATTAACCCTTTATTAGGTGTATTATTTGTGAGTGTGTTCTCCCATTCAGTAGATTGTCTTCTCATTGTGTTGATGTTTTTCCTTTGCTGTACAAAAACTTTTTAGTTTGATATAGTCCCATTTGATTATTTTTTCTTTTGTTTCCCTTATTGGAAGAGATATATCAGAAAAAAATATTGCTGAGGTAAATGTCAAAGAGTTTACTCCCTGTTTCCTCTAGGTGTTTTATGTTTTTGAGTCTTACAAGTCTTCTATCCATTTTGACTTTATTCTTGTTTATAGTGTAAGAAGAAGGTGGTCTAGTTTCATTTTTTTTTTGCATATATCTGTCCTATTTTCCCAACACCATTTATTGAGCATACTGTCTTTATCCTATTCTATGTCCTTGCTTCCTTTGTCAAATGTTAATTGACCGTATAAGTGAGAGTTTATTTCTAGGCTCTTTGTTCTGTTCCATTGATGTATATTTCTGTTTTTATGCCTGTACCATGCTGTTTTAATTACTATAGCTTTGTATTGTAGTTTGTTATCAGTCATCATGATACCTTCAACTTTGTTCTTCTTTCTCAAGATTGCTGTGGCTATCTAAAGTTTTTTGTGGTCCATATAAATTTAGGGGCTATTTGTTATAGTTCTGTGAAATACACCATTAATATATATTTTTTTAACAGAGACAGAGAGATAGTCAGAGAGAAGGATAGACAGGGACAGACAGACAGGAACGGAGAGATGAGAAGCATCAATCATTAGTTTTTCTTTGAGCATTGTGACACCTTAGTTGTTCATTGATTGCTTTCTCATATGTGCCTTGACTGTGGGCCTTCAGCAGACTGAGTAACCCCTTGCTCAAGCCAGCAACCTTGGGTCTAAGCGGGTGAGCTTTTTGCTCAAGCCAGATGAGCCCACGCTCAAGCTGGCAACCTCGGGGTCTCGAACCTCAGTCCTCTGCATCCCAGTCCGACGCTCTATCCACTGCGCCACCGCCTGGTCAGGCGCCATTAATATTTTGATAGGAATTGTATTGAATCCATAGATTGCTTTGGGTAGTAAGAACATTTTAATGAGCATGGTAGATGTTTTCATTTATTTGTATTTTCTTCTATTTCTTTCTTCACTATCTTATAATTTTCCAGGTACAGGTAGGTCTTTTACCTCCTTGTGAAGGCAGACAGTTCAGGACTTTGGTTTGTTTGATTAGTGCTTCTGTTTCATTAGTAGTACCCCTATGGTGCAGATGTTGTTATGTTTGATGTTGTCCCACAAGTCCCTTAAACTATCCTTATTTTTTTTTTTATTCTTTCTGCTCTGATTGGGTGTTTTCTGCTATCTTAGCTTCCAAATCACTAATTTGATCCTCTGTTTCATGTAACCTGCCAGTGTATTCTTTACTTCAGATATTATAGTCTTCATTTCTGACTGGTTCTTTGATATGTTTTCTGTTCCTTTTTATGTATACTATCTCTTTGTTTAAGTTATCACTGAAATCACCCATTCTTCTAAGTTCCTTGAGCATCCTTATAACCATTGTTTTGAATCTTGTACATTAGTTGCCCAATTTCATTTAGTTCTTTTTCTGAGGAGTTCTGTTCTTTTATTTGAGGCCATGTTTCTTTGTCTCCCATTTTGGCTTCCTCTCAGTGTTTTTTCTGTGGTAAATCTGCTATGCTTCTCAGTCTTGGTATGAAGCCTTATGTAGTAGGTGTCTTGTGGGGCTCAATGGTACTATCCCCCTAGTCACCTGAGGTGGGGGCTTCAGAAATGTACAGTTGTTGAATTTTTTTTTTTTTTTGTATTTTTCTGAAGCTGGAAACGGGGAGAGACAGTCAGACAGACTCCCCACGCCCACCAGGGGCGACGCTCTGCCCACCAGGGGGCGATGCTCTGCCCCTCCAGGGCGTCGCTGTGCCGCGACCAGAGCCACTCTAGCGCCTGGGGCAGAGGCCAAGGAGCCATCCCCAGCGCCCGGGCCATCTTTGCTCCAATGGAGCCTTGGCTGTGGGAGGGAAAGAGAGAGACAGAGAGGAGGGTGGGGGGGTGGAGAAGCAAATGGGTGCTTCTCCTATGTGCCCTGGCCGGGAATCAAACCCGGGTCCCCCACACGCCAGGCCGACGCTCTACCCAACTGGCCAGGGCCTACAGTTGTTGAATTTTATTGCTGTTGGCCCATTCGTGGGTGGGGTTGATTCTCAGGCTAGCTGACTGTGAGGATCAACCCTGATGTCTGTGGGCAGTGTGGGAGAGGTACTCAGCCCAGGGACCTTGACAACTGTTTCTTCAGCTCTCTTCCTAAAGCCACACAATCCAGTCTGTTCTTGCATGACTCCAGTTTGCTTTAAGCGAACCTCCTGTCAGAGTCTAGAGTGAGTGGCTGCAAATGAGGTGTTGTAAGCTTATCCTTTAATACGGTGCCTGGGTTTCTAGCAGACTCGTCTTTCCCTGGTGCAGAGCATCCCTGATGATTTTCATAACCAGATGTCGTGTGGGCTACTGTCCCAGCTCTGGTGCTCTGGGCTGGAGAGCCCAGCTGGGATTGAGTCCCCATGCTTCTCATGGGGGTCCTTTGCAGTTGAGATGTCTCTCTGGACTTTCAACTGCCTCAGGTGGGGGCAGGGCCATCCCTTTTCTCATCTCTGTGCTTACTACCAGTCTTGTTGTGGCTTCTGTAAGTCCTTGATTATAAGACTTCTGTTCAGCTAGTTTTCTGCTGGTTATTCAGTTTGTTTGTACCATAGTTTACTTGTGATTCCAGTTTGGACTTGGGAGGAGGTGAGTATAACTTTCATCTACTTCTCTGCCATCTTGGAGTCAGGTAGTTCTCATACAATTTTTTCTTTTTTACTCTCAATTCTCTCTTCTTCCATCTGAGTCATTTCTGGATCTCTATCTTTAATATCACAATTCTTTCCTCCATCTGGCCTGCTCTATTTCCTAAGCTCACTAATTTATTCTTCCTCTCATTTATTGAATTCTTCATCTCCAGAATTTCTATTTGGTTCTTTTTTATAGTTTCAACTCTTTATGTAAGTACTCTTTTTGTTCATTGATTTTATTTGAGTTCATTGAAATGCTTTTCTGAATTTTCTCGTATCTCATTGAGTTTTTTCTGAACAGAAATCTTGAATTCTCTGTCATTTAAATCACAGCATCTCATGTCTTTTAAGTTTATTTTCTGGAGATTTTTCATTTTTTAAAAATTTATTTTATTTTTTTATTTATTGAATTTATTTGGGGTGATTGACATTGGTTAACAGAATTATGTATGTTTCAGGTATACAGTTCTATAATACATCATCTGCATATTGTACTGTGTATTCACCACTCCAAGTCAAGTCTCCTTCCATCACCATATGTCTTTCCTTTACCCTCTTTTACCTCCCCCCACCCCCTTTCCCTGTGATAATCACTATACTGTTGTATGTGTCTGATTCTGGATATTTTTTATTTTCTTTCTTACCATGTTACCTTGGTTATTTATTGTTTTTAATGGATTATTTTTCTGCCTGGTTATTTGTGAGAATGAAATCTTCTTTGGGCTTTCAGTCAAGATGGTGGTGTAGGTAAATCAAGACTGTTAGCCTGACCAGGCGGTGGCGCAGTGGATAGAGCATCGGACTGGGATGCGGATGACCCAGGTTTGAGAACCCGACATTGCCAGCTTGAGCACGGGCTCATCTGGCTTGAGCAAAAAAGCTCACCAGCTTGGACCCAAGGTCACTGGCTCAAGCAAGGGGTTGCTCAGTCTTCTGTAGCTCCACAGTCAAAGGCATATATGAGAAAGCAATCAATGAACAACTAAGGTGTCGTAGTGGAAAACTGATGATTGATGCTTCTCATCTCTCTCTGTTCCTGTCTGTCTGTCCCTATCTATCCCTCTCTCTGACTCTCTCTCTGTCCCTGTAAAAAAAAAAAAAAAGACTGTTAGGAGTGGTGGAGACTCAGAATGGTCTGGTCCCACACCCACGTGTGGTGATTCAGAATCAGGAGGGCTCTCTCAGCTGTGGAGGTTCCCCCGAGGAGCATGATGTTCCAGCCCAGGACCAGGCCCCACAGCCCAGGGTTCCAGTGCCAGTACAAAAAGTCCCCATAACTTCAGGCTGTAAAAACCAGCAGGGAGTATGGCTGCATGAAACAGTGCTGCTGGAGTCCCAAGTATTTCTCTTAAAGGGCCTGCACAGACTTACTCATTACTCAGACTTACTTGCTCTAAGCTCCAGCACTGTGGCAGCAGCTTGAAAGGAAGCAGAGACATACAAGGAAGAAATAAATTGTCTGGCACAGGGCAAGAAGTGGAGGTGCAGTTTCTCCCAAACAGAAGTACTGGCAGAGGCCATTGTTCCTTTTCTGAGACCTCTTCTAACAGAAGTCACAAGTGGGTGCCATATTTGAGTCTCTGTCAACCTGACTATCACTCTTTGTCCCACCCTGGTGGTTCCTTGAGACCCTGCTCCACCCGACTTGTGAGCCCACACAAGCTGTTTCCAGTGGCTATTTCATAGGAATGGCCAGTGTTGGCTTATGTTTCAGACTTTCCTAACATCTCTCAAACAAGCAGCATCCAGCTTCAGCATGTTTCGTGCCTCTTGCTAAGTCACGCCAGGCCTGACACTAGTGGCACTTGGCCTTGATTCACAGCTTGGCCTCTCCTGGGCATCTCCAAATCCAGCACAAGTAGCAGTCATTTGCAGATTGCTTTGCAGCTCATGCTGGTGGCCTTGGGAAGAATGCAGGTGGCAGCTGACCTTGGTCTGTACCTCCCAGGAAGCCCCAGAGCCCGCACACCCAGTGGACAGCTTCAGACAATGTGAAAGCACCACCCAATCACCTCTACATGTGACACACTCAAGGGAAGACTGAGTCCTGCTCCATGGGGTTGACCCCTGCACAACTGACCCTCCATGGTAGTCACAACCAGTCCTTGCAGCCAGTTGGCCTGGGGGGTCAATCCCTCCCATTGACATGCCAAGAGCAATCTGCTCAACTACAACAGGAATGTGTATGCAGCCCACATTGGGCATACCAGTAGTGCCCAGTTTAGGTGAATGGGGAGACACAGCACTGGACCCGATAGGACACCTACTATATAAAACCACTCTACCAAGCCCAGGATGTGTAGCAGCTCTACATATTGCATAGAGACAAATACAAGGAGGCTGCCAAAATGAGGAGACAAAGAAATGTGTCCCAAAGAAAGGAACAGACAAAACTACAGAAAAGAACTAAAAACAAAAAAAAAAAGACAAGCAATCTAGTAGATGCAGAGTACAAAACACTAGACATAAGGATGCTCAACCAACGTAGATGGGTAGAGGAACTTAGAACTTCAACAAAGAAGAAAAATTAAAATGGAACTAGAAAACAAAAAGAACCAGTCAGAAATAAAGAACACATTAACTGAAAAGAAGAATGCATTATAGGGAATCAGCAATAGAGTAGAGGAAGCAAAAGATCAAATTAGAGACTTGGAAGATAGGAGACAGAAAACACCCTATCAGATCAGCAAAAAGAAAAAAGAACTCAAAACTATGAGGGTAGTATAAAGAGCCTCTGGGACAACTTCAGGAATACCAACATTCACATCATGAGGGTGTCAGAAGGAGGAGAGCGAGCAAGGAATTGAAAACCTATGTAAAAAAATCATGATGAGCCTGACCTGTGGTGGCGCAGTGGATAAAGCGTCAACCTGGAAACGCTGAGGTTCCCGGTTCAAAACCCTGGGCTTGCCTGGCCAAGGCACATATGGGAGTTGATGCTTCCTGCTCCTCCCCCCTTCTCTCTCTCTCTCTCTCCCCTCTCTATAATGAATAAATAAAATCTAAAAAAAAAAAAAAAAAGTTAAAAAAAATCATGATGAAAAACTTCCCTACCCTTATGAAGGAAAAATAGACCTACAAATCCAGGAAGTGCAGAGTCCCAAACAAGATGAACCCAAAGAGGCCTACACCAAGACATCATAATTTTTTTTTAATTTTAATCTTTTTTGAATTAGAAAATTTCTTTTTTTTTTTTTTTTGTATTTTTCTGAAGTTGGAAACAGGGAGGCAATCAGACAGACTCCCGCATGCGCCCGACTGGGATCCACCCGGCATGCCCACCAGGGGGTGATGCTCCACCCATCTGGGGTGTTGCTCTGTTGCAACCAGAGCCATTCTAGCGCCTGAGGCAGAGGCCACAGAGCCATCCTCAGCACCCGGGCCAACTTTGTTCCAATGGAGCCTTGACTGCGGGAGGGGAAGAGAGAGACAGAGAGGAAGGAGAGGGGGAGGGGTGGAGAAGCAGATGGGTGCCTCTCCTGTGTGCCCTGGCCGGGAATCGAACCCAGGACTCCTGCACACCAGGCCGACGCTCTACCACTGAGCCAACCGGCCAGGGATGAATTAGAAATTTAATGGAGTGACATTGATCAATAAAAATACATAGGTTTTCTCATACACTGTTGGTGGGAATGTAAAGTAGTACAACCATTATGGAAGAAAGTATGGTGGTTCCTCAAAAAACTGAAAATAGAATTACCTTATGACCCAGCAATCCCTCTACTGGGTATATACCCCCAAAACTCAGAAACATTGATACGTAAAGACACATGCAGCCCCATGTTCATTGCAGCATTGTTCACAGTGGCCAGGACATGGAAACAACCAAAAAGCCCGTCAATAGATGACTGGATAAAGATGTGGCACATATACACTATGGAATACTACTCAGCCATAAGAAATGATGACATCGGATCATTTACAGCAAAATGGTGGGATCTTGATAACATTATACGAAGTGAAATAAGTAAATCAGAAAAAAACAGGAACTGCATTATTCCATACGTAGGTGGGACATAAAAGTGAAACTAAGAGACATTGATAAGAGTGTGGTGATTACGGGAGGAGGGGGGAGAGGGAGAGGGAAAGGGGGAGGGGGAGGGGCACAAAGAAAACTAGATAGAAGGTGACAGAGGACAATCTGACTTTGGGTGATGGGTATGCAACATAAGTGAACGACAAGATAACCTGGAGTTGTTATCTTTGAATATATATATCCTGATTTATTGATGTCGCCCCATTAAAAATAAAATTATTAAAAAAAAATACATAGGTTTTACCCTGGCTGGTTTACTCAGTGGATAGAGCTTCCGCCAGGTTTGATCCCTGGTCAGGGCACACGTGAGAAGAGACCATCTGCTTCACTTCCTCACCCTCTTCCCTCATCTGTCTCTCTTCCCATCTCACAGCCAGTGACTCAATTTGGTTGGAACATCGGCCCTGGGCACTGAGGATAGCTCAGTTGATTCAAGCATCAGCCCCAGACAGGGATTGTGGGGTAGATCCTGGTCAAGGCGCATAAGGGAGTCTGTCTCTCCATCTTCCCTCCTCTCAGTTAAAAAAATATATATATATTATGAAAAAAATAAAAAAGGAACTTGGATTCATGAAGCTACCACAGCAGCCCTGGCCTGGCAACCTCTACTCTTCTTTTATGCAAGAAAATAAATAGCCTTCAAAAAAAAAATTTTTTTTTAAAGTATTTCACTTAACTATTTAAGAGGTTAATAAGGAGAAGCCTTTCTTTTGTTTTCCAGTAGGTGGTGCTGAAGAACAAGTTTTTATACCCGAACTACTAGGATTTTTGGGACCTGTAGGGTGGTGTTAGGAAACCTTCATATTCCCCCAAGAACGTGCGCATCCCCTCACAACCCTGTCACCTAGGTCTCAGGGCACCATCCCTGTGGTGAGATGTGGCTGGCTGTGGATCTCCTGGCCCGTATGTTCCTGGCACTGCTGCTGCAGACTCACTCTGTCTGAGGTGACCCAGCTGTTTCTACGAGGCTCCCTTGCGATGTGGGGAGGTAGGCAGGGGGAAGCAGTCTGAATGTCTGCGGCACTGATTTTTCTAGTGAGTTTAGCCACAAAAGTACAGACCACTATGTCTTTTCACAATCTGCTGAGTAAGAGTCTTACTCCCAGGGAGGCCATAAAAGGATGGGTAGGTTCCCATGTCTGCAGTTTCCTTTGTCCAGTGATGGCAGCTTGTGGAACGCTGCCACCCTTTGCACCACTTCTCTGCCCTTGTCCCTAGGCCCAGCTTCAATGTGTGCCAGCCACTCAGGGCTGATTGTTCTTCCTCCAATTTTCCCAGTGGGGGTTGCACCCCAGCCTTTCACTGCGATCACATCCGCTGAGGCTGCAGCCAGGGCTGGACTGTGCCTGCAGCTCCTGTCTGTCCTCCTTCTTCCTGTCTCCCCTGTTCACTCCCACATACCTATCTGGAGGTGTCTCCATGCATGGATCCCTCAGACATGCTCGTGTTCATCAGGGAACCTTTTGTTGAATTATAGCTGTCCGACTTATAACTTCAAGGGGAGAGACCTGGAGGTCCTCTCACACCTCCATGCTGTTGACATTACTCCCTAGAAAGCCTTTAGACACACTGTCACCCCCCACTCCTCGGAGTCCTTGCACAGACAACAAACCAAACCCACATGTGCCAATGTCTCCACCTCAAATCTTTTGTTGTTTTTTTTTAGATTTTATTTATTCATTTTGGAGAGAGAGAGAGAAGGGGGAGGAACAAGAAGCATCAACTCCCATATGTGCCTTGACCAAGCAAGCCCAAGGTTTCAAACCAGCGACCTCAGTGTTCTAGGTCGAGGCTTTATCCACTGCGCCACCACAGGTCAGGCTCCAGCCCAAAACTTGAAGCTTCAAATAACCACCACTTATTCATGATTCTGCCATCTGGGCTGGGCTGGGCCGGGCTCAGCTGGGTGGTTCTGTTATCTTGCTTTGGTCACTCGTGTGGCTGCAGTTAGTTGGAGGCCTGATTGTACTGGGAAACCTTCATTTCATGTCTGATACGTCAGCTGAGGTGGCTAGAACTCCTGAGAGTTGGCCAAACATCTCTCTCCGTGTGGCCTCTCCAAGAGGGCAGGTGGATCTCTTTATATGGCAGCTCCAAAAAGGTGTATTCTAAGAGAACAAGCCCCTGCTTGCATCATGCATACAGACATCCTATTGGTCAAAGTCAGTCACATAGCTAAGCCCAGAATTAGTGGGGAGGAGAACTACACAAGAGCATGAACACTGGGAGGTGGGGTTATCAGGGCTTGCCAGTGTAAGTCTCCTACATCAGCTGCCCTATTCCAACACACAAGTGCCTTCTGAGGACTCACACAGTGGCAGCTGACCCATGAAGAATTCCCAAGAATATATCCTATTTTATTGATTCTAAGAACTTAATTGGAATTCATCTTACAGTCAATCATGCGGCATAGTTTCGTTTCTACATTTTTTCCCCTTGTGGTACATAAAGTGATATTTCCTGTCACCAGCATCTTGGATTCTGTTGACATAGAAGACATATATCCCGACATGTATGAACACACACACCACTAACATGACAAAATGTCTCTAAGAAATTTTGCATTATTAAAAATAGAATTATTAAATCATTAATTTTTAAAATTTATTCAGTGAGAGAGGAAGGGGGAGAGAGAGAGACCAAACATTGAGTTGTTCCTGTATGTGCCCTGACCGGGGAATTGAACTGGCAACCTTTGCACTTCTAGATGATTCTCTAGTCAACTGAGCTACCAGGCTAGGGCTCAAGTTATTTTCAGTGGGAAAAGCAGGGTGGCTTAGGGACACAAGAGCATCAAATGAGCAATAGCAAAATTATTTTCCTGCTAGAATTTCAATAATAACAGTATATTTAAACTAATTAATCTAAGAATTGCATTAAAAGGTAAACACAAGGAATCAGGCACTGAGCATATTGAGCAAAAAGGCCTTTTATTTCTTGTCCCGCCTAATTGGATCTCTTTACTGTCTGTTGCCTATCCTTGGCTGTCAAACCTCAAAGGTAGCTTTTCTCCATGCTGGTGGTGCTAGTCATAGATTTCTGCTAGACTTGTCTAAGGAAACCGAAGGTATAACCAGTATCAGAATGATATTGCAAACTGGGTTTTCTAATGAGGCTGTGGCATTGTATCCAACTTGCATCATGTAGCATCTTTCTTCTAATACCTACCAGGTCTATGTTTACTATACAGGACTGGCATTTACAGGCATATGTTCTGGAGATCTCATAGGTCCTTTGGGATGATTAGAAATAGATGCTCCCTCCCTGAGCCATCTGTCAGAAAAGTGTTGTGCTGACATTAGAACATAGCACGTTACTGTCATCTTCGGGTAAATTGTGGTAAAAATGCAAATCTGCAATGTCTAGGAGGTGAAGGGTATCAACTGGAATTTTGCAGTAATATTATGTATATGGGACAGCCACAAATTATTAGACAGTAGGTTAGCAAAATGGCCAACCTGGCTCAGAACTAGGAAGCTCTGAGCCTTCCAAGATAGTAACTTCAGAAAGGCAATGTAACTTCTCGCCTCCATTTTCTTATCTGTAAATGAAGATAGTCATACTACCTACTTCATCGGTATAAGTAATGATGAGGTGTGTAGTACATATAAAGCCCTTAGAGTGGTGCCTGGCACAGGGTGAGTGCCATGAGTGTTGCCATACCATTTAAAAATTTAAAAATCTTTTTTCCCATTGATTTGAGAGGGAGAGAAAGAGAGAGAGAGAGAGAGAGAGAGAGAGAGAGAGAGAGAGAGAAGCATCAACTTATCATCTCGTTGTTCTACTTAGTGTGCACTCATTGATTGCTTTTCATAAGTGCCCCAACAAAAGATGGAACTCGAATCTGCAACCTCGGCATGCCAGGACACTATCCTATCCACTAAGGAACCCGGCCAGGGCTAAAATAATTTAATTGCCATAGCATTAAAAATATTTTTAATCAATGATTTTAGTGAGAAAGGAAGGGAGAGAGATAGACAGACAGACAGACATCAGTCTATTCCTATATGTGCCCTGCCCAGGGATCAAACCTCTGCACTTTGGAAGGATGCTATAACCAACCAGGCTATCCAGCCAGGGTGCCATACCATTTTAAAATTTATTCAAGAAATATCAATAGTTACAAATGGCAGGCACAGTTCTAATATGTCCACAAATATTAACCCATTTAATCCTCATAGCAACCCTCCTGTGACAGGTAACTACATGTGTAGAGGGATAACTACAACATGTCACAAAATAGGATGTGTGAGACACTTGCAGACTCCACATAACCCTCTCTGGGACATGAAACCGGAATTCCTACACCACAGGGGGATTTCTATCACCTCCCCAAGAAGGCATGAAGACTTGGAAATAGAAAGAGCAGTTCAAGATTCCCAGGCCCTCAGCCCTGGCCAATGAGCATCGGTCCAGCATATAGACATCCCGCATTCAATTACCAGTCAGGGCATACAGGAGAAGCAACCATCTGCTTCTCTCCCACTTCTATCCCTCTTCCCCTCCTGCAGCCAGTGGCTCAACTGGTGGAGGAGGATGGCCCTGGGTGTTGATGATAGCTTAGTTGGGCTGAGTGAGTCAGCCTCAGGCACTAAAAATAGCTCAGCACTTGAGTATCAGCCCCAGGTGGGGGTTGCCAGGTGGATCCTGGTCAGGGTGCATGTGGGTATCTGCCTCACTATCTCCCCTCCTCTTACCTTAAAAAAAAGGTTCCCAGGCCCTCCTCAGGCTTGTAGGTGGGAGATGAATGCTGTGTGTGTGATTATGTATGAGAGAGAGTAGGAGGCAGGGGAAACTAGCCAGAGCCAAGCCTCCTGAATTCACCCGTGGACCCAGCATATAGAGGTCAGCACCAAGAAAAGCTCTAGGGTGGGCACAAGGAGCCTCTCCTAAGATTCTGCACCATGCCACCCCCCAAAACTGGCCTCACCCAGACTTAAAGATATCTGAGCAGGGATGCACACAGCATCCAGAGCTATGATTACTCACTGATTCCCCCATAGAGATACAGGATGACCTGGTGGGAAAGAGGACTTTATTGGGATGTTAGTGGGCAATACATGGGAGGGTGAGTTCCAGGGACCGAGCTGGTGGTCACCTCAAAGAACAATAAATTAATTTATAAAATAAGTTAAGGTGAGGAGGTCCAAAGCAGGGAGGCAGCTGGGAATACCTGAGGATTTCTTAGGGACAGGATCTGGAATTGGAAAGGGGCAATAAGAATTCCCAGCCCCCCTCACAGGGGCATGAAGTTAACTTTGTCAAGACCCCTTTCCCAGTCTGGGAGTGGGGATCTGGGGTTCCAGGAAGAGGAAAGGTCTGGGTTCAGCCAAAGTGGTGAGGGGGCTGGTTCAGGGTCGTTCCTCCAGGAAGCGGTAAGTGGGGTTCTCATAGCCATGATGCTGCAGTTCACGCAGCTGCTGCTCCTCCAGAGTCAGCATGGGGTCCACCTGCAACAGGGGCGGAGGCAGAGTGGGGCCCAGGGACCTGGGGGGTCTTGAAGCCCCTCCACGCCCGGCTCTGGAGCTCCTCCCCAGCCCGCGTCTCTCTGCCTCTCACCTCCACCACTCCATGGCTGATGGTCCCGTAGGGCTTCTTCCTGCGCAAGAGCAGCATGGCGAGGACAATCAGGGAGCCCCCACCAGCTCCCATGATCAACAAGCCGGATATGGCCTCCCGGGACACTCCTGTCCCAGCTGGTGCCTACAGGGTTGGTAGACGGGGGCAGAGGTCATCTTTGGGGCTCATCAGAGCCCACTATGGCTTTGGAAGTCACAGCAATACTGACCTCTCTCCCCAGATACCCAAAATATTCCTCCTCTTACCAGCTCATCCCTCTGAATCTCTGATGAGTGGGAAGGAAGACGCCTTGGAACAGACACATTCACCTGGAGGAGCAAGAGGTGTCAGGGCCCTGGCATCTGGGTCCCCGCCTCCTCCTCCCCCAGTGCCGAAGAGGGCATCTCCCAGCCCTCTTCTTCTCTAGAGTCCTGAAGTCCAGGTCCCCAGTTACCTCTTCCTTTAGCCAAAACCCCAAACCCCTAGTACCCTCCTTCTTTAGACCGTCAAGCCCAGGCCCCATCCCGCGGCCTCCCTCAGGAGCCCACAGGGCTAACTCACCTTCCACTCATACTGTTCCAAGGGGGACAGCTTCTCTTTCCCAGGGGGTGCCGCATCTTGTTCTGTGGACCCTACCCCCCAAGTCCTAGCTCATTTCTGAGAGTCCAGAGTGGTGCTGCCCCTATCTGAGAAGCGAGTCAGGGGCACTGGACTCTACCCAAGGAGGTCTGGGCTTCCCAACATAGGAGCCCTTTTCCATTTTGGCTCAGAGACTCAATGGGATTTTGTGGCTGGGGTCTACTCTATGAGATACTGACCTTTTGGAAGGGCCATGGGGGTGTCTGCTGACAGCCCTAAAAGACAGGGAGAACAGTGAAGAGAGGAGGGCTTCACTGAAGAAAGGGTGGAGAAATACCCTCCCAGGGTTTGGGGCAGGAGGATCAAGGATCCTACAGAGGCCTCCACAACCTGAAATATTCCTCCCCATCCTGTCCCACTCACTCTGACAGTTGTGACACCCTGACTCTGGCAGATCTGTTTGGGTTAACTCACCATCCTTGGAATCCAGAGGCCGCAGCCCACCCTTGTCCTCACTGCTGCTCCCGGGGGCAGGTACTTCCAGCTCATTGGAACTCAGGTGTTCAGAGCGGAGGAGTTCCTCTGAGGAGAACGCAGAAAGGTGGTTGAAGACGTTAGCGAAGGGGCTCCATAAACAAACAAACAAAAAACTGGATGAATGGATTGCACCTTAATAATAAAGTCATTGGGGGTAGCTATAAGTATGATCTGGGAAAGAGCAGGGCTGGTTGGAGGAACGCTTGTCAGGGAGGATAGAGATTGAAGCTGCAAGAAAATTGTATCTGTAAATAGCAGGAGAATCAGGGTTAGGTGTGGGATATGCAAAAGAAGGCACAGTGGATTTGGGGGATGTGGTGAGTCATGCTTTCCGGTATTTGTGCTCTTGTGTAGGCTCCTTCCCTTGGATCTGGACTGAGTTTGTGACTTGCTTTAACCAACACAATGTGGGCCTATGTCTTTCTTTTTTTTTAATTTATTTTTTTTCGGAAGGGGATCCACCAAGCAAGCCCACTAGGGGGCAATGCGCTGCCCATCTAGGGTGTGGCTCCATTGCAACCAGAGCCATTCTAGCACCTGAGGCAGAGGTCAGGGAGCCGTCCTCAGCGCCCAGGCCAACTTTGCTCCAATGGAGCCTTGGCTGCGGGAGGGGAAGAGAGAGACAGAGAGGAAGGAGAGGGGGAGAGGTGAAGAAGCAGGTGGGCACTTCTCCTGTGTGCCCTGGCCAGGAATTGAACCTGGGACATCCACATGCTAGGCCAGTGCTCTACAACTGAGCCAACCGGCCCCTGTGGGCCTATGTCTTAAAAAGACTTGGTAGTTTCCACTTTCATGTTTAGGGATCCTAAACCACTATTTTTGAAGTCCAGGCACCCTGCTGGAGAGATGACATGGAGCGGATCCATGGAGAAGAGAGGCCTTGAGCTACATGGAGAGGTAGAGAGGCCCAGTTGTGCCAAAGTCCCAACCCCAGCAGATTCGCTAGCTGAATGTAGGTGCTTGACTATGCTTGACTATGGCAAGACCAGCAGAAGAAGCACCCAGCAAAACCCAGACCAGAAGGCAGAATCATGAGCAAAGATGGTTGATTTAAGCCAGTAAGTTCTGGTATTTGTTACACAGGAATATATAACTAAAGTTGGACAGGGGGTCATATATACTCACGGATCTGGGGCCGCAGCTCCTGAGCCAGGCGGGGGTTCTGGTCAAGCAGCCCCAGGCTCTGATTCATCCTTTCCTCAATTACTTGAAGGTGGGTCTGCACCTGTGGAGGACTGAGTATGAAGGATGAACTGGGCAATATAGGCTAGAGATGGGGAAACTGAGGCAGGGTTAAAGAGGGTGAAGAAGGAAGGGCAATAGGGTTCAAGGAAAAGTGACACATAACAATTGAAAGGATACAGGACACAAGAGCCAGAAATGGGGCCACAGGAAGAAGGAAATTGGAGGAGGAGAAGCAGAATACAAAGAAAAGGAAAAGATGTACAAAAGACAGAAAATGAGAGGGGAAGTAAGGCAGAAGGGAATGGAGTAGTCACTAGGAAAAAGGGCACAGAGGAGACATGGTGAGTACAGGGTACAAGAAATATGGTATAGTAAATAGGTGATGGAAGGAAGTGGGTAGGAGAAATATGAGGCCGGATCTGAGGAATAGAAAGTGCGGTTTAAGGGGGTTCCAGAAAAGAAAGTAGGACTGGAGTGTCATGTTATGATGTGGTTAAGGGGAAAGACTTGCAGCTCAAGAGCACAGAATGAAGTACTCCCAGGCAGGAAGAGAACATCCAAGAAACAGGAATTAATTAGGCTTTGAAGGCACAGAATATGGGTTCCAGGGAAAACAAGTGGAGTTAAGGAGAAAGAAGAACTGAAGGACAGGAGCAGGATTCAAGGCACAGGAGGGGGTTCTGGAAAAGGAAGTAGAAATCCAAGGGACAAGAGGGGAGTCAGAAACACAGGAGGGCGGGCAGTGTGGCAGGGTCAAGAAGTGGGGATCCAAGGGACTGGGAAGGGTCCCAAGGTACAAAAGAGGGGTTCCAGGGCTAGGAGAGAGGTCCCAGAGACAGAGAGGGTGTGAGGGACAAGAAAAGAGTCCGCAGTATGGGGTCCGAGAGACTGGAGTCTGAGGGATTGCAGGGTATTTGACAGCTGGAAGAATCTGAGCACCTGGAAGCTCATCTGCTGGGCCTTCTCAGGGTCCACGGCAGTCACGTGCTGGTAGTGTCGCAGTGTGTGCCTTTGCTCCTTCTGCTCTGCACGCAGATAGCGCCGCAGGGCCAGCAGGACGTGCTCTGGCTGTGGAAGGGATGGAGGTTGCCTGGGCCTGCTCCAGCCCTTTTTGTTCCCTGCCCTCTGCCCCCACAGGGCACACACCTGAGGTGGATCTCCCTGCAGTGCTGCCAGGAAACCTTCTAGGGCCGCCCGGCGCTGGTCATTGATAAGGGCGATGACTCGGGTGGCATGGGTCTCCACCAGGCGCTGTCGCTCACCAGACACCTGTTCCTCCAGGGTCTGTAGAATGGACTGGAAATGCTATCAACGGGGTGAGCATAAGATCAGGAGAGGTGAAGATGGTGAAAGCCTGGGTCTGCGGTGTTCTGGAAGGGCAGGGCTATCGGGCCAAGCAGGGTGGATATGGTGGGTCTAGGTCTGGGTGGAGTAAACCCGGGGGTGGGGCTGGGCCACAGGATACTGATTGGAAGGGGTGGGGATAGTGGTGGGACTAGGCCTAGTGGGAGCCAAGCTGGCAGTGTAAACTATACTGGATAGGAATAATCAGAGTTGGCCCATGTTCAGGTGAAATGGAGCAAGTGTTGTAGTAAAGGTAGAGCTCTAGGTCTGGGCAGGGCAAATGGAGACCAACTGGGCCTGAGACTAAGATGGGGGAAGCAAGACTCAGGGATGGGGCTAACCTGAGTGGAACTACTACAGGGGGTAGAGCTGACCAAGGTGAGGTGGGAGAGATGGGATGGAGAAACAGGGGGCTGGGCCTGAGGAAGGAGCGAGTAAAAGTGAGCTTAGAGAGGCAGGACCAAAGGTAGGGGGCGTGGCCTAACAAGGAAAGGAATGCATCAAAGAGAGGCTGACAGGGCCTGGCTGTATCTGCAAGGAGCCTAGCTTGGGAGAGGACACCAGAGCTAGTCCTCAAAGGTAAGAATCAAGTTAAGACAGGGCAACATGGCCAATCTGAAGAGGAGAATAATGTCAGGTCTGACATAGGCCAAGAGGGGCAGAGCTAAATGTAGGGCTGGGGTCAAGAGAGGCTGATATAAGTAGGAAGGAGTGGAACTGCACGAGGCTGGGACAAGGCCTGAGCCAGGCTGAGGTTGGGTGTGTCGCAGGTAGTGGACAGGCATGAGTAAGCAGAGTCTGCTGGAGGTTGTCCTACCTCATTCAGGGCCTGTCTGTCAGCTTTAGGCAGATTCTTGGACTGGTTGTCTGCCATGGCCCATTCACGCATCACCTGGGATTGGGGGTGGAACTTCAGGATTCTAAAAACCACCCTGTTCCACCCAGTGGGTTCCCCAATCTTTCTTCAAAACCTCAGATGCCCCAGATCCCTTAAGTCCCATTGGTTCTTCGATTCCCAAGAGAGAAGACTCAGAAGAAATCTGAGGTGGAAGAGCCAGAGTTTCCCTAGAATCTGGAGCCATCTCAATGGGATTCTATGGGTTAGGGATCCCTGGTCATTTTATGGGTGGCATTGGGGGTTTGGGGTTGATAGGGCCTCAGAGAGCCTTTGGTATTCCCAACTTGTACCTGGGAATTTCCTGATATTTAATGAGCTCTATGTAGTGGGGGATCCTGGAACCCCCAGTATCATCACCTCATTAATCTGGCGCATCCTTCGCTCCTCCAGGTCCATCTTGGCCCTCAGGAAACCCTCGTGCTCACTGATTTCTCCAGGCATGCCAAAGTACACATCCACACCATCTGTGGGCCTCAAGGTGGGAGTCACTGCAACACCAGGGATCAGGGGGTCAGTCTGAAGCCCATCTCCAGGTCACCTTTTCTACCTGGACAACTATATTTCCTAGAGTGTACTGGAAACCAGGATGTGTCCACTTTAGCCATAGCTGCTGCCTAGCATCACGGGAAATGTAGTTCTAGACTGGGCCTGTTCTTGCAAACTTTACAAATCCATTATACCACACTCCAACCCAAAATAATCCTTAGGATCTATCAAATGGCTCCTCCATTTCCAGGTACCCCCAAACCACCCTTTCCATCCTTCACAGGCCAGGCTTTCTACCTCTACTTTATCCAAAGCTGCTCTCGTCCCTTCTGTTTCTCCCAGTCAGACCTCCCCCTCATAGGTCGCCCTCCCAAAGATATTCCTACACCAAGGCTCCCCAAATCATCCTCCTCCAGGGCAGAGGAGACTAGGGATTCAGAGATGGCCTCACCGTTGCTGACCCCTGCAGGTGGATGGGAGGTTTCAGGTGGGACTCTTTCCTTCTCTTCTTCCTCTTCAGCCTGTAGGGGCTCCACAAAGTAATCGTCTACCGGCTGCAGGAAGGATTCCTCCTCTTTCTCATCCTCATCCCCCTCAACTCTGCCCCCCAGGGGCCAGGACCGGGTGGAGGGGTCACTGAGGGAGCAGAAGACCCAAGGCAATAAGAACCTGGGCCCAGGCCCCCAGGCTCCCACTTCCTGCCTCAGAAGCCTTGGGATGAACATGGAAGATTCCTTCCCACTCACCCAGCTTCTGTCCCAGATGGGTCAGGAGTCCCCGGAGGGGGGCAGCACACATATTCCACACCTCGGAACCGATCCATGCCACAGGGCAAGAGCATGCCCGAGCCATGTAGGATGAGGCCCTGGGAGCTGCAGGCCTATAAGAAGAGTGGGTCCAGATGCCAGGATTTGGGGGTAGGAGAGGGTAAAGCAGGGGCCTGAATGCCTGAGTCTTGGAGGCTGGTGGGGCTGGGAGCCTGGATCCCTGGTTCAGTCTCAGTGGGAAGAGGGGGATGAGGCCTAGACTTTTGGAATCCAGAGGAGGGGGGTATTTGGGGATTGAACTCCTGGGATCTGAGGGGTGAGGACAGATGGGCCAGGGTCCTGACCTCCTGTGCTTCCTGATGCCTCCAGGTTGAACTCTCACACTGGTCCATGCGCTCCTGGTGCAAGAACCGGCAGCCTTCCGGCACCAGCAGGGCCTCACTCACGAATTCACCCGCTGGGGAATGGGGGCACCAGAGTGAGACCCTCCACAGCCACTAGCCTCACCCTCCTCAGAATCCAAATATATATATATATATTTTTAAATTTTTATTTGTTGATTTTAAAGGGTTTTTTTTGTGTTTTTTTTTTTTTTTTAATTTTTTACAGAGACAGAGAGAAGGATAGATAGGGACAGACAGACAGGAACAGAGAGAGATGAGAAGCATCAATCATTAGTTTTTTGTTGCAACACCTTAGTTGTTCATTGATTGCTTTCTCTTATGTGCCTTGACCGTGGCAGACTGAGTAACCCCTTGCTCAAGCCAGCGACCTTGGGTCCAAGCTGGTGAGCTTTACTCAAACCAGATGAGCCCACACTCAAACTGGCGACCTCGGGGTCTCGAACCTGGGTCTTACACATCCCAGTCTGACGCTTTATCCACTGTGCCACCACCTGGTCAGGCCAAATATATATTTTTTATCCTCAGAGGCTTCTCTGCCCTACTCAGGACCCAAGCATCCAGCTCCCTAATGTGAGCCTTGAGACCTGGGCTCAGAATCTCGCCCCTCAGAGACCCCACCTCCATTTCCCTCCCCCAGCCTGTGACTCACGCAGGCAGTGGAAAGGCACGACCTGGTGGTGAGGATGGGCACAGTGGCCATCACGGGCAGCCCCGCACCAGCGCTCCATGGGGATGGCCTGTGTCGCCTGTTCCACACGTGCAATCTGCAGCTCCGGGTACATCTGGGGACATCCGGTGGGCCGATCAACCCACTGCCCTGCCCTTACCAGCCATGCATCTCTGCTGGCCATGTCCCTTTTCAAGGCTACAGTGTTCATAAGACGTTCTTCTCCTTAGTCCCTGCTTCTCCATAGAACCGGTCTTAGATATCTTAAGTCCTGTTTGCCCCCTAGCCACACCCGATAGTAACGCTTCCTTAAAAGCCCCACCATCCTTAAGCCCCTCTCCTTTTCCTGGCCAGTTTCTCTACAAATGCCCTTCCATATATCTGTAAACAGAGGCGGATTTAAAGGTGGGCACACTGGGTGCGCCTCTGGGCCCCAACTTCTGAAGGGCCCCGACTTCTGAAGGACCCCGCAAAACCCCAACTTGACACTTTTTGCTAATGACACCAAGTTTGGTTTCATATGTGCAATTTCAACATTAATAGTAAATATTTTTTTTTATTTATTTAAAAATATGGTTAACATTTTTTTTGTTGTTTGTTTGTTTTGGAGACAGAGAGAGACACAGACAGACAGAAAGGGAGAGAGATGAGAAGCATCAATTCTTCGTTGTGGCACCTTAGTTGTTCATTGATTGCTTTCTCATATGTGCCTTGACCAGGGGGCTACAGCAGACCGAGTGACCCCTTGCTCAAGCCAGCGACCCCGCGCTCAAGCTGGTGAGCCTTGCTTAAATCAGAGGATCCTGCGCTCAAACTGGCGACCTTGGGGTTTCAAACTTGGGTCCTCCGCATCCCAGTCCAATGCTCTAACCACTGCGACACCGCCTGGTCAGGCTTAACATGTATTTGTAATTTTAGTTTCCCTGTCTCTCTCTTTTTTTTTAAGGGGTCCAATATTTTCTTCTGTGTCTGGGGCCTCAACCGATCTTAATCTGCCTCTGCCCATTAAATCAACTTTTCTAAGTCCATCTCTTTTCTGATCACTTTGGCCTCCTTCCTCAATCAGGTTCATCTCTCTGTAGGTTCCACCAACCTTTAAGCCTTGCCTTCTTGCCTGTTTGGCCTCTCAGTAAGTGTCCCTTCTTTTTGTGTAGCCCTTCCTTTTCATAGCCACGCCTCCTAGCTTTCCACTCTTTTCACTGGGCTCCACCCTCCCCTTTGGCCACGCCCACTTATACTCCAACTCTTTAAGGCAGGGGTCCCCAAACTTTTTACACAGGGGGCCAGTTCACTGTCCCTCAGACCGTTGGAGGGCCGGACTATAAAAAAAAACTATGAACAAATCCCTATACACACTGCACATATCTTATTTTAAAGTGAAAAAACAAAACGGGAACAAATACAATATTTAAAATAAAGAACAAGTAAATTTAAATCAACAAACTAACCAGTATTTCAATGGGAACTATGCTCCTCTCACTGACCACCAATGAAAGAGGTGCCCCTTCCGGAAGTGCGGTGGTGCCGGATAAATGGCCTCAGGGGGCCGCATGCGGCCCGCGGGCCATAGGTTGGGGACCCCTGCTTTAAGGGGTCCACCAATTCACTGGGCAGGTACCTTCCTTAGCCGGTCTTTGCACAGTTCTCCTCTTTCCTGAACCAGTTTCTCTCTTTTTTCTGTTTCTTCTTCTTCTTCTTCTTCTTCTCTTCTTCTTCTTTTTTTTTTTTTGTTTTGTTCTGTTCTGTTTTGTTTTGTGACCTAGTTTCTCAAAAACAGTTGCTGCCTTTTCCTAACTTCGCCTCTGGCCAGACCCCTAGCTGACTAATCTTCTTAGATCCCTGGTCTCTTGGCCTTTTGAACTCCTAGCTTTCCTTGCGCGACTCTGCCGCATCTTTGACCCTCCTTCACGCCCCTCTCAGTAGGTCCCGCGCTCACCTGTCTGCAGTACTCGAGCACGCGTTGCGGGTCCCGGAGACACCTTCGCGAGCGCTGTGCGTCTGGTTCCCATCGGCCAGTGCGCAGGTCCCGATGAAGGCTTAGGTGCCCACATAGCCCAGCCACTTGAGCCGACCCCGGGGCCTAGGTGTGTGGGCGAAGGGGTCAGTAAGGGTCCAGGAACATTGACGTGCTGGTCCCTCGGTCCTTTGCTCCCTAGGACCCAGATGCTTAGACCCCAGAACCAATCCCCTTCACCAACCACCTGCCACTGTAGAGGTACGGTTCCCCGGGATACAGTTCCTACTGGGCGGGGCGTCCCAGCTCTCCTGTTGCTATGGCGACTCGGGTCTCCCAGGAATAACGGGACTCGAGACAAGCTCCACCCCACCCCACCCCCCGGCGCAGCCGCACTAGAGCGGAAAGGGGTTAAACCTGAATCGCGGGGGAGGAGGTCAGAACCCAGGCGTTCTAGCCTCTCTTCTATCCATCCCTAGCTTAGGCTCCCATTCTTGGGTGCAAAGATGACAGAGAAGGCCTGGACACTAAGCCCTTGAGGGTTGAAGAACTACCTCCTGGGTGGGGAGGGGGGCGGTGGCTGGAGGCCTAGACTCCTGGGTCCTAGCAGGCTGTGGGGCCCTCATATTGGTCCAGACAGGATCCAAAGGGACCCCGGTTCTTGGATCTAAGTGTCTTACTGCTTGGTGGATCCTACGTTCAGGAGGGAAGGGGTTAGGGCTAAGTCACTCAGGTCGAGAGGGTCTGAAAGGGCCGGATTTCTGGGACTAGGAGCTCTGGAAAAGCCAGTTTCTATGCTGGGGGCAGGAGGTGGCTGGGACGACACCTGATGGGAGCTGAGGCCTGGACTCCTGGGTTCGTGAAAGCCTAGAGCCGTTAGGGGCTCCTGGGGGCCAGCGACCTGGCTGGAAAGACTGCACTTTCCGCCCTGGACATGTCTGCGTCGGAGTCCAGAGGCCGGTCCCGCCCCTTCCCCCATCCCACAGGACCCGGCCCGGCCTCACCTCGGCCGCGCCGGGGCTCCCACCGGCCAGGCTCCCGACGGCGAGCTGCGCGCGCAGAAGCAGCAGCAATAGAGGCAGCAACAGCGGCAGCGGTGGCGGGCCGCGGCGGCCCAGACCGCGAGTGGAGGGGCTGATGTGCCCCATGTCTGGGCTCTCGCGCCCTCACGTCCCCTGCACTCCCGCCCTGCCCGGCCCGGCCCAGCCCCAGAGGTGACAGGAGCTCCCAGCGCCACCGCCGCCTCCTCCTGCTCCTCCTGCCACCGCCCCCTGGCTGCGCCGGCGCCGCCAGCTCCGCCCCACGCCGGCCCCGCCTTTCTGGCCAGGACAATAGCTTGGCAGCTCTGCGCAGACTGGAGCAGCTCCGGAACCCTATGTGGGAGCCTGCGTCAAGCCCCCACCCCCTAAAGATGTCAGGTGTCCCACCCCAGGCAAAGGCCTACCCTGGAGTCTGAGTCATGGGCTCCGCGGTTGTGAATATTGTGTCCTCCCTTGGACCCAAACACTCAAATATTGGCTTCTCTTCCAGGGATTGTCAGCATTGGAGACACTCCTACTCCCCAAACCCAACAAATTCTTCTCTTGAGTTGCCAGAAATACAGGCCTCCAAAATTTCCCAATCAAGAACACAGCAGTTGCAACCCAGTCCTCTTCTCCCTCAAATCCAGGTGTCTGGGCCCTGGCACCTCTCCTCTTAGGACCAGATACCAAGCCCCCAGCCCTTTCCCCCTAAGATCCAAGAATCTCAGGCCTTCTGCTCTGCTGTCCAAGGGTCTCAGGTGTCTGGAACTTTAACTCCTAGTTCAAGGATCCATGACACAAAGTCCCCAGGTCCCGATGAAGGCTGGACCCCCATCTTTGCTCTAAGGGCCAGGGAATTCTTTTTCCCCACTCCCACCCAGCCTCTCCCTCTCAGCCTCCCCTTCAGGGCTTACTGCTTTGTCTCCTCAAATGACAGTGCAGAATCCCGTCTTTCCCAAGCTCACTGGGGTAGCCCTGTCATGGGTGTGCATCTGCGCGTGTATGTTTGTATAGATGTATATAAGAAGAGCACGGAGTATTAAACGAGTAGCAAGGGGCTTAGAGGTGGTGCCTGGATTTGCTTCTACAGACACTTCATAACCTCGGGTATAGGAAGGGCCTTGGGGCAGGCTTGATGGACCCCTTTCTTGACTGAGGGTAATAATGCCAAGAGAATCCTAAAGACAAATTTTAATTTTTAAAACTAAACATAGATCACCTCATCCAAGATTCTACCCCCACCACCTCCAGTGACAGATCTCACCCTATCCTCACTGACTTGGCCCAATTCTTCCAGGGCCTTTAAGGAAGGTGGACGGAATCAAGATGGTGGCTATCTTGGGTTCCCAAGTAACTGTCATCTTGGCTTCACTTCCATTGGCCAAACAAAGTGTGTTTCAGGGAGAGCCAGGACGGGGCCTAGCCTGGCCTCCATCTTAATCTGTTCTATGTTACCTTTCTTCTCAATGTAAGTGATCATCCTGAAATATCTTCTTTCAGTGTCTGGAAACAACTTCCATATCTGCTTCTAATTCCCATCACCTCCGTCTCTATTCCTCAGTCAAGAGACCATTTGGCATCTTGAATCTCTTTTATACAGGGGAATAGGTGGACATGGTGGCCATCTTGCTCCCACTTGGGGCATTCCCCTTGGCTGAACAAACTGTTCATCAATGACCCAGGCAACAGTAATAATCTATCCTTCCCCTCAATATTTAGTTTTGGAGAAGTAAAGTTGCTAACTTGTTCCGATTCTTCAGAAATCAGGACAATTTATCATGGCAAATTGAAGATTCCAGTACTTTTTGATCGGAGAGATGTCACACATGAGTCTGGAGACGTGAGTGGCTCGGTGTGGAGAAGGCAGCATATGGGAAAAGGGGACTCTTAGGGGCCATGTCTGAGGGCCCAGAGGATGTAGGTTTCATGTAGCTGGTAAAAGCTCGAGAATGGGGTGTGGTGAGGTAGCCTTCCTGGGCTCTATACAGTTTGCAGGGGGAAGGTATGCCCAGGTGTGAGTTGATGTCATACAAAGGAGCAGTACCCAGAGGTCCAAGAGGGGCAGAGGGTGGCAGGAAGAGGCCTCCTCCAGGGGCTTTACCGAGGCTCAGGCTCACACTTACTCCTCGGACCTTGTAGTAACCATTGGTCGGGTCCTGAGGGAACAAGCGGGATTTGTGAGTATGTGAGGGTACAGGGGGGTGAGGACCACTAACAGGGAATGATCCAGACCTAGTGAGAGACAAAATACAAACAGGAGGAGGCAGAGACAGAGAGACAGACATACAGACTGGTAGGAAGACAAAGTGAGACAGAAAAACAATGACAAGAGACAAAGGGACAGAAGAAGAAGGGCAGAAAAAGGCAGAGACGGGATACAGACCTGTTGAGGGGTGGTCATGTGGAAGGAGATGCAGAAGGAGAAAGAGAGAGAGAGATTGAGACCAAGATATTTATTCATACATCTGCCCAACAGCCCCATGGCTTTGATCTCATGTCATGCCTTCTGCTCCTGCTGGAGAGACCTGGACCTGTCCTCATAGAGATATTAGGCCGAAGGGGAAATGACAGATCAGCAGACAGAGCCCAGAGAGGTCAGGGCTGTATGGGGGAAGTACAGGCAGAGTGACGGGGACTGTGATGATGAATCTTTCTAGGGATGCACAGGCAAGATGATCAGGGCTGTGACGAGGGGAATGAGGCTGTGACAGAGAAGCCCAGATAATAGTGGTCCTGGCTGTGACAGGCATAACAGGGACAGAATGATTGAGGCTATAAGGAGGGAAACATGGGCTTTGTAGAACAAGGGATGTTTGAGCTGAGATCAAAGGAATTGAAGGAGAGAACTAGGTAGATATGGAAAGGAAGTAGGAGTGTTTCAGGCCAAGTGAATAGCAGAACAGCATGTGCTAGGTACAGTGGAGGGAGAGAAGGGACCCTAAAGGCAGGCAGGATAGGAGATGTAAGGCCGGTGTGGGACCTGGTAAGTAGAGGGGGCCTGAGGGAGGCAGCCAGGAGAAGGCATCCAGGAGGCCTGAAACATGACTGCGATGGGAAAAGCTCAGAAAGTGTGAACCCTGATCTGGGGCTCAAGATGGAGGTCAAGGCTAGGACAAATACGTGGGCAGAGTCAGCAGATATGTAAACTGAGGCTATGAAGGGGGGTGAAACAGCCCAGGAGGAAGTAGACAGAAGGCAAAGGGAGCTAGGTCCCCACTCTGCAGCAACAGAATAAAAAAGGGGGGGACAGAGAGAGTAGAGAAGGGAGCTCTTCCCCTCCCAACACTACTCACCTTGGTCTCCAGAGCCCCCTCATCATCCAGAACCAGATCACTGTGGTCCATGTGCTCAATGGGGCCCTGGGGTAGAGTGCTTAGTGATAGCGAGTAGTTAGAGGGTCCTCCTTCCCCAGTGCCTGACCCCAAGCACCCTCAACTGGACAGTGGAGGCCAGGCAATAGAGAGCTGGGTCCAGACTCAGGGAAACAAGGGGCCCTGGGGACAAATTGGATCCAAGGAATAACCTAATTTATTGGGTTAATGGGGTTAATGTTTGGACTAGGCCCCAATTTGAATTTAGGGACCCCATTGGGACTGGATTACTATTGGGTCTAGAGGCACAGTTAGGTGTGGGGATCCTGGCTTCCTACCTGGTCCTCACTGCTGCCTGTCTCCTCCTCCTCAGGGCTCCGCAAACTGGAACTATGGTTGCTGCCCGGGATTTGCACCAGGTTCTTTTGCTTGGAGAAAGAGGCTGAGGCCAAGGAAAGTGGGGTGGGAATGGGGGGTGGGGTGGAGGCAGAGGTAAGCAATGGGGCAGGCTCACAGTTTGTGGAGACCAATGAACAGGAAGGGAGAAGACTAGGGGGATCAGGATAAGAGGCTAGGAATCAATGAGAGCCCTCGTCTGGGAGGGCAAGGCGTGTGAGCTTGAGGAGGAGGAGTTAGGGCTTCAGGGAGGAACCAGGGCCTGAAGGTGAGCCAAGCCCCACCAAGGGCGAGAGAGGCAGCACGGGGGCCAGGTCCCAAGGCCTGGCCGTCAGTGCGCTAGTGTGTGGGGTGGGTGCTGGGGTAGGGCTTGGGCACTCACCCTTGCCTCGGTACCAGCAGCAGAGGGCCGCCCCGGTGATGACTGTCAGGAGAGTCACGGCTGAGGAGGCCACTCCAACCACAATTCGCACAGTAGGCAGCAAGTCTGCAGGGAGAGGAGAGGACGGTCTCGAGAGGTTGAGTGGAAGACTGAGGAGGAACTGGGGAACAGGGGCTCGGGGCTTGGGCTGAGGTCTCTGGGTTGAAAAAGTCACCAAGTTTGGGGACACCCAAGTTTGTAGTAACCAAGCTTGGGGTTCCTGGGCATAGGAGCTCATAAAATTGGGGTTGTATAAATGTACAAATGAACTTCCTGGCTTTAGGGAGTCTTAGAATTTAAGTGGTTTAACTTTGGAGATTCCCTGCTTTGAGGCACCTGAATGTGAGGGGTGTCTCGTTTTAGGATTCTGTATTTGAGGGATTTATTTTTGAGGGTCTCAGGATTCAAGGGACTCATAGTTTTGAGGTTCCCAAGGTTTGAGGGGGGCTCTGCATTTGGAGGCCCTCAGTTGGCAGACTGTGGTGTTTTGGGGGGTTGAGACTCTCTGGTTTGGGCGTCTTCAGGCTCTGGGTCTCACCTCTATGGCCCAAGCTGACATGGGTACCTCCCTCACCCAACCGGTTCCGGGCACTACAGTTGAAGCCTCGGCTAAAATCAGACTCCTGGGTTCCGGAAATATGTAGCACAGAGATCAGGCCTGGACCCTGTCCAACTTGGCCCACCGGAGCTGGGAACGTCTCCACCAGGAATCGACCCAGAGATCCCTTCTCCAGGGAGCCCTCATCCCAAGACCAAACCTTGGGGCACAAAAGAAGGAGGTCAGAGGAGACTGGGGAGGAAATGAGGGAGCCGGCAGATGTCAGGCAAGTCAGAAGTAGTCACTCGGTTTTGGGGGTCCGGCTAGGAGGTCAGGGATCTCGGTTGGGTAGGTTGTGAGAGCAGGGACATTTCCTTACCACGGCTTCTGGGGCAGGGGTGGCGAAGACTAGACACTGGAGGCGGGCAGGGCCCCTCAGGAAGGCGGGCGCTGAGTGCAGGGCAGTCACTACAGGGGGAGCTGGTTTGGAGATTATGGACCAGTCAAATGCCCGCCCACCCTAAGCACGTTTTCAGTAAGACAGGAACAGGCACTCCTCACTAACCAAACCAACCAAACCCCTCAACAAACTCCGAACCCCTCCAGAACTAGCTTTCACTAGGTCCCACTAGTACCCCCAGGACCCACCTCCATGAAACTTTCCCTCTCAAGGCCATGACCACTATGTTAGACTTTGCCCACCTCTGCCCATCCCTGTCCCAGCACCTGCCCGGTCCTTTGGGAAGCACCAGTTTCTCACCGTTCACAGTCAACCTGGCCTCAGCAGCGCCACCCCCTAGGCCGGAGAGGCCTGGCTCAGCCCTGCACACATAGTTGCCTGCGTCCTCTGGCCCCACCGATGGAAGACGGAGCGTGGACTCGAAGCCCAGAACCTGGGATATGAAGTGGCATCAGGAGCAGAATCTTGGGAGGATGCTCCATCCACTACCTGCCACCAGCGCTAGCCCCAGATACGACCTTACCTGTGTGCCCCCGTGGCGGGTCCAGGTTACCCGTGGGAGCGGGTTCCCGTGCCAGGCACAGCTAAAAGAAGCATCTTCCCCCAGGTCTACAGACATGGGCTCTGGCTTTGTCTGCAGAATCGGCCCAACTGGAGAAAAGAAAGAGTCACATGACCATGGAGGGCTGCAACTTCTGACTCAGGATCAGCCATTAGGAAACAGCACCCTAACGGGCCCAAGTATAAGCTCCCTGTCCACAACTCCACTCACATGCCCTGACCACGCCTCCGCCCTGCCCTGGCTCCACTTTGGCACTGACCCAGCGCAAACTCTGCCTGCATCCTATGCTTGCCCCACCTCCTTCCACTGCTGGTCACAGCCACACCCCACTCTAGCCCACCACGGATTTCAGCAGGTCCCGCTTTGGCCACATCCATGCCCCGCCCTGGCTCACACAGCACATCCAGTGCGACGCTGTAGTTGGCGCTACCCACGGCGTTGCTGACTTCGCAGGACACTGGCTCAGTTAGAAATGAGGCCTCTGCCACCACCTCCAATATTGGTCCTCGGGCCCCCAGTACTGGGGACCCCCCCTTTGCCCACCTGTGGAGGTGGTGGGGCTGTTAGTGTTGTCTCTGCTCCCCAGCACACCTACTCATGTCCCAGCCCCAACCCTTCCCAAACCAGTGCTTTGGGCTGGGGAGAGGTGATCTTCATTCATCCTCACCGATAGCTTGTGACAGGAGGCTGGGCCCTGGCCTGGCATAGGAAAGTGACCTTCTGTCCCTCCTGCACAGTTTGTGGTTCTGCAGACAGAGTCACCACTGGGGGGTCTGTGAAGGTGGGTCAATAATCAGCAGTGGTCTGGACCTGGAACACTCCACTGATGACCTAGGAGTCTAACTCCCAGCCCCCTTCACCCCAGGAGTGTGGCTCCCCAGTTTCCTCTTCCCTTTGAGCCAGAAGTCCAGGCAGGTGCTCAGTTCTGTATCCCCTCAGGAAACACAGGTCCACAGCCCCCTCCTTCCTCATACCATAGAGTCCAGAACCTAGCTCCCCATATTTTGCCAAGGACTCCAGGCTCAGTGTCCAACTGCACTTACACTGCAGGCTCAGTGTGATAGCTGTGTCCTTTCCTGCAGGCAGGGCCTGGCTCCGGGCCCGGCAGACCAAGGTGGCTCCATCATCCTCGCTGGAAGGAGTCAAGGATAAGATGCTCTCCACTGACCCAGTGGTCCCTTCCTTCAGCAGGGTCTGGAGGTTATAAATAATGATAATGACTTCATGTACCCTTTATATAATGCTTACTATGTGTCAGGCTGTCTTCTAGGCACTTAGAAGTATTGCTTTCTTTAATCCTCACAATTACTCTATGAGGGGCATACTACTATTATCCTCATTGTACGGATAAGGAAACTGAGGGACAAAAGAGTTAAAGTTACTTAAGATTAATCAACTAACAAGTGACTGAGTCAAGTAGTCCAGACCCAGAGTCCTCACCCTTAATCATACATCAACTGTCTCAAACCCTTGAACCCTTGCCCTCCCATGCCATTTTCTCCTCTGATGGGCCTGTGATCTGATTGAATCCCCACATTTCCCTGAATGGGCAAAGGCTGGCACAGGGATCTGCATCTGACCTGGTAGAAGGTGGCCCCATCCAGCCGGACTCCATCTTGAAACCACAGCAGCTCAGGGATGGGACGGGCATCCCCACGGCTCCGACAGGTCAGATTTGCAGGAACCCCAACAACCAGAGACACAGAGGGGCCGCCCAGCACCTGAGGGGCTTCTGGGGGCACTGTGGGTAGATCTAGGGTCAGAGCTGGATCCTGGGCCCAGAGACCCTGATCTTTTCTACTCTAACCCACCACTCCCCTGTGCTCCCTGGACTCTAATCCTCCGAGCTAGGGCTGGCAGTCTCTCTGGACACCACTGGGGAGATAAGGGGGCTGGATCCTCACCCAGCACGTGCAACTGGGCTGGTCGTGAGCGGAGGCCTGCCTGTGTAGCTTGACATTCATATGATGCTTGATCCTCTAGCTCCACAGGCCTAATGTGGAGGTCATGCTGGCCACTGGCTGCATTCCCTGATATCCAGTACCTGGACCACCCTGGAATCAAGGAAAAGATAGTTACACCACAGTTCTGAGTTCCTGCCCCCAGCCCAAAAGTGAGCGCTGGGCCAGGGACACACTAACCCTCTCCCAGTCCAGAGTCACTTAAAACTTGGGGGCAATAAATTCAGAAAAAAACCCTCAGAAAACAATCGCCATAAAAGTCAGATTAGATGCCACCTCTGGGGTAAAGAATGAGTGGGCTATGAGAGGGGAGAAAAAGAACAAGAGGCTTCTGGATCTGGGCAGTTGTAACATGGGTGTTTACTTTATAGTTATTTGGCAAATCTTCCATTTATGTTTTATGTGCTTTTCTGCATTTATGTAACATTTTACAATAAAAATAAAAATCTCCCAACCCCATGAGTCACCCCCAAAGTACAAACTAAAAATTCAGGGCATTCAAATATTTATCTGAGACCATTGATTTCCCAAACTTAAAAATGTCAACGTAATATACTTTGTTTACAGAGTAAGCCCAGTATCTCCACCCTGGAGCCAGAGCCAGCCCCTCCCTGAATAGAGAGAACAGCCTCACCTGGCAGGTCCCTTTCACCCCCTAGAGCCAGCCCATCCTTAGTCCACTGAACCAGCCCTGAGTATGTGCCCACGGCACAAGGCAGTCGGGCCTCATTCCCTAGCAGTACCACCAAGTCCTCTGGCTGTTGCAGGAAGTGGGGCGACAGGCCTAAGAGATTAGGAAAGAGGAACAGAACTGAGTTTAGCACAGTCAAGAGGTCTTTCATTCAGGATCCAGGAGTTCAGTTCCAAACCTTCCCACAGACCCAGAAGCCCAGGCTCCCAGATTTCTCCTTCCTCAGACCCAAGAGCTCGAGCCCTCAACCACATTCACTTCAGTAGTCACTTGGCAAACAATCCTCCCTATATTTACCGCCTCCCCCGCCCCTCGCCTTACCTGCACGCCCTCTGAGGCTAAAGAAGAGGACGAGGAGAGCGGGGACCAGCATCCTGAATGTGTGTCTCCCAAGATCCAGCAGATTTGCTGTCGCGCTGGCTTCCCTGACAATTACTTTCTAGAGAGCACACCTCCCATCACTCTGGCCTGAAGCCCCCTTAGCGCCCTACTCTTCACCCCGGACTAGAGGTCCCTCTGTCCCTGGCCTGGAGTTTGCAAAGTCTGCTCAGCCACTAGCTTCGACGCTCTGAAACGCCGGCAAGTTCCGCGCGCTGTCTCTGAGAAACCCGGCGAGAGTAAGATCCCATTCGCCCCGCCCCCTGCTCTCCGCTTCCCCGGAGGACCTGCCCTCTTTTCATTGAGAAACTCTGGTGGCCGAGATGCAAGTGAATCCCGGGCAAGCCGGGCGGGTTTCTTCTCTTGGGCGTGAGCCCCAGTCCAATTGGGAGCTGGAAGCTGGAACATCTGGACCGAAGGAGGGGGTCTCGACTGGGTTGCACACCTGCATTCTACCGGGGTTGTGAGGGTACGGGGGTGAGGAGGAGGGAGGGGAGGGAGTGAAAGAAACTTTCTCAGCCCACGTCCTGGAGGGACGGCGCTAAGTGGAAACCGAGCTATAAATGGGAACCCCTGGGGCCTCGCTAGTTTCCGCGCCCTGGGAAGGCGGGGCCCGGGGCTCCTCTGAGCCTGCGAGTCAGGAAGAGGGCGCCGGGGTGACTGGGGGGCAGCCAAGAAGAAGGGGGGTTCTGCTCTCTCCTCCTCAAATCCCTTCCTCAAAATATCCCTCTACCTACTTAGTTACCGCTGCAAACCATAGCACGTCCCAAGATCCAGAAATCCAGGCCCCAGCCCCTCCCTTCCCCAAACCGTGCAGTCCAGGCTCAGTCCTTTGCACCGTTCGGCTGTGGTTGCTGGGCGACAGCTGGAAGGCGGCGGTGCCCGGCCGGGACAGGCAGGGAGGCTGGGAACCTCGCAGCTTGTCCTGACGGCTGTATGCTGCGCAGCTGGGGCGTTCCCACGCTGCAAAAAGGCAGGTGCCCTGCGCAGCTGCGGGGGCAGGTGGGCGGGACCTCGAGCCCGCGGAGGGGCGACTGTGGGCTTGGGACTTGCGTCTGACATTCTTGGGCCCGTTGGGGCTGGGGATTCACACTCAGGTTTTCCGTTGTTCCTGCGCTCAGATTCTTGCGTACTTCTCCACGTGGCGGGGTCTTGATCTTCCAGGATTCTAAGGCTGGGAGTTCAGACCTCGGTTGACTGAGAAACCTCAGTTTCTGAGGAGCTGGGGTGCAGTTGGGATAGAATGACAGAGAGTCAGAAAATCTGATTTTTTAAATGTTTATTTTACTGATGTGTGTGTGTGTGAGAGAGAGAGAGAGAGAGAGACATCAATCTGTTCTGTATGTGCCCAGACCAGGAACCGAACTGGCAAACTGCGCCTCAGTGATGCTCCAACCAATCAAACTATCCCGTTGGGGAGAGAGAAAATTTGACCATAAGTCTTAGAATCAGTGGATTTAAGTACCAATCTCTCTCTCACCCCCACACAGGCCCGGGAGGAGGATTTGAAAACCAACAGACAGGGAACATCTGCCCTAAGATCTGTATGTGGGTGTTGTGGGTGTGGGTGGGCGTATGTGTGGGGGGCAGTGGGAATGGAGGCCGGAACTCTTGAGAGTTTGGAGAGAAGGGGCTGTGGCCTGGACTGCTGAGTCTGAGAGGAGTGAGTCCTGGTGGTTCAGATTTCTGGATCTGGGGACCTTGAATTCCTGGCTTCTGTTTTAGGGATCCAGCACCTAGATTTTGAAATCAGATAAGATTGGGGCCAGCACTCCTGAGGCTTGGGGAGGAAGTCAGATAGTAAGGCTGTTTTTCTAGATACCTGATATCACTTCCCCTTCCTGGCTCTCTAGAGCCACAGGCATGGAAACACTGAGAGTCTGGAGTCCCAGGAGCATCCAGAGAAGGAAAACAGCCAAAGTGGAGGGTGGAAGGTTTGTGCTAATTAAAGGCCGACAACTGACAGCTCTACACCCTGGCCCCAGTGGACACCATCTGGTGAGGGCCCTGATGACAGAAACTCCAGCTCTGCATCCAACCTATTCCCCAGGAGGTGTGGGGTCAGTTGGGAGAGAAAATGTGGGAGGAGTGTAAGGAGTCAATACTGGGAAAGAAGAAGAAAGACTAGAAGGAGCATCAAGGATGGAGCTATGGGGGCTTAGGCTGTTGCCTAATTTTGTTCCTGGAGGAGGATCAGATGGGGGGGTCATGAGGAAGGGAGAACAGGCAGTTTCAATTCCTGCAGGAGATAAACAGAAGCAGCTTATCCTATGTGAGTGTGTATGAGCACACTAGGGTGGGGAAGGCTATAAACAACTAGCATACATATGGTTATAAAATTCAAAGATGTGTTGATCAGGAGAAACAAATAAAAGAAAGAGGTGTAATCAAAGGATGACTGAAGACAAAAACTTATTGAGTTCCTGGTGTATATGAGAACATAGACAGAAAGACAGAACAGCAGAGACACACAGAGGCATATAAATACATAGAGAGAGACAGTGATATAGGTAAATGTTGACTGAGACGTGACCACCTAATGGAGAGAGGGAGGAAGAGAGAAAGACACAGAGAGGAGAGACTCAAAGAGACAGAGAAAGATAGAAAGATAAATCGAGATGGATAGAAGGAAGGAGAGAGACACACAGAAGAAACAGAAAGACAGAAGGAAGCTATGTGAACTAGAACTCACAAGGTCCTTGCCTAAGGGTTACTAGCTGGGTTCGATGCTATCCCCACACTTGGTGGTGGGGGTCTTAGCCTCTACATTTCACTCCCTCCCACTCTGACTGTCCTGCCCCCAGCACACTTATATCTTAGACACTCGTATGCACTCACACACTCTGCACATGCTTTCACAAATCACAGTTCATTTTCACCTTCCTCACATTCACATGCATGCTCACTCACATGCACTTCACGCACACATGCACACAGGTATCTGTACTCCCCAAGTCTCTCATACACACTCTTGCACAGTCCCCAGCAGACATCCCTGAAGTCACTGAGAAGGCAATGTCTATTCAGGGAAGGGGCTTCCCAAGGTCATGTACCAGGGCAAGGGAGAGCTTGGAAGTCCTAGCTCTATGCCAAACACAGCTCTCTACTCCCCATGCTAAGCTAGGACCACCTGGGACTGATCTGTACCCACTCATGCCAGACCCAAGCCAGGCCACTGGGGTCATGGGGGCTGGCTGGGAGGCACCAAAGAATATGCGTGGCATGTGCTGACAGGGGATTTCATGCTCCAGCTGGGCTAGGAGGAGCCTGCTGGGCAGAGGCCTGGAGCTGGAGGCTCCAGAGGCTTCCTGGGAGAAGACAGGGTCAGGCTGGGTCCCAGAACGAGCTCAACTCTGCCGCTGACCTCATCAGCCTCATTGCTCTCCTGGGCTTGTGGGGCCTGCTGGACTCTGAGCAGGGGTTCTTCCCTGAGGGGCTGTGAGTGGTAAGAGGAAAGGAGAGGTTGAGGTGACAGGAGAGAAGAAAGACAAATAGAGACTTATGGGGAAGGAGAGACAAAGTCAGAGAGAAAGAGTGAGCCTTAGAGAGAGAGAAATAGAAAGACAGGACGAGGGACAGTGGAAGGGACTTAGGGCAGGGAGAGAGACAGAAAGACAAGGGGGAAAAGAGAAGGAGAGAGAGAGAGACAGACTTATGGAAAGAGAGAAAAACAGAGAAAGAGAAGAAGACAGATGGCAAAAAAAAGGCAAAGAGAAAAGCAAGAGACAGAGACACAGGGAGAGGGACCCAGAGAAAGCCAGAGGCAGATGCAGGAGACAGGTAGTGAGCACTGCAGGAGCCACAGGCAGAGGACATGGAATGGCCCTTAAGATCTCCACCTGGGCTCCCTTGCTCCTCACGGGACTGCTGACCACAGGTGAGTGGGATCCTAGCCTTGTGACCCTAGTGATGAGCGGCCCTCATTTCCCTCCCACATTCTCTAGCTGACTTACCTGTGTCCCCAGGCCTGGCCCAGTTGCAGATCCCTGCCTCAGCCTCCAGGGGCTTCTGGGCTCTGCCTGAAAACACGACGGTGGTGGAGGGGGCTGCTGCTGAGCTTCGGTGTGGGGTCAGTGCCCCTGGCAGTGCAGTGCAATGGGCCAAAGATGGACTACTCCTAGGCCCTGATCCTAGGATCCCTGGCTTCCCGCGCTACCACCTGGAAGGGGACCCTACTAGAGGTAAGGGATCAGAGCCTGAGACCCTGAGCCACCAGCAGGAGCTGACCATGGCCCTGACCTTAGGCCTTACCTGCAGGTGAATTCCATTTGCATATTGAAGCATGTGACCTCAGTGACGATGCAGAGTATGAGTGCCAGGTCAGCCGCTCAGAGACGGGGCTTGAGCTCGTGTCTCCCAGAGTGATCCTCTCCATTCTGGGTATGGGTGAGAGACCCCCAGGACCCATGAGTATGGAATTCTAGCCCTCTCCTACTCCAGCATCCAGGACTCCAACCCCCCAACCTCTCCTTCCTCAAATCGGGGGTACAGAGTTCATCTCATGAGCAATGAGACTCAAAGCCCAAATTCTCATATCCTCGATGGTGGCGGCTTACCCTAGACCCTTTCTCACCAGTGCCCCCCAAGATGCTTCAGCTCACACCTGAGGCAGGGAGCACAGTGACGTGGGTAGCTGGGCAGGAGTACACGGTCAGCTGTGTGTCTGGAGATGCAAAGCCAGCACCTGACATCACCTTCCTTCAGAGTGAGTCTGGGTGAACTGCTGGGGGCAGTATGAGACCCCTGGAGTTGGGGAGGAGTGTGTCCCTGCCCAGTGGCCTCCTAGGAGCCCCAGGAAATATGACACTCCTGAGATGGGAACAGAAGCTTGAGGAGGCACTGAGGCCAGCATGGGATCTGGTGGATGGGAGGGGACATCCAGGGAAAGGGACCAAGGAGACCACAAACTGCTGGTCTGGGACTCAGGGAAGAGGCTGAAGCTCCAGAAATGTGATGTCATCATCGGTGCAAAAATGAGAAGCTGAGTAAGGGTGTGGGTGATATACCCAGCAAGGATGGGAGAGGCCCAGGACCCAGCCCTGAAGACTCTGGGATTCAAAGAAGCTTGAATGTGTATAAGGAATAGAGCTAATGCTTTCTCCAGAACCAGGAAAGACAGGGTAGTATGTTCACCCTGACGACTTCTGGGCCATAATCCCCAGGATACTCTTGGAAGGAATCCGGACTCCTTTTTGCCCCCTTTGTACCCTAAGGTGGACAAATAGTTTCTGACATCACTACTAATGTGAATGAGGGGTCCCAGGAGAAACTCTTCACCACAGAGGCCACTGCCAGGTACGGCACTCGGGGTGCCCTACCCTTAGCCTGACCCCTAAATTTCCCCATGAAAACCCCATGTCCCAGGGATTCAAGCATGGAAACTTGGGTCCAATAGGAATATCTGGGACCCAGTTGTTCACTCTGACACTCCAAAACTTCATGGGAACCCCAGTTCCAGAGTATCAAGTATGAAGATTTTGGCCATGTATATGGGATTCTGGAACCTCAATTCTCCTTCTTAATTTCCCAAATCTCTTCCATGGAACTCCAGATCCTAGAGGAAATCAGTATAGAGACATAGACCAGGTGTGGGGACCTCTTTACTCTAACTCCCCAAATGTCAGATAATGACTCTTGACTTTAGAACCCCAACTTCCCACCCAGGGTGATACCCCAGAGCTCGGATAATGGGCAGTTACTGTTCTGTGAGGGGTCTAGCCCAGCTTTGGACACCCCTATCAAGGTCTCAGTCACCATGAATGTTCTGTGTAAGTGGGGAACTGGGTCGGCTGTGGGCACGGGGGGTGGGGAACAGGAAGTGGGTTCCTGGGGGAGCACAGGGATTATGAATGGTTCTGCCTCTCAAAGAGAGACATGAGGGTTCAGAGGCAGATTATGGAGTCTGGAAAGAATGAATGGGCTCCCCGGGCCCACTAAGTGACTGCTGCTCTCCAGTCCCCCCAGAGCCCCCTGTGATTGAGTGGCCAGGCCTGGATGAGGGACATGTGCGGGCAGGGCAGAACTTGGAGCTGCTGTGCGTGGCCCGAGGAGGGAACCCACCAGCCACACTGCAGTGGCTGAAGGTGAGGGTAAATGTAGGCATGAGGATGGGGAGAGGGGTAGGGGCCAGGAGCTGGCCCTGAGCTGGCGCAGGCCTGTTCCTGTCTCCAGAATGGCCAGCCCATGTCCACAGCATGGGGCACGGAGCATGCTCAGGCGGTGGCCCGAAGCATGCTAGTAATGATAATACGGCCAGAAGACCACGGGGCGAGGCTCAGCTGCGAGGCCCACAACAGTGTATCTAAAGGGATCCAGGAACGCGGGGTCACTCTACAGGTTACCTGTGAGTCCTGGTGCCAGCTGCCCATTTGTCAGTCCACACACCAGAGAACCATCTGTTGGTGGTCCCCAAATCATGCCTGTCTAATGCCAAAGACTTCATCATTTGTCCCCAGTTTCCTGCCTGTCTGGGCTGGCCTGTGAGGCATCCAGCCCAGCTTAGTATCTCTCCTCTGCCCACTATTCCTGCAGTCCCCCCCAGTGCCGTCACTATCCTGGGGTCTGCATCCCAGTCTGAGAACAAGAATGTGACGCTCTCCTGCATCACCAAGTCCAGTCGCCCACGGGTCCTGCTGCGATGGTGGCTGGGCTGGCGGCAGCTGCTGCCCACAGAGGAGACGGTCATGGATGTGAGGCAGGGGCCAGGCTTCTGGGTCTCAGGGAGGAGGGAGCTGAGGGCATGGCTCTTGGATCTGGGAGAGAACACCTTGGTCTTGGGGAGCATGGACTGGGGCCTGGACCTCCTGGGTCTGACAAAAGAGGGGGTGGAGATCATTCATGTGTCACTGCTGGGGTATGGAATGGACTCAGGCTTCTGGTACACGGATGAGGGTGCCCTAGTCCCCAGCCTGAAGCTCTTCCCTGCCAGGGCCTTCATGGTGGCCACATCTCCATGTCCAATCTGACGTTCCTGGCACGACGGGAGGACAATGGTCTGACCCTCACCTGTGAGGCCTTTAGTGAGGCCTTTACTAAGGAGACATTCAAAAAGTCACTGACCCTGAATGTGAAATGTGAGCACCCATCCTCACCTGGGGGAAGCCCCTTGCCTTAGAGACCCCACTCCCAGGCCTCAACCCAGAGAGAAAGCCACTCTTCTTGTCTCTCCCCATAGATCCTGCCCAGAAGTTGTGGATCGAGGGGCCCCCAGTGCGGCAGCCCCTCCGGGCTGGGACCCGAGTGAGGCTGGTGTGTTTGGCCATTGGAGGCAACCCAGACCCCTCCCTCACCTGGTACAAGGTCAGTGCCAAACAAGGGCTGTGGGGTGGCTAGGAATGTGGGGAAAAGATGAAGCCCTGTCTCTCCTCCAGAGTCTTGGGAAATCATGGAAAAACCTGAATTTTTATAAAAATACTGAAGTATTGAATTGGAATTGGAATTGGAAAAGACACAAACACTTTAAGATTTATTTATTTGTTTGTTTGTTTATTTTCTTTTTTCTTTTAGCTAGATGAGGGGATGCAGAGACACTCTTGCATGCGCCCTGACCGGGATCCACCCGGCAAGTCCACAAGAGGGCGATGCTCTGCCCATCTGGGCGTTGTTCCGTTGCTCAGCAACCGAGATTTATTTATTTATTTTTTTAGCGCCCTGCTCGAACCCATCGAGCTATGGCTGCAGGAGGGGAAGAGAGAAAGAGAGAGAGAGAAGGGGGGGGGGGGGCTGGAGAAGCAGACAGTCGGTTCTCCTGAGTGCCCTAACCAGGAATGGAACTGGGACATCCACACGCAAAGCGGAGGCTCTACCACGGTGCCAAGTAGACAGGGCCACGCCATAAAAATTAAATGGAAATTGATTGACAAGATAACCTGGACATGTTTTCTTTGAACATATGTACCCTGATTTATTGATGTCACCCCAGTACAATTAATAATAAAAAAAATTTTTTTTAATTAAAAAAATTAAATGGAATCCTAGGAAAGTCCTGGGAATTCTGGGAAATCAGTGAGAATTCTAGCTTAAATAAGGAATTCTGGATCAGGATTCCTTCTGGATCTAGAATTTCTAAAGGAAATTCTGGTAAATTCTCAAGAGTTCAGGTGAAATGTCAGATTTTAGGGAAAGAGTAAGAATTCCACAGAGCAATGAAAATCCATCAATTAATGTTAGATTGAATTCTTAGGAGTTAGGTGGTAAGTAAATAAAATTTTGGTAAAATTAAAAGAAATTCTGACAGAATTTTGGGAAGATGTTGGTAAATTAGGGAGCTAGTGGAAATTCTGGGAGAAAGAGTAGGAATTATAAAATGAAATGGAACTCGATTTAATTGGGTGAAATTCTGGAAAAATGCCAAGACTTTGGGACACACAAAAGATTCTAGTAAAAGACAAGGATTTGAGAATATTGGGGAAAGGTTCAGAAGTCTGTGGAAAGACAATGCAATTAGGAATGATCAAAGGAAATTTTGGGGGAGAGTGGGAATTTCAAGAAAAAGAGTAAGGATAAGAAAAAATGAAGGAATTCTGGGAAAGGCTTGAGAATGCCAAGGGAGTTTCCTGGGGTTTGGTGTTTGGCAAATGTAGCTGGAATGGATTTTGAGGAATGACCCTGACGGATGGCAGAGGGCACCAACAATCGCAGTCCTCCGGGGAGCAGAAAAGGCGGGGCGTGGGGTGAGGCGTGGGACTGCAGGAGGGATCAGATAGCAGAACAGCGGGATTTAAGAGACCAGGTTAGGGTGGAGAGATTCCGGGTTGAGTGTGATCAATTCCAGTCTCTTTCTCTGCCTCGCAAGGTGCCCACGGAAGAAGGCGCCTTTTCCTCACCCCACAAGGCTTTATTTGGGCTGGTGACTGCCAAAGGGGCCTCTCGGGGTGGGTGGGGAATGGTAAGGCTACCCGCGGTCCTCTAGTCAGTCTTGGCCCGCAGGACTCGCGCACGGTGACCGAACCGCGGGTGCCCCAGGAGCCGCGGCGGGTGCAGCTGGGAAATCTGGAGAAGTCTGGGAGCACCTTCTCCCGGGAGCTGGTGCTGATCACAGGCCCGTCGGATAACCAAGCCAAGTTCACATGCAAGGCGGGCCAGCTCAGCGCGTCCACGCAGCTTGTGGTGCAGTGTGAGGGCTGGAACAGCCGGGGTCGGCGGAAGGGCTTGGCCGTGGCGGATAGCTTAGCCAGAGCCGGGGGCGGGCGGGGTTCGGGGGAGACACTGGGTGCCGCAGAACCAGGGCTCCTCGGGGCCGGCCAAGGAACGGCCTCCTCTTCCCCTCTGAGCCTCGCTCTTCGACCCGTTCTTAAGTTCCCCCAACTAACGTGACGATCCTGGCCAACGCGTCAGCGCTGCGTCCTGGGGATGCGTTAAACCTGACGTGTGTCAGCATTAGCAGCAACCCTCCGGTCAACTTGTCCTGGGACAAGGAGGGAGAGAAGTGAGAGCGCGCGCCCCGCCCCTTCCTGGCTCTGGCCTCGCCCTCTTACCTCCCGAGTCCCGCCCGCGTCCTGCCTGCTACCCCGCCCCGTGTCCAGCCCACCTCTGGTTCTGCTCCCACCCCCGCGCTAGCCCTGACATGACCCATCACCCCTGCCCTGTCCACAGGCTGGAAGGTGTAACCTCACCGCCCCGGAGTGCCCCTTTCAAAGGCTCTGCCGCCGCCAGGAGCGTCCTTCTGAGGTTGTCATCAGGTGACCACGGCCACCGAGTGACCTGCCGCGCCCACAGCACCGAGCTACAGGAAACCGTGAGCGCCTTCTACCGAATCAACGTGCTGTGTATGTGCTCCGGCCTGGAACCCCTCTTGCTTCCCTGCTGACCCTGTATCACTCGGGTCTTCACCTTGGCTCTGTCCTTGACCTCCATCCTAAACCTTAAAACTTCCCTGACCTTTATCCTGACCTCAGCCCTGCACCAATTCCTATCCTGCCCAAACCCCATCTTGCCTTTGTTTTCTGTTCTAACCCCTTACCATGACCCTCATTCTGAACACCCTTTCCATCCTTAAACCTGACTCTGGCCTCTACCCCTTTCCTAAATTGGGCCCTAACCACTATCTTGAACATGAACCCCAAGCTCAATTATGTACTTAATTGTTACCTTGTTCACAACCCTGAATCTATATAATTGCAACCCCGACTTTAACTGTATATTCCTGTACCTGATCTCAAATTCGTTCCGGTCTCCAAACTTAACAACAATCTTGACTCCCAATGGCGCCCCCTACGCAGACCCACCAGAGTTCCTGGGGGAGCAGGTATTTGTGGTGACCGCAGTGGAGCAGGGCAAAGCACTGCTGCCCGTGTCCGTGTCCGCCAACCCGACCCCTGAGGCCTTCAACTGGACCTTCCGTGGCTACCGCCTCAGCCCAGGTTTGGGAATGGGCCTGGAGAGGGGTGCAGGTACTCAGAAAGGGGGCTCCTGGAAAGCCCCTCATCTGGCCTCCCCCAGTTGGTGGGCCCCGCCATCGCATCCTGTCTGGGGGAGCTCTGCAGCTATGGAATGTGACCCGCGCTGACGATGGCCTCTATCAGCTGCACTGCCGGAACTCGGAGGGCACTGCTGAAGCCCTAGTGCGCCTGGATGTACACTGTGAGCCCCTCATCAACCTAGGAGACTAGGCAGCTCTGGGAGCCCCATCCCTCATGGAAACCACATCCACCCAGGCCCACTTTGGAATCTACTTATTGTGAAAGCTCTGCCTACACAGGGATATTCACCCATCCTGGAGGTCTCTCATTCTGGGAGCTCCAGCCATAATGGAACCATGTCTACTTTGGCTACACTGCCCACCAGAGATCCTGCATAGAATCTTCCCAGACAGAGGACCCACATACATGGGAGTTACTCCCACCAAGCCCACTGTGGAAGCCCCACTTCCATGCAATTCTAGAAGTCCACCCTACTTACTCTTGTCACCACAGAGGCCACAGAGGCACAGTAGAGTGGGGGGGGGCAATGTCACTAACCCTGAGAATTACTTCAAAAGCTCCACATAAAGGGCAGACTGTGTCATACTCACAACTTCCCTGGACACTAAGACACCTCTCCCACCAGGGACCCTCTCTCACCATAGCCTGAGTCCAAATGCCTTCCCCAAACCCCTGCCTCTTCCTGCAGATGCTCCCACCATTCGAGCTCTCCGGGACCCCACTGAGGTGAATATTGGGGGTTCTGTAGACATAGTCTGCACTGCTGATGCCAATCCTATCCTTCCAGAGATGTTCACTTGGGAGAGACTGGTGAGGATCCAATTTTTGGTAAATGGAGGTGGGACTGGGCAATGTGGTTTCTTAACTGTCAGCTCCTTGGGAAGAAGGGTTATATAGATATGTATAACTATATACTTGTCAGGTCATTCTCAAAGAACTAACTGTTGAATGGCAGGTGAATGGGTGAATGAGTGGATAAACAAATGAGTGAGAAGGTAGGTAGATGGATATGTAGATTGATAGGTAAATGGGTGGCTGCACAGTTGGGTGGATGAATGAATGAGTAAATGGAATAATAGATAAACAGACAGACAAGAGAATGAATGGATAAATAAATGGATGGCTAGATGATTGAATGAGAGAAATAAGTATGTAAATGGAGTAGATTAGACAGTAGATGAGCCCTGGCAGTGGCTCTGTAGATAGAGTGTTGGCCTAGAGTATGGAAATTCTGGGTTCAATTCCTAGTCAAGGAACACAGGAGAAGTGACCATTTGCTTCTCCCCCCCCAACACACACCTCTCTCTCCCTTATCTCCTTCTTCCCCTCCTGCCAAGGGCTCGATTGGAGCATGGCTCCGGAAACTGAGCATAGCTTGATTGGTTTGAGCACATCAGCCTCAGGTGCTAAAAATAGTTCGGTACTGAAGCATCACCCCAGATGGGGTTGCCAGGTAGATCCCAGCAGGGGTATATTAGGAATCTATCTCCTCTCCTCTCACTTAAAAAAAAAAAGTAAATGGATGATATATACTCCATAAGTGTAAAGATGTCTGTGACAGAATGAATGGACAAATGGATGAATTGATGAACAGCTGCATTTATTTATGAGTGTGTGCATGTATGAGTTAATAGATAAGGCAGATGGGTAGAGAGATGGAAGGGCTAATGGATGGATATAAGGAAGACAAATAATTGGATGAGTAAAGGGGTGAATGGAGGACTGGATGGAAGGAGAGGTAGATGGATAGATAGATAAGTGGATGAATAAGTATATGAATACATAGGTGGATAATTGACTCTGTGGATGGATGGATGAATGGCAGGGTTTGTTGTTTTTGTTTTTGTTTTCTTTGCTAGCACTGTGATTGTGACTAGGAGAATGAGGTTACAAAAGGGACCTGGTTTGGGGGATAATGGAACTAGTACAAGACTGGGAGCCATCTCCTTGAGTCTTGGGCATTCAGGGAGAAGAGGAGGAGGACCAGAGCCTGGAGGACATGGAGAAGATGTCAAAGGGATCAACAGGGCATCTTCGGATTCGCAATGCCAAGCTCTCTCAGGCAGGTGCTTACCAGTGCATCGTGGACAACGGGGTGGCACCTCCAGCCCGAGGGCTGGTTCGTCTTGTTGTCAGATGTGAGTAACACCCACACCCTTGACCTCAAGGCCTGCCAATAACCCTACAACTCTCACCTCCTTCCGAATACCTCAGATTGACCCCCAACCCCTCTTAGTTGCCCCCCAGGTGGAACATCCTACTCCCCTAACTAAAGTGGCCGCAGCTGGAGACAGCACCAGTTCTGCTACCCTTCACTGTCGTGCCCGAGGTGTCCCCAACATTGTCTTTACTTGGACTAAAAATGGAGTCCCTCTGGATCTCCAAGATCCTAGGTGAGCTCAGGCCTAGCCCCAACTCTGTCCCCCTAGCCCCAGTCACTGTCCCTGAGTTCCTGCCACATGTCCTCTCCAGGTACACAGAGCACACATACCACCAGGGTGGAGTCCACAGCAGTCTCCTGACGATTGCCAACGTTTCTGCAGCTCAGGACTATGCCCTGTTCACGTGCACAGCCACCAACCCCCTCGGCTCAGACCACACCAACATTCAACTCGTCAGCATCAGTATGGCGGGAGGAGGCTGCGAGGGTGTCGGGAGGGTGCTCCCTGGGTCAACCCCAAGCCTTCAGTTGACCCCATACTGGCAGTGTTCCTAAAACCTGAGAAGTGTTTGAGTAAGAATGGAGTTTTTGCCTGACCTGAACATTCTAATGGAGACTGGGTCTGCAGGGGAACCACAACAAAGAAAAAAAAGGAGGGGAACTTATTGCCCCAAGCAACTTAAAAGTAGATTTTCAGGAGTCACTGGATTTAAGTTCAGCTGTCATCAAGAATTCTGTCTGCCAAGTCTGCTTTTCTCTGTGTTGGCTTTATTCTTAGGCCTCTTCTCATAGCGGGCTGTGGGACTTCCCAGGGGAATTCAGATTTTTCTCCTAGCAGTGGTATGAAAGTACTAGAATTAAGATTTATTGGCTCACCTGACTGGGCAGTGGCACAGTGGATAGAGCGCCGAACTGAGATGTGGAGGACCCAGGTTCAAGACCCCGAGGTCACCAGTTTGAGCGCGGGCTCATCTGGTTTGAGCAAAAGCTCACCAGCTTAGACCCAAGGTCACTGGCTTGAGCAAGAGGTTAATCGGTCTGCTGAAGGCCCACAGTCAGTGCACGTACGAGAAAGCAATCAATGAACAACTAAGGTGTCGCAACAAAAAACTGATGATTGATGCTTCTCATCTCTCTCCATTCCTGTCTGTCTGTCCCTCTCTCTGATTCTCTCTCTGTCTCTGTAAAAAAAAAAAAAAAAAAAAATTTTATTGGTTCTATTTGGCTCCAAGCTCTGAATCAATCATGTGGTCAGGGAAAGGTGACATTCTGGTTGTCTAGGCCCTGTCACATGTCTATCCTATAAGGAGTGGAGTCACTTCTATCAGAAGCATGTGGCCTGAGAATGTGAGCAAATGTTTCTCCAAAGGATACTCAGTATTCTGTACCCAGAAGAAATGAGGGGAATGGATGTGAGACAAACATAAAAAAAATTCACTGCAAGAAACATATATATTATACAGTTGATCTAGTCACTCAGGGGCAGGAACAGAATGGGTGAGAAATGTGAGTCACCCAGTGAGCACATTCTCAGCCCAGGTAGAGCAAAGCCACATTCTTCCTTCTTGTTTCAGCTGTCATATGTAAATAAGTGTCCTTTTCAAGGTCTCTTTGGTGCCACTATGAGCTGATGCTTCTCATCTTGCTCCCCTTCTGTTTCTCTCTCTCTAAAAAAAAGGTGTGACTAGAAGCTTGTAGGAACCTAATCCTACATTTTCCCTAGAAACAATGTTTGGTATTTGTGAATTCAATGTTCACAATACGTTTATAGAACATAACTTCCACAAATAAGGAGAATTGACTGTATATTTATTTTTTAATTTTTTTTCTTTTTTGTACTTTTCTGAAGCTGGAAACAGGGAGGCAGTCAGACAGACTCCTGCATGCGCCCGACCGGGATTCCCCCCCCCCCCCCGCCCCGCACGCCCACCAGGGGGCGATGCTCTGCCCATCCGGGGCGCTGCTCTGTCCCGACCAGAGCCACTCTAGTGCCTGAGGCAGAGGCCAAGGAGCCATCCCCAGCGCCCGGGCCATCTTTTGCTCCAATGGAGCCTCAGCTGCGGGAGGGGAAGAGAGAGAGAGGAAGGAGAGGGGGAGGGGTGGAGAAGCAGATGGGCGCTTCTCCTATGTGCCCTGGCCGGGAATCGAACCCGGGACTCCTGCACGCCAGGCCGACGCTCTACCACTGAGCCAACCGGCAGGGCCTGAGAATTGACTGTATATTTAAAAGCATTCTTAGGAAGAATCTGGAAGGAATATTTCAGAATCCTTTTGTATCCTCTGACTATTTTCCCTGCCCTTTCTGTAAAGGCCGTCCTGATCCTCCATCCAGATTAAAGGTCGTGAGCATGACCCCATACTCAGTGGGGCTGGAGTGGAAGCCTGGTTTTGATGGGGGCTTGCCACAGAGGTTCCAAATCAGGTGGGTCCCTGTTAAGGCAGGGAAGGGTGGCAGCCAATGGGGCTGGGACACCCCCTTGAATGACTGACCTTCCTCTCATGCAGGTATGAGGTTCTGGAGACCCCAGGCTTCCTCTACGTAGATGTCCTACCGCCCCAGGCCACCACCTTCACACTGACTGGGTTGCAGCCTTCTACACGATACAGGGTCTGGGTCCTAGCCAACAACGCCCTGGGGGACAGTGGACTAGCTGACAAAGGATCCCAGATCTTTATCAACACCCCAGGTAGGAAGGGACCATCATGGGCAGGTTGCAGAGTTCCTCAGAGTGCATAATAAATGATATAGTGAAGTCAGTACTATTATTCCCCTTTACAGATAAAGAAATTGAGGCCCAGAGAGATTAAGGATGTTATCAAAGGTCACACAGCTGCAGGGAGGTAGAGATGAGATAGAAACTAAGGCAGATGATCTCCAAAGACTAGATTTTAGTCAATGAATTATGCTGTCTGAATTCAATTAATGACAAGAAAATTAGAAAACAGTTTGAACTGAATGAAACTGAAAACATGAAAATTGTGGGGTGCATCTAAAGCAATGCTTAACAGGAAGTGCTTATAATATATATATTTTTAAAGGCTTCAAATTGCTTGAGTGGTGGCACAGTGGGTAGAGTGTTGATCCAGGATGTTGAGATCTCGGTTCAGACCCTGAGGTCTCCGGCTTGGGCGCAGGCTTGCCAGCATGAGTGCAGGGTCGTCAGCTTGAGTGTGGGGTCATCAACATGATCCCATGGTTGCTGGCCTGAGCAAGGGGTCACTGGCTTGGCTTGAGCCCCCTGGTCAAAGCACATAAGAGAAGCAATCAGTGAACAACTAAAGTGAAGCAACTACAAGTTGATGCTTCTCATCTCTCCCTTGCTGTCTCTCTCTCAAATCAATAATAAAAAAAAAAAGACCTCAAATTGACACTGTAAGTTTCCATCTTAAAAAAACTAGAAAAGGCCCTGGCCACGTATCTTAGTTAGTTAGAGCACCCTCCTAATACACCAAGGTTGTGGGTTTAATTCCTGGTCAGGGCACATACAAGAATCAGCCAACAAATACATAAATAACTAAAACAACAAATTGATGTTTGTCTCGCCCTCTCTCTTTAAAAATCAATCAATCAATGAAATTTTTTAATTAAAAAAAGAAACTAGTAAAAGAAGAGCAAATTAAACACAAAGTAAACAGAATGAAGGAAATAATAAAGGTAAGAACAAATTGGTGAACTCAAAATCAGAAAAACAATAGAAAAAAATCAATGAAATCAAAAGCTGTTTCTTTGGAAAGAGCAATACATTTATAAAGTTAATCAAGGCAAAAAAAAAAAAAAAAAAAAAAAAGAAAGAAAGAAAGAAAGAAAGAAGACACAAGTTATCCAATATCAGGAATGAAAGAAGGAACATTACATTAAGGGGATAATAAGGTAGTATTATGAACAAGTTTAGGCCAATAAATTCAGCAACTTGGATGTAATGAGCCAGCTCTTTAAATATGACTAATGAGAACATGTTGCCTGTGACAGACCAGTCAGTATTTTAGTGGTTAATTACACAAAGCCTTGTTCACACAAGCTGTGTTCGAGTTCCAGCTCTGCGGAGTCCTGGTTGTGAGACCTTAAGCTAGTACTTTCCCTCTTTGAGGCTCAGTGAAACCTCTTTGAGTCACAGTATCTAAAGATAAGATGTGCTTTAGTTTCTGAAAGTAAGGTCTATCTCAGACAGTTGTGAGGATTGAATGAATTACTATATCTAAAGTGTTTAGAACACACCCTGTACAAAGTGAGTGCTATGTAAATGCTAATTTTTAAGAAATGCCCCGTCACTTTTGTTTATTTTGCCCCGTGAAAGCATTCTCTGTCTTCCCTTTTCTGACAGCGAAACCTCTTACTCATGGAAATAAGGACCCTTTCCCATCCCTACAATATTCCCTATTGTCTCCCCCATTCCAGTCTTTATGAACTAAAGCACAAAGTACTACACTCATCTTTCTTGCTTTTGAACTTATAACTATTAAGGGATCCTGAGAACCAGCATCTTTTTTAGTTAACCTGGAAAACTGACAATTCAGTTAAAAGAACCTTGCACACTATAAAGCACTCATCAACAATTATTATTATTATTATAAGCGTTGGACTGGCCATTCTTATCAGCAATTTCCAGCTCTTCTTGAAATATTCCTAAAAAGCCATAAACCAGTTCCCACGAGTCTCAGAAGGGATAAAAAGCTTAAAAGAGACTGAGAAATATTTAAGGCTTATCCAGATTTTTGGTGTTAATTCACAATCTCTTTATTCACCCCCCCCCCCAGGTTTGGACCAGCCTTCTAGAGAACCTGAGCACCAGCTTCCCACAGAGCAGCCTGCAGGCAAGTGCCCAACCCCCTGCAGACCCCTCTCTCCCCTGAGAATAGACTCTCTGGTCTCTAACCCTGCCTCCTCTGCCTTATGGACACAGTCCCTTAAGACTTAGCTCTGTTCCTGTAAGCCCTATCTGGTTCCCTTAGTTCTTCATCTTGTCTGGATGTGGCAAATTTTCTCTCTTCCTAATTCAATTTAATTTTGAAATAAGCTAATTTCATGCCCCATACAGAGCCTGTATCAGTTGGCTTTTGCTGCATAACAAACCACCCTAAACACGGCACTGGCTACGTTCAGCTGGCAGCTCAGCTGGGACTGGCTGGTCCAGGTTGGCCTCTTCTTCACATGCCTGACATAGGCTCTTCTTGGTTGGGACAGTGGAGATGACTGGGCCACATGTCTCTCCTTGGCCTGTCCCCACGGAGGTGGTCACAGGAGTTCCAAGAGCAGCAACAGAGGGCAAGCTTCGATTTACAAGCATCTTTCAAGCTTCTGATTCTGTCATATTTGCTATTGTCTCAGTGGCAGAGGCAAGCGACATGGCTCAACTCCAAGTCATTGTGGAGAGGACTACTCAGGAGTATGGTTGGATACAGGGAGAATATGACCATTTTTCAAACAGTCCCCTTCAGAGCTTGAAAAGAAGGTTGTAAATGATAGAAATTTGGCTGTTCTCAGCAATAAAATTAATTGCTTGGCTCATGAAATTAAAATTTTCAAGTGTTGCTTGATTCAGGTGCTTAAAATTTTCACCAAGGATCTATTTCTCACCCTCTCTCAACTTTACCTTCATCTCTGATGGCTTCCTTTTCAGGTGCTTTTAGCAAGGGTACAAAGAAGTCTCTCACACATGTCCAGCTTTCATCCCACTTATTAGGAGAGTCTTAAATATTTTAGGAAAAATCCACCTTGGGTCAAATGCTGCTGTCTGAACCAATCACTATGAAAAGAGGGATGGGTGCTGTTTTGGGCTAGGCTGGGCCATGTGTTCTCCATGATTCCGGCAGAGCCATACAGACTGAGGGGGGGGAGCAGCTGTTTCCTCAAAGGGAAATGAGTGCTGTTAGCAGAATATGGAGAATGAATGCTGAACAGATGTCTACTCAGAGGAACTTAGTCTTGTCCTCAAGAATATAACAGAGGAGTCTGGTAGTGTCTGCGATGTAAGTTTGTGCAAAGAAGAAGTCAGTTGAGATGGAGTTGGAAGGGTGAATGAAAGTTGAGAAGAAAGGACATTTAAATACAGACACTTGACTATTCCAAGGCTTAGGGGTACAAGTTTGCTTCACTGATTCTGAAAATAGCGTGGTTAGTTTGTGTGGCTGGAGGGTCTAATACCAAGGTCAATGGTTGGTGGGCAAGGCTGGAGATATTAGAAGAGACCAGATCACGCATGAGACTTGGGCAAAGGTAGGACCCTCTCCTCTGCCCCTCTGGTAGTCGCTTGACTTGAGAAGGAGTTACCTGCCCTGGGGTGGTAAGGAATGGACATGGAAACCCTGTCCATCTGCTTCCCTGACCTATGAAGAGGGTCTTTACCTGGTCAGAATGGGCTTTTTCAGAAAACCCTGCTCTAGGCCTAGAGCCAGTTGTTTTGAGCTCACTGAAGGAGGTACCTTCCACTTCAGGCCCCTCAGAGCTGCCCCTGATGCCTGTGCTGTTTGCTGTTGGGGGTCTCCTGCTACTTTCTAACGCTTCCTGTGTCGGCGGATTCCTCTGGCAGCGAAGAGGAAGACTGAGGTGTCAGGCTGAGGGTGAGGAGACCTTTGCCCTGCTGGGATTGAAGCCGAAGGGTGACAGGGACCTTTGGGGGTTTTGCATATTGAAGATTTCCCAGGGACAATTGGGCTGGGGTTATGACCCCTTTTTCCTACTTCCCTCAGGCATCTCGGAGAAGACAGAAGCAGGGTAAGTGGGGATATTTTCCTGTAAGAAAGGCTCTGAGGGGGAGGTTTGGGGTGACGGGTATCTGAGGATCAACACCAAACCGCCCTCCATACCTCTATCCTGGAAGGTCAGAGGAGGACCAAGCCAGAAATGAATACGAAGAGAGCCGGTGGATTGGAGACCAGGACAGTCCAAGCTCCACGGTGAGTGGGGCGCCCCCGACAGCCCACCGACAGACTGGCAATGACTCAGATTCCGTCAGCTTCAGATCATTACTGACCTTTCGAGTCAGAGGACGGAAAAGACCTTATCTCTGTTTTCTTATTTTGGGGGGTGTTGACAGGTTAGCACAACAAATGTAGAGCCATATTATTACTCCATGAAGGATTTCAGCCCCCAGCTGCCACCAACACTGGAGGAGATACCTTATTCTGGAGGTGAGTACTGACCACATCAGGATTCCCCCAGTCATAGATACCCTGACATCTGGACTGGGTGTCCTGATCATCCTCTTCACTCCAACTCCAGGTTTCACAGATCTTGAAGAGAAAAATATGGCCTTTCCCGGACACCTATATGATGAGGTAGAAGGACTGTATGCCCCACCTGGGGTCTGGGGACCCCTCTACGATGAAGCACAAGTGGTGAGGAGATTTGTATCTGCAGAAGTCTTTCCTGCTAGTGCAGAAACCCATGCCTCACTACTTATATTAGTTAGAGTAGGCTAGCTGCTATAACAGACAGGCCTGGTCATAACCCAGTGGCTTAAAGGAAACAATTTCTTTTTCTCACATAGTAGTCAGAGGTGAGTGGCCCTGCTGCACACGGCTATTACACAATCCTCGTTATTTTCACTGTGGTCCTCTGCCGTCCCCTAGGACATCATCCAGATTTCCAGGGATGAACCAGTTCACTGGGGGTTTCAACCAGTGAACCACTTCCTACCAGGGAGTGTGATGGAGGCAAAACCCTGCCTTCTGGTCCAGGCCCAGAAATGACACACTCTGATCATTCCCCTGGTGAGACCATGGTCATATGGCCACACCTAACTATAGAGGAGGCTGAGAAATGTAATCTAGCTTGACAGTTTCACTACAGTTATATTACTGTGGAAGGAAAAAAGGTATGCATTTTGTTGGATAGTTAGTTATCTCCACTACACTGGTTAATCAGAGACATAAAAAGAAAAAAAAATTGGCTCATTCAGTTGAAAAGTCAAGGCACAAAATTGCCTTCAGGCCCATACAGCTGGACCAAGAATTTCCTCCTTAAATATGTCACCTGAAATCTAGGTTTGTATCTGGTTAGATTGGAAATCTTCAAAGAAAGAAAATGCCTCCTTCCCAATAGCTCTAAAGCCCTAATGCTGACACTTACTGGTCTTGCTTGGGTCACATACTCATCACTGAACGAACCATTGAGGCAGAGGATGAAATATGCTGGTTACACAGGTCTGCCTCAGTGCCTACTCATGGCATCAGAGAGCAGGGTCCAGCCCCTCTCAAACCACTGGATTGAGAGTAGGGGAGGGACAGAGAGCACAAAGGGACGTGAATATGGTATCGGACAGGCAAAAACAACAGATAGGCACTTTAATCATCAACTCACCCCCACCAACTGCCCCGCAGTAGGGGAGGTGGGGCAGAACCCTGACTTTTGTTGTAGCCTTGGCTGATATTTGGCGCCTCTGGGAGACGGATTTCCTTCTGTAACATTGTTCCAGATGGGGCGCTGTTCTTCCTACCAGGGTGGACTTAACAAGCATAACTGCTGTCCGTGGTGCTGAACCACATGTGCCCTCACAGATGCAGTCTGCACACTTTTTTTTTTATTTTATTTTTTTATATAATTTTATTTTTTTAATGGGGTGACATCAATAAATCAGGATACATATATTCAAAGATAACAAGTCCAGGTTATCTTGTCGTTCAATTATGTTGCATACCCACCACCCAAAGTCAGATTGTCCTCTGTCACCTTCTATCTTGTTTTCTTTGTGCCCCTCCCCACCCCCTATCCCTCTCCCATTCCCCCCTCCCCCCCGTAACCACCACACTCTTATAAATGTCTCTTAGTTTCACTATTATGTCCCACCTACGTATGGAATAATACAGTTCCTGTTTTTTTCTGATTTACTTATTTCGCTTCGTATCATGTTATCAAGATCCCACCATTTTGCTGTAAATGTTCCGATGTCATCATTTCTTATGGCTGAGCAGTATTCCATAGTGTATATGTGCCACATCTTCTTTATCCAGTCATCTATTGATGGGCTTTTTGGTTGTTTCCATGTCCTGGCCACTGTGAACAATGCTGCAATAAACATGGGGCTGCATGTGTCTTTACGTATCAATGTTTCTGAGTTTTTGGGATATATACCCAGTAGAGGGATTGCTGGGTCATAAGGTAGTTCTGTTTTCAGTTTTTTGAGGAACCACCATACTTTCTTCCATAATGGTTGTACTACTTTACATTCCCACCAACAGTGGATGAGGGTTCCTTTTTCTCCACAGCCTCTCCAACATTTGCTGTTACCTGACTTGCTAATAACAGCTAATCGAACAGGTGTGAGGTGGTATCTCATTGCCGTTTTGATTTGCATTTCTCTAATAGCTAAAGAAGATGAGCATCTTTTCATATATCTGTTGCACACTTTTTTTGTAAAAGACCAGATAGTAGATATTTTGGGATTTTCAGGACATACTGCCCTCAAAACTACTACACCCTGCCTTGTGGTGTAAAAGCAGCCATGGATAATATGTAGATAAATGAGTGTGGCTAAGTCCCAATAAAACTTTTTTTTGGGGGGGACACTGAAATTTGAATTTCATGTCACAAATATTATTCTGCCTTTTCCAGCAATCAAAAAAATGTAAAACTAGAGACCTGACCTGTGGTGGCGCAGTGGATAAAGCGTCGACCTGGAAATGCTGAGGTCGCCGGTTTGAAACCCTGGGCTTGCCTGGTCAAGGCACATATGGGAGTTGATGCTTCCAGCTCCTCCCCCCTTCTCTGTCTCTATCTCTCTCTCTCCTCTCTCTCTCTCTCTCTCTCTCTCGCCCTCTCTCTCCTCTCTAAAAATGAATAAATAAATTAAAAATGTAAAACTAATTTTAACTTTTGGACAGCACAAAACAGTAGACAGCAGGTCCTATGTGGCCCTTGGAAAATCTGCTGTAAATTTTGCTGAGCTGAAACAATCATTTTCTCCCGATCTTAGGGCAAAGCACATCCCCAGTAAGGACCACCTACACAGTTTCTTTTTCTTTTCTATTTTGATGAGGAAATGTTTTGACAATTCACAGGACCAACAGAATCATGATTCACATTCCACAATTTCCATAGCTGATACCATGGGCTTTTAAACGTTTCATATATCTGACACTTATATTCTCTTCCTAACAGGAAATCGTGAGATATATCGAACTTTCTTAACAATAACCAAGTTAATGAGGGTAGATGATAAGAATATAGAAATATAGGTAAATCAAGATTGACCAAAGGTTAATGTTACTGAAGCTAGGTAATGGGTCCAAGGGAGTTTGTGATAGGAGTTCATTATAATCACCCTCTTCTTTTTATATGTTGGAATTTCCCTCATAATTGGAAGTAAAACATTTTTACTCTCTGGAAAGTTGAATATGAGTGTGCATCCCCTAGAGCTGCAATGACAACCCACAGGGAAACTCTCTATGGTTCTAACTTCACTTTTGTTTGTCAGGGCTCCTATGACCTCCGCTGGCCTGAGGACAAATATAAGGACCCAAGAAGAGTCTATGATCAGGTGGCAGGAGACTTGGACCCTATGGAGCCTGATTCTTTACCCTTTGAGCTGAGGGGACATCTGGTGTGACAGGCTTCTCAACGCCTTTCCCTTCACCTCAGGATATAATATTTCAGTGGGTGGTCCTTTCCATTCCAGCCCAGGTTGAGCTCATTAAGTGAACTCCATAAGACACAGAGGGACCGAACTTATTCAGGAGAAGACATGGAAGGGTGTGTGTAAATGACAAAAATTGATTCAAGCTGGTGTTAAAGTATAAACAAGACTCCTCTTGGTGTTAGCTATAGAAATTAAATTTCTCCAAAGGGACACAGTGAATTGTAAAAGACATTTCAATAATGAATAGTTTTCCTGAGAGTTTTTATGCTTTTTCAGAAGTGTGAACTACATATTAAAAAATCAGCTCATTTGAGTTTAACTACAACTGAAATAGCTAATAATAAGTAGAATTTATGAATTATTGTTGTATCCTACTTGTTTTATTATTTTCCATAGTTATCTAAAACAAGATATATAAACTATGACATACATGTAAACAGAAATAGACTCTATAAAAAATAAAATAGATTATCAAAATAAGCTAGACAAAATAATGCATATTGTGTGATTTTACTTACAAAAAATCTGAAACAAGCAAAGTTAATCTATAGTGAATAGGTCAGTAGTTGTCTGGGGCTATGGAAAGGGAATTGGCTGCAAAAGGGAATGGGGAATTTGGGGGAGGGATGATGGAAGTGTTCCATATCATGATTGTGGTGGTAGTTACATGGTTGTATAGATTTGTCAAAGATCATTGAACTGTACAGTTAAGATGAGTAAATTGTGTGGTACCTAAATTGTACTTCAATAAAGGTGAATTTAAAAACAGGCTCCATAATAAATCAGCATGGCAAGATAATTTATATTATATTAAATAGCAGGAAAAGATAAATGAGAAATCTATTTCCATTGAGAACAGACTATAGTTAGGTATAATCTTTCTTTAGATCTCCACTCCTACTTTATTAATAATATTATCAAAACTGTTCATTCAAATACTTGTCCATATATTATTTTTATCACTACAGACCTAAAATAAATTTTATACAACAGCACTTGAATACAGAAATGCACTAAGTTTCAAATGATTTCTCTTTAATTAAAAAGTGATTCTATTCCTAAGAGAAGAATTTTTCTAATTGTGCATTCTTCCTTTTCAAATAAAAAAATCTACATTTTGTTTCCACATTGGCTAAGTGGGAGAGGTGAATTTATTGGCTTTTCTAGCTGACATTATCAGAGGAGTGTTAGCTTCAAGCACTGCTAGATCCAATATTGAAAGAAAGCCATGAAGAATCAATCTCCTTGTATCTCTTGGCTCTGTTTTTCTCTGTTTTGACTTCATTCTCAGGTAAGCTATTAATTTACATATTCAGGCACCATATTCTTTTGCTAAAAAAAAAGATGACCATTTACAGGTTAGGCTGGTATTTCACAAGCTCAGTAGCAGAAGTGCCTCTTTTGCTAACAGTTCTGGAAAATCCTGGGGCTGCCTTTCATTAGCCCACCTTGTGTCTTATGCCCATCCCCAAACCAATCATTATAGCCAGAGAACAAAATATGCTGATAATCCAAGCCCTGGGTTGTTCCATACCACATAAGCCATTTGGGTGGGTTCTCAAAAGAAATCTCAGGCTGGGATTGAATCTCTTCATGCACTTTCTACTTCCTCTTTGTCATTGTCTGAATCAATGTAGCAAATGATATCAATTGCTTCTGTCTGCCCAGAATCTAGTCCCTCTTAATTTATATAGATTTTTTAAAATTATTATTATTATTATTATTTTTGTATTTTTCCGAATCTGGAATGGGGAGGCAGTCAGACAGACTCCTGCATGCACCCGACCGGGATCCACCCAGCATGCCCACCAGGGGGCGATGCTCTGCCCATCTGTGGCGCTGCTCTCTTGCAACCAGAGCCATTCTAGCGCCTGAGGCAGAGGCCATAGAGCCATCCTCAGAGCCTGGGCCAACTTTGCTCCAATGGAGCCTTGGCTGTGGGAGGGGAAGAGAGAGACAGAGAGGAAGGAGAGGGGCAGGGGTAGAGAAGCAGATGGGCGCTTCTCCTGTGTGCCCTGGCCGGGAATCGAACCCGGGACTCCTGCACGCCAGGCTGACGCTCTACCACTGAGCCAACCGGCCAGGGCCTAGATATTTTTTTAATGAAACAAGTTCTTGATTACACCAAGCCCCTGGCTCCAGTTGAACCTGAAGTTAGAGTTACTCTTGGACTATCAATCCCTCTCCCTCTTAAGTCAATCTGAATTGTGCCTTCAGTTAGTTGCAATCATAAATTATCCTCTTCCTTAAGCTAGTTTGAATAAGGTTTTTAGTTAACTTATACAAAAATCAAAAATTTACAAGGAGCAGAAACCCATTCAAACTAGTAAAGCTGAAAAAGCATTTATTTTATTAGTTACTAAGAGAAAAAAAGTAATTTTACCGTGGAGAAAACCCAACATATGTCACTTTAACCAAATGATCAACATTATCATTACCAGGCATAGCACAAATAGACATCATGGGCCTTCTGATATGAAAAATTGAGGATACACATCCTATTTTATATCAAATCATATTATAGGACTATAGTAATAAAAACAGCATGGTGCCTGACCAGGCTGTGGCACAGTGGATAGAGCATCAGACTGGGATGCTGAGGACCCAGGTTCAAGACCCCGAGGTTACCAGCTTGAGCACAGGTTCATCTGGTTTGAGCAAAGCTCTCCAGCTTGGACCCAAGGTCGCTGGCTCGAGCAAGGGGTTACTTGGTCTGCTGAAGGCCCATGGTCAAGGCACATATGAGAAAGCAATCAATGAACAACTAAGGTGTTGCAACGCACAACGAAAAACTAATGATTGATGCTCTCATCTCTCCATTCCTGTCTGTCTGTCCCTGTCTATCCCTCTCTCTGACTCTCTCTCTGTCTCTGTAAAAAAAACAAAAACAAAAAAACACACAGCATGGTGCTGGCATAAAATCAGATATATAGATCAATGGAACAGATTAAAGCGCCCAGAAATAAACCCATGCTTACATGGTCAATTAATATTTGACAAAAGAGACAAGAATATACAATGGGGTAAGGACGATCTATTTAAAAAATGGTGTTGGGAAAATTGGACAAATACATACAAAAAAAGAAAAGAAAAAAATACTTGACCACCTGTGGAGGAACAATATATAAAAAATATATGAATTTGAACTCAATTGAACATGAAGAATAAGGGTCACAAAAAATGTCTGCAGGAATGACTGACTTATTTACTCAGGGTGGGGAGATGTCCAGCTGTAGTTCCCCCAGAAACCAGGAAGGATGTTCTTAATCACTTGATTGCTGGCCTACTTCATTGTTCCAGAATGTGGTGATCTTTCTTTGTTCCTAGAGGATATGCACAAAGGGCTCTCATGCAATAGCTTCTAGCCAAAATTTTCCTGTAAATATAGGTAGGGTCTCAGACCACCCCTGAAGCTCTAGAGAACTCTTCCTCATCAAAGCACACAGTGGGTGGCCAACTTTGGAGCCCAGGCTGAAGCTTCCCGGTCTGGTGATGTGTTCCTCCATGGTTTGGTGAGATTTGCACATACTCATCATTCTCTTTTTCTTAGTCTATTGCTTTAACTAGCTATTACTCTATAAACCAGGCTAATGTTACTTTGCCTGGTGATGTTGTATAGAGCTAGAGTCCAAGCTGATGCTTCTTTTCCTGGTTATGTATATAACTCATCGTTGTGTTGATCTCTTTTTTTGTAAATTCTACTTTAGATTATGTAAGTTGAAACCCCTTTTTGAGTTTGCTTATTTTTTATTATTATTAGTCATAATAAATTTCCCCCTAAAATCCATCTGTGATAACTGCAACTCAGTACCATGCCTCATGCAAAGCATGCCCCCTTCTTCTACCATATACAAGAATAAACTCAAAATGGTTTAAAGAATTAAATGTAAGATTCAAAAAACATAAAATTCCTAGAAGAAAACATAGACAGTAAACTCTTTGAAATTTCTTGTATGAATATTTTCTGTTCTGTCTCCTTCCGTAAATGAAAAAAAAGAGAAAAAACAAACAGGACTACGTCAAGCTAAAACATTTTTTTGCACAGCAAGGGAAACTGTCAACAATGAAAAGACAATCTACTGGATGGGAGAACATATTCACAAATGATACATCTAATAAGGGGTCAATATCCAAAATTTATAAAGAACTTATACAACTCAACATCAAAAAATAAAAAATAAAAAAACCCTATTTAATTAAAAAATGAACAAGACTTAAATAGACACTTCTCCAAAAAGGACACACAAATGGCCAATAGTCATGAAAAGATTTTCAAAGTCATTAAATGCCAGAGAAATGTAAATTAAACCACAATGAGATACAACCTCACACTTGTCAGAAGGACTATCATCAGCAAATCCACAAATAATAGTATTAGTGAGGATGTAAAGAAAAGGGAAGCCTCATGCACTGTTGTTGGGAATGCAGCTTGGTGCAGCTGCTATGAAAAATAATATGGAGAGTCTTAAAAAAATTAAAAATAGAACTGCCTTATGACCCAGCAATTTCACTTCTGGCTATATATCTGAAGAAACCCAAAACAGTAATTCAAAAGAATATATGCATCCTTATATTCATTGCAGCATTATTTACAATAGCCAAAATATGGAAGCAAACGAAGTGCCCATCCATAGATGAGTGAATAAAAATGTGTGGTACATATATATACAAATATCAATTGACTTATGACCTATGCAACTTACGACCATTTGACTTTACGACCACTAGCTAGCCACAACTGCTCCGCGTCTGGCAGCGCAAGCGTTGCCCAGCTGGGCGTACAACAGTGCGAACCAGCTTCTGGCAGCACTACTATCTCTGCATGCACCATTTCAACTGTTATCCCAGACTCGGTACAGCAATTTGTGTTTTGTGTCTTGGATATTTTTCATCAAACCCCTCTCAAGATGTCTACCAAGAGGAAATTGTCTTTGCAAATAGTAAACCAGTTGTACTGGTAATGCAGTGTTTTACTTAAACCTGACAGATGTAAAAAATAAGAAACAATATGGTGTAGAGATGATACAAATAGCATAAAATGAACAAAAAAATTATGCCATATATTTAACAATAATGAAAGAAAATTATGATAAAATATGACTTAAAGATTTTTATAACATCATTTCACAGTACTATACATATAGCCTACTCAACTTATGACCAAATTGTGTTATATGACTGGTCTGTTGGAACCAATTGTGATCATAAATTGAGCACTAGCTGTAATGTAATATTACTCAGCCATTAAAAAGAAATAAAATCTGCCTGACCAGGCAGTGGTGCAATGGATGGAGCATTGGCCTGGGATGCAGAGGACCCAAGTTCAAAACCCCGAGTTTGCTGGCTTGAGTGCAGGCTTTTAACAGCTTGAGTGCAGGCTTATCAGCTTGAGCACAGGGTTGCTGGCTTGAGCATGGGATCATAGACATGACCCCATGGTCTCCTGCTTGAAGCCCAAGGTCACTGGCTTGAGCACGGGGTCACTGGCTCTACTGTAGCCCCGGTTAAAGCACATATGAGAGCGCAATCAATGAACAACGAACGTGTCACAACAAAGAATTGATGTTTCTCATCTCTCCCCTTTCCTATCTGTCTGTCCCCCATCACTAAAAAAAAGAAAGAAAAGGAAAAAAATGAAAATGAAACCTTACCATCTGTGGCAGCATAGATGGACGTAGAGGTATTATGCTAAGTGAAATAAATCAGAGAAAGACAAATATTATATGATTTTACTTATGTTGGAATCTAAGGAACAAAATAAATGGGCAAACAAAACAGAAACAGACTCATAGACACAGACTGACGGTTACCAGAGGGTTGAAATGGGTGAAAAAGATGAAGGGATTATAAAGTATAAATTGGTAGTTACAAAATAGTCATGGGAATGTAAGTGCAGCATAGGGAAAATAGTCAATAATATTGTAATAAATATGCAATGCCGCACCCGAGTCCTAGGACAAACCTCAACAAACAGACCGCTCTAGCCCTAGCAAGGCAGGCCTACCCTTCCCAATTCCGTGGTCAGTCTTCCCAACACCTGCCAGACCATAACCCCCTCACACAGGGACAGCTCTACATCCATAACTCAGCATGAAGAAGTTACAGAAGCCTGACCTGCGGTGGCGCAGTGGATAAAGTGTCAACCTGGAAACACTGAGGTTGCCTGTTCAAAACCCTGGGCTTGCCTGGTCAAGGCACATATGGGAGTTGATGCTTTCTGCTCCTCCCCCCTTCTCTCTCTCTCTCTCTCTCTCTCTCTCTCTCCCCCCTCTCTATAATGAATAAATAAAATCTTTATAAAAAAAAAAAAAGGAAGTTACAGAAGACAGACCTTTGGCCGTATTCATAAGATTAGTTCCACAGACAACATGGGGGGAATTGTTGGGCATGAGTTAAACATTGCTACCAGCAGCTGCCAGTTTCAGTGAAGATGATAAAAATAACTGACTCTAACAAAATCACACAATAGTCTAGTAGACTTCAGGTTGTAAAAATAACTAATGAGACAGAAATCATGATAGTTTCTGTAAATTCTTACTTCAGGCTGGAAGGAACCTTCCATCCTCAAGGGTACAAAGAAACTGTGAAACAAAGAACATCCATGAGAACATCGCCAGGCCGACGGACAAACCCAACTGGATGCCAGCAACTGGCGCCAACCATTCCCCTATATAACCTCTCGCCTATCTTTGTTCGGGGAGGTTGTCATCCTTAAGACATGACCTCCCGCCACTCAAGCCTCAAATAAATATCCTTCTTGATAAATTCTGATCCCCCGTGACTACTTTCTGGCAGTCACAACACAGCCTGTTAGGAAAGAAAACCAAACAAAACCTTCAGGAAATAGGAAGAAGTAGTTTAAGATCATATCTAGTCAGAACTAGATGACTCGGACCCCCACACTCAGCCAAAATCTCTATGCTTGATTCCCTGATTTTGGGGTTCCCATGGGAAAGTTTTTGGGGGTCAGGGTGAAGGGATAGTGTCCCTCAGATGCTGCAAGTGATCAAATTGATGTCTGTCACCCTTGGCACTTAGGGTTACCGTGAAGAATTTTTGGGACTCTCTCACTCACCCATCCACATAGCTCCCTGTGTATCTCCCCCAGCCCCACTCTGGCCCAGCCTCAGCCTTGCACCCCTATCCCTGCCTCAGCCTCCTCTGGCTTCTAGCCTCAATCTCCTTCTCTCATCTCCTATCCACTCAGCAGCGGGAAGGGGATTTTCCAAAAGCCTAAATCTGAGAGTCTCTCTTTTCTGCTTAAAATCTTCCATGGCTCCCTAGTACATTCAAAGTAAAATCAGCCCCTCAGCTGCCCAACACTAAAGAATCATAACAACCAAATACAAAGCATGAACCTGGATTGACTCTGGTTTTTAATTTAATTTATTTTTTTAAAGACTCTGTATTTAATTTATTGATTGATTGATTTTGAGAGAGAGAGAGAGAGAAACATCAACTTGTTGTTCCACTTAGTTGTGCATCATTGGTTGATTCTTTTTTTATATATAAATGTTTATTTGTTGATTTTAGCAAGAGAGGAAGGGAGAGAGAGAGACAGGAACATTGATTTGTTCTTGTATGTTCCCTGACCAGGGATCAAACCTGCAACCTTGCCATATGGGAATAATGTTCTAACGAACTAAGCTACCCAGCCCAGGATTGACTTTGGCTTTTTAAAGAAGCAACTATAAAAGATATTTCAGAGACAGTTGGGGAAATTTGAACACAAATAAGATATCAAGATAGAAAGTAATTATTCATATTTTCTTACATATGAGAATGGTGGAATGAACATGTAGGAGGAGAATGTTCTCATTCTTAAGACATGCATCATGCATGTTGATATGTCTGTCATGAGGTCTATAACTTACTTTCAAATGTTCGGGGAAAATATTAAGAGATGAGGAAAGGCCTGGCCTGTAGTGGTGCAGTGAATAAAGCATTGACTTGGAATGCTAGTTCAAAATGCTGGGCTTGCCCGGTCAAGGCACATACAACAAGCAATTAATGAACAACTAAAGTAAAGCAGCTCTGAGTTGATACTTCTTGCTCCACCTTGCCCCTGTAAAATCAAGAAATAAAATCTGAAAGAAATGAGAGAGACAGGAAGAAAGAAAGGAAGGAAAGAAGGAAGGAAGGAAGGAAGGAAGGAAGGAAGGAAGGAAGGGAGGGAGGGAGGGAGGGAGGGAGGGAGGGAGGGAGGGAGGGAGGGAGGGAGGGAGGGAGGAAGGAAGGAAGGAAGGGAAAGAAAGAAAGCCCTGTCCAGATAGCTCTGTTAGTTAGAGCATAGTCCTGAAGCACAGAGGTTGCTGGTTTGATCCCTAGTCAGGGCGCATACAACAGGAACAGATGTATGTTCCTGAATCTCTTTGGCTTGCTCTTTCTCATCCTCTCTCCAAAATTAAAATAAACATTTAAAAAAGAGAGAGAGAAATGAGAAAAGAAGAGAGAAAAAGCAAATACAGCAAAGTTGTTAGAATCTAGGTGGAAGGTGTATAAGTGGTCTTGTAGTCATTCTTTAAACTTTCTTTGCAAATGTTCATGCTGAAATGATAGGAAAATGGAGATCATCACTGATGGGAGCCCACTTAGCAGACAATTTGCAAATGTTAAAAATGAAGCAGATCAACAAACTATAGAGGCAATTAACAAAGCCAAAGTTGCTTGAAAAGCCCAGCGAGATTGATAAAATTCCCAAACTGATCAAAGAAAAAAAGAGAACATAGAAATCACCAATATCAAGACTATCAAGAATAAAAGAGAAGTTATGACTACAAATGCTGGATTCATTAAAAGGACATAAAGAGAATACTATGAAAAACTTTGTGCCAACAGATTTGACAATTAGATGAAATGATAAGTCCTTGACAAACACAAAGCACAAAAGCTATTACAAAATGAAATAGAAAATATGAAGACTCCTATATTTATTAAAGAAATTGAATTCATGATTAATACCTCCCCACAAGGAAAATTCCAGGTCCAAATGGCTTTACTGGGGAATTCTATCAAAGATTAAAGGAAGAAATAATATAGAATCTTAAATTTGAGACAGAAATGTAAGTTCTGAGATGGGAGTTATCTTTCAATAAACATTAAGTAAAAAAATACTGTGCAAAAGAATGAGCAATATTGTCTTGTGTATATAATGAATAAATGATATGTATAAGTTTATTGCTATGCACGGACTACCTCATTACTTTATTTATTTATTTTTTTAAGATTTTATTTATTCATTTGAGAGAGGAGAGAGAGAGAAGGGAGACACAAGGTAGGAGGAGCAGGAAGCATCAACTCCTATATGTGCCTTGACCAGGCAAGCCCAAGATTTTGAACCTGCGACCTCAGCTTTCCAGGTCGATGCTTTATCCACTGCACCACCATAGGTCAGACCAACTCCATTACTTTAAAGGGAAAAAACTGAGAGACTGAAATTCAGGAATGGGAGAAGTACTCATTTTTCACTTTGTCTTCTTTTGAATTGTTTGTTGTTGTTTTTTGTTTTTGTTTTTTTTTTCTTTTTGTATTTTTCTGAAGTTGGAAACGGGGAGGCAGTCAGACAGACTCCCGCATGCGCCCGACCGGGATCCACCCGGCAAGCCCACCAGGGGGCGATGCTCTGTCCATCTGGGGCCTTGCTCTGTTGCAACCAGAGCCATTCTAGCGCCTGAGGCAGAGGCCATAGAGTCACCCCCAGCACCCGGGCCAACTTTGCTCCAATGGAGCCTTGGCTGCGGGAGGGGAAGAGAGAGACAGAGAGGAAGGAGAGGGGGAGGGGTGGAGAAGCAGATGGGCGCTTCTCCTGTGTGCCCTGGCCGGGAATCGAACCCGGGACTCCTGCACGCCAGGCCGACGCTCTACCGCTGAGCCAACCGGCCAGGGTGAATTGTTTTATTTTTAAAATATGACTGTGCATGTAATTTTTAAAAAGTTTAAAGACTTAGCTCAAGCTTTGCTGGAATTATAATCTGAGTCTTGTCATTGAGTTCTGTAAATTGGGTACTAAAGAAAAAATTGTAGAAAGGGATAGTTAAAATCTTCAGGCTTGCCTGACCTGTGGTGGCGCAGTGGCTAAAGCGTCGACCTGGAAATGCTGAGGTTGCCGGTTCGAAACCCTGGGCTTGCCTGGTCAAGGCACATATGGGAGTTGATGCTTCCAGGTCCTCCCCCCTTCTCTCTCTCTGTTTCTCTCTCCTCTCTCTCCCTCTCTGTTTCTCTCCTCTCTAAAAATGAACAAATAAATTAATTAATTAATTAATTTAAAAAAATCTTCAGGCTTGGGATCTAGGAGACAAGGTTATTCAAACCACACTTGACCAACAACTGGCTGTGTGACTTCAAGCAGGTATATCTACCTCTCTGAGCCTCTTTTTATAACATGTATGAATGGGGGTTTGTTCAGTAAAGGATTAATTTTGCCCAGCTCTTGAGAGGTAACCTATAAGCCCTTGGAATACCCTGCTTGATAAAAGTGCCTTGGTTTACCTGGGGTCCTTGGTCTGTGCAACATCAGCTGCCTTCTGGAGGACCTGGAGACTAAGTGCAGTCATGTGGGAGGTTAGCATGCTTTTTTTTTTCTTCTTCTTAAGTGAGAGACAGACTCCTGCATGCGCCCCAACCGGGGATCCACCCAGCAAGCCCCCAACCGAGGGACAGTCTGCCCATTTAGGACCATTGTTCTTTGCCTCGGTAACCAAGCTATTTTAGTGCCTAAAATGAGGCCATGGAGTCATCCTCAGCGCCTGGGGCAAACTTGCTCTAACCAAGCTGCTGTGGGAAGGGAAAAGAGATAGAAAGAAGGGAGAGGAGGAAGGGCGGAGAAGCAGATGGTCTCTTCTTCTGTGTGCCCTGACCAGGAATCGAATCTGGGACATCCATATGCTGGACCAATGCTCTACCAATGAAACAACCAGCCAGGGCCCATTCATACTTTATTGACACCAAGGCTCATGTTAGCACCCCTGGCTGCAGTGTTCTATCTATATATGTTGTCACACATTATTGCTGGGAGAACTGGGTACTATTCACTGGATTCTACTGGAAAGGACAACTAGACTCTTGTGCCTGGCATTTTTGGAGCTATGCTCCTCTTCCTTTCGATATTTTCAATATGTGTCTGTTCGGTGTAATAAACCATAACCGTGAGTAAATCATCCTTCTAGTGTATCATTGAACTTGAGGTGGTTTTTTGGATCCTCATATTCAAGGGTGATTAATGGTATATACCTCACCAGGGGCACAGGCGCCACTGAGATTGTGTATACCCAACACGCACTGATCACAGCCAGTACTTATCGAGTTCATCTTGTGTTCCAGTCGGTGTGTGTCTGTGAACTCATTGAGTCCACATGACAACCCTGTGAGACTGGTAATTTTTTATTCCCAACCCCCACGCATGATTAATTTTTTATTGTGAAATTTTACATTCAAGAGTATAAAATATAGGTGTATGGCTTTAAAAAAATACTTATGTGGAACAACCATGAATCATCATCACCTAAAGAATAAAAGATATAGAAGCCCTCATGAGCCCTTATCCAGTGACAACTCCTCTCACCTCCCAAAGTAATCATTTTCTTGATTATCTTTTCTTTATAGTTGGACCATCCATTATGTATCCCCAACACTTTATTGCTTCATTTAATTTTCCCTGTTTTTAAGTTTATTGAATGAATACATTATGCCCTTTTTTGTGCCTGGCTTCTTTCACTTAACATTATGTGTGTGAGCTTTATCCATGTGGTTGTGTGTATCAGTAGTTTGTTCTTTTTATTGCTATATAGTATTCCATTGTATAACTATACCATAGCGTATTTATCCATTCTATAGTTGATAGAAAGTTGAATGGTTCCCATTCAGAGCTATTACAAGCAGTGTTTCTATGAACATTCCTTCTTATACATATTTCCTGATGCCCATCTTTAAGTTCTCTAGGATATATACTTAGAATACATATATATATAGGTTATATATATTTTCTAATTTATTCAATAACACTGCATTCTTTTTCATTTTATGATGAAGCAATTGTAACAAGAGAGGTCAAGTAACTTTCCCAAGATCACAAAGCCACATTGCCTTGAACTCAGAGATCTTTGCTCCAAGAGCCAGGCTCTCACTTGGCACCCACTGGCACATGGTGGCCACCAAATAACTGTGAGCTATTACACTGAGGGTTTAGGGGGGCTGTTATTCAGGGTTTCCTTTACTGCTGATGTTATTCTGAACTTTGTCCCCATCAGTTAATAATTAACTGTCTCCCAAAGAGCCTGTGATCCTAAAGATTTAGCTTTCCCTACCTACTGCCTAGTTAATCAGTCACTGGATGGTAGCACTGCTGCCTCCAAAGCGCCGTTACCTAGTGTGGAAGTGGTGAGGGGTTCATGATGCTCCGAACCTGTCGAGTGCTCTACGCCCAGGCTGGCCCCCCAACGAGGGGCTGGCAGCCCCTGAGCTTCGACGGTGGAGCCTTCCACCTTAAGGGCACAGGAGAACTGACGCGAGCATTGCTGGTGTTACGGCTGTGTGCCTGGCCCCCTTTGGTCACCCATGGCCTGGCGGTGAGTAGTGACCTTGGGGATTGGCCTAAGGGCTCTCCAGGGTCTGGCCTTGAGCCCTCACTCCCTATCACCCCAGTTCCAGGCCTGGTCTCAGCGACTCCTGGGCTCCCGGCTCTCAGGCACACTTCTCCGCGCATCCATCTATGGGCAGTTTGTGGCTGGCGAGACAGCAGAGGAGGTAAGGGCCTGTGTCCAACAGCTCCAGACCCTAAGCCTCCGGCCCCTGCTGGCAGTGCCCACTGAAGAGGAGCCAGACTCAGCTGTCAAGACTGGGTGAGTAAGCACAACCACCTCATGGGCCACCACTCTCCATATGTGCCTAGTTCCTGGCTTGTCATGGTAAGTTACATTAAAAAGAAAATTTAAAACAAAGACTAGATGAGTAGGGAGCTAGGGCCCAGGGAGGCTGGGAAGATGGCTGAAGGGGGTTAGCAGGCTCCAGGACCTGACACCTGCTGGCTGGGCAGTGAGGCCTGGTATGAGGGGAACCTCAGTGCTATGCTGCGGTGTGTGGACCTGTCACGAAGCCTCCCGGAGAGCTCTGGCCCAACTGGGAACGTCCTCATGCAGTTGAAGGTGACAGCGCTGACCAGCACTCGGCTCTGTGTAAGGGACCAGCAGGATGTGGGAGGTAGGTGTGACTGCCACTACGTCCCCCTCACTATCACACCCATCACCCCATTCCAGAAAGAGCTAACTTCATGGGTCAGAAGGCCAGGGGCTTCCTTGGAGCTGAGCCCTGAGAGGCTGGCAGAAGCCATGGACTCTGGGAAGGTAAAGATTTCGGGGTGAGGGAGAAATGAATGGCTGGGGGAATATCGGGGAGTGGAGTCCCTGAACTTGCATGTAGCAGACACTTGTGAGTGGGATGTTCAAATTGTTGAACTACTTTCCAGGCTCAGAACAAGCAAGATAAATGTGGTGGTAGCCTTGGGCCATGGTTGGAATGGATGGAATACAGGTCATCTGGAGTTTCTAGAGGAGAGGACTGGGGGATCGGAGCTTGGAGGAGTGATTAAGACATCAGCTCTTTATCAATCAGAAGAAAGTATAACCCTGGCCAGTTGGTTCAGTGTTAGAGCATGGGCCCGGTGTGTGGATGTCCTGGGTTCAAGTCCTGGTCAGAGCACACAGGAGAAGCACCCATCTGCTTCTCCACTCTTCCCCCTCTCGCTTCTCTCTCCTTCTCTCTCTTCTCATCTTCTTCTGCAGCCATGGCTCAATTGGAGTGAGTTGGCCCTGGGTGCTGAGGATGGCTTCATGGCCGCCACCTCAGGCACTAAGAAGAGCTCAGTTGCTGAGCAATGGAGCAATGCTCCAGATGGGCAGAGCATCACTTCCTAGTGGGCTTGCTGGGTAGATGCTAGTCCGGGCGCACATGGGAATCTGTCTCTGCTGCCCCTTCTCTCACTAAATTAAAAAAAAAAAGTATATCAATATTTAATCAATCAACTCAGCTATGTTAGTATGTGCTGGAAGTTATAATTAGACCAGTGAGGTTTAGTTTAATCATTCATTCATTCATTTATTCCTTCATTCCTTTTTATTTTCATGTCCTATTTCTACCCTGCCTGCCATTGGCATCCACTCTATCCTGTGTAGTGTATATCTTTGTTATTGTGATTTGTTCAGCCAAGTATATACTGTTAGGGGGCATATTTTTTCCAACATTTTATTATGAAAATTTTCAAACATAAAAACGTTGAAAGAGCCTGACCAGGCGGTGGTGCAGTGGATAGAGCATCATCAGACTGAAACGCAGAGAACTCAGGTTCTAAACCCCGAGGCCGCAGGCTTGAGTGCGGGCTCATCGGCTTGAGCACGGGGTCGCTGGCTTGAGCGTGGGATCATAGACATGACCCCATGGTCGCTGGCTTGAACCTCAAAGTTACTGGCTTGAAGCCCAAAGTTGCTGGCTGGAGCCCAACATCACTGGATTGAGCAGGGGGGTCACTTGCCCTGCTGGAGCCTCCTGGTCAAGGCACACATGAGAAAGCAATCAATGAGCAACTAAGATGCCACAATGAAGACTTGATGCTTCACATCACTGTTCTTCCTATCTGTCTGTACCTATCTGTCCCTCTCTCTGTCTCTCTGTCTCTCTTGCTAAAAAAAAAAAAAAAAAAAAAAAAAAAAAGATTGAAAGAATTTTAGTGAACACCCATATACCTGCCATCATTAACATTTAACTACACTTGCTTTAAATCATCTGTGCCTCTATCCAGTGCCCTATTCATCCATCAATCAATCTTATTTTTTTATGCATTTCAAAGTAAATTGCACACATCTGCACACTTCTCCCCAAATGCTTCAGAAAGCATATCACTAATTAGAGCTCAATAACTATTTACAGTACTTTATTTCTTTTTAAGTAAAATTTCCATATAATAAAACGCACATATTGTAAATGTATCCTTTGGTGAGCTTTTACAAATACACAAACCTGAGCAATTCCAATTCCTATCAAGTGATAGAGCACTTCCATCATTGCAGAAAGCTTGCTTCCTCCTGTCCTCCATCAGTCTGGAGAGCATGTTTTAAGATGTACACAAATAGTGTTACGGTACCTCTCATTCTGTTTCATACTTTTTCCACTGCGCACTTGGACTTTTAATGTTCAGCCAAGTGTCTATGTGAACATCTAATCCATTGCTTGCAATTGCTGCTTCTTTTTTTTTTTTAATTTATTCATTTTAGAGGGGGTGGGGAGGAGCAGGAAGCATCAACTCCCATATGTGCCTTTGACCAGACAAGTGCAGGGTTTTGAACCAGCGACCTCAGTGTTCCAGGTCGACGCTTTATCCACTGCGCCACCCCGGGTCAGGCGCAATTGCTGCTTCTAGCAATGTGGTTTACCTCTCCTGGGATGGACAACCTGGTGGTCTCCAAGTTTCTACCACCCCAAAGCATGCTGCAGGGGGCATGCTGACATTTCCTTTTAGAAACCCTATAGCAAGACTGAGTTAGAGACAGTTATGATTTCCGCTTTACAAATGTATTAATTCTCCAAATGTTTCTTGGCCATCTGCCATGTTCCAGGTGTTGTGCTAGGGCCGAGGAGTGATGACCAAGACAAACAAACTCCCTGCCCTCAGGCACTCACTTGCTAGTCAGGGAGGCGGTAAGAGACACTTAAAAAATGAAAACCAAAGCCAAATGTAACAAGTTATGTATAAATAAGCTCGTCAAGGGCAAATAAGGTGAGGAAGGGGAAAGGAAAGCCCAGACAGGCAGTTGCAAATTTCAATCAGGGAAAACCTGCTGAGAAGAGAACATGGGAACAAAGATCTGGAGGAGAGGTAAGTGGACCTGTGCAGGGAGAGTGCATAAGGCAGAAGGAACAGCCAGAGTACAGGCTCTAAGGTGGGAAAGTATCTGGCATGTTCAATAGCAGGGAGGCCAGTGAGGTCGAAGGGCAGATGGCAAGGCAGAGAGTGGGAGGCGGTGAGAGCAGAGGGGCCGGGCGGTGGGGAGCATAGTGGGCTGCAGTGAGCCCTGAGCATTTGATAAGGAGATTGAGGTCCTAAAAGACTAATAGGAGGAAACACCTATGGTATTTGTTACCATTGTTCTAAGCCAGCGGTTCTCAACCTGTGGGTCGCGACCCCGGCGGGGGTCGAACGACCAAAACACAGGGGTCGCCTAAAGCCATCGGAAATACATATTCTATTTAAAAATGTATTGTATAATAAATATGTATTTTCCAATATGTATTTTCCGGAAATACATATTCTATTTAAAAATGTATTGTATAATAAATATGTATTTTCCAATATGTATTTTCCGGAAATACATATTCTATTTAAAAATGTATTGTATAATAAATATGTATTTTCCAATATGTATTTTCCGATGGCTTTAGGCGACCCCTGTGTTTTGGTCGTTGGACCCCCGCCGGGGTCGCGACCCACAGGTTGAGAACCGCTGCTCTAAGCACTTTCTATAGGTCAATTCCATATCACTTCTCTCTCCGAGCTCTGACTCCTTCACTGGAAAATAGAGCTTAGAATAACACCTGTTTACTAGGATCATTGTGGAAACGAAATAAAGAAAATAGTACATGCAGTCATCTATTATTATAATAATGACAACATGTATTGAGTGCTTATTATGTGCTGGCACTGTCCTGTTCTTGTTATGTCCAGGCACATCTCGTATACTAACCCATTTTTGTCCACATAACTCCATGAGGAAACTACTGTTATCATCTCATTTTATAGAGAAGAAAATTGAGGCCCAGAGAGGTTATATGACTCACTCAAGGCCACACATTAAGAAGTAGAACCAGGATTCAAACTCAGATTCTGGGCTCTTAACCACTGTATTATACTTCAGTAAACTGTGTAGATGTGATATAGCAACCTTTCGGATTTCTAACAATTTCTAAACATCTCCCCCTTCTTGGTGGTGGAGGAGAGGAATCCTAGCCCCAGAGGAAAGTCCTGAGCTGCTCTCGCCTTCCCTCCTTCCCTTCTCCAGGACCTGCATGTCTCCTGCCTCAGCACTAAGCAAACCCAGCATCTCCAGGCCTCTCTGAGCCGCTTGCAGCGGGTGGTACAGGTAACGCCTCCTCCCGCGGCCTGACTCTGCTGCAGCTGTTGTGACTCTGACCACAGTCTCTCTTGCCCTCAGCATGCTCGGGCCCAGAACGTGAGGCTCCTGGTGGATGCTGAGTACACCTCACTGAACCCTGCTCTCTCTCTGCTGGTGGCTGCCTTGGCCTTGCGCTGGAACAGCCCCGGGGAGGACGGGCCCTGGGTGTGGAACACTTACCAGGCCTACCTGAAGGTGTGTGGTGTGCTCCAGGGGAATTCGGGCTGGGCTTCCAGCGCCACAACCTGAGGCTGCCCGTGTGCTCTGCCAGGACACGTACGAGCGGCTGAGGCAGGATGCTGAAGCTGCAGACAGGGCTGGCCTGGCCTTTGGAGTGAAGTTGGTACGAGGCGCATATCTGGACAAGGAGAGACAGGTGGCCCAGCTCCAAGGGACCAAAGATCCCACTCAGCCTGACTATGAGGCTACCAGTTGGAGGTAGGAGTAGGCCAGGCCAGCCTCTGAGACAAATAATAGTAACATCTAACCTTTACAGCTCACTACCCATGATGCTGAGCATCCGGGTACTCCCCCTTCCTTCTGGGACCCAGCCGCTTCCGTCTGAACAGCAGCATCCTCCTTGAACTCCTTGCTCTCTCCTTCGCTCCCCTTCCCAATCTGTTCCCCATGTGTAGCCAGAGGAAGCTCTGTCTATACTCAAGTCAAGTCATGTTTCTCCTCAGTTCCGAATCCTTCTGCGGATCCCACTGCACCCTCAGGAAACCCCAAATCCTTACAGCAGCCCACAAGACCCACATGATCAAGTCACCGTCCCCTCTGTGACTTTCCCTTCCATTCTTCCCCTCACTCACTGCACTCATTGATGATCCCCGTGCCTTTTTGCACTTCTTGTCCCTCTGCCCAGAATGTTCTCCATTCAGACAGCTGCATGGCTCAACCCCTCAGACCCTTAGGTCTTTGTGTATTGGGACCTTCTAATGGGACCTTCCCCTACTTCCTTATCATGAACTAGAGCACTTCCTCACCCACTGTCTTCCTGGATTTATTTTTTCTCTTTATCACTTACCAGTACTTGATGTTCTATACAGTTTCATATTAAATTGCTCATTGTCTGTCTCCCCCATTAGTGTATGGGCGCTGGAGGGCAGGTGGTCTCTGCTTTGTTCACTGCTGAACCTTCTGTGCCTAAAACTGTGCCTGTTGCACGGTGGTGCTCACTCAGTCCAGATCTGCAGAATGAATTAATAAACAACTGCAAGCAGTGGGTACTACTATCATCGCCCCTATTGCACAGAGAATGAAACTGAGGCACCGAGAAGTGGAATCACTTACCCAAGGTCACGTAGCTAGTAAGTGGCAGGGCCAAGAATTCAGCCCAGACAGACTGACTGGTAGAACCTATATTCTTACCCATCTCAAACCACCCTGTGCTGGTGCAAGGTGTGGGTGAGCTCTTTGGACCCCCACCTCATGGCTTTGAAAAGAAGGAATTTCTTCCTTCAACACTGACTTGTTGACCATCTGATTTAGATCAGGACCTGTTTTGGATCCTGGTCACAGTAGCAACTAAGGTGGCCCTAGGTCCTGTCCTCATGGAGTTTTTTGTTTGTTCGTTTGTTTGTGGCAGAGACAGAGAGAGTCAGAGAGAGGGACGGATAGGGACAGACAGACAGGAAGGGAGAGAGATGAGAAGCATCAATTCTTTATTGTGGCTCCTTAGTTGTTCATTGATTGCTTTCTCATATGTGCCTTGACTAGGGGGCCACAGCAGACTGAGTGACCCCTTGCTCGAGCCAGTAACCTTGGGCTCAAGCTGGTGAGCCTTGCTCAAACCAGATAAACCCGCGCTCAAGCTGGCGACCTCTGGTTCTTGAACCTGGGTCCTCTGTGTCCCAGTCCAGTGCTCTATCCACTGCGCCACCATCTAGTCAGGCCCTCATGGAGTTTTTAAAATCTGACTCCATTTCACAGTGGATCAAGGAGAGGCTTGTACAACTGCAGAGAATTCCCAAAGCTTTCAGGGAAAGTGGCTAAGCCATGGTTGGAACCTAGGGTTGCATCCAGGGCCAGTGAGTGTTTCTAAGTAAGTACCATAATAATTCACATGCCATGAAATTCACACTTAAGTCTGGCCTGTGGTGGCACAGTGAATAGAAGGTCGACCTGGAATGCTGAGGTTGCAAGTTCAAAACCCTAGGCTTGCCTCAGTGGCGTAGCAAACATAACTGGCACCCAGGCACGACACTTTATTGGCACCTCCCTCCCCTTCTACTATGCTTTTTTTGTTTGTCTTGGCAACCATTTGAGACCCTTCTACGAGTAGCACCCAGGGCACGATAGACCCTCTTGCCCCCCCCCTCGCTATGCTACTGGCTTACCTGTTCAAGGCACATATGACAAGCAAAGCAACTAAAGAGAAGCAACAATGAGTAGATACTTCTTGCTTCCCCACCTTTCCTCTTTCTGTAAAATCAATAAATAAAATATTTAAAAATAAATTCACACTTGGCCCTGGACAGTGGCTCAGTGAATAGAATGTAGGCCTGGTATATGGATGTCCTAGGTTCAATTCCAGGTCAGGGCACAGAGGAGAAGTGACCTCTCCCCCTCATTATGCCCCTTTCTACCTCTTCTCCTCCTACAGCCAGTGGCTTGACTGGCTTGAGTGTGGCCCCAGGTGCTGAGGATAGCTCAGCTTGTCCAAGCACATCAGCCTCAGGTGCTAAAAATAGCTTGGTACTCAGTATCGGCCCCAGATGGGGTTGCAGGTGGATCCCAGTCAGGTGCATGCAGGAGTATGCCTCACTTCTCCCCTCTTCTCACCTAAAAAAAAAATCATACTTAAAAGTGTACAATTAGGCCCTGGCCGGTTGGCTCACTGGTAGAGTGTCAGCCTGGTATGCAGAAGTCCCGGGTTCGATTCCCGGCCAGGGCACACAGGAGAAGCGCCCATCTGCTTCTCCACCCCTCCCCCTCTCCTTCCTCTCTGTCTCTCTCTTCCCCTCTCACAGCGAGGCTCCATTGGAGCAAAGATGGCCCGGGTGCTGGGGATGGCTCCTTGGCCTCTGCCCCAGGCGCTAGAGTGGCTCTGGTCGCAACAGAGCGACGCCCCGGAGGGGCAAAGCATCGCCCCCTGGTGGGCAGAGCGTCGCCCCCTGGTGGGCATGCCGGGTGGATCCCGGTCGGGCGCATGCGGGAGTCTGTCTGACTGTCTCTCCCCGTTTCCAGCTTCGGAAAAAAAAAGTGTACAATTAATCCAATAGATTTTAGTATATCACAAGGTTGTGCAACCATCACCACTATCTAATTTCAGAATATTTTCATCATTTCAAAAAGAAACCCATAACCAATTCATTAGCAGTCACTCCCTATTCCCTCCTCCCCTCAACCCCTGGCAACCACTAATCGTTTCTGTCTCTATGATTTGCTTCTTTTGGACATTTCATATAAATGAAATCATGCATTATATGGCCTTTGTATCTGGCTTATTTTACTCTGCATGTTTTCACGGTTCAACCATGTTGTAGTATGTATCTGTGCTTTATTCATTTTTATGACTAGGGAATATTCCATTGTATGAATGGACCACATTCTATTTATCCATTCATTAGTTGATGGATATTTGAATTGTTTCCATTTTTTGGCTGTTGTGAATATTGCTGTTGTGAACATACATGTACACATCTTTGTGTAAACATACATTTTTAATTCTCCTGAAAGTTCAATTATATGGGAGTGGGATCACTGGGTCACATGGTAACTTCATGTTTAAACTTTTGAGGAATTTCCAGATAGTGTTTCAGAGTCTTGCACCATTTTACATTCACACCAGCACTGTATGAGGATGTGCAATTTCTACACATCCTCTTTGACATGGTATCATTCACAGTTTAATATAGATTTTGAATAATTATAAATTCATATGATTAAAAGATCAATGTAATGTAAAAATAAATATACTGAGCCTGATTAGGCAGTGGCACAGTGGATAGAGTGTTGACCTGGGACACTGAAGACCCAGGTTTGAAACCCCAAGGTTGCCGGTTTGAATGTCGGATCATAGACATGACCCCATGGTCACTGGCTTGAAGCCCACAATCGCTGGCTTGAGCAAAGGGTCACTGGCTTGGCTGGAGCCCTCTGGTCAAGGCACATATGAGAAAGCAATCAATGAACAACTAAAGTGCCACAACTGTGAGTTAGTTGATGCTCCTCATCTCTCTTCCTTTCTGTCTGTCTGTCCCTCTTTCTGTCTATATAAAAGAAAAAAGAAAAGAAATACACTGACATATCTCATTTTGACCCAAATCCCAATCTAATCATGGCATCTCCCATGCTCCCACAAGTAACCCCTTTTGTTAGTTTTTACATGTGTTTCCTAAATTCCTTTAAGCGTATAGAGGCAAACACAAAGATTTTGTATTTGCAAAATCCATCATGTCTACATACTGCTCCTTGCTTTTCCATTCAACTGCATATCTTAAAAGCAAAATAGTCTAGTGATAATAAGCTCAGGCCTTGAAGCCTCAGACAGCCTGGGCTCAAATCCAAACTCAGCCATTTTTAGCTGTGTGACCTGGGGACAAAAGACGTAACCTCTTTGAGCTTCATTTTCCTTCTCTGCAAAATGGAGGAACATCCACCTCATCAAGTTGATATGAGAGTGAGATAAGTAAATACATGTGTGTCAGAGAGGATAAAGGAGATTTAGGGAAGGCACTACATTTATGGAGTGTGGCCAAGGACCAAAGAGTCCACAGGGAATGTGGAGGCACCTGGGAACCCACACAAGTGGGAAGCTGTTGCACCTGTGTTATAGGTGAGGAAGAAGGGCCACACTGGAGGAGGTGTGGCCACACGTAGGACAGTTAGGGTGGGTCAGGAGGGGGCTAAGAGGCAAAACACCCATCTCTCTTTCCTCCCACCTTCTGCTCTCCTACCCATGACTCCATAGGTGATGCAGAATGTAAAAGTCAGCTTCCTGAGGGGCAGAGAAGAGCAAAGAACAGCCCTGGCCGGTTGGCTCAGTGGTAGAGCATTGGCCTGGCGTGCAGAAGTCCCGGGTTTGATTCCCGGCCAGGGCACATAGGAGAAGCGCCCATCTGCTTCTCCACCCCTCCCCCTCTCCTTCCTCTCTGTCTCTCTCTTCCCCTCCCGCAGCGAGGCTCCATTGGAGCAAAGATGGCCCCGGGCGCTGGGGATGGCTCCTTGGCCTCTGCCCCAGGTGCTAGAGTGGCTCTGGTCGCAACAGAGCGACGCCCCGGAGGGGCAGAGCATCGCCCCCTGGTGGGCATGCCTGGTGGATCCCGGTCGGGCGCATGCGGGAGTCTGTCTGACTGTCTCTCCCAGTTTCCAGCTTCAGAAAAATACAAAAAAAAAAAAAAAAAGAACAAAGAACAGATCTGAGGGCATGAAAACCAGCATACATGTGAAGGCTGTGGGGCGGCACTTGGCCTACAGCAGCTCTGAAAGCATTTGCAGTCTTTTCACCTTTCTATATCATAGCCCAGAGTGTTCTTGCTCTTTTCACAGCTGCACGGCGCTCCACCATCCTCCGTGTGCCCTCCTTCATCTAGCCAGTCCCCTACTTACAGACATTTGGGCTGTTCTATTCGTGTTCTGTAGACAATGTTGCAGTGAATGACCTAGAGAAAGTGTCATATCTTGCATGTGATGTGACCCTTTGTTGTGAGACTGCCATGTGCCAAAGGCTTTCTGTATACTTTCATTCTACTCCATCCTCACAGCATCACTGTTAGGTAAACTTGAATTGTTACAGGAGAGGAAAAAGGCTTGGAGAAGGGATGTCCCTTGCAGCTGGTTCAGGTAGAAGTGGGATATTTTATAACTCCAGAATCCTAGCCCTTAGGCACCCCATGTCCCAAGGACAGAAATGCCCAATCCCTGAGGCCTGACCCTCACTTACCGTAACTGAACAGAACATCTATCTTCAGTTACAGGCGCTGTCTGGAGCTGATGCTGACCTATGTGTCCCACCATAGCTCCATGTGCCACCTCATGGTGGCTTCCCACAATGAGGAATCTGTTCACCAGGCAACAAAACGGTATGACGTGGTCCTCTCCCTTCCTCTCCCTCGTTCATGTGCCAGGGATGGGTAGAGAATGGTGGCCGTGGAACAAGGGGAGGAGCAGTGTGAGGACAGTAAGTTCAGAGGAATTCACTTAACCCTCATTAAACCTGTAGGTCTTCCTGGCCCCAGCTGAACAAGGCCTCACCCTTCATTTGCTAGAGCATGAGGAGGTCTGAGGTTTCCAGAGAAGGAATTGGGACACATAGGGGAGTTTTCAGGGACCTCAGAACAATGGTTATTGATCATTAAGCTTAGAAATATTTCAGTATTTAAATAACTGGAACAGTCAACCTGACCAGGCGGTGGCGCAGTGGATAGAGCAGGGGTCGGGAACCTATGGCTTGCAAGCCAGATGTGGCTTTTTTTTTTGTTTGTTTTTTTATAGATTTTTATTTATTCATTTTTATTTTTTATTTTTTTTATTTTTTTACAGAGACAGAGAGAGAGTCAGCGTAAGGGATAGACAGGGACAGACAGACAGGAATGGAAGGAAATGAGAAGCATCAATCATCAGTTTTTTGTTGCGAGACCTTAGTTGTTCATTGATTGCTTTCTCACATGTGCCTTGACCACAGGCCTTCAGCAGATCGAGTAACCCCTTGCTCAAGGCAGCGACCTCAGGTCCAAGCTGGTGAGCTTTTGCTCAAACCGGATGAGCCTGTGCTCAAGCTGGTGACCTTGGGGTCTCGAACCTGGGTCCTCCACATCCCAGTCCAACAAGCTATCCACTGCGCCACCGCCTGGTCAGGCAGATGTGGCTCTTTTGATGGCTGCATTTGGCTCGCAGACAAAACTTTAATAAAAAATAATAATAATAACGTTAAAAATATAAAACATTTTCATGTATTACAATCCATTCATTTCCTACCACTCATGTTCATGGTTCCAGGTGGCTGGAGCCAATCATAGCTGTCCTCCAGGACAATACCAAACTTTTTTTTTTTGTATTTTTCTTTCTTTCTTTCTTTCTTTCTTTCTTTCTTTCTTTCTTTCTTTCTTTCTTTCTTCCTTCCTTCCTTCCTTCCTTCCTTCCTTCCTTCCTTCCTTCCTTCCTTCCTTCCTTCCTTTCTTTCTTTTCATTTTTCTGAAGCTGGAAACAGGGAGAAACAGTCAGACAGACTCCCACATGCGCCCGACCGGGATCCACCTGGCACGCCCACCAGGGGCGACACTCTGCCCACCAGGGGGTGATGCTCTGCCCATCCTGGGCGTCGACATGTTGCGACCAGAGCCACTCTAGCGCCTGAGGCAGAGGCCACAGAGCCATCCCCAGCGCCCGGGCCATCTTTGCTCCAATGGAGCCTTGGCTGCGGGAGGGGAAGAGAGAGACAGAGAGGAAAGCGCGGCGGAGGGGTGGAGAAGCAAATGGGCGCTTCTCCTGTGTGCCCTGGCCGGGAATCGAATCCGAGTCCTCCGCACACTAGGCCCACGCTCTACCGCTGAACCAACCGGCCAGGGCCTTTTGTATTTTTCTGAAGCTGGAAACGGGGAGAGACAGACAGACTCCCGCATGCACCCGACCAGGATCCACCCGGCACACCCACCAGGGGGCGACACTCTGCCCACCAGGGGGCAATGCTCTGCCCCTCCGGGGCGTCGCTCTGCCGAGACCAGAGCCACTCTAGTGCCTGGGGCAGAAGCCAAGGAGCCATCCCCAGCGCCTGGGCCATCTTTGCTCCAATGGAGCTTCGGCTGCGGGAGGGGAAGAGAGAGACAGAGAGGAAGGAGAGGGGGAGGGGTGGAGAAGCAGATGGGCGCTTCTCCTGTGTGCCCTGGCCGGGAATCGAACCTGGGACCTCTGCACGCCAGGCCGACGCTCTACCACTGAGCCAACTGGCCAGGGCCTAACACTAAATTTTTATTGGATAATGCCTAATGTACATGGCTCTCATGAAATTACATTTTAAAATATGTGGCATTCATGGCTCTCTCAGTCAAAAAGGTTCCTGACCCCTGGGATAGAGCATCGGACTGGGATGTGGAGGACCCAAGTTCAAGACCCTGAGGTCGCCAGCTTGAGCATGGGCACATCTGGTTTGAGCAAAGCTCACCAGCTTGAGCCCAAGGTCTCTGGCTCGAGCAAAGGATCACTCGGTCTGCTGTAGCCCCCCGGTCAAGGCACATATGAGAAAGCAAATCAATGAACAACTAAGGAGCCACAATAAAGAATTGATGTTTCTCATCTCTCTTCCTTCCTATCTGTTTGTCCCTATCTGTCCCTCCTCTGACTCTCTCTGTCTCTGTCACCACAAAAAAATAAAATAAAATAACTGGAACAGTCATATGGGTGCTTAATGGCTGACTTTCAGCTCTAGATCCAGCCACAGTCTGGATTGATAATGTGGACTTCTCTACAGCATGTGGGAGCTGGGCATTCCTCTGGATGGGCCTGTCTGTTTTGGACAACTTCTGGGGATGTGTGACCATGTCTCCCTGGCATTAGGTATGTGAATCACCCATTCCCGACCACCACCATGCCCTACCTGGCCTCAGGCCTCATTCCTTCTCAGCCAGGTCCCTTTTGTTATCTTCAACCAATGCCTGGCCATGCTGCTATCTAGAGCCTGCAGACGCCCCAGTCTCTTCCAGATAAGTCTGTTGCTCCAGCGTGGAAAGGCCTTGCGGGCCTCTGTCTCTGTGCCTGCCGTCTGTTGCATTGCTCGCTCTTGACCATGGTGCCGTGTTTCTTATATGCTTCATTATCTTTACTGTGTTGCTCCCCAGGACCTGAGACCAGAAGATTTATGTTTTCCTCTGCCAGATGCGAAGAGGGTGCAAAACCACTGTACCTGAAATTCATAGCTTGAGGTTTCTTGAGACATCTCAGATAACGCAAATTTGGGCTATAAATATGCGAGGAGACTAACCCATGGCCCCAGCCTTCTCAGAGATGGATTTCTCTGTTTTCTTTCCTACTCTGCTAGTTGTCAAGGCCGTCCCCTAGGAGTGGGGGAACTCTTGCTCAGAGGGTGTAGAGTTTGCATTCCAGTTTAATGCGGGGAAGTTCTTTGCACCTCTCACTCTGGTCAGACTTTGGGCCTCAATTTCTGTATCGCCTCAACTCTGTAAAGTCATCAAACAGCAGCTCAATAAGGCAGAAGTGCTTCTTGTGCATCCTTTCCCTGTCTGGTTTTCACTTCCTCTTCATTCTTGGATTAGTAAATTTCTTATTCTCTTGGCAACATTGTAATAACTTAAATTTTTTTTAATTGTTTACTCAAAATTTTTAGTTTTTCAGTGGGAAATTTTGTCTAATTCACCAAGTCTGGCATGTCCTCAGAACTGGACATCTCTGTTCCAGATGAGGAAGCCTCTCCCCCAGCCTGAGCCCACATGCTGCCAACACTCTCCCTACAGGGCAGGCTGGCTATGCCGTGTATAAATCCATCCCCTACGGCTCCCTGGAGGAGGTGATCCCCTACCTGATCCGGCGGGCCCAGGAGAACCGGAGTGTGGTGCAGGGTGCCCGCAGGGAATGGAAGCTGCTCAGTCAAGAACTTCAGCGGAGGCTGCTGGGGAAGGGCCTGCGGGCACCCCATTAACGCACCCAGGGGTGCTGTGGTCAATAAAGGTCCTGAGCTCCTACCCAGACTGCTGCCTTGCCCTGAAGCTTCCTCCTTGGACAGGGCTAATACTGACCTCAGCCAAGCTAAGGTTCTCTGCAGCTCTAAAGAGACCTTTAGATAACACTAGGAAACAAGAGCATTGATTAAAGACTAAGGAAGCTTCCTCCCACCCTCGGGCAGTCTACCTTGTAATGGGCCTAGAGCAGGGGTCTCAAACTCAACTCAGCATGTGGGCCGCAGAGCAAGATCACAGCCGATTGGCGGGCCGCACTAGGTCTACAAAAGGCAACTGTTACGCAACACTTTTCTCACTGCAGTTGAAAACAAAAAAAAATCAGTAACAAGCACAATCGTACATGCAGTTTACTCACTCAGTGTCACAAAACGACCAGAAACTGTAGTTCGCATCACAACTGCTGTTAACTAAGCTAATATCTAGCTAGGATGCTAGAGAAATGAAAAATACAAGTAGGCCCCTAGGCTTACTTAATTTTATCCAAAATATTTTGAACTTCGTGGATTAGTCTGCGGGCCGCACAAAATTGTTCGGCGGGCCGCATGCGGCCCGTGGGCCGCGAGTTTGAGACCCCTGGCCTAGAGTTAGCTCTACTCAGACAGTCAGTGGCTGAAGCAGAAGCTTTCTTCACTGCAGTGGGTGCCCGGATGAAGAACAGACACTGAAGCACTGACGTCAAAGGCTAGGCTAAGGCCACACGGACAAGGAGGGACAGAGGGAAGAGGCAAGCCACTCTCTCATTTAATAACATTTTCTGAGGCCTCTTCTGAGCTAGACTGAGGTGAACAATGCTGGGGACACAATACCAACGACAACCCCAAGCCCACCCTCACAGGGCTTCTAGTCCAGTCGGGGTAGACAGAACCATCTTCAGACAGCGATAACCCAGAGTGGTTGGGCTGTGGTGGAGGAAGCCCATGCAGAGCACAGCGTGGTGTTGAGGAAATTAACATCAACAAAGGCCAGAGGAGGCACTTGGTGGTCAAGAGATCTTCCTAGAGTGTTCATAAAAATAACCAAGTAACTACTGAGATGAACATTCAAAGGCAAGTGCATAAACAGAGAATCGTGAAGCAACCTGAGGAGTGAGGAAACAAGGACAGACGGCGGGCCAGGCCAAGTGATACAGTGTTAGACGCCGGGCCGCAGGACTCTGATACGGTGTTAGACGCCGGGCCGCAGGACTCTGATGCGGTGTTAGACGCCGGGCCGCAGGACTCTGATGCGGTGTTAGACGCCGGGCCGCAGGACTCTGATGCGGTGTTAGACGCCGGGCCGCAGGACTCTGGTATAGTGTTAGACGCCGGGCCGCAGGACTCTGATGCGGTGTTAGATGCCCGGGCCGCAGGACTCTGATATGGTGTTAGACGCCGGGCCGCAGGACTCTGATACGGTGTTAGATGCCGGGCTGCAGGACTCAGACCCGGTCCCACGGGCCTTTTGACTGGAGAGTCAAGAGGGTTTCAAGCAGGGGAGGAACAGGGTCAGCTTTGGCTTGAAGAAGATCTCCCTGGCTGTCATGTTGTGAGCGGACCTCCATGGGGAGACAATCAGGAGGTCAGAGGGACATGGGGCTGATAAGCTGGATGGGAAGGAGACATTCAGAGCAAGGCCTAGCATTCTAGCTTGAAGAGGAGACAGTGAGGCCAATCCTAAGATACAGATCCGGGAAAAAATGCAGTTTTGGGGGAGATACGGAAGCCAGTGTGTATCTAGTGAGTATGAAGTTCCCAGGGGATGTCCAAGAGGAGGTGAACAGGACACTGTGGGACCTCAGGTCTGGGGCAAAGAGGAGAGGCTGAGTTAGGGACAGAGAGGAAACAGCCCGGGGGGTGGGTGAGAAGCATGTGAAGACAGCCAAGCACAGGGATCAAGAAGGGTCAGTCACCTCAAACAAGTTCTGGGAGATGGGTACGAAGGGGGTAACATGTAGGGTGCAGCTGGCAGCTCTGGACAGACATTAGTGTCTCTTTGTTCACCTCAGAGCCCTAGAGGGAGGGGTGAGGGGTGCTTCTCACTAGAGCGAGCTTACTGAGCGAGTGGCATTGTGGCTGGAAGTCACTGGCAAGCCTGTACTTAGGGGTCCTATCCAAATAGCCAGAACTGGTGTCCCAGAGTCACGTGGTGGTCACATGGCAGTCACGTGGTAATCACTGTCAGAGTCCAACCATAGGTACCAAGCCCTCTGGGCCCCAGAACCTTTTCAGAGCTTACTAGGTCCTCCCAATAACTATGCCCTCAGGCATCCCCTTCCTCTCCACCCTTCCTGCAGCCCCAGGTTCCACCCCTTTTTCAGAGCCTGGCTCCATCCCTTCCCCCAGCCCACAGATCCCTTCGCCAAACTTCAGCCTGAGCCCCAACCCTCAGACCCTCTCATAGCCCGCAGACCTTGAGCCCTGTCTCCTCCCTCGGACCCTCTCATAGCCCGCAGACCTTGAGCCCTGTCTCCTCCCTCGGACCCCAGCCACTGCACGCAGACCTTGAGTCCTGTCTCCTCCCTCGGACCCTCTCATAGCCCGCAGACCTTGAGCCCTGTCTCCTCCCTCAGACCCTCTCATAGCCCGCAGACCTTGAGCCCTGTCTCCTGCCTCGGACCCCAGCCACTGCACGCAGGGCTCTCTCCCCAGCTCATAGACCCTGTCATTGGACTGTCCTATTCCTCTGGACCAGCTCGTACCGCCCATAGATGTCACTCTTTTTTAGGCCTCTTTTCCTTCAGCAGATAGGTAATCTTCAGACCTTCTTACCAAGCCCCAGGACTCCTTTCCCAGCCCAGATCCTATCCCTGTAGCCCTTCCTACCCAGTGTCCCGGTCTAGCGGTCAGTGCTCACCAGGTCCCTCAGCCTCCACAGGCTTCAGCAGGGCTACCGCCGGGGAGGCCCAGGCCCAACGCTGCCCCCACCTCCTGAACGGTACCCGTGTCTGCCACTTGAGTTCATCTGTGGTGATATGCCTGCTGCCCCCTCAGACCACTACCACTTCTGTATCCTGGCCCAGGAGGTCTTCACTGGTCCGTGAGTGACCCTACACCCTGCCCTATTGAGGCACCCTGCCCATTTCGATTCTCCAATCCTGCTTCCTCCAGGGAGAGCTGCCCTGGGCTAAAAAAGAAGGGCGGGCCTGAGTAAAGGCTAACCTAGAGGCAGGCGAGAGCCGCCCCGGAACCCTTGGTGCTGTCCCTCTTCCTGGCCTGGTTTCGGCTGAGCTGGGCAGACCTGCTGACCACTGGGGAAGCCTGCAGTACACCTGCCACCTGCTGGAGGAGGGCATGGCCAGGCGAAGGACGGGCTGGCAGGAGTAGGTGGTAGCCTTGGAACCTTAGGCAGGGCTTATGATCCCACTTCCAACCTCTTTTCCACCAGACTCAGCTCCTAAGGTGAGCCCCTGGTGGACTGGACCACACTGTGCCCTGTACCCCAAAGCTTCCCACCAAGTTTGAGGGCAAGGAGGGTCAGCGGCAGATGCTGGGCACAGCTCAGCTACATTCCCCAATTCCAACCAACTGGTTTGTATGCCAAGACACTGTACTATGAGGTGGCTCCCAGAGGCAGAATGACAGGTCTGAGCCCTTTGTGATGCCCTAAGGCTCCTCTGCAGCCCAGCGGGGAGCCAGGGCAGGGGTGTGGGGGACTCAGGGAGCTGTGGGGCCAACCACGCCCACTCTTTGCCACCACTCTCTGCAGGCCTTGGCGACTCCTGAGGTCACAGGCCACAGCAGAGTCCAGAGGGGCCCAACCTGGGACAAGGTCAGCAGCTTGGCTCTCGGCAGCAGCCCCAGTCCCAGCCCCGACCTCTGCCCAGGCCATAGCCCCACAACCAGGGTCAACCTGTGCAATTGTATAGAGACTAGCTTAACAGTATGAATATCCCAGAGCCCTGTGTGACCATTTAATTCCTAACTTGTGACCCTTCCTCCCAGTTGTCACCAACCCAAAATTCTCTGGCTGCCTCTCCTCTGACCAGGGATCCCTCCCTTGGACCCCTCAGCTGTCCCCCCTTTTTTTTTTTTAACAGAGACAGAGAGTGAGTCAGAGAGAGGGATAGACAGGGACAGACAGACAGGAATGGAGAGATGAGAAGCATCAATCATTAGTTTTTCGTTGCGTGTTGCAACACCTTAGTTGTTCATTGATTGCCCCTCATATGTGCCTTGGCCACGGGCCTTCAGCAGACCGAGTAACCCCTTGCTTGAGCCAGTGACCTTGGGTTCAAGCTGGTGGGTTTTTGCTCAAACCAGATGAGCCTGTGCTCAGGTTGGCGAGCTCGGGGTCTCGAACCTGGGTCCTCTGCATCCCAGTCTGACGCTCTATCCACTGTGCCACCGCCTGGTCAGGCTGTCCTCTGACTTTTGACCCATGACCAACTCTCCTCCCCCAGGGCCCCGCCCTGTGCTCTAGCCCTTAGGACTCAGCCTTCCTGTTGGAGAGCTGGTGCTCTGTGAGCAGCTTGAGTGAAAGTTATCCACGAAAATCCCAGTTACGCAGGGGCTGTGACAGCTCAGGGCTACCCTGCTGGACCCTCCACCCTGGGAGCCCTTCCCCTGCATGCTGACCCACAAGATTTCCATACCCTGGAAACTGCTGGCAGGGAAGGCCACCGGGGCAGGTGAAGCAGAAGACCCTGAGTTCATGCCGTGCCCCTGCGACTCCTCCCCCAGGCCTAGCCTGAGCTCAGTGGCCAGCCCTGGGCTGACCGGAGGTCTCTTCTCCAGCATGCAGAAGTGAGAAGTGGGCCCCGGTTGGGAGGGCCCTTGAGCCCCTTCCTCACCCCTGAGGTAACCCCCAGTCCATCCCTACCCCACCACTCTCAGGATGGATCTCCTGAGCAGATCATAGCAGAGCTGCAAGGCAGATGCAAGGCGGAGACAGGCCCAGCCTTAACCCCATTCCTGACAGATCTTCAGGACATCCACGGCCCCCTCTCTGCAGATATTGCTCCTCAGAGCCTCCCAGGAGGGACTCCCCACTCAGCACCTGCTGAGGTGATGAAATGATAGAGCAACCCGCTGCCTTTGTTCACTGAGCCAAGCCCCATCACGACACTAGCAGCCACATTTTCACCATTTTTATTCATTAATTTTGTCAGATGGTTTAGTGGGGCATGAGGGGAGATGGGCAGGAGTTGTGCCCCTACCCCTTCTGCACAGGTCAGGACATGCTGGGGGCTCCTGGAGGGAGAGGAAGAATGTGTCAGCCCAGCTCTCAGATTTGTGTGAAAGCCCCCATGATGGAGGATGGTGGGGAGGGGTGCCCTTCGGCCCAGGGTAAGGAAGGAATAACAGGTTAGGGACCCACATCAGAAGCAACTTGCCAAGTTAGAAACCTGGGGTGGGAGTCCGGGGCTTATGAAAATACAAAATGAGGGATCAGGCTGAGCAAAGATCGGCGAGGAAGAAGGGAAGGGAGGAAGGTCTGTGCTCTGGCTCAGCAGTAGCTCCGGGTCTGGCCCTCGGAGTGGAGGGGCCAGCTGGGAGTGGGGTAAGGGGGTGGGGGACCAGCCTCCTCCCTTCCTTGGCCCCCGCTCCTGTACAAGGATCCTTGGTGGTGCTTGCCCCGACTCCCATAGGCGGGTGGGCTTGCCCGGTAGAGCAGGAGAGCCTCGGGGGGGCCCCAGGGCCCAGGCAGCCTGTGAGGGGCGTGGGGGCCCCAGGGGGCCCTCTGTTTCTGGGGGAGACGGGGGGCTGGGGCACCAGGGTCTGACCGGCCATGGGGATGGGCAGGAGGGGAAGAGGAGCTGGAAGAGGTGGACGAGGGGCCCCGGGGCCCTAGAGCTAGGTTGACATAGAGGGGCTCAGGTCGAGGAGGGCACCGGGCAGAGTACTGAGGGCCCGCATAGCCCAGGTGGCTATGAGGAAAGCAGGAGGGGGGGCGTGGGTAGCTGAGCAGGAACTCGGGGGACCTGTGGGGTGACGGTGACTGGCCAAGCACGCCGTATGAGGCATTGAGCCTATCTGGGGGCATGGAGCGAAAGGGACTCCAGGACTGGGTGGGGCCAGAGTAGGGGGACCCTTCAGCTGCCTCGATCTCATAGTACAGGTTCTCTCCCCTGTCAAGGGGCGCAGGGGCACCCGGGGGGCTCCTCCAGGCTGGGGCTGGGGAGCTGGGCTGGAAGAATGAGGAGGCTAGGGGGTATAAGCCTGGTTTGGGAACCCCAAGAAAGGGTGGCAAGCACTCCCGGGGAACGGAGGAGAAGCAGCTGGGGGTTCTCACAGAAGAGAGAACCTGTGAGGAGACAGAACACAGAAACTAGGCTGATGTCTCTGGCACATCCCTGAAGCCCCCCCATCCTGAGCTGGGCACTGACCTGGTCAGGGCCTCTGTGTCCCCTTCTTGAGATACCCACGGGCCGCTGGGTCCTCACCAGGCTCCCAACACTTTGTTGCCTCGGTAGGAAGGGTGGGGCTCCTGGAGCCCAGGCACCAGGGTGGGCTAGAGAGTGGGGGGGTGGCCCGCTCCCTGCAGCCCCTAGGGGCTCACCGCCCACTTCCAGGGACAGTGAGTGGCCGAAAGGGGAGTGGGCAGCAGCTGGGGTGCTCCCGTGCTCCTGTTGGCTCTGCCTCTGGGCCACCTGCTGAGCCTGCTCAGCCAGGGCCAGGGCCATGAGGCGTGCTGGGTTCTTGGGCGGTGGAGGCGGGGCCCCCCCAGGGCGCAGAAAGGATAAAGGTGGGGTCAGCAGCGGAGACTCCATGCCAGGCCCTGCAGAGAGGAATGGGAAGGGACATCAGCTGGTCTTGGGCACAGCCTCAGGTCTGTGAGGGGGTTGGATTGCCTTAGGAGGACTCACCATGCTGTCCTTGGGCTTCCCGGGGACCAGGGAGTGTCAGCTTGCTGCAGCTCTCCCGCTGGCAGGTGTCACTCAGCTGGGCTTCAGCTCCATGAGGCAGCCGGGAGATGAGGTGAGGGCGCAGGCCTGGGCTGGGGCTGAGGGCTGGGGCTGGGGTGACTGAGGCAGATGTGCCCCCAGCCCCCAGCAACTCCAGGACAGCGGGCGGCACTGATACAGCCAGGGGTTCTGAGATGTCCAGGGCAGTAGGCAAGGCAGGGCTGGTGGGCCCAGGGGGTGAGAGGGCCTGGGGGGTGGCCCTGGGCGGGAATGCAGAGGCAGAGGCTGGGGGAGCTGGGCTGGCAGGAGGCGCAGGGTCCCCTGGGGTAGGGCTGCTGCAGCGAAAGGTAAGGGGGTCAAAGTCGAGCCCCCGGAGTCCCTCCAGGCAGCGGGGTGGGCTGAAGTCCAGATTGTCACCATCATCAAGCCAGGCTGAGGTTCGGTGAGAGGGGGAACCGGTGTATGCCCCCAGCCCAGCTGCTGATGACTCGGAGGAAGAGGAGGACTCGGAGGAGGAGGAGGACTCGGAGGAGGAGGAGGAGGACAGGCTCTCACAGGAGCCAGTGGGTGGCGGGCCAACAGGGAAACCATCACTGCTGGAGTGGGGGCGCCGGAGCCTGTGCAGCCTCTGGAGGCCTGGAAGGGTGGTGGGTGGGGCAGGTATGAGTCAGGCTTCAGAATTTTACATACCCATACATCAGTGAGAATAGGGCACACAACCCAGGAGGCTGGAGAAATAACATGCAGAGGCACCTCTCTGGATAGGGCCCAAATGGCTGTGAACCCAGGGAGAGATGTTCAGACTCACAGTAACAAACAAAATAAATGGCAAGGGGAACCACTCTAGCCCCCAAGTCAAGAATGAAGTCAGCCTGACCAGGCGGTGGCGCAGTGGATAGAGCGTTGGACTGGGATGCAGAGGACCCAGGTTCGAGACCCCAAGGTCGCCAGCTTTAGCGCGGGCTCATCAGGTTAGAGCAAAAAAAGCTCACCAGCTTGGACCCAAGGTCGCTGGCTTGAGCAAGGGGTTACTCGGTCTACTGTAGCCCCACGGTCAAGGCACATATGAGAAAGCAATCAATGAACAACTAAGGTCTCACAATGCACAACGAAAAACTAATAATTGATGCTTCTCATCTCTCCGTTCCTGTCTGTCTGTCCCTGTCTATCCCTCTCTCTGACTCTCTCTCTGTCTCTGTAAAAAAAAAAAAAAAAGAATGAAGTCTGACAACCTCCTAGGCTGTGAGCACATCAACAGGATCCCAAACAAGGCTGCCGGCAGTACAGACTGGGCAACACGTTTTTGTAAACAGTTGGGCCTTTTCTTGTTCAGCTGACCATGAGTAAAGCCTAGAATGTGCACCTCCACTCCTGACCCCATGTAAAGCTCTCTCAGAAGTGTGGGCGTGGCAGGGGTGCTCCTGAATACATCAGGAGTAGGATGGACAGCAACTCCTGATGAGATATGCACGTGGAACACCACAGATCAGCAGACAGGAGGGACCTGCACGGCTCCTCGCAACACGATGGCAGTGGGAGATGCAGTGGTGAATGACAGCCAAGTTCCACATACGGCAGGATGCCCTCTTTCTTATAATACCTTGAGTTGAAGTTTTAAAATGACTAGAACTGTACAATGTGTTTACGTATACACCTGTACGTGATAAAACCTTGAAAACAAGAGGATGGTGACCATCAAGTCTAGAGGATGCCTATGGTGGGGAAGCAGCAGGCAGGAGCTGGGAGGAGCTTGCAAGTAAGGTCGTGGGGCTCTTTTAAATTCTGGCCAGTGGGTACATGGGTGTTCATTATTTACATTTTTTCAAAAAGAATGAATAAGACTGTTGGTTTGAAAGGGCCCTGTATGGACCAATGATCACAGTGTGGCATGAACCATGATGTTTATCCAATTCATTATACCCAGTGTCCAAATTAAAAATTAAAAAAAATCCCCCAAAACCCCCAAACTTGAAGCACAGCATTTGTAGGTCAATTTAGGGCCCCAGCTCCTCCCAGTCCCACTGGGCCCAGGCCAGGCCACCCTGAGCTCACCAGCCCCGCTGGCCTGCGATGACAGAGACTCCTCGCTCTTGGCTGATCTCAGAGTGACTGTGTCAGCTCGGCTGCCTGCAAGGAGAGGTGGCAGGGTTGCAGGGCGCACCAGAGTGCCTCACCCCACCACGCCAACTGCCCGTCTCTGACCTGAAGGCTGCGCTGGGGCACGTGTGCCCCCCAGCCAGGGCAGAGGCTTCTTTCGGGATATGCTGGGGCCCCGGCCCAGTGCAAAGAAGGTCTTCCAGCTGCTCCCCCCTGGCTTCCGCTGTTTCTCACCTCTCTCCCCTTTCCTCCTGGGGTTTGGGTGAGACACAGGAGGCAATCGGAGGAGCTCGAGCCACCAGGCTAGCTCCTCCCCTCCCCGGCATCCCACTTACCTTTCCACAGGTGAGGCTGAGGCCTTGGGAGCTGTAGATTCAGTGGGTGTCCCCAGTCGGCCCTGGGTGCGAGCCTGGGCTTCCTCCAGTGTCAGCAGGCGAGTGGAGGGGCCACTGCCCGCAAGGGACTTGGGTCTGGGGAGGAGGCAGCGGCCTGGGGAGTTGGAAAAGTAAGCAAATATCAGCCCAGGAGCCATTTAAGGACACAGGCAAAGCGAAGCACTACAGCCCAAGCTCCAGCCCCAAAGCACGCCCCCCCCCCCCTCCAAGTGCTGGCAAGGCAGAGGACCAGAGAGGATCAGGCAGGAATGGGTGGGCGGCAGGCAGGTGAGCAGGAGTGAGGCAGAACCAGCTGATGAGGCAGCTCCCAGCAGCCAGCGAGGGCAGTGGCTCTGGCTTCAGTTACCTCGTGCCAGAGGGCCCTCCGATGTGCTGAATCCTGACTGGGCTGGGGTCCGGGGCAGGGTGGGGAGTCTGGGTGGGGCCTGGCCAGGGTCAAGTCTGGGGACCTCCTCCCACCTCCTCCCAGGTGGACCCCTGGCCCCAAGTGCCCCTAGGAGCTATAAGGGGTGAAGAAAGAACGATGTCCGGGCCAAGAAGTGGGGATCCTGAGCGTAGGAGCTGAAATGAGAAGGGCGGGGAGGGGAGGGAGAGGCCGGGGAGGGAGAGGCCGGGAGGGGTCCTCAAGGAGCCAGGAGGGAGGTCCAGCTTCAGTGTGTAGGGACAGGCCTGGGGCCCACCTGCCCTCCCACTGCAGCCCTGACGATGAGGAGGCAGTAGCCAGGACATCAGGAGATGGGCCCAGCCTACCTGCAGGGTCGAGGCCAGCAGAGGTGAAGGTGTCGCTGAACAGGACATCCACGTGGGTGAGCAGGAATTCCACCACCACCGACTGCACCCGCACCTCCCGGAAGGCTGCTGCCCCACCCAGCCCCACTGACTCCAGCTCCATGGACCTGAATGGGAGGGGGGAGGGGGAGACCAGGTGCCTTGAGCCACAGCTGGGGGTTCAGGCTAGGTTAGAGAGGGAGCCAGTAAAAGCAATGATTGTCATTCAGCACTCTGACTTGATCAGACTGATCACATCTAGATCTGGGTTCTCACCCTTTCCTTAAACCTGTTCCTCACCGCCTTCATCATCTCACTCAATGCAGTCCTTCAGTGGTGCAGGCCAGACACCTGGGAATTGTCCTTGACTTCTCTTTCCTTCACACCCACATCCAGTCTGCCCAAATATCTTATGGGCTCCACCCACAAAATCTGTCCGGAATCTAAACTCTTCTCCCCCTTCACTGCCCCTCACTGGCCAGCCTCCATCCTCTCCCTCCGGACATCACAGCTGCCTCCTCCCTGCTCTCCAGTTCCTGTGCCGCCCACACAGTCAGCTTCCCAAGCACAGCTGGAGGAAGCTGTGAACACCTAATGTCAGGGTCCTCCTGGTCAGAGCCCTCTCCTGGCGGCACTTCACTCCTGGTAAAAGCAAACTCCCCACATGACCCACAACCCGTAAGTCACTCCTCCTCCATCTGTGTACTCATCACCTCCTGCCCCTCAACCCCTTACCCAGCTCCAGCCACAATGGACTCCCTACTGTTCCCCCTGACCCAGTCCCAGGACCTTTGTCCTTACTCTTCCTTCTGCCTGGTTTCCGTAATTACTCTCTCACCTTCTACAGATCTTGACTCATATGTTACCTTCTCAATGGAGCTTCCCCATCCACCTTATTTAAAATTGTAAACCTCTTCTGTATTCCAGGCCTCAGGCCTGTCTTTGTTTATTTTTTCCCCATAGTTCTTTTTGTGTGTGTGTGTGTGTGTGACAGAGACAAAGAAAGACTGAGAGAGGGACAAACAGATCAGAAGGGAGAGAGATGAGAAGCATCAATTCTTTGTTGCGGCCCCTTAGTTTCTCATTGATTGCTTTCTCATATGTGCCTTGACTGGGGGGACCGAGTGACCCCTTGCTCTAGCCAGAGACCTTGGGCTCAAGCTGGTGAGCCTTGCTTAAACCAGATGAGCCCACGCTCAAGCTGGCGTCCTCGTGGTCTCGAACCGGGGTCCTCTGCATCCCAATCCGACGCTCTATCCACTGCACCACTTCCTGGTCAGGCATTTTCCCCCATAGTTCTTATACATCATCTGATGTACCACCTATTTTATTTTATTTTATTTTTTATTTTTGCAAGAGAGAGCCAGAGACAGAGATGAACAGGAAGGGAGAGAGATGAGAAGCATCAACTCATTGTTGCAGCACTTTAGTTGTTCATTGATTGCTTTCTCATACATGCCTTGATGAAGTCAGGTGGTGGATCCTCCAGCCAAGCCTGCCTGAGCCAGAGATCTTGGACTTAAGCTAGAGACCTTGGGTTTTAAGCCAGTGACCTTTGAGTTTAAGCCAGCAACCATGGGATCATGTGGATGATCCCACACTCAAGCCGGTGACCCCCTGCTCAAGCTGGTGAGCCCACGCTCAAGCCAGCGAACTCAAGGTTTCGAACCTGGTTCCTCAGCACCCCAGGTTGACTCTTTTATTCACTGTGCAGCCACCTGCTCAGGCCCACCCTTTTTGTTTAGGACAGAGAGCTTGCCTGTCTGGATCACTATCAAACCCTCGGGTTCATGCTGTTTCTGGTTATAAAAAACTTCTTATTGAAGCCTTCCCTGCCACTCTGAACATTCCAAAATGCTGTGACCCTGTCTGTGCTGCTTCCCTGCTCTGTAATCTTTCTCCTTGCCGCTCACTATCATCAGACCATACTCTGTATTTTCTTGTTGCTAGTTCATTGTCCATCTCCCCCATGACACTGTAAGCCCAAGAGCACAGGATCTTGCTCACTACTCTGTTGCCAGTGCTGAGAACAGGGACTGGCACATTGGAGATACTTAAATACATGTTGAATGAAATGAACAAACAAAAGGTGGGTGAGTTCCTCTGGTAGGTATAGGGCAGGGGAGACTAGGGGCTGAGCCATGGGAGGGAGCTGTGGGGGACAGCTTACCGCAACAGGTTGGGCGCCCACACAATGGCCAGGTTGCGAGCATGCATGCTGGTGTTGGCACTGTGTCTTGCCATGCGGGCCAAGTGCCTTAGCAGGTACTCCAGGGTCCTGGGGGGGTGGAAGTGGAGGGGGACACCTGAGCCTCAACCTCCTTGGGAGCCCACTGCAGCCTTTCCCTACCCCTCCTGGTTTACCTGTAGTGTGGTGGGGGCAGCTGCTGGATGACATCGTGGACACGCACCAGGCGTTCCTCCTCCCCAGGCACTGACATGGCCTCCTGAGATTGTGCACAGGCATAAGGGGGCTGGGCCCGGTGCATCCCAGCACCCTCCACCCCGCCAGCTCCTTGACTCACGCTGAACTTCCCGTACAGCTGATATGTGAGCAGGGGGTTGGGCAGCTCTCGGAAGTAGAGCTTGCAGAGGGAGGACACACTGTGGATGTCCTGTAGGAAGGCGGGGCCGGACAGTTCTGGGATCCTCTCACTGTCAAATTCATGCCTGAGGCCACCAGACCAAGAGGAGACTCCTGTCAGAGTTGGCCCACCTGGTTGTGCCCTCCCCCTGACCCCACACTGTCCACAGATGGATACAACCCTCTTCCCTGCACTGTGCTCTTCCAAGGAAGAGACTTCATCTGCAAAAACCCCGTGTGCTGAAGACAGGGCACCCCTTTTACAGAGGAGGACTCTGAAGCTCAGGTAGGAGGTATCCCTGCTGTAGCTACCCAAGGCTATCTGATTCCAGAGCGTGACCATGCTCCTTCCAACAAGCCGTACCATTCTTCTGCCTTCAAGAGGTCACTGGAAAATGTGGCTGAAGTCCCAGCAGCCCCTGCTCACAACTGTCTGGTGGAGTCCCACTGCTCAAGGGGAAAAGCTCAGTGCACATGCACTCATGCTGGGTCTCTCACAGCGCGCTTCACACTCTCACTTCATGGCCTCTGTCAGCCTCAACGCTTGTGCCTCACTGCTTCCCACCTCTTAGAATGTCATGTGGAAAACCCAAAATCCTAACTGTTGTCAGAAAGGCCTTGCAACCCTGGCCAGTTGGCTCAGTGGATAGAGTATTGGCCTGGTGTGCAGACATCCTGGGTTTGATCCCTGGTCAGAGCACACATGGGAAGCGACCATCTGCTTCTCTTCCCCTCCCTCTCCCCCTTCTCTCTCTCTTCCCCTCTCGCAGCCAGTGGCTCGATTAGTTTGAGCATCAGCCTCAGGCACTGCAGATAGCTTAGCTGATTCGAGCATCAGCCCTAGACAGGGTTACCAGGTGGATCCCGGTCCGTGTGCATGCAGGGGTCTTTCTCTCTATCTCCCCTCCTCTCACTTAAAAAAAATTTTTTTTTTAAAAGGGGCCTTGCGCGCTCTGTCCCTAATCACTTCTCAGACATCATCTCCTGCTGCCTTCCCCCCTTTGAATTGTTCCTTCCAGCATGGACGCTTTCCCCAGGAGATCCACATGGTTTGCTCCCTCCCTCCCATCTTCCAAGGGAGCTCTCCCCTAGGAGGCCTTCTCTGCCCACCACATTGAAAACTGCAGTAGATTTATTACTATGATCCTCCTTATCCTCCAGTCTCTTGTTCTCCATAGCACCTGTCACCTCTCAGGAAGCTCTCTCATTTCCTTGTTTGTCTCTTCCTCTAGCATGTGAGCCCCATGAGGATGGGAGTCTCTGGTTGTCTCACTGACCACTGAGTCCCCAGTGCCTAGTGCTAGGCATGTGGCAGGTCCTCAGTGAAGGGGATCCCGCTACTCTCAACGTTCATTCCGCTCTCACCTCTCAGGCCTCAGCTGGGTGTCACTTCCCCAGTGATGCCCTCCCTGCCTCCAGCCCTGACTCAACCCCATTCTATGCCCTCCCACTCCCGAGAACTCTGTGTCCCCAGAACATGGCACAGACTAGACATGCTGTTCAGTGAATGTTTGTGGAGGGAAGGGGTTGGTAAAGGGCCCTCACCGTAACCTCTGGATATTAGATGACACGCCTGAGAGCCGGTAGATTCCATCAACCACCCCATGGGCCTCAATAAACTCCGAGCAGCAGCGAAGCACCTGCGGTACTGGGAGAAAGAGAGAGCAGTGGGGTCAGGGCTGGGCAGGTCGGATCCGGGGTGGGAGGGGTGAGCCCAGCACGTGGGCCCGCTACGCACCATCCTGGCCAGAGTTGCTGAGGTGCTCTCCAAGGTCGCAGCCAAACACCCTCTGCCGCAGGATACCCCGTTGTCGCAGCCGCTGCCGAGAAGGGCGGGAGCGCATGAATGTGCGCAGAAGGCCAGCCAGCTTCCCACGTGGCCGGGGCACAGCTGTGGGGGTGAAGGCAGGCCACACAGGGTCAGTGTGGTTACCAGGCTGGTGGGAGGGAGGCGATGGCCTGGCCTCTAGTTTCCATTACCTGAGGTCAGAGAGGAGACACCCTGGGGAGCCAGGACACTGCACAAGGGACCATCGGCATCTGCAGAGCGAACAATAGGTGGAAAGGCTGGAGGCAGACAGAGGATGCAGCGAGACCTCCCTACTTTGCCCCAGGCACTTACCCCCCTTCAGTCCTGGACAGGGCCGCTCTGTGAATAGTTCCACACACTCGCTGGGGAAGAAACCGACCTGAGAAGGGTTCAGGGTCAGTGCCTGGCCACCCTAGCTGGCCCAGGGCCCTAGCCCCACCTGCCTACCTCGATCCAGGCTCACCTGGAAACCTCGCTTGCCCCGCCACCAGCTCCGATCCTCTGTGGGTGGCATGTCAATCACTGAGACAATGTCTCCCACCTGGGAGTGGGCAGATGAGAGGAGGGAGGGTCAGAAGTGGCTGGGAAGTGAGGAGTGCAGCTGGAGGCTGCCCACCCACAGCCTCACCTCGAAGGACAGCTCATCTGGCGCCTGCGCTGTGTACCGTTTGACCACGTGGGCAGCAGCCACCGCAGGGATATTGAGCGAGGCCTCTTCACTAAGGAGCAGTCGCCTGCCATGGTTGTCCAGCTGCGATGGAGGGTGAATGTTGTGAGGATAGGCCAGAAGGAGATAGATACTAAAGGCACAGGTTCTTCCATGCCTAGTGGCGGCCATGATTTGTTCCCCATCTAAGAGCCCCAGCCAATCAGAGCTATTGGTTAAACACCTAAATTAATGTGTTTTCCAAAACAAAGTCCCTTCTTTTCCCTCACATGACCCAGGACTCCACTGTCCTGAAATCCTCCAGATATGTCCCTGCACCCTCACCATTCATTGCAGACACTGCACATCTGCTACCTAAAAAGTTGCTGGTTTAAGTTCCTCTTAGCCAAGCATTCTATGAATTACAGTCAAACCTATTTCTAACTGATATACCTTAAAATTGTTGCCTGGCCTGACCTGTGGTGGTGCAGAGGATAAGGCGGTGACCTGAAATGCTGAGGTCGCCGGTTCGAAGCCCTGGGCTTGCCTGGTCAAGGCACATATGGGAGTTGGTGCTTCCTGCTCCTCCCCCCTTCTCTCTCTCTCTTTCTCTCTCTCTCCCTCTCTAAAAAATGAATAAATATTTTTAAAAAGGAGGAAAAAAAAATTGTTGCCTGACCAGGTGGTGACGCAGTGGATAGAGCGTCAACCTGGAATGCTGAGGACCCTTGAGCGTGGGCTCACCAACTTGAGTGTGGGGTCACCAGCTTGAGCGTGGGATCATAGACATGATGATCCCAAGGTTGCTGGCTTAAGCCCAGAGGTCACTGGATTGAATGAAGCCCAAGGTCGCTGGCTTGAGCAAGGGGTCACTAGCTCGGCTGTAGCTTCCCGGTCAAAGCACATAAGAGAAATCAACCAATGAACAACTAAGGTGCCACAACTACAAGTTGATGCTTCTCATCTCTCTCCCTTCCTGTCTGTCTGTCCCTTTCTCGTGCTCTCTCTTTCTCACTCACTAAAAAAAAATAAAAATTGTCACATCCACACAGCCGGCTAAAACACACAAAGCATGCACATTCTTTCTCACAGGCATACACTCAGACAGTGTATGAAATGTCAGTATATCCCTCAGTCACTCCCAACACCAAGCCCCACTGCTCAGACCCACCTCCATCCAGGTGAGCACAGGTCCACAGTTGAGGTTACTGTCCACCAGTCCTGACAGGGTCTCCAGGTATTGCAGCAGCAGCGGCACCAGCATCTGTGCTCAGATTGTGAGGGTGGGCTCTTGTGAGGAAAGAGACCACTGCCCTTCTATGCTTCTTAGCTTGCCTCTGGGCAGGACAGACGTTCTACCTCAATGCGTGGGTGCCACTCTACTGGTAAGTACTAAAATATTATCAACCATCTGCAAACAGTCTATGCCAAGCTCTTGCGTGCTTCCATTGGTCTGGCAATATGGACTCTCCTTTGGAACCCCCTGGAACTCCCCATGATCCTCAAACTAAAGGGAGCCTTCAGAATCCTGCTGCAGTCCTGGAGCCTCTCTGACTGGTTGGGGCTCAGGCCATATTCATGTTTAAATATTTATCAATCTCCCCTGCCTTGATGGTTTCACACATTGATGATGAAGACACACAAGGGCTGAGGCAGGGGTGGTACAACAGGCAGTTTACCTGGGCAGCCCTGGCACCCTCTGGGGGTGGAGGAAGCTCTGGGAGACAGGAAAATCTCCGGTCAAATATGCAGCGGTGGAGATGGGCATCCAGGGAACGGAAGTCATCGTAACTGCGGAGAACTGGCCAAGAACGGCCCTAAGGGAGCAGGAGGGACAAAAAGGAGCAGTGGTCCCATTTCACTGAGCTAAGGACCACGGCAAGCAGTTCACCAAGCAACCAGTCGCCAGGCTATATGAGAGGTAGGGGTGGCCTCACCTGACAGGTCACCTGCACACCAAACACCAGCTCATTCTCCCCAGAGAAGCTAGAGCCTTCACGCTCTGGAGACAGTAGGAGCTGTAGAAGGAAAGAAAGGCCCAGGTGAGGGCCTCACTTTTGTTCCAGTCCTAATCTCTCCAGGTTGACACTATCTAGGGTTAGGCTGTGTTCCCCAAGAGCAGGGCCTGGTGATGCTTCAGAGTACAGGGTCCTGGTACAGAGTGTATACCTAACAAAAATTTGTTGCCGAGTGAATAAAGGAACAAATGAATGAATGATGAACAGCTCTCCCCTCCCTCCCTGCAATTTCTGCCACTGACTGCTCAGTGGAACAGCCAGTTCCAGAGACAGGTCTCAGGGGTAGAGTGACTGACATTGCTTCAGGGTTGGATGGGATTTCATCTTCCACCTAGTTGCAAACCCTCATACCTGAATGTGGCCAAAGTCAACATTCTCATAGTGGAAATGGGCACAGTCAGCCAACCGGGGGAAGGGACCACGAGGAGCTGAGAGCCTGGGGAACAGGTAACATATCACTAGTGGCTCCTGTGCTTGGTCCCCTCCTAGAATGAACTTCTCCCTCACCGCTCACCTCTTCCCAGGCTTCCCCTTCACACTGGGCCCCCCAGTGGGGGGCAGGGGCTGCACTGAGCCCTCCCCTGAGCCATCCAGGCTGTCAGTGCTGCGAGCCTAGAGAGCAGAAAGAAGAATCAGAGGCTCCCCGAGATGGGAGCAGAGATACAACAGGAGCATTGTTATCTACAAGCCTGGGCCTGAGGGCCTGAATCATTCCATACACTGCCCTGAGCATGGAGTAGAATGTGTAGGTCAGGGGGGAGGTGAAGGCCAGACTGAGGCTAGGCCTTTATCTTCCTTTGTGGTCTAGGGTGGGAGGCTGAAAGAGCAGGGGTCAAGGGTGAGGCAGGGACAGAGCATACTGGGACCATCTCTCTGGGTTTAAACTCTTCCTGTAGCCTCTGGAGAGTATAGTCATCTTCCAGTTGTGCTGCTCCACAATTCTCATCGATGTCTGGATAATCACAACTCTCATTTTATCAGTGTTCCTGCTTCCAACCTCTCTCCTCCTGCCTGCAAGCATCTTTACAGCAAACACCGGTATAATTTTTATACAACACCAATCTGCCTCTGTCTCTCCATAAATCATGGACCTTCAATGGCTCCCTATTATCTTCAAGATAATCCTCTTTTCTCTGTTTACCTCTCCACCCTCATCTCTCACGATTGCCTCCACTCTCAGAGGTCTTGAATTTCTAATAGTCCAGCAAAAGCAATCTTCTCGCCCTGGCCGGTTGGCTCAGTGGTAGAGCATCAGCCTGGTGTGCGGAAGTCCCGGGTTCGATTCCCGGCCAGGGCACACAGGAGAAGCGCCCATCTGCTTCTCCACTCCTCCCCCTCTCCTTCCTCTCTGTCTCTCTCTTTCCCTCCCGCAGCCAAGGCTCCACTGGAGCAAAGTTGGCCCGGGTGCTGGGGATGGCTCCATGGCCTCTGCTTCAGGCGCTAGAGTGGCTCTGGTCGCAACAGAGCAACGCCCCAGATGGGCAGAGCATCGCCCCCTGGTGGGCATGCTGGGTGGATCCCGGTCGGGTGCATGCGGGAGTCTGACTGCCTCCCCGTTTCCAGCTTCAGAAAAACACCAAAAAAAAAAAAAAAAAAAAAAGCAATCTTCTCATTTACATCTAGGCCTTTGCAAAGGCTGTTTGTCTGCATGGAACACTCTTCACCATTCTTTCACTAGATTCATTCTTCTTCATCCCTCAGGTCTCAACGCTCACGTTTCCTCCCCTCCAAAGTTCTCCCTGACCCTTCAAGCTATATTAGTCACCTCTTGTGGACTCCTCCATCTCCTAAGTTTCCCCCATCCTATACTTGACAACTCTGCCTGGGCTTCTCACATCATAGTCCTGAGCACTGAGAAGTCACTGTCTGGTGACAACTCCATCTCACCCATTGGGCTGTGACCTCCCCAGGATCAGGGCCTAGGGCTGAGCCTCCAGCTCCTCAGCATTGCACAGCAGAGAGGTGGGCACAGACCTGTGCTCCACACAGGTAGGGTTGTGCCTGATTCCTTTCTGTGTCCCAATGCCCAGTGTCAGCCCAGTTTCCAGCAGTGGCCTGGAAAATACGATGAATAAATGAACCAGCTGCCAGATGGGCACTCGGCAGACTGGGCTTTAGGTTCTCCCTCCTTCATATTCCTGCAACCCCAAGTTCATTCTTGGGTCTCACTCTTTCGTCTGCCCCCTCTAACCCTAGAAACTCCCCAAGGCCTTAGGAAGGATGGAGCATAGGCTTGCAGAGGTCTCAGTGAATGTCTGTTAAGTGAGCAAATGAGGGAATGAATGGATGAATGAGCAGGAGCAGCATGGTGGAAGAGGAAGATGGCAGGGGAGGGAGGATGAGGACAAGATGGAGAGGACCCAAGGATCTGTGCTGGCTTGGGGCTGGGGTTGGGAAAGGAGGAGGGGAGCAGCTGGAGAGGCTGAGGTAAAGGTTCAGGCTGATAGGAGTAGAGGAGGGCTGTTGAGAGGAACTGAGATGGGGTGAAAAGGCTGAGAAAGAGAAGAAAAGGGTTAGGCTGAGGATGAAGCTGAGTGGGGTGGGGCTCGGGAATGAGAAAGGGGCTGATGGTAGGAGGAGGAGAAGGCTAGACCAGGAAGGGGTGGAGGTTGGGATGAGGACAACGAAGATGGCTCAGGGATGGGAGCTGGTGAGGACCCAGGGAGCTCAGCAGGCCCCTGCGGGGGCCACTTGGAGGATGCCGGGTCCTTTCCTGGACCAGCCCTTCCTCCTTCCAAGTCGAAGCCTTCGGCTACAGTCACCCCCAGCCCGGGCGTAGAAGGAGATGAGCGCTGAGAAGGCTGGGTCCGGATTAGAGCTCCGGACCAAGAGCCGGACCGGGGTACAAGAGGGCCCGCGACAAGGGGTGAGGGGCGGTACAGGCCTCGGGCTCGGGCGGGGCCGGGGCCGGGGGCGGGGCGCGTGGGGCGGGGCCGTGCATGGACAGACTGCCACGCGGACGGACTGACGGCCGCGTGGGCGCCTCACCACCATGGTCGCGTGGCCTCCTCAGGTGCTGGCTGTGCTAGACCCCTGGATGGTCGCCTTCGTCGCCGATGCCGCCGCCATGGCGACACAAAGGGGTGGGCGCGAGCCGCGCGGGCGGCTGCAGGCTCCACCCCTAACCGCTGCTGGTGGCTCAGACGCTCGCCCCACGGAGGCGGAGACAGTGGGAACGCGGCGCCGCTTCTTATTGGCTCCAACTTTGGCCTAGGACGACGTCCCTCCCACCTAGGCTTTTCATTGGCTTTGGCTTGAGTCCTTACAGGAGTCTCTTCAGTCCCGCCCCCGAGAAGTTTGACAGCGCCAGGCCCAGGACTGCTTTCATTGGCTGTCATTCCCCTTCGGAGACCACACCCAGGTTCCTTAAGGTTTGCTTCTAATATTCTAACCCAGGGGTCTGGAACCTTTTTGACTGAGAGAGCCATGAACGCCACATATTTTAAAATGTAATTCTGTGAAAGCCATACAATATGTTTAACGCTAAATATAAGTAAATGTGTGCATTTTATGTAAGACCAACACTTTTAAAGTACAATAAGTCTCAGAATTCTTTTTTAATAATGTTATTATGCTGTTGCTAACCAATAATGAATAAAGCACTTCTTACCATTAATGCGACTTCTGGTGCTGCATGGTTTTGCTGATGGCTTTGTAGTCTGGTTGATACATGGTGAGGTTAAGCTTCATGCAGGCATTGAGACTTCCATCCATTAAACGTGATCATAGGTTGGTCTTTAGATGTGAGAAAGACTGCTTACATGCATACATAGAGCCAAAGATTGTCAGTACAGCAATATTCACACGCTGCAGTGTGTGGTATGTGACGGGAAGCCTGTTCCAAGTTTTGACAATCAGCTGGTCTGCGGGTTGAAGTTTTTTCATTTTTCTCCACTTGTGCTTGTTCGCCAACTCTGCTTGCTGTCATGCAAGTCTTTCCAAATCTTCATTCAGTGACTTGAACTTATTCACCCACATGTCTGAGGCCTTCAGGTCAGCAGTTTGTAGTTCAAAATCTCTGACAGAGACACCGGGGATGTAACTCAGGTCGGTGCTGTCCACTGCACACTCGTGTGGATGGGTGATGAACTTAAAAAGACGAGTGCACTCACAAAATTCTCCAAAGTGCGCTTTGAATGACAGCAGGAAATTAGATGTGAAGCCTGCTAGCTGCTGGAGATCAAGATGTTGAGCAGGGTCACTTGCTGTGCATGCATCTTTAAACTCTCCCAGTTTTTCAAAGTGTAGTAAACGACCTGTTTCAATGTCGGTGATGAAGAGTTCCAGCTTGTTTTCAAATGCAAACACTGCTTGTTGAAGGGATAAGACTGTATTTCCAACGCCTTGTATTTTCACATTGAGCTGGTTCAGATGTTCAGTCATGTCCATGAGATAGTAGAACTTCAGGAGCCACTCAGTGTTAGCTCAGGATGCTCGACGTTTTTCATTTCAAGAAAAGTCCGGATATCGCTCAGACATGCCACAAAATGGCTGAGCACCTTCCCTCTTGACAACCAACGCACATTGCTGTGCAGAAGCAGACCAGGATAATTATTCCCAACTTCATCCAGCAGTGTGTTTTTTTGTTTGTTTGTTTGTTTTTCAGAGGCAGAGATAGACAGGGACAGACAGACAGGAATGGAGAGAGATGAGAAGCATCAATCATTAGTTTCTCGTTGCGCGTTGCGACTTCTTAGTTGTTCATTGATTGCTTTCTCATATGTGCCTTGACCGCGGGCCTTCAGCAGACCGAGTAACCTCTTGCTCGAGCCAGCAACCTTGGTTCTAAGCTGTTGAGCGTTTTGCTCAAACCAGATGGGCCCGTGCCCGTGCTCAAGCTGGCAACCTTGGGGTCTCGAACCTGGATCCTTCCGCGTCCCAGGCCGACGCTCTATCTGCTGTGCCACCACCTGGTCAGGCTCATCCAGCAGTGTTTTAAACTGGCGATCATTTAAAGCTTGGGCAACAATAAAGTTAACCACCCTAATGACCAGCGACATCACCTCACCAAGCTGCTCGCCACACATCTGAGCACAAAGTGCCTCCTGATGTAGGATGCAGTGAAAACTTAGGATGGGTCTCTTTTCATGTTCATGAAGAAGCGCTACGAATCCTCTGTTTTTCCCCACCATGCACGGAGCACCATCAGTACACACCAAAATAAGTTTATCAATCGGTAGATTTTTTATTTAGCGAACTCAGTGAAAGACTTGAATAAATCCTCTTCTCTTGTTGTCTCTTTCATAGGCAAAACAGCAAGAATTTCCTCACATAGTGTGTCACCGACAGCATACCTTGCAATCACGCTGAACTGAGATAAATGGCTTAGTCTGTTGACTAATCCAAAGCGAGAGAAAAGAATGGTGCTGCATTTATGTCCTTCACTTGTGTTGCCTCAATTTGATTTGCCATCATGATGGTACAATCGTGAACAGTTCTTGCCGACAGAGGCATGTCTTTTATTCGTTTGATTATCTTGTCTTTATCCAAAAAGTTGTCAAAAAGTTCATTGGCAACATCAAGCATGAATGTTTTGGCATACTCCCTATCTGTGAATGGCTTTCCGTTTCTCACAATTGCTAAAGCACCAGCAAAGCTAGCTGAATTCCAGTCACCTTGTTGGGTCCAAACACGGAGTTGCTGCTGACTAACTTGCACTCTGCACAGTAGCTCTTGACATGCTTTCTTCTTGCTGTCCTCAGCTGGATATTTCGAGGCAAAGTAAGTATGACGTGTGTTGAAGTGCCACTTTATATTTGACTGTTTCATCGATGCAATTTTATCACTGCATATTAGACACACTGCAGAACCTGCTCTCTCCACAAAGACAAATTCCTCTGTTCATTCCTGCTGAAAAGTACGATATTCCTCATCTTTTTTTCTTTTAGCCATCTTCTTCATCAAAAGGGTTTCTGCAATTAACTAGCTGACTACTTGATTAAAAGGAGGGAAGTTTACTTCCTGACCTCACAATGACCCATGTACGTTACACATTATCCAATAAAAATTTGGTGTTGTGCCTTGACCAGGCGGTGGAGCAGTGGATAGAGCGTCGGACTGGGATGTGGAGGACCCAGGTTCAAGACTCTGAGGTCACCAGCTTGAGTGCAGGCTCATCTGGTTTGAGCAAAGCTCACCAGCTTGGCCCCAAGGTCGCTGGCTTGAGCAAGGGGTTACTCGGTCTGCTGTAGCCCCACGGTCAAGGCACATATGAGAGAGCAATCAATGAACAACTAAGGTATTGCAATGCAAAACTAATGATTGATGCTTCTCATCTCTTTCCGTTCCTGTCTGTCTGTCCTCTCTCTGACTCTCTCTCTCTGTCTCTGTAAAAAAAAATTAAAAAAAAAATTGGTGTTGTCCCGGAGGACAGCTGTGATTGGCTCCAGCCACCCACAACTATGAACATGAGCAGTAGGAAATGAATGGATTGTAATACATGAGAATGTTTTCTATTTTTAACATTATTATTTTTTTAATTAAAGATTTGTCTGCGAGCCAGATGCAGCCATCAAAAGAGCCACATCTGTCTCGCGAGCCATTCGTTCCCGATCCCTGCTCTAACCCCAAGCAATGGGCCCTCCTCTTAGTTCACTCGCAATGACCGCTCCTCTGACATTCATAATCTAATTCTCCCATGGACTCGGCTTTATTCCACCCCAAGCAACTTTTCAAAGTCTCAGTCATCTAAGCCCACCTGTCAGTCCTGACCCTAACCCTGTCCCCAGAATACCGAGGACATTTGCTCATGGACAGTTTCCACTGGCTCAATGCCTGGGACATAACCCTAGGTACCTGTGACTTGGCCCTATCCATTGGATATTTTCCTTGCTTTCTCTACTGCTTATTACAGGGCGGCTAAAGCCTTGATTCCCCTTTTCCTAAAAATAAGTTTAGGCCACAATGCCAGAACATGGCCACACCTCCCATAAAGCCAATCCCAAACGTTCCTGACGCCTACTGAGCCAGAAAACACTAACAACGCCCTTTTCAGGAGGACTGTTACATTGGTTATGTCCTCAACAAGACTCTCACCCCAGAAGGTATATCTTTGATGCACCCACTCATTTATTCACAAACCCGATCATTTAATTTGTGGACATATCAGTATCCAAAAGGGGAAAATATACCCTGCCCACATGGAACTCAAAAGCTAGTGGGAGGCCTGACCCGTGGTGGTGCAGTGGATAAAGCGTCAACCTGGAAACACTGAGATTGCCGGTTCAAAACCCTGGCTTGCCTGGTCAAGGCACATATGGGAGTTGCTTCTTGCTCCTTCCCCTTCTCTCTCTCTCTCTCTCTCTCTCTCTCTCTCCACCCCCTCCTCTCTAAAATGAATAAATTAAATAAATTAAAAAAAAAAAAAAAAAAGCTAGTGGGAGAGCCCGACCAGTGGGGGAGCAGTGGATAGAGCGTGGACACCCGGAATGTGAACGCCCAGGTCCCTGCTCTGAAACCCCCAGGTCGTTGGCTTAAGCGCGGGATCATTGACATGATCCCAAGGTCTCTGGTTTGAGCCTAAAGGTCACTGGCTTGAGCAAAGGGTCACTGGCTTGGCTTGCACGTATGAGAAGCAATCAATTAACAACTAAAGTGAAGCAACCAGGACTTGATACTTTTCATCTCTCTCTTCCCCCTCTCTCTCCCTTCCGGTCTTCCTCTCCTTCAAAACAAAACAAAAAACAAAAAAACCCCAGTTGGGCCCGGCCTGTGGTAGCTCAGTTGATAAAGCATTGACCTGGAACGCTGAAGTCACCAGTTCGAAACCCTAGGCTTGCCTGGTCAGGACACAGATGGGAGTTGATGCTTCCTGCTCCTCTCCCTTTCTCTTTGTCTCTCTCTCTCTAAAACTAACTAAATAAAAGAAATTGAAAAATAAGAGAAAAACTAGTGGGATAAAATAGTGAACAATATAAATATCTAAAAATATAGAATATGAGGTGATAAGGTGGTTTTTTTTAGATTTATTTATTCATTTTAGAGTTACTTGTGTCAGCTTAAATGTAATTTCTTCAGGAATCCTTGTAAACCTCACTCAGACTCCAACTAGATCAGGTTCTGCTGCTATAAACATCTTTTATTTCTTCTTATATCCAAACTTCTACTTCCACCCTGGCTGGGTAGATCAGTTGATTAGAGCACCATTTTGATATGTCAAGGTTGTGGGTTCAACCCCTGGTCAGGGCACCCATGAGAAATCAATTTAAACTCTTATTTCCTTCTTGTTGGTTTAATTTAAATGTGCAGTTTGTTCAAAAAGGCTGGAAATATACTTCCCATATCTGTGACATACAGAAGCTCCTTTTTACAGAAATCTATTCCATCTTTCCTTTTTAAATATCAAAATAATCCTGATTATATACTTTTCAACATTATGAAAATTTCTAACATACAGCCGAGTTGGACAATTCACGATGAACACCCATATATCCACCACTTCGATATTACCATTAACATTTTACTATATTTGTTTCATCTCACATCCACTTGTAACTCTCTTCATCCATTAATCTAATTTTTGGATCTATCTCAAAATAAACCGCAAACTTGGTATGCTGTTCTCTAAATAATTCAGCATGCATTTTAATTATTTATTTATTTATTCATTCATTTTAGAGGAGAGGGAGAGACAGAGAGAGAGAGAGAGAGGGAGAGAGAGAGAGAAGAGACATAGAGAGAAAAGGGGGGGAGGAGCTGGAAGCATCAACTCCCATATGTGCCTTGACCAGGCAAGCCCAGGGTTTCGAACTGGCAACCTCAGCATTTCCAGGTCGACGCTTTATCCACTGCGCCACCACAGGTCAGGCCTCAGCATGCATTTTAACTAGAGTTCAATATTTATTCTTTTTTAGGTAAACTTTACATACAACAAAATTCACAAATTAACTGAATTTTGACAAATGTACACATCAGTCTAACACAAATCTCTACCCAGTGTGACAACTAGACTTTTTATATGGCAGCCTAGAGAGAGGAGATGGAGAACTGAATGGAAATTGTGTCATCTTTTCTAATTCAGTCTAGAGATTTAAAGCAGTTATCACTTCCTCTGCATTGTTTATGGAGGCAGTCACAAAGTTTTACCTAGCTTCACGAAGAAACCTAGATTCCACTTTATGATAGGAAACGTTTCAAAGAACTTCCTGACGAAACAATAGGGTTTTTTTTTGTTTGTTTTTGTATTTTTCTGAAGCTGGAAACGGGGAGAGACAGAGAGACTCCCGCATGCGCCTGACCGGGATCCACCGGGCACACCCACCAGGGGGCGATGCTCTGCCCCTCCGGGGCGTCGCTCTGTTGCGACCAGAGCCACTCGAGCGCCTGGGGCAGAGGCCAAGGAGCCATCCCCAGCGCCCCGGCCATCTTTGCTCCAATGGAGCCTCGGCTGCGGGAGGGGAAGAGAGAGACAGAGAGGAAGGAGAGGGGGAGGGGTGGAGAAGCAGATGGGCACTTCTCCTGTGTGCCCTGGCTGGGAATCGAACCCGGGACTTCTGCACGCCAGGCCGACGCTCTACCACTGAGCCAACCGGCCAGGGCCAAAACAATAGGTTTTTAAATGTCCAGAGAGGTGGTGATGGCCTAGACTGGGGTGAGGGTCGTGGAAGGGGGAGGAGGGGTTAAATTCTGGATCTATTTTAAAGGTAGAGATGACACCACTTGCTGGTCAACTGACTGTGAGTGTGAGGAAAAGGAGAAGAATCAGGGATGACTATGAGGCTTTTGGACCAAGAATGAAGGATGAAGCAGAGGAAAGCTTGGGAGGAGCAGGTTTAGGGGGAAGATTGGAAGCTCAGTCTAAGGCCTGTGAAGTTTGAGACATCTTCGGCTTCTGAGTGAGGCTGGTGAGCAGGTAGGTAGCAGGATATAGGAGTCTGAGGTTTAGCGGACAGGTCTAAGCCGAAGATAGAAATTTGGGGACTATCAGAATAGAGATAGGATTTACAGCCATGAGGCTACAACAGCACCTGAGAGTGAGTATAGATATAGAGAAGTCAAGCTATAGCCCTGGGACACACCAAAGTGACAGGTTGGTGATGCAAAATGCAGGGAAAGGAAATGCTTCAAGGAGCTAGAGATCAATGCACCAAATGCTGGGGCTGCCTCAAGCAGGATGTGGTCTGAGAACTAATCACTGTCCAACAGTGTGATACCCGACCGCACTAGCTTCATGCCAAGGGCAGTCCCTTCTGTCTCATCTGAGACAGAGCATCCACTCCTGAGTTAGGAAGAGTCCCAGTCTTGGGGACTAGAACACCTTCCCTGCCTTGCCTTCAAAGAGGATGAACCCAGAAGAGATTCCATATTGGAGGGCAGGAACTGGGGTAGGGTAGGAAAGGCCGGAGGGGGAAGTGAAGGGGAGCCATTTCCCTAAATTAGCATGACTCTTGGCCTTTCCAGAACTCTTTTTCTCAGAGACAACCAGTAACCTGAGAAAAACATTTTATTGGGAAAAACAGGATTTGTACAATTCAAAGTCTTCTGGTCTCAGGTGAGGCTCCTTCCCTCCTCAGCCATATCCTTGGGGACCTGGGGGACGACCTGGCTGGTGGAGACCAAGATCCCAGATCTTCAGTGTGGTCCAGCAGAAGGGATAATTGGGCATCCACTTTCCTGGAAAAAAACCAGGTGGTAGAGGCTGAGGTACATGCTCAGGTTTGGGGTCTGGGGAAGTAGATGCCTCTAGGAAAGGGATTCAAGAAGGTGGGCACTCGTGGGGGTCTCAGAAGATTCACAGGCCCGGTGTTATAAATGCTGGAGATAAGTCACCTTTTCTGCCGTAGCAGCTCCGCTCTCTGAGCCCTTAGCACCTTCAGTACAGGGTCCTCTTGGAACTCACTACTGTCAGAGTCTGAGGGAAAAGGAGCACATTCCAGGGGGCTGGACTCGGCGTGCTGGACCACCGTCTGGATCCCAGCAGCCACTGCATCAGCTCACCTTCAGCATCCTGTAGGAGTCCAGCAGCCTGGGAGAGCAGGTCCTCTGGGGAGGCCTGGTCAGCAGCGGGAGAGGACCTGACCATGGCCTCCAGAGACCCCTCCGTGAACAGAGTGGGCCGGCCCTTGATGCTTGTGGAAGCCTCCTCAGCTGGAGGGGGCAGGGCACTGGGTTGAGGATGCCTGACTTCCTTACAAAACTCCGACCCAGCTGCAGGGGGCGTAACCTTGGCATTCAGATCCTTAGCCTTTGACTGACCTGGTGGGGTCTCGGCCTGTGGAAACCGTGAATCAGATGAAGAGGGCATGACTTCTGAGCAAGGGGGCGAAACCTTGGTGTGGGGGTATTTGGACTTTATTTTTGTAGATTCAGCCACGGGAGGTGGCAGGCTCTTGAGGCAGGGGGGCGTGTTCTCCAAGCTGTCCGGGAAGAGCCGAGCATTCACTACCTGGCCCAGAGGACCTCGGAGCTGCGGGCCAGGCCCCTGGTCAGCCACAGAGACTCGCCCAGCAGGCTCTGGGCATGGGGCTCTACTCCTCTGAAGTTTCCGGTCCTGCTTCTTGGGCTTGGGAGGGCTGCATAGTGTAGGGGTGGGCGGGCCCTGGGGCAGGTTAGGAGGCGCAGAAGTAGAGGCCCAGGGTTGCGAGGGCCTTTCCCCGACAGGCACCCAGGGACCAGCACCTGTTTGTGGGGTCCAGAAAAACCCATGGGGGCTGGGGCCCCAAAAGATGTGTGGAGAGAACGCTGGAGGATTAGGAGGCCTCTCCACAAAGAAAGCTTCCCGGGGACCAGGCCCAGCCACATTGCCCCAAATTGAAATACAATTAGGCTGTGTTCTCAGGGAACCACGGGTCTCTGCAGGGACAGGCGAGGTCTGCAGACAGATGGGTACAGGGACCTAAGACGGAGATAAAGGGTAGTGTCCTCAGCCCCACTCAGGCTTCCCCTTCCTCCAACTTCCCTAAGGATCCCCCTCAGCCCCTCAGGCGCCTCCTCCCCATCTCACCGGAGTGGTGAGGGCAGAGTTCTCTGGCATCACCCAGGTTCCGTCACCCTGACCTCCTTGAGCCTGTTCAAGTTTCCGCCGCTGCCGCCACTGGTACAGAATGTCATCCTCTGGCCGCAGGGGTGTCTGGGAGGAGACCAGGGCTGGAGCAGGGATGGGGGGTGGTGCTGGAATTGCTGTGGAGTAGGGGGAAGAAGGTTAAGACAGGAGAGGCTGGGGGGATGAGCAACCAACCCGACAGCCTGTGCACAACCTGACTATACAGAAGGTTATTCAGACAGGCTCTCCACATAATGTCCCAACTCCTCTCCGGAAGGGGGAAGTGGGGGCGGGAAGGGGCAGTCAGAGAGAAGAGGACTCATGGATTTCTCAACCTGTCATCATTCAATTCTTCCTTCATTAACAAATGTTTATTGAGCACTTACTATGAGCCCAGCACTGTTCTGGCTCAATATAACAGTGACTCAGGGCAGGGCCATGGTGTCCTCAGTCCATGGTGGCAAAAGGTCATCATTCCCACCACCCAGAGCATTATTTCAACAGTGCTGATCAGTAGGGCTACCACTGTCTCTCAGAAGCCCTTCCATCTGATGCTGCACAGAGGGGGTGGGTATCATCTCAGACCACTCTCTCCTCCCCTTCCCTCTATATCTTCCAAACAGATGTGTGGAGAGAATCCTGTGACGCTACTTCCAAACCCGGCCACTTCCCTCCACTCTGCTCAGGAGGCTCACCCAAGCCACACTACCAACATCTCTCACTGGGTATCAATTACAGACAGGGGAGTTTGTTAACACTCAAAGATCATGTACCCTCCCTGCTTAGAACACTCCCATGGCTCCCCAGTACTAAGAAATGAACAAATGCCTCCCCAAATCTACATGGCCCAATGTAATCTGAGCCCTGCCGATCTCTCCCTCCTCCCACTACTCTCAGCTCTGGCTCTTGCCTTTCTAGTTTATTGTCTGTACCATGCTCCCTTCCACCTCAAGTCCTCTGTACATGCAAGAAGACTCTTGTTCCCACCTTCATCATTCAGGTCTCCACTGAGATATCATCTCTTCTGGGAAGGCCTTCTCTGATTTCCCAGCATCCCAATCCTCTCCTGCAATGCCCTCATTTCTGCTTACATTTCACATGTTTGTAGGGTTATGTAGCTACTCTCTGAGCTATACTCACTATGCTGTGAGGACCTCAAGATTAAGACTATGTAGACCCTGGCTGGTTGGCTCAGTGGTAGAGTGTTAGCCCCACATGTGGATGTCCCAGGTTTGATTCCTGGTCAGGGCACACAGGAGAAGTGTCTATTTGCTTTTCTTATTTATTTATTTATTTATTTATTTATTTATTTATTTAGGTATTTTTCTGAAGTTGGAAACGGGGAGGCAGTCAGACAGACTCCTGCATGAGCCCGACTGGGATCCACCCGGCATGCCCACCAGGGGGTGATGTTCCGCCCATCTGGGGCGTTGCTCTGTTGCGACCAGGGCCATTCTAGCACCCGAGGCAGAAGCCACAGAGCCATCCTCAGCGCCTGGGTCATCCTTGCTCCAATGGAGCCTTGGCTGCAGGAGGGGAAGAGAGAGACATAGAAGAAGGAGAGGAGGAGGGGTGGAGAAGCAGATAGGCGCTTCTCCTGTGTGCCCTGGCCGGGAATCGAACCCGGGATTCCTGCATGCCAGGCCGACACTCCACCACTGAGCCAACCGGCCAGGGCCGTCCATTTGCTTTTCCACCCTTCCCCCTCTTCTCCTTTCTCTCTCTCTCTCTCTCTTCCCGTCCCACAGCCAAGGCTCCATTGGAGCAAAGTTGGCCCGGGTGCTGAGGATGGCTCCATGGCCTCCACCTCAGGCGCTGGAATAGCTCTGGTTGCTACAGAACATCGCCCCCTAGTGGGCTTTCCGGGTGGATCCCCGTCAGGTGCATGCAGGAGTCTGTCTCTGCCTCCCTGCTTCTCACTTCAGAAAAATACAAAAAAAAAAAAAAAAGACTATGTATGGCTGGTTCGCTGTGGAATCTCTAATCCTGCTTACAGGGCTTCATACACAGTAGTAATTTAATGTTTGTTAGATGAATGAATAAATGTAATCTGCAAAAAAAACTCATGAAGTAAGTACTAGTTTTATCCTAATTTTACAGATAAGAAAATAAGGCTCAGAAAGGAAAAGTGAATAAAAGGTGAAGCTTAGACGGAGGGAAGAATCAGGCAGGTGCGTGCTTGAGCAGGATCACACAACATGCACAAATACCTCTCTGTTTACTTGTGCTTGCTTGTCCCCACCCATGGGAGTATCATTAGATATACAGAGCACCTGTCCTATGCTCCACATCCCAGGACCTGGGCACAGAATGAAAGTAACAACAATGACAGCAGTAATAGTAACTCAGGTCCTTAATCTCATCTCTGAAATCTTCAGGACAGAAAGTTGAGAGTTCAACAGTTTGCATGTTTTAGCAAAGTTGAATGGTGTGTCCAGTGTAGACAGGGGTCTGGTGCAGTACACCAGACTTAAACACATTGGGATTTGGTTGAATAATATCCAGTTGCCAATATTCAATCATTTTTTTATTTACAAGGGCAAAAATTTCATATGATTCAATGTAATATATCCATGGCAAAGAGTATGAAATCACCCTAAATGAGAGAGATACTATAAATATCTTTCATATTGTTGAGGCCAGACTTCCCTGTCAAATCAGATATGGTGCCAAATTTGCAAAAAGTCCTCGGATTCTGGAACTTTGTGGTCAGCGAGGCAGACAGGATACAGAGAGAGAACCTGTCATACTACTGATAGCTACTACACCGCTCACAAAAATTAGGGGATCAGGGAACGGGCAGATACTCCAGTACTTTCAGCCTTTTTTTTTTTTTCTGCTGGAACATTGTCTAAGTCTATATAAAGGTTTGTCTCATAGAGGAGAGAGTACCCGAATAGGTTAGACTTTGTTAGTATAGCAAGCTCAAATTGTGTCAGACAGTTTTGCATCTGCCACAGAGTGTTGCTTACAAACTTTCAGCCTTTTGTATAGTGCATTTTCACCAATAAAATAAAAGTTGGTTTTGATCTCATTTGCATAATCGAACAACTTTCTTTGACTTGTCGTTTGCTTTTCTAATGTTCTTATTTAATAAAAAATCAAATGCTTCTTTTTTTATCGCTTCATACTCATTTTGAACTATCCCCTAATTTTTGTGAGCAGTATATTAACAGAGAGATGCTAAGTACTCTATATATATTCACCAACTCACTTAATCTTCACAACACCCATAGCAGAGGAGTAAAATTATTATCTGTGTTTTAAAGTTGGGGAAAAAAGGAAGGCCCAGAGAGGCCCAAGGTCACATAGCTTATTAGTGGCAGAGCTGGGATTCTCACCGACTGCCTTTAATCTTTGCTCTCCAGAACTCACCATTTGCCTTGGGGTCCGAGCCCTTGCTGGAGTCAGGGGTAAGGGTCATGGAGGAGGGAGGAAGGCCGTCAGAGCTGATGGGGAATGAGGAATTGCTGGCATCGCTGGGGTGGTGGGAGGAGGAGGAGATGGAGGCCTTGCTGTCGGAAGAAGACAGAAGTGAGGCAACAGGGGTCTCAGAGGCAGTGGGCCAGACCTGGAGCTGGACTGGGGATGGTGATGAAATGGGGGAAGTACCTGTGTCTCAACAGCCTGGCAGCTCTGCTTTGCAGGCTCAGCACCTCCAGATCCAGCAGGGATGAGTTCCATGTATTGAAACTCTGTGAGGTGAAATGGTCAGAGGCCAGCCCCCACCCCAAACGCTGCTCACAAAAGGACCCCAGATAGAGGGCCTGGAGTACACATTTGTACTCCACCTGATACCCTCACATGCTGGCTTAGAATCTGCTCCTCCTCCTCCTCAGGGAAGAGCGACTTCGTTTTCCTTTGTGGGTCCACACTCAATGCAGTCAGTGTTGGAGAAGGGTTGACCCTACCTTTCTGACCAGTTCTGGCTAATCACTATGTTCTGTCCCCTCATTCCTAGTGATTGTGAAGGAATAAGAGTAAGCCCTGGGGCTTTGGATGAAGCTATTAGAAAAACCTCTTCTTTCCTGTGGATTAACTAAGTTAGAAGCCTAGCTTCTAGCTGGAGCCATCCTACCTGCTTTGAGGTGAAAGCTTGCCTGAGACTGAGTCCCAAAAGACAGTCAAGTTCTTCCCAGTAGTGTTCAAACACCTGGATCCAGCTCTGCCTAAAAGTATCAACTTTTGTTGAATATTTTTTATTGCATTAGCAAACAAATGCTCCTTTTTTTTTAAGCTTTCCTGAATTGAGGATTGGCTCTAATTCTAGCCCAGGACTCGTGCTGTCAGTACAGGTACATAAGAGAAGGATGGGGATGTCACCTGCTTTATTTCCTGAAGGGGGGCCACAGCCTTAGCCCGTGATGCACTGGCCACCTTGGTAAGAGTTGGGAGTGCTGTGTTGAGTCTTCCTTCTGGTTTACTGGCTCCTGCTGAGAAGGCCCAATTGATTTTGGAGGGCCAGGAGTGGCTGCTGGGAGCATTGAACAATGAAGGTTTGGGGCCAGGAGTGGAAGGGACTAAAAGCAGGTACCTGTTTCAGGCTGACTGCTAGGGTCTGCAGAGTCACGCTGCAACCACCAGAAGTCAACTGGGGATGGGCCCGAGAGCTGGCGTTCCTCTCTGCTTGTAGGCTGAGCCTGGCGGAATCGGTTTATGAACCTGTGGGCATCAGGGAATAGGAGGTAGATGGGGTAAGGAGAGCCAAATAATAACAACAATAATAATCACAATAACCAATGTTTATTGAGCACCACGGCAGCACCTGGTTGTTGTCCCTCAATATCCATTCTCTTTTCTATAGAGTAATGCAATATTATGTAAGACTAGTATGAGGCTCATAGCCACTCTTCTATAGATACATTTACGGTGCCCTTGTAACTCTATGGCCATGTAACTAGGTTCTTGACTAACAGGGTATAAAGAGATGTGCTTCTGAAAAATGGATGTTGTTGGGAGCCATTATGGTCCATGAAAAAAAGGGCAACAGCCGAGGGATAGGAGGACAACAAGATAGAAGGAAACTGTCTCTGACACCTCAACTAGGGGTTGCCACATCAACCCTGGATGCTTCTGCCTGGACTGTTAGATGAGAGAGAAATAAATGTTATCTTTTTAAGCCACAATTAATTTGGGACTCTTTGTTACAGCATTTGAACTTGCGTCCTATAAATCCAAGTGCTCACTATGTGACAGGCATATTTACAAAAGCTTTATGGGCAGTAAGTAACTCACCGAAAACTTAAATAGCCCTAGGGGATATGCTATTCATACCCCCAATTTACAGACAAAGAAACGGAGGCCAAGATCATACAGAGTAAGTGACATACCTGGGATTTGAACCCAGGCAACCTAGCTCCAGAATTCTTAACACACATGAAGTGTGGTCCTGAAAGTGCTCCATAAACAGCACTGGTTGTGGTAATTAATATGGGGTGCCTGCCCCGACCCCCAATCTTTCTTGCCCTTAGAACTGATGGTACTTACTTGGCCACCACTGATTCACCACTGTCAGTCAGGGTGGGTGATGGGGAGGCATCCAACTGTTCCTCAGTGGTGCTGGGTGGGGAAGGGGTCCCTGAGCTGGATGGCCAAGACTTCTCAAACAGCTCAGGGGAATTGAGACCCATGGTCAGAGCCTTGGGAGTTTCTGGGATCCTGGACCTCTGGGACCTGGATGGGCTCAGGGTCTAAGATAATGGAGATGGGGAAAAAAAAGTGAGGCCTGGGAACATCCCTGTAGAAAAACAAAGACACACAAAGAGCCTTAGTTAGAGGGGAGGAAAACATCTCACAATACTAACAACTCAGAATAAATGAAGTGTGATGGTGGTAAGGGCAGGGCATGGAGAGGGGAGAGGGACCATCTCTTAATCTCTCACCCGCATCTCTTACCATAGGTCTTCCTTCCCTCTAGTCGTCACTCCCTTGTTCATTCTCAGTTGGGGTATCCTCACCCTGGGTGCCAGGTCTGGCTTCAGGATGGCCAGTAGTAGCTTTGACCCAGAGGGGCATCCTCAAAGATGCTGCTTTGGGTGGAGAAACCTGGCATGCTGCAAAGGGAGAGAGGGGCTGGTAAGCAGAGCATGGCCACTGCAGCCTGGAGCATGACAGTGGGAGCATGATGGTGGGAGAACAGAAGAGGAGGGCATAACAGACTACAATACTCATGGATTCCTGTTAGAGATGGACTATAATTCCCATGAAGTCCCACTGTATATTCCAGATAATGATACTGGAGGCACAATTTCCACCAGCCCTTACAGCTCTCTCAAAAGAGAAGAACCAGGGGCCCTGGCCGGGTAGCTAAGTTGGCTAGAGCATCATCCTGATAAGCCAGCATGGCAGGTTTATTGTTGTTGTTTTTGTTTTTCAAAAAATTTTAATTTTAAAGACTTTATGTATTCATTTTTTTAGAGGAGGAGAGGGAGGGAAAGAGGGGGGGGGAGGAGCAGGAAGCATCAACTCCCATATATGCCTTGACTAGGCAAGTCTGGGGTTTGGAACCAGCAACCTCAGTGTTCCAGGTGGACATTTTATCCACTGTGCCGCCATAGGTCAAGTCAGAATGACAGGTTTGATTCCTAGCAGCACACACATTTCAAAATCAACCAATGAATCCATAAATAAGTGGACCAACAAATTGATGACTGTCTCTCTTCTTTCCTTTCTCTCTAAAATCAATCAATCAATCAATAAAATTATTTTTGGCCCTGGCCGGTTTGCTCAGTGGATAGAGTGTCTGCCTACTGTGCAGACATCCTGGGTTAAATCCCTGGCCAAAGCACACATGATAGGCGACCATCTGCTTCTCTCTCCCTCCCTCTCCACCTTTTCTCTCTCTTTCCCTCTCTCAGCCAGCGGCTGGCTTGGTTGGTCGCAGTGTCAGCCTCCTGTGCTGAGGATAGCTCGGTTCATTCGAGCATGGGCCCTAGACGATGTTGCCGGGTGCATCCCAGTCGGAGAGGCATGCGGGAGTCTATCGTCCCTCCTCTCACTTTAAAAAGAAAAAGGAAAAATAAAAAAGAAGAACCCAGAAACTGCTAAATGGTAATTTTCAACACTGGATCAAGTCTAGGTAGTCTCTTTAAAAAGTACGCATGCGTGGTCCTCACCATAGGCCAAAAGAATTATAATTATCTAGAACAGGGAGCTAGGCATCTGTATCCTTTTTGCAGAGTCCCAGGGGATTTTGAAATGGAGCTCCGGTTAAGAACCACGACTAAAATCCAATCACCGTACATTTCCCATAAGTCCGTGGGACACTGTCTAAGGAGAAAAGGGTAGGTGGACTACAATCCCCATCAGTCACTGGGGTATGCTAAGGCAAAAAGATCAAAAAACACCACCATTAGAAGTCTGGAGGCAATTTCAAAATTATGAACTTAATTCTCAAGATGTCTCTGCACACTTTTAGGAGAAAAAGAAGAAGAAGAAGCCCTTGAGGCCACTAAGAAAGAAGAATGTTAAGACGCTATGGGACCTCCGAGATGGTGAAGTCCAAAGCTGGAGCAGCCAAAGGCTGTGGAACAGCTTGGGAGTTGTAGTTCCATGCGGTTGAGACGGAGACACATACGACCCCAGCAACCCAGACCCTAGGCCGCTTTGCTTTCGCCGTTGGCCTTTCCCAGGCCTCCCGTAATCCTCGGAAGAGGGATCGGCCTCACCTGCGGTTCATCCCGCAGCTACCTCAGCTTTTCTGCCTGCTCCTCTTCTTCACGGATAGAGACGGCGCTCCACTCTGCCACAGTGCTCGCGCGGTAAGATAAGATAGCAGGCTCCAAGGCAACCAATGATAGGAAAATTAAACTGATTTGAAAGTGACCAAAGGGGGACCGGGGGGGGGGGGGGGAGTTTGTCTCTCACAACTGGCTGTAACGTCGGCCTGAGAGAGCGTGTTTGATTGGAGAACCATAGCGTGCAGCAGTAATTGGCAAGTCTGTTGACCAATGGAAAGAATGTAAACTCTCCCTCCCGGGAGCTCGTCGTTACCTTTCCCTTCCCTCTTCCCTCTGTTCTCCGCCCCACAGGCCTGTAGCTCCTGAACTCGAAAGTTCATCTGGAGACTTGCAACCAGAGGAACAGTGGGCAGCGGTATCTCTTTCCGAGCTAACCCCCTGAATCTGTCTCTAAGGCAGGTTCTCTGACTTCCCAGTGAGCCAAAGCAGCCCCTGCCTAGGCTATTCTGTTGCTTCTCTGTTCTAGGCCCTAACGTGTTTCACTGTCCCCAGCTTTAATAAACTAAACTGAAAAAAAAGAAAAGAAAAGAAAGTAAAACTGGGCCTGACGTTAGGAAGGGGTTCTATAGTACATTCTCTTCCCTGCAGACTTGTCTTCCAGTCACGCCCCCTCTTGCTGCGGAAATCTAGTCCAGACTCCATTCCAACAACCGTTTTTCCAGTTGGAGGGGCAATCAGGGAAACTATCCCCTCTCTAACGGACGTCCCTTCATCAGTGGACCTGCAGGCCGGTCCTGCTTCTGTCCGGTCTCCTAACTACTTCCGTCCCGTTGCAGGAGCAGCTGGTTGCGCCAAGTGCCAGGCCTGGGCTCCGGGCCAGGTGGCAGGATCAAAACGAGCTATTTCGGGCCAGGCCCGGGGCCCCCAGTGGCCCACCCTGGACTGTTTCTCCCACTTACCCTGGCCGCTGCACACCTGGCAGACCCCACTACCCTGCGCATCCAAGGCTGAGTCAGAGGAACAGAATTAGTCCCGGCTTGCGAAGGGGCTGGGCTGAGATGGGAATAGGGTCTGGTCTGTGTCCTCCTGACAGTTTGGCTGGTCCACTGCATTCCCTGTACCAAGGATTCTGCTCTTAAGCCTACCATCTGCGTCATCTCCAGAGCTGCTTGCGGGGCGGGAATGGAATAAAAAATGACTGAGAACTCTTCGCTTCTCAAGGCCTGGGTTCCAAATGCCGCGCGATACTTCCCACTCTCTCAAGGCTCCGCCTCTTCAGCCTTAGTTTCCCCTTCGGGAAACTGGAGACTCTTGATACCTCTCTGGCATCCAGCAAGAGCTTAATAAATGGCCAAGTCATTGTTGGCTTTCTAAATAAGGCTCTGTTAGTGGCCGGGTCTGGCCGCGGTCCGAGTGTCCCCGGGCGGCCTGCCGAGGGGCGGACACAGGGTGTACTATAAAGCAGCTGAGGTGCACGCAGGGGCACTGCGGAGCCTAGGACCGCGGCAGAGGAGGAGCAGAATGGAGATCCCGGTGCCTGTACAGCCGACTTGGCTGCGCCGCGCCTCGGCCCCTTTGCCTGGGCTTTCGGCGCCCGGGCGTCTCTTCGACCAGCGATTCGGCGAGGGGTTGCTGGAGGCCGAGCTCGCTACGCTCTGCCCCGCTGCGCTAGCGCCCTACTATCTGCGTGCACCCAGCGTGGCGCTGCCTACTGCCCAGGTGCCAGGCCTGGGGAAGGGTTGTAACCCGACCACTTCCAAGGCTTGGGGTTCCGTTCACCCTGAGGAGGGTGAGGGAATGTCCTCTTGACTTTGAGCGGGGTTAAGAGCCCGTCCACTTAGAGGGGCTTCCGGAGTTCCCCGAGTATGGAATCTCAGAGGTTGGATTACTGAACAGGTCGGAGGTCCCCATTGATCTGAGGGTCTCAGTTCTAAGGGAACTAATAGGGTGAGGTGGTCATTTTGAGGTGGGGTGGGGATCTTAGTAACTTTGAAGGAGGCTGGTTGACCCAGGGAATCTGGGGGTAAAAATAGAAGCCCAAGACATTCTGAAGGGCATGGGGGCTCCCAGTGACCCCTACAGGGAGGGGATGTCTTGTTATTCTTGGGGAAGGGAGTATGGAGACTGTATGGGGTGACCCTGTGTATTATGGAGAGGCAGAGGGGAGGGAGGGTTCTTGACTTGAGAAAAGGGGAGCCTGGCCACTCTGAAAAGTGGGGGAGGAATACTAGTAACTGCCGAGGGGGCAAGTGGTCCCATGACTCCAGTGGGAGGTTAGAACCAGGGCTCTGTGGAGACAGGAGAAGAGGCATCTTGCTGACCGAAGGTGTGGGAGCTGTGTGTGGTAGTAAGGGCCTTGGGGCTCTACAAGGAAAGAAGCTGGGCACTCAGTGTCCAGGAAGACGACACATTGACTTTGGGGGTCGTTGATACTGGGGGAGGGGGAGGGCCTCACTCTGTAAGGGCAGAGATCCCTGACTTAGCAGGGGAAGGGGACCTCATCACTCTGGGTGAGAGGATACAACTAGTTATTTGGTATGAAGATGTCATTGGTGGCTATAAGTAGGAAGGGGGACTCCCAGTTTCGGAGGCCAGGGACAGTTGCCGCAATAGAACCAATGGGGGAGAGAGGCCTTGCTGGGTCCTGGGAGCTTTGACCCAAGATAATAATCGGGTTGTGCGTAGGTGCCGACTGACCCTGGGCATTTCTCGGTGCTGCTGGATGTGAAGCACTTCTCACCTGAGGAAATTGCCGTCAAGGTGGTTGGTGAACATGTGGAAGTGCACGCTCGCCATGAGGAGCGCCCAGTGAGCTCTCTGGTGGAGAAAGGAGGGGAGGGAAGACGGTTGGGAGCAGAGCCAGAACCCGGGGCAGGATCCTCTGGCCTAAGGGAGGGGGGTGGCGATAGGGAAGGGTGGGGCCGCTCAAGTCTCTCTCCTTCCAGGATGACCACGGATTCGTGGCTCGTGAGTTCCACCGCCGCTACCGTCTGCCGCCTGGTGTGGACCCTGCCGCCGTGACGTCAGCTTTGTCCCCTGAGGGCGTCTTGTCGATTCAGGCTGCACCCGTACAGGTGCAGGCCCTACAGTCGCCTGCAGCTGCTGCCAAGTAGGGGTCTGAGCACGCCTGAATCCTGAAATTCGCCTCAGGCCCCTTACTTTAAAGCCGACCTGACTCCACACCCAGCCAGATAGCCCAAGCGCGCTAGGACCGCCCGCTCCGGCTCCCACCCAATCTAGGATCCAGTCCAGACCCTTCTAAGCTAGACCTTCCATTGACACTCCTGCTCTCACACCCCATCCAGTTTTCAAACCCTCAACAGCTCCCTAGCTCCCAGACCCTGCAAGCACAACCCCTCAGCCTATGATCTCCATCCCCACTAATCCTACTCGGCAATATAAACCTACTCAAAACTCCCTATTTCCTGACTCCTCTATTAAAACATCTCCACTCTGACTCCAGATTATGGTACAGACAGCCCTGTCCCCATCATAGGCCGGTCAAGATTACCTCCCCCAACCCCTGTTGTCCCAGACTCTACAGACTTCTCAAATCAGGCCATCCAGGCCTGGTCTTCCCCTCATTCCACCCGGACACTCCACTCCCCACCACCAACTAACCGTCCCCACAACCCATCTTCTGACCTGAAACCTCAGCCACCCACCTTCACTCTTGAACCCCTTTTCTGGAACCTCACCTTCTGACACCTGTTCTAGGCCAACCAGGACCCTCAACCTTGAAATGTCCAGATACCCTACTCATCTCCCAGCCTCTGCACAATGTCCTAACCCCTATTTTCTTCTTTTTTTTCCCCTTTTTTTTGTACTTTTCTGAAGTTGGAAAAGGGGAGGCAGTCAGACAGACTTCCCGCATGCGCCCAACCGGGATCCACCCGGCACGCCCACCAGGGGCAACTCTCTGCCCATCTGCGGCGTCGCTCTGCTGCAAACAGGGCCATTCTAGCGCCTGAGGCAGAGGCCTCGGAGCCATCCTCAGTGCCCGGGCCAACTTTGCTCCAATGGAGCCTTGGCTGCAGGAGGGGAAGAGAGAGACAGAGAGGAAGGAGAGGGGGGAGGGGGGAGAAGCAGATGGGCGCTTCTCCTGTGTGCCCTGGCTGGGAATCAAACCCGGGACTCCTGCATGCCAGGCCAATGCTCTACCACTGAGCCAACTGGCCAGGGTGCCTAACCCCTATTTTCAACTTTACCCAAGACTGCCCAGTCACTTTGTCTTGACCTCCCAATTTCTAATCACAAGCAATCTGTCTTCCAGATCCCCCCCCTTTATCCTCCAAGTCCCAGCACAGTAGCCACTTTCTTTGATTCCCCACAATCTCTCTCCGTCCTTGAATTCCCTGCTGCCTCATCCCCTCACTCCTACCTAGGCCCACTCCCCCAATAAATGTGCTAGAGCTGTGCCAACTGCTTTATGTCTGGGCTGAGGAAGGATGGGCTGGAGCAATCAGAGACCAGTGTGAAGAGGGGAATGTTTATTGGGGCGAGTGAGGGCAGGGGAACATCACTGTCGCTCATACATCTCCCGTAGGATCTTCATGCTTTCTGAGTAACGAAGCTGGTTCCGATGAGATGCCTCCTTCCACCTGCAGTGGGGGTGGGGCAACAGAGGGAGGACTCAGCCGTTGGGGCAGAGGCCACAGAAAGGGCAAGCAGGTTGGGAATGCTCACCTCTGGCGGATGCGTTTCCAGCGCTGCATGTTGCGGTAGATGAGTGTGGAGGGTAAAGGCTCAGGCTCAGAGGGCTGTGGACAGAGGCCAGGCTGAGTGGCCATGCCCAAGCCCCACAACATGTGCATATGTCCCACAGCCCCAAGCTAGCCTTGCAGACCCACCTCATCACCAGCGGTACCCTGAGTCTCAGGCTGCAGTGGGGATGGAATTCGGGGTCTGCAGGCATCTCCAGGGGGCCCAGGGGCTGTGGGAGGAGGCAGCTTATACACATCACGACTCTTGCTGTTGGTGACTTCTGAACCCTGAGGACACAAGAGCCATACCAGGCCCAAGAGCGTCGGAGAAGAGGGCCAGGGGTACACATTTTACTCCCCCTGCCTTTCCCAGTGACAATAAACATGATGGTCTCACCAGGGACCTGTACTTAGGAGTTGTGTCTAAAGGATGGGGACCTTACCCAGTTTGGGGTTCAGGTCTGTCTGTTCTGGGGATTTCTGTCTTTTCTTGTCCATCCCAGGGACCCACATCCACCCCTGCCCAACAAATCCAGAATGTTCCATCTATGCCTACCTAGCCTAGGGGGTCCCCATCTGCTTCCTTAGATTCAGTGGCTATACCTGTTTACATTAAGGACCCTTCTTCAGCCCCCCAGCTCTGATCCTGATCTTGGAGGACACAAATATCTGCCCAGGGGAACCCTGTCTCCCCTTTCTCCCAAACCAGGCAGCCATGTCTGTCTGCTTTAGAGAGCTCAATACCCCAAGCCTAAGGGTTGATATCTGTGTGCCTCACTGGATCAGGAGACATTTAAGGGACACAGAAACTCTGCCTGTCTATCCCACTAGCTTGGGGGCAGGGTACTTTGTGACCACCTACCCACTCCCACCCCTCATCCTACCTCCTCATCCTCAGGCAGTGGGCGCAGCGGTGAGCTGGGTGAGCACTCGCGCTCCCGCACGGTAGGACTGTTGCGCATCCAGGCCCGGCAGATTGGGTACAGCGGTGTGTTCTCATTGAATTGAGCCAAGTCCACACTCCGGTCAAATAGCTTAATCACATATGTGTCTAGGGTGGTGGGAGCAGGAGATATGTGAACATGCTCACATGGCTCCCTAACGGTGACCGTCCTCTAGGGCCACCACCTACTCACTGGATCGTTGCGGTCCTCCTTCTGCCAGCCCATCATCCATCTCCCTCCTCTTTTTCCTCCGCTGGTGGGGAAAACGGGCGGATGGCCTGTGTGAGTTGGAAGAACATCAGGACAGGGCTGGGGACCTACCTCTCAACACCTGGCTGGGATCCCTGCCACCTTACCGTTTGCCATTGGCCGCAATGGAGCAATCCCTGTGGGGAGAGACAGGGAGTAAGCAGGTAGACCCTTGAACAAATGCCTGCTCAAACCTCCCCAGAGAACACTACGAACACTGAAATCAAGCCTGAGATGCTCACATGGACCCCATTAACCCCTTAGGCCTTGGGTACCACCCACACCCCAGGGGCTCTGGTTGCCACCTATGAGGAGACCTCAGCTTCTGCTGCCCCAGAGTCTTTGTACACATACAATGGTTAGGACAGTGGTGGAGTAAGCATGGGGCAGGGCTTGGATAGGTGAAATCCTTCACCACAAACCCTCAGACACTGATCCTATCAACAAAACTTACTTGTTGTGGGTGTCTGAGGGGGTCTTCCTGGCTTCTTCATCCAGATGCTCCCTGGTAGCAGAAGAGAACTGTGGGCTCAGGGACCCAAGGGCCCGGAGTGGGAAGGCAATGAATGGCTTCTTCATTGCTCCCCTTCCTCCCTAAGCCAGGTTCTGGGGTCCCACCCAAATCCACCCAGGACCAGAGAGCCCAACCTTCCAGGGTCCCCAACACCCTCTGACCCTTTGCTGGCCCAGGTCCCAACCTGTCCATGTGACTCTTCTCCAGCAGACATTGCAGAACAGCATCCAGCTGGTTCCGGGCCTTGGCCATCTCCAGCTCTGGGGACGAGAGTACCAAGCAGGAGTCAGCTCCCACGCCCAAAGCAGGTGGACAGCCCACCGGGTGGGGGAAGGGCAGGCATAACCAACCCTCAGCCAGGCCCGGCTGTGCTGAGAGAGTGGCAGTGGGCATACTACTGAAGCAATGAGCAAGAGCTCTGGGTTCCAGGGCTGTCCCATTTAAGGAAAATCACCTTACCTCTGAGCCCATTTCCTCATTTTGAAAATGAGTCTCTAAATGACACCTATCTGCTAGGACTGTTCTGAGGTTTAAATAAACCTATGTTATATATAAATCTCTTAGCAGAATGCAAACGTAACATGTAGAGAGTGCTTATTGTGTGCCAAGCATTGTTCCAAGCATATCATACAAATTAACCCATTGAATTTTATTCCCATTTTACAGATCATGAAACTAAGGCAAGATGTTAGGTAGTTGCCCAAAGTCACACAGCTAAAAAATTGCAGGGCTAAGAATTTGCTGCAGGCCATCTAGCTCCACAGCTGAAGTTATAAGGCAGGGACTCAAACTGGGTGCAGAATCTAGTCCCCAGATATGCTTTGTTTGGCAGAGACAGTGGTGTTATTTTAAATCTGAATGAGCTGACAATATTTAGTTGGGAGATTTCATCCAATACACATTTTGGCCCTGGCTGGTTGGCTAAGTGGATAGAGTGTCTGCCTGGCATAAGGACATCGTGGCTTCCATTCCCAGTCAGGGCACATAGGAGAAGCAACCCTCTGCTTCTCTCCACCTTCCTCTTCCCCTTCTCTCCATCTTCCCCTCCCACAGCCAGTGGCTTGATTGGTTTGAGCATTAGCCCTGAGTCCAAGGTTGGCTCGTTGGTCCCAGTGGCAGCCTCAGGCATTAAAAATAGCTGTTGATTCGAGCATCAGCCCTAGACAGCGGTTGCCGGGTGGATCACAGTTGGGTTGCATGCAGGAGTCTGTCTCACTGTCTCTTCCTCTCACTTTTAAAAAATAAGAAAGTCTCCCACCAACCCTTCACAGGAAATGAGATCTGGGTCCACCTTCCTGCATGTCACAGGCCCTGCCTGACCCTGTCAGCCTGTTTGCTTCCCTTCATCACCGAATTTAAGGAAGTAATGCTGTTATAAATATTCTCCTCTCACCCTGTGAGGTGTTTGTTCTCCTCTTCCAACCTGTAGGTGGTCTGGCCCAGTGCTCAGAGTTTGGAAGGACACTTGGGGATATGCTTTGGCCAGCCCTGGGATTTCCTGAGGAGACCAGGTGGTGCAGGGATTCCTGACATCACTCAGGAGAGGTGGTAGGGGTGTGGGTCGAGGGCTGCTGAGACTCTAGCAATAAGCCTTGGACAGGAGCCAAGGTATGGGTCATGCCCACATCTCTTTCCCTAACCCCCTCCCCTCCTGAATCTCAGATCTTGGGATTCCATGGACTCTAGGACACCTCCTCCTTAAAATCGCCCAGGCTCCTTCTGCCTACTGGCCTCAATGTTTCTCTAAACTTAGCCTCTTTCCTGGGCCCCCATCTCAAGGGTAGCCCTGCTGTCCCCTAGTCCCTCCCTGAGCCTCAACGTGGGCACCTCTTTCCTTCCTCCGTCATAACCGACCAACCCCTGTCTACTTGGCCTCCTGAGTTTCTCTCTCTCCAATCCCAACCCTATCTTTCCTTCCTTCCCCTGGGCTCCCAAACTCAGTCTCCCCTTTTAATCCACACTCCACAAGGTTGCCAGGGAAATCTTTCTTTTGTGTGTGTGTGACAGAGACAGAGAGAGAGGGATAGACAGGGACAAACAGACAGGAACGGAGAGAGATGAGAAGCATCAATTCTTCGTTGCATCACCTTAGTTGTTCATTGATTGCTTTCTCACATGTACCCTGACCAGAAGGCCACAGCAGACTGAGTGACCCCTTACTCAAGCCAGTACCTTGGGCTTAAGGCAGCAACCTCAGGGTTTTGAACCTGGGTCCTCCGCATCCCAGTCTGACACTCTATCTTAGGGGTCCCCAAACTTTTTACACAGGAGGCCATTTCACTGTCCCTCAGACCATTGGAGGGCCAGACTATAAAAAAACACTATGAACAAATCCCTATGCACACTGCACATATCTTATTTTAAAGTAAAAAAAACAAAACGGGAACAAATACAATATTTAAAATAAAGAACAGCCTGACCTGTGGTGGCACAGTGGATAAAGTGTCAACCTGGAAACGCTGAGGTTGCCTGTTCAAAACCCTGGGCTTGCCTAGTCAAGGCACATATGAGAGTTGATGCTTCCTGCTCCTCCCCCCTTCTCTCTCTCTCTCTCTCTCTTTCTCTCTTCCCTCTCTATAATGAATAAATAAAATCTTAAAAAACTAAATAAATAAAGAAAGAACAAGTAAATTTAAATCAACAAACTGACCAGTATTTCAATGGGAACTATGGGCCTGCTTTTGGGTAATGAGATGGTCAGTGTGCTCCTCTCACTGACCACCAATGAAAGAGGTGCCCCTTCTGGAAGTGCGGTGGGGCCGGATAAATGGCCTCAGGGGGCCGCATGCGGCCTGCGGGCCATAGTTTGGGGACCCCTGCTCTATCTACTGAACCATCACCTGGTCAGGCACCAGGAAAATCTCTAAAACCAACCCTGACTCTTATCTTTCCTTAGAACTCTCCATGACTCTGAAATGTCCCCAGGACAGAGCCTGAGCTCTTTAGCTTGGTGTTCACAGGCCTCCATGATCATATGTACTCCTTCTTGCTCCATCACTGTGGTTAGGCCCTTAGCACTTTTTCCACTCACAATTTTTTCCCCCAGCATTTGAGAGGCATCTTTATTAACTCACTCCTCAGTTCAAAACCCTCCCTTGGCTCCCCATTTTCCTCATAGCAAAAGCCAAAGTTCTAACCTGGGCCCACAAAATCTGTTCCTTTCTCCTCCCTTCTTTGTCCCTATCTCCTCAAACTCTCTACCTCACTCACTCTGTTCCAGTCACATTGGCTTCTGTGCTGGTCTTTGAACAGGCAAACAGGACTTCCACTTCAGGGCTTTTTCAAAACTATTTTTGTCTGGCCCTGGCCGGTTGGCTCAGTGGTAGAGCATCGGCCTGGCGTGCAGAAGTCCCAGGTTCGATTCCCAGCCAGGGCACACAGGAGAAGCACCCATCTGCTTCTCCACCCCTCCCCCTCTCTTTCCTCTCTGTCTCTCTCTTCCCCTCCCGCAGCCGAGGCTCCATTGGAGCAAAGATGGCCTGGGCGCTGGGGATGGCTCCTTGGCCTCTGCCCCAGGCGCGACAGAGCGAGGCCCCTGGTGGGCGTGCTGGGTGGATCCCAGTCAGGCGCATGCGGGAGTCTGTCTGACTGTCTCTCCCCGTTTTCAGCTTCAGAAAAATACAAAAAAAAAAAAAAAGTGAGTTATTTGCCCTGGCTGGTTGGCTCAGTGGTAGAGCGTCGGCCTGGCGTGCAGAAGTCCCAGGTTCGATTCCCGGCCAGGGCACACAGGAGAAGCGCCCATCTGCTTCTCCACCCCTCCCCCTCTCCTTCCTCTCTGTCTCTCTCTTCCCCTCCCGCAGCCAAGGCTCCATTGGAGCAAAGATGGCCTGGGCGCTGGGGATGGCTCCTTGGCCTCTGCCCCAGGCACTAGAGTGGCTCTGGTAGCAGCAGAGCAACGCCCCGGAGGGGCAGAGCATCGCCCCCTGGTGGGCAGAGCAACGCCCTCTGGTGGGCGTGCCAGGTGGATCCCGGTCGGGCTCATGCTGGAGTGTCTGACTGTCTGAGTGTCCCCGTTTCCAGCTTCAGAAAAATAAAAAATAAAAAAATAAAAAAAAATAAAAAAAAACAAAAAACTATTTTTGTCTGATTCATTGTTCCCTCATATATTCTCATGGCTCTCTCCCTCACCTTACTTCACCTGACCAGGGTGGATAGAGCACCAGATTGGGACGCGGAGGATCCAGGTTTAAAGCCCCGAGGTTGCTGGCTTGAGCATGCGCTCATCTGGCTTGAGTGCCGATTCACCAGCTTTAGCGTGGGGTGGCTGGCTGGAGCGTGGAATCCTGGACATGACCCCAAGGTCACTGGTTTGAGCCCAAAGGTCCCTGGCTTGAAGCCTACAGTCGCTGGCTTGGGGCCAAGGTCACTGGCTTGAGCAAGGGGTCACTTGCTATGCTGGAGCCCCCAGGTCAAAGCACATATGAGAAAGCAATCAATGAACAAGCAATCAACAGACAACTAAGATGCCACAATGAAGAATTGATGCTTCTCATCTCTCTCCCTCCAGTCTATTTGTCCCTCTCTCTGTCAAAACAAAAACAAAAAGAAACTTGGCCCTAGCTGGTTAGCTCAGCGGTAGAGCATTGGCCCAGCGCATGAAAATCCTGGGTTGGATTTCCTATGGGGGCCCACAGGAGAAGCAACCATCTGCTTCTCCACCCCTCCCTCTTCCCCTTCTCTTCCTCTTTCTCTCTCTCTCTTTCTTCCCCCCTCCCCCTCCTGCAACCAAGGCTCAAACTGTTGGAGCAAATAGGCCCCCAGGCGCTGAGGATGGCTCTATGGCCTCGCCTCAGGCACTAAAATAGCTCCTGCAAGCAATGGAGTAATGCCCCAGAGGGGCAGAGCATCGCTCCATAGAGGGCTTGCGGGGTGGATCCCGATCGGGGTGCATGCAGAAGTCTGTCTCTCTGCCTCCCCGCCTCCCATATATATATATATATATATATATAGATAAATACATACATATATAAGTAGATAGATAGATAAATACAAACTTTCCTGTACTTCAGGCACTCAGGACAATGCTTGATTCATGACCACTGCTGGAAATGGAAAAACTGCGACACAGCCAAGAAAAAAAGTCCTTTTCAGAGTTACACGCTACACGCTCGGGTTCCCTACGTCTTAACCGCATCACACTGCCTGAGACACCACCATTCAATCTCAGTGTATGTAGGTGGCAGGAATCGCACCATGCCTGATATACCGATAGTCAGAAGGGCTACAGGGAGAAGTCGTGCGGTCTGTCTTTTCGTGTAATATTGCCTATCGGGATTTCCATACCCTGATCAGTGCCATGCTCCCAGACAGGCCCGACCTCGGAGTCCTCACCTGATTTCTCCACTTTCACCTTCACTGGGAACATGGCTTGGTTCTGGGGTCTGGCTGTAGGCAGACGGGAAGTAGTCAAAGATAAGTTTCATTAAGTGAGAGTTCTTCCGTCCTGAACAGCCTCGGGCCGCGATCCCTGCCGCAGCAACCACTAGCTCTCCTTTGGTGGCCACCCCGGCAGTCCCTTATTTCCATTAGTCAATGCAACAGTCGATTTCGTACCTTGACCAATTGACAGCTACCGCCCTCGGCTCCCAGTCCCAAATCCCACCTTTTTGGGGGACCCGTTTCCGGAAACAAACCAACGACATCCCGGAACGCTTTCTGGGAAATGTAGTTCTAGTTCCCGAAACTCAGCCGGAGTAACAGCGCTTGCGCGTGAGGCACGTTGGGAGATAAAACATCAAGTCATCGCGAGGCTTTTTGGAACTTTTAGTGTTAGTAGCTTTAACATCTACTGTATTTAGGAATTAACAGGACTTATTTAACCGTGGGAAGCCCTCCTGCCCTTAATTGGAAGATAAGTCTGTTGGTAAACTTCGTTCCCTCTGAGCACTCTCTAGGTGCCAGCTACCCATTAATCTTTTTAAGCACAACCTCATTCACTTAGCAATTATTCATTAGTGTGCGAGTCACTCTTCTAGGCACTGGGGACAAGCAGTGTAGAAAACAATAAAAATCTTTGCCCTAATAGAGTTTACATTTCAGAGAGGATGGGAGATAAACAAGCAAGTAAAACATTTAAAATGAATTGTAGTAGGGGAAAGAATATAGTCTGAATACCAGGATGGGGGGACTGAAATTTTAAATAGGACGGTAAAGGAAGCTTTTTCTTTTACAGCAGGCATCTCTTTTAGAAAATGGGATAATTCCATTTACCACACATACTTTGATCCAGATAAATTCCAGGAAGTAGCATTGTGGTCTACACTTCAGATGAGAATATTGAGGCCAAATGGGAAAGCAATGTTTTTTTCCTTCTTTGATCCCGTCCCCTCGAAAAGTAATGTTTTCAAACTCACATACTACTACTAGTACAAGATAGCAGCCCCTAGTAATTGAGGCATTATTCCTTTCTTGGTTTCACATCTGTAAAATAGGTTTCTAGAACAGGACAGTTCCTATTTCAGAGGGTTATGAATAGTATTCAGTGAAAAAACGCACATAGTGTGTGAAGTACTAAGCCTAGACAAAGGAAGCATTCAGTGAATGTTTCTAAATATTAATAATCCTTTTATGTTTCAATGTCCAAAAGATCCCAGGAAGTCAACATAGAGAATTAGGATCATTTATTGGGCGGTGTCAACAGAGAATACAGGAGATGGGAACAAGTATTAGGGGCCTGAGAGTGGGCTCAGAGTAGAGGAGCCCATCCAGAATGATCAGGTCCCAGGACTGTGCAAAAGTTCTCAGGGGGTACCCAGGGGTATGGTGAAGGAGAGGTAGTCCCCAAGGGCGCCCCAACGGGGCCGGTAGATCTGGAAGATGGTGATCCAAGTGGTGAGTATAATCACCCAAAAGAGGAAGCCCACAGCTGAGCGCCACACATCTGTAAAAGGGAACAGGAGTGGGGAAGGTTGGTTTCCATCTGCTGTCTGGCCACCACTAGATCAGCTCTCTCTTCTCTTCCAGAGAGCCCTAGAATACCGGAACTTCCATCCTTCCCTCCCACCAAAGCTCTGCGTTTCCTCTTCCCCCAATCCCCATAGCCTTCTTTCAACTGTGCCCTGGACTCACAGCCTTTGATTTGGCTCTGCTCTGTGAATGCCGGGGCAAGGAAGGCCTCTCTGAAGAACCAAAAGATGTTAACCAACCAGAGAAAAGGCAGGAAAGCAAAACCACCTAAAGAAAAAAACAAAAACCAAACTAGTACATATGGCAATGAGTATCCTTTCGAACACCCACCTAAAGAAATTATTTGGAAGGTCCTATCCCATACCCAAGTTCAAACTGAGATGTCTATTATTAGAGATTCAGTTATCGGGGATCCTCCCTGGGATCCAGGAATCTGATTCCTCAGCCATCTCTTTCTCAGGGCTCAGGAGTACAGCGCCCAACTCCTCTCTCTCGGGACCAAGAAGTTGAGGCCAGCCTCCTCCTTTCTCAGGACACAGGCCCTTCCCTGAGACCCAGGAGTCTGCACTCCAAGCCACTTCATCCCTTAGATCCAAAAATCCAGGCCCCCAGACCCCATTCCCGTCCCCTCTCTTTTCCTAGGATCCTAGGAAACGGGCCCTTACCCAGGTAGTACTTCCGGCACAGGTTCAACTTCTCCTCGTTGGACACCCGCTCCAAGTTCATAGTTGCGCTAGGGCCGGGTCGTCCCGAGGGTCTGAAGGGCAAGACCCAAGCCTTAACACTGTGAGCTACAGGATCGCGAAAATCCACGCCCCTTTCACGACAAAACAGAGACAAATTGAAGGGTGGAATTGCTGAAAGAAGGGCACCCCCGACCCCACCAGCAAGCTGAAGGGGTTGAGACACTCTTTAGGTTTTTTGGAAGGCGTAAAACAACCCCCACCTCACCAGTGGAGTTTACTTCCTCGGGTTTGGACGCGTTCGCCACTTTGAGCTACTGACGTTTGCGTGAGCTGCCGCAAGCATCTCTGGAATATGTAGTCTTCTTTGGTAGGCAGGGCTGAACGCATGCGCTTTGAGGGAACTGTCGGTTTTGTGGGGAGAACGTAGGGCTCCAAAAAGCAAGCGCAGTAGGGAGATTCTGCGCGCGTGCTAAGCATCCGAAGGCAGCGAAGAACTACACTTCCCAATGCTCTTAAGTAACGGAAGTGACTTAAGCGCAGACAGAGTTGGAGGTAAAAATGGTTGCATATTTAGCTTCGATATTTGGGACTGAGGACAAGTGAGAACGGGCGCAGGCATTGGCCTAACAGGGGGCCGGGAATGTTCTCTGGGTTGCTGGGCTGGGACGGTGTTTCCGGGTAATCTGGCCTCCTCAACCCTTGATTCACCTGTCTTTGCATCTCTTCCAGAGTTAACTGCTCTTTATACTTTAAGATCTGAGCCTGTCGGCATGGGGACTGGTACTCTGGCTTCACAACAAGCCGACTTTCAGCCACGAGAGATGTGGGAAGGAGCCTAGAGGGTTAACATCACGAGGTCCCGCCTTTTCCGGATTTCTTAGGCCCACCCTGCCGCCCTGCTATTTTCCTGTCAGACCTCTTCAAGTTCCTCCCCCAACCTTCAGGCCCTCCTCCTAGGGACTTGGCCGCGCCCCTGTACATACATACAGATTACACCCCTGGGTTCTCTATCACTTCTCTGTTCTCCTTCTGGTCTTTTTAGAGACATTTATTGCGGACGTACTCAAGATGCTTAGGCTTCTTCTCTGCTCCAGGGTCCCACCCCAATCTCTTTGCATGTAGCAGTGCCCTCTGTGCTCACGCCCTGCCCCTCTTAATTCTATCCAGACCGTAGTGCTGCTCAACAGATACTAGAATCCACAGAACAGCGCCCAAACCGCAGACGGATCGCACAGCCCTCCACAGGCCATACCCCGATTTCACACTGCCCCCTCCTCCAGGTCACGTGAGCGACGTGGCGATGCAAGAACACTATAACTTATTGGAGGTAAGCGTTGGCAGGGGTGGGTCGAGTTTCTTGTGGGCCAGGAGCTCAGCTGAACATCTGGTCTCCGCAGGAGGTGTTTACAGAACTGCAGGAGAAGTATGTGGAAATTGAAGAGAGGAGTGGTGCGACAACTTGGGGGACCACCTCCTGGGCAACGTCTATGTCAAGGTGCCTGCTTTCCTCTTATTAGAGCCCAGAGGTGGAAGCATTTCAATGCCTAAAGGCCACTACTGAAGCCTCATTGCTTGAGGTCCATCACTAATCAGTATAGTCCCAGAGCTGCTAACAAATCCCCTGAGGATTTCTGAATTTGACTGCTGACCCTGACTGACTTTACCCTCAGTTTTGGCGTGAAGAGAATGTTGATCAAGGAGTAGCTGAATTCAGTAACTGCTGGTTCACTGGGCAGGCTGTGCATGCTGAGGTGTCTCCTGTCACCAACTTCCAGGAGTCCTGCTGTCAGCAGTGTGAGATGGGGGATGGCAGTACAGGATGGGCACCTGGAATCCCAGAAGACTCCTGTGTGTGTGTGTTGGTGGGGCTGGCAGTGATAATCTTCTCCTCCATCCATCCATCTGTCCTTAACCCAGAGAATGTACGCATGGCGGCTTCTGCAACTTCATGCACCTGAGACCCAGCTTCTGGAACTTCGGCGGCAGCTTGATGATTGGGAACCTAGGTGCAGGTATATTGTGACCAACCTGTCAAGACTTATCTAAGGATACCCTAAAGATCTTGTACCCTGAGATGAATCTGATCCTGTGCCCCCCGGTAACAATGTCTCAAGCTTTTGGTATCCAAAGACTAGCACTGAACCCCATTCCAAAACTAGCACCTAAGTCCTAACCCCTAAACCCAAGAGCAGCTTGGATCTCCAATCCTGAGATCAGCCCCTGAGCACCTATCCAGAGACTATCCCCAGTTACTCTAGTTACTTTATCATCTGCTCTGCCCCACTCCTGTCCCCAGATCAGATCCCCGAGGTCTCATACCCACCACTGTCCTTAAGAAAGGAACCGACCACAGTCCCCAGACTACTGGCATGGCCAATTCTGAGATCTTGGCCCTTTTGCCATACACCTGTGACAGGCAAAGATGTTCCTGGCCTGGAGCCCTCCTCAAAGTTTCCTTAACACCACAGGGCCATCTTCCCCAGCCTTTGGGGTCTACTCCCCCGCCCCTAATAAAGTTCTGTACAGTATTGAGGGTTTAGAACTTGAGCCTAGCTGTGGGCTGGAGTTTCCTTCCACCCCCACATCTGAAGAAAAGGGAAGTAGGTGGGGCTTTAGCCACAACTGCATTGAGGAGCTTAAAACATCAGGTGGAAAATCAGGGGACTCAGGGCCCAACGCCCTAAATACCACCAAGTGGGATTGGTGGAGTAGGGGCGCCTTTGTGCTGGTAACTTTAGCACATCCATCCGAGGCTTTTCAAGGGGAAGACACCTGGTTGTAGCAGCAGGTTGGATGATTCTCAGCCCAGAGGAGATTGGATTTAGGAGCTAAGGTAAGGTCACTTAGAGTTGAGTGGGAGTCTCCAGTGGATGAGGGCTGGGTCCTTTATCCTAGATTTCCTGAGATGGGAGTCGGTAACACTTAGTATTTAAGCTTACTATATGTCAGGTGCTGTCATTAGAGCTTTACTTCTAGTAAAGGTTTTAATTCTCCACAGTAACCCTTTGAGACAGGTGGTATTAGCCTACTATATGGATGGAACATGGCAGAGGTGGGCTATGAATCCATGTAGTCTGGCTTCAGAGTCCTTGCTCTAGCAATCTTGAGGCCTTATGGCAGGGATCGGGAACCTTTTTGGTTGAGAGAGCCATGAATGCCACATATTTTAAAATGTAATTCCGTGAGAGCCATACAACAACCCGCGTACCATACGCATTATCCAACAAAATTTGGTGTTGTCCCGGAGGACAGCTGTGATTGGCTCCAGACACCCACAACCATGAACGTGAGCAGTAGGAAATGAATGGATTGTATGTAATACATGAGAATGTTTTATATTTTTAACATTTTTTTTATTAAAGATTTGTCTGCGAGCCAGATGCAGCCATCAAAAGAGCCACATCTGGCTCGCAAGCGATAGGTTCCCGACCCCTGCCTTATGGCTTCTGATAATGGGCCAGGAACTGGCCTAGGGGCAGGGGGTAGATTCCGGGTTTCCCTAGGGGCCTAGAGGTCCTATGCCCCCATATCCACTGCTTCCTATCCCTTGTTTTCTGGGTAAATGGCAAAGGCGCTGTGGCAGGAAGTCCTGTGGTCGCGGGCACCCAGATTGTGGACTCCGCCGGATGGGGCCCCAACGCCTCCTCTTGTCTGCTGCGCTGCTTCTGGCTCAGACAGTGCTGGAGGAAGCCTCCCAGCACTGCAGCCGCCTGGAGTACTGGAACCCCGACAACCTGTGCTGTGGAAGCTGCCTGCAGCGCTTTGGGCCGCCTCCGTGCCCTGGTGAGGAGTGCGGTCTGGGCCTACTTGAATGCGTTTATTCGGGTGGACGGGGCTGGGTGGGATGTGGTAGGGACCCGGCAAAGGAGCGAGGTTTGGGGTGCTCGCTTCAGAGTAGGGTCGGTGAGCCTTAAGCAGGTAAGGTAGGTATAGGGGCTGAGCTTGTGAAAAAGGGTGAGGGCTAATCCTAAGGGTTGTGGACCGCAGCTTGTGGCGTGTTAGGGGTGGGGTCCCAGCATTTGAGGAAGGGGAATGATGCAGAGTGGGCGCAGCTTGGAGTGAAAGCAGGAAGGGCATGAAGGGGGCCTGTGGGGAGGTTTCCAGGGCTGGTGTGGGGAGAGGAGAATGGAGGGGTGGGTAGAGTGCGAGGGGTGAGACCTGCTGGGATAGGACAAAGGGGAGAAAAACCTTGCAGAGGAGGCCGGGCATGGAAGCCACAAATGCGACCATGTCTCCCACTAGGCTACGAGTTTTCAGAAAACTGTGGGTTCAATGACTTTGGTGATTATGTGACGCACCCCTTCAAAAAGTGTCCTCGTGGGCAGTGCAACCCCGACAGCGAGGAGCTATGTAGCTCCTGTGGCGGCAGAGCCAGGCCCCCCACTCCTGCAGGAACCCCGCCGCGCTGCAGAGAGGTACTGGTCGGGCTCCAGTCAGCTAGGGCAAGGGTGCAGCCTGCTGGAGGTGTGGCAGCGTTTGGAAGGCGTGGTTTGGGGTAGGGTGGGCGGGGGCTGGATCAAAGGAGGTTGAGTAGCCCCACTGAGAAGTATAGGGGTGGGGACACAGTTATCTGGGCGTGACCAGCTAGGGTTAAAGTGGTGCGGGGGCTGAATCAGGCGGACATGTGGCCCAGTGGAGGGAGGGCTTATAAGGATGGGATATTCGGGCTGAGGGGGCAGGACAGGTTGTACCTCCTGCTTTACTCCAACCCCTTATTCCCAGAAACCGGTCCCTACCAAGGAGCCCTGTCCCGTAAAACCTGAAACACCCAGCGTCCTCAACTCCCTGGAGTCCAGCTTACCGGCGATTTCTAACGCATCGCGGACATCTGAGTACACCAGCCCTTGGCAGGCCTTACTGACTTTTGCTCCGCCCGTGGTGCTGGTTCTGCTCGTGACCGCAGCAGCCATCCTCCTGCTCACCCTGCAAAGGCACAGCAGAGCCATCCTCCACCCCTATCCTGACTTAGCTTGTGATTACAACACCTCTAGAGGCTCTCTGGAGGCATCAGAGGCAGGTGACTCAGGTTTCTCTGCTTCCACCCCTAAGCAGATTAGTCCTGGACATGCCGAGTGGGGGAAGATGGACTGGAAGCCCACTCTTTCTCCCCCTCTCCCCTCCTGTCTCCCAGAGCTGCCAAATCTGGCATCACAACCCCTTTCTCGCCTCCTGGATGAGCTGGAGGTGCTGGAGGAGCTGATTGTGCTGCTGGACCCTGAGCCTGGGCCAGGTGGGGCATTGGCCTGTGGTACCACTCGACACCTGGCTGCAAGATACGGACTGCCTGCTGCCTGGTCCACCTTTGCCTACTCACTGCGACCCAGTCGCTCACCTCTACGCGCCCTGATTGAGATGGTGGTGGCAAGGGAGCCCTCTGCTTCTCTGGGCCAGCTTGGCACACACCTGGCCCAGCTAGGGAGGGCAGATGCACTGCAGGTGCTGTCCAAGCTTGGCTCCTCTGGGGCTTGCTTGACTTAGTACTCAAAGTTTCCCTTGAAATAAATGCCTACTGATTCCTGGACTCATTCAGGAGCCCTCCTTAATGAGTCTCAGTTGGGCCAAGACCCAACAGACATCCTCATTACCTCCTCCCCCCAAGAAAAGGGCACAGTCTCATACACATAAGATCAGATGTGGGAGAGCTGGCCTCAGGTACCTCTGGGCAACCAGGGTCCCCTCTTGAGAAATATTCCTGCTACCTCTAGAATTCATCCACAGGGACCCAGCTGGATTCTAACTTAAAATACATAGAACATTTGTTGCTCTGAAACCCTGGCAGACCCCATAATTTACTTCTAATTCTGAGCAAGGGCCTCTAATCTACCTGTTCAAGCTGATGGGCTTCCTTGGCTTAGAATGGGTGTGGGGCACAGAGAAATGGGAGCTCCTACTTGCTCCCAGCACCATACAAACTGGAAGACCACTTCTCCAAACATTGACAGACTTTATTGTGGGGGGGGGTTCCCACCTGGGATCCCACCCTCTTAAATAAAAAAGTGCATAGAAAAGAAGGGATTTAGAAACCTTTGTACAATATCTACATTTTGGGCCCCCAGGCCAGGAAGTGGGTAATTGCTGGGTGGGCAGGAGGGATGGGGGCAGGGCCCTTACCTCCTGCATGCCCACATCCACCCTGAACTTGAGAGTGGTGGTGAGATGCTCTGGGAGGGACCAGGGAGCCTCCACACCGGGGGCAAGATGGCAGCAGGGGGGTATGGGCGGCCATAGCTTCAGTTAAGGAACCGACGGCAGCGCTTGGCGCCACAGTTACAGGGCAGCTTGTTGCTGGCATCCTCGATGGGGAACTTGTAGTCATAGGTGAGCTCCTCACCACGCAGGATGCGGCGCAGGGCAAAAATGACAATGTGCTTCTGGCCCTCCACATGGATGACTCGAGAGAAGCAGTTGGGCTCACATGAATGGTTGATGAAGCGGGCGGCATTGCCATGCATTGTGGCATCCACCACGTCAAAGTCATCCATGCGGAACATGTAGCACCCAATACCCTACGGGGACAAAGTGGGGGCAGTCAGGTACTCTGTTCCCATGGGTAGGCCCTGCTTCGCCCACCTCATTCCCATGAATTGGCAGAGCTCACCTTCCCATCATAGAACTTCTCCCGCTTGTCAGTCAGCACAGAACGAATGACAATACCAGAGTACTCAATGACCATCTCCCCTGCATCGATGTTTCGCTTACAGAACAGGCCCCGCCCATGGATGGCAGATCTGCAAGGTAGGATGGGCAAGGGGAGCTCAGGGGGCAGGGGGACAGAATCAAAGCAGCCCCACACCAGGGCACCTGTCAGCCACCCAAGGGGCATCCTCCCCCCAACCCCACTAACCTGTAGACGCCCACAGCCTCTTTGGACGTCTTCTTGAGGTGGCGAAAGCGCATGGCCATGGGCAATTCCAGGCTGGTGGCACGTCTAGTGGAGGACAGCAGTGTCACACAGGCTGGTACCCAGGAATGACCTCTCTTGCCCCGGTCACCTCTTCAGGACCCTTCGAGACCACCCAGCACCCTGGCCTGCCCCCCATACCTGGTTGACCTGAGCTGCACCTCATCCTCTTCCTCATCACAGGTGGCTCCCTCAGGGAGCACCCTGTGCTGGGAGGCCAGGAAGTTGAACATATCAAAGGTGCACTTCCTACAGGTAGAAGGGAAGAAGGGAGAGAGGTTCACACCCATTCCTTCAAGATGCTACACCCCCCACCCCCACCCCCGCCCCATTCTTGGCCTGGGCGTCCACTGGCAGAGTAGGAGGAATAGCATTACTATTAAAGACACAGCAAAAAGAGGGCAAATAAGGTTCATTCCTGAGATACGAACTCTAGAAATAACTCCTGGAATAGCCTAGTGTCCTCTCCTGGGCCTCAGTTTCCAATCTTTACAGACTTAATTCTCACTCTTGAGACTGTCCACAGGGCTCCCCTGAACCAGGTATCACAGCCCAGACCTCTCACCGAAGATAGACCTCTGCGCGGGCTGCCCCGTGGGGGTTCAGGGGTGGCTCCTCCTGGCCCTCTCCCTGCTGGTGGTAGCGGAACTTATAGTGCTGGCAGCGCTGGGCCCCAGGCAGCTGCTCTGCCAGGAAGATGACAGCATCATGGTGGATGCCCAGGAGCCTTGCCCCACTCATTCCTGAGGAGAGTCACAGGTGAGAACGCACAGTCAGGTCAGAGGCTCACCTTGCCCTCGGGAAGTCATCCCAGCCCCCAGCGTCCCTGTGGACTCCCCACTTACCACTAAAAGAGAGATGTCTGAGCCGGGCATGCCCTCGGGCCTCTTGCACCTTCTCAATCAGAGTTCTCCATGCCCCTGAGGAGAGGGCAGGGCCAGAGCAGAGTCATCATGGTATTTTATGGGACATCTTCCCTCCCTGTCACCAGTACTTCTGACTCACCCTCCAAGCTCTCTGCCTCCACGCTGAACCCATCCTCACTGCTGATCTCAAAGCGCAGGTGAGGGCCAGCCCGTTTCGGAGCCTGGTTCTCTTTATCCTCGGGAGATGGAGGCTCTTCCTCAGAGCTTGAAGCCTCACCTGGTCCCAAGGGGCAAGTTAGAGTAGGTAAGGATCATCCCTCCTGGAGTCAAAGCCTCCCGGTTCCCTGCTGCCCTTCCTCCTTCCCTGGGCACAAGCCGACTCTGGATCTGAAGGCCTCCCCCTACTCTAAATGTCTAGTGAACCCTCCACCAAACACTATTTTTTTCTAAAGGGTCTGCGGTCCCTTTTCTGCAGGACTTGGCTAGATAAGCAGGTCCGTGGAGGCTGGGAATGTTTTAGCCTTGCAGTACACACTATGACTTACTCAAACCCAGTCTACCATAAATGCCAGCCCTCATTCTCCTGTCTCACATAAAATTAAAAACACCGGAAAATTATGTTTTGCACATGTATATTTTGTATATGCAACACATTCCTGTAAATATTAAAAACATATTATATAGAATTATACTCACAGAATCTGTACATTATGAGCTATTTTAAGGGACTTAGGGACTTCTTGGGCTAAAGATTTTTTTATTTTTTATTTTTTAGATTTTATTTTATTTTAGCGAGATGAGAGAGGGAGAAGGGGCAGGGAGGAGTGGGAAGCATCAACTCGTAGTAGTTGCTTCTCATATGTTTATGCCCAGGGTTTTGAACTGGCGACCTCAGCATTACAGGTCGATGCTTTATGCACTGTACCACCACAGGTCAGGCTAAAGATCTTAAAGATAGAGCAGAAAGGACTTACTGATGTAGGAGATGCAGATGTGAGAGAAAGGGGGTGTGTGGTCAAGGAAAGCGCTAAGGACTGGGGCCTGAACAACAGAAGGATAAAACCTCCCCTTACAGACACAGTGAGGGTAGGAATAAGCAAGTCTGGGGTCAAGGTCAGGAGCTCAGTTTGGAACATGTTGAGCCTGAGATTCCTCTTAGAAAAACCTCCCTGGCAGCAACTCGCTGGTGGAGATGGTGAGCAGGTACCAGGATAAAGAACTGGGGCTAGCAACTTGGGGACTATCAGAATTAGAAATGGGATTTAGGGTCATGAAATCAGATGAAAGCACCCTGGACATGCCAAAGTTGACAGGTTGGGACAATGAGGAGGCACAACCAGAGACTCAAGGAGAGGGGTGGAGTTCTGGAAGCCAGGAAAGAAAGTGCTTCAAAGGAGGAGGGATCAGCACACCAAATGCTGCTGGCTGAAGCAGGATGGGAACTGAGGACTGACCCCAGTGTCTGGGTAGAGTAGAGGTAACAGTTAAGTTTGAGTGGAGCACACTTTAGGTGAGGCAGGACTCATTTCTGCTCTTTCTCCCCACTTCTCTGAGTCAACCTGCCCTCATGTCCTTCCAGCTCTAAGCAAGACTCTGAACCTGACTTTTGCTGTGTGACCCCTATCATCTCTAGGCCTCAGTGCCCCTACTAGGTCCACCCGCCAACTTCTACCTCTTCTTAGCCCTCTCCCATCCTCACCTCCATTCCGTTCCCTGAACACAACTCTCCCATTGCCTTCGTTCTCACAGTGCTCATTCTAAGCTGTAGTGCACTAGCTAATGACCATGTCTTTCCTCTACCACAATGTGGTATGCTCTCTAAGGGCAGTCAGGGACCAGTCTGCTGTCATATCCTCATGTTCTCTCTGACCCCATAAGCAGTCTTTCAGTTAACCAGTCTCAGTCTACCCCACTTCCATGCTCAGCAGCTGCACTCTACATAATGAGAAAATCCACCTATGAGAAAAGACTGGGGATACTAGAAATTCCAAACCTCGAGCTGCTAGAATAACAGTTTTTTTGGCTGCAGTCCTCTCTCTGCCCTCCCTGCAGAGTACTTACTTACCTTCCAGCTTCAGGGACTGTCAGCCAAATGATTCCAAGTGCCCTCATGCTGTATAATGATGTCTCTGCAGGTACAACTAACCTCACCTTTCTTCCGTCTCAGGTGTCTCCTAGTCAAACCAACCCCCATGCTTCCTCACCTCCTTTGCCCTCATCCTTGGCTTTGCTGTCTTCATCCTCACACCAAATCCTTCTAAGCTGCTGGACTACCTCCTCCCCCCCGACTCATAACTGAGCTTTTTGGCAAAGTGCCTGGATGTTGTTTTGGCTTCCTCATCAACCACTGTCTTCGATTTTGACTTTGACAGAACATTCTCCCCACCCTGTGCCACCAGCCCACACGGTACACACCAATCCTAGACGCTTATAAGTGCCTAGGACCCTTTGTGGCAGTTTGGACTGCTGACTACTTCCTTTCCTGGGCCTTTGGGCACCACTCTAAACTCTGACCTCCTTCCTTTAGTTCCTGTCTATCCTCTGGGTCCTGGGTGGGATCCATCCTCTCTGGATAATCCCCAGAACTTCATCTTTGGTTTTACTAGGAACCTAACCCTCTGATCCTGGCAGACTAGGCTCTAAAGTTCTCCCTGGGGCTCTTCAGCATGCTGCTCACGGCACTTTCAGAGGACCTCTCACATCAAGCTGAAACCTCTATTTGTTTCTGTCACAGGCCAGAAGCTCACCAAGGGCATTTCTATAACTCTAACTCCCAACCTCAGGCCTGTTCCCAAATAGGTGTAACACTCAACAGGTGTTTTCTTCTGATGCATACCAATTCTGCACTGCATCTGTCCATCACTCAGCAGAGGACTCACAGGGAAGAAGGCAGTGAGGGAAAAAGGCTGGTCCCTACCTGAGTAGTGTTGCCACTGGGATTCAAGCAGCAGGTCAGGGGGACCATCAGAAGCCTGAGGAGGACCACCTTCTGGAAGTGGCAGCAGAGGGGACTGATCCTGGAGGGGCCTGTGAGGAGAGACCTGTCAGAAGAGGGAAGGGACAGAGATCCCAGAGCTTCCAGGTAAAAGAGACTGGTCACTCACCTCAGGCTTTCCTCCCCAGTATCATCCAGGTTAAGAACTCCACGCACTGTGGGGGTTTTCATCCTTACTCGGCTGAACCTGGTGGTGGTGGGGAACCACAAGCCTGAGCTGCCTTCTCCTGCCCAACTCCCTTGCCCGATTCCACAGCCTCTGCATACTCACCCACTGCCACTAAGCCCTGGACCCTGGGGGGGATCCTCCAAAGCCTCTCCATCTTCCTCTAGCCGGGGAGTCTTGCTTGGGGGAGGTGCTGGTGGAGAACGGCCAGAGAAGGTGGACACCCTTTTGACACGGATGGCCTGGCGGGGAGGGCTGGAGGGCCCACTGCTTAACACCAGCGTCAGTGGAGGAGGGGGTGGAGGCGGGGCAGGTCGGACCACCCCCACCACTGGCAGCACCCCCAGCAGGGGTCCTGGGGGGAGAGTCCAGGAAGTGGGGGCTGTGGGGGGGATGGGAGGGGAAAGAGGCAGCTGCTTCACTGGGGGAGAGACAGGTTCACCCTCCCCAGCCATTTTCACGAACACTTGCCCCAGCTTGTTGACAAGGATGATTTTGGATGTGGCAGGTTTAGGGGGCTCAGGAGCAGGGCCTAGGCTCAATACTCGAACCCCTGGAGCCCCAGGGAGCCAGGCAAAGGTCCGAGTAGGATCAGCTGCATTAGGAGACAAGCCCTGCAGGGGCTGGCTGCCATTGGCCAGGGGAGGCGCTGGGGGGAGTGGCTCCTCTCTGGGCCCAGTACCTCCCTCCCCAGGCCCCGCTAAGTTCTTCAACACAAAATCCACAATTTCTGAAGGCAAGTCCTCAGGAGGTCGGGCCCTGTCCCCTGCAGCCCCGATGACCCCAGCCCGGCCTGCTCCTGGCCCTGAAGGAGGAGGCCCTTGGCCCCGAGGCTGCTGGACTGCTTCAGCCTCGCTGTCTGTGCCATCATCCACTCCATCCAGCTGTTCGATGCGAGGGGCGCCAGGGAGAGTGCCAGGGGCCAAGGGAGGGCCAGACACCACAGTCACAGGGAAGTGGATGTAGTGGGGGACAGGACTGGCCTCCTCCTCTGAGCTGTCCCCTAGGCCCCCGTGGCTGCTGCCCACTGCTCCTGCAGCCACAATCTCTTCCTGAAAGGGCTCAGTCCCCAGCAGGCTGGCCGCAAAGTCCAGGTCAGCAGCACTCAGTCCTGATACCACCTCCATGTCCTCAAAGTCGGGGCCCAGGTCTTCAGGGGGTGGTGGAGATGGGGCAGGGCCAGGGGGAGCCAGCTCCCCTGAGGTAGGTGTAAGGGCTTTAACAAATGAGGTAGGAGGGGGCACCCTGAGCTGAGGAGAGGTTCTGATAGGGGGAGAGGTCCGCCGTGATGGTGGTGGCCTGGGGGTCAGGGGGCTGGGACGACGGGAGCGTCTGGGGGGAGCTGGGAAATCCGGGTCTCCCACCGTAGGGATGTGGTGGGTCAGAGAAGATGGACTTCCTGTGGGAGGAAGGGTCACTGTCAGCCAGGTGCTCCTACCTCACCTCCCCCATCCCTCCCCTGAATACTCCCAGGTACATACCAGGGGAGGGGAGGGGTCCAAAGGAGACACCCCCCAAGGGCCTCCGGGATGGTGAGTAGTTGGGCACTTTGATTCGAGCCCCTGAAAAGGAGCGGGGAGCGAGTGGAGGGGCGCTGCTTGGATCTGGCCGAAGTGTAGGGTCCAGGTTCTGAATAGGTGAATGGTGCTCAGGAGCTCCAGGGGTAAGGGCATCTGTATCTGGTGGGGGATTGACATGATCTGGGGAGTCTAAAGAGGCAAGAAAACGGCATCAGGGTTGGCGGGGCTCTTTATCAAAGCCCTTCCTCACATGCTCGTCCTTCTTTTCAGCCAACTGCATCTTCTCCACCTTTTCCCCTGACCCAGTCACAATGAACACTGGTTCCAAGTCATCACCCAGGCCCCTAATCCCTCCATGGCTTCTGCAAAACCTCCATACGCACCCGAGTAGGGTCTCTTTGTGACACTTCCTCAGTGATCCTGTGCCACCTCCCCAATTTCAGACTGCCTACTGCTCTGATTCAGGCCCTTTATGCCATGAGGGACGCTGCCCTCTCCCCGACACGGCCAGTCCAACCACTTTCCTACCTGTTCTGTGCAACCCTGCCACATCAAACACATCCGGCCCCATCCTGGCACTTCTGGCTTCCCATTACCTGGCTCCACCTAACCTGTGCAAGCTGATCTCCGCCTCCTCCCAACATTCCTTTGTTTCCATCCCGGACAGCTGCAACCTCCTCCCCTCTCCACTTCAAGTCAGACTCTCACCTGGAACACACTCCTTATCTGCACACACAATCCCATCTCTTCCTCCTCCCATCCAGCTCCCAATGGCCTCTCCCTTTACCAATCTCCAAGCCCATTCTTTGCTCTGTGCCATCCAGTCCTCAGCTACATCCCTCAGTGCCAATGTGGCTGTGAAGGTGCCAGATTGGGAATTGAACCGATCAGGTTAGAATCCTGGCTCCACCACGATGGAACTGTGGAGAGTGACTACTCTTTTGAGTTGTAACACAGCGGGGTTTGTATCTTCCTCAGAGAGGGGTGGGGGGCATTACATAAACATGGAACCCTGAGGCAAGGAGCCCTAACGGCTCCTTCCCTTTGCACAGAAGTTGTCACCACCTCCCTTACCCCAAAGCAGCACCATGGTGCTGTCTCTCACTTTCTGGGAAATGTTGAGCTTAGTCCCTGGCATATAATGCACAGCCATTACGTTATGTCTTTGCTGTTACAATGAAAGAAAGAACAGCAGGCACCCCAGTTTGTTTAGGAGACAGGAGAATAAAGATGGAGAGGGTGGTATTCAGAAATAAAGTAGCTCTAGGGCTTTACCAACGGAAGGGGTGGGGCTGTGCACAATGGTCTGGTTTTCCTCTGCTGCTTCCAGGTGAACTGGCTCTTCCCTCGGCCCCCATGGCCGATACTCAAGAATTCGGCACCGATACCAGCAGCGTCGTCGAGCATCCACCGTGCTCCAGTACAGACGGGAGCACCTGTCAGATGGGCATGTGGGACAGAGGGTCAGGACAACGTGGGAACTGAGATCTAGTCCTGGGGTCCTGAACCCTACCAATTCCCCACAGTCTGCTCACTGGTAGCCAATGGGGAAGAGCCGTCCTTCGCAGTCCGAGAGATCAGACAGAGTACCCAAGGAATCAATCCGGATGGAGCCTACAGAAAAGAGGAGCAGTCAGGAGGGCGGGGCCAGGCAGGGTCAGAAGAGCGTGGTAGAGCGCAAGCAGCTTACCGATGAGCACATTGATGGCATCAGGTTCGAGCCCTGTCAAGAACTTTCGCTTGAAGTTGATGCCCTCAAAGTCCACATAGACTCGGCGAAGAACATCAAAACCATCAGGGGTGACAATCTCCTATTAAGTGGGCGGCAAATGGGGTTGCTCTATTAGTGGGGTGTGAGAGGAATGCGAGGGAACGCTCTGTAGGCAGGGACTGGACAGTCGGGGGCTCGGCTGAAGGACTCGTGGAGAACAAGGAGACCCTGGGAAGCATTAGGGGCCAGGCCTGTGGGGCTGCGGGGGTCCGAGTGGAAGGGGGAGGACAGCAGTGAGGAGCTATCTACCCCACAGTAACGGCCCACCTTGCCATCCAGCAGATCTGTGTGTTTCTGACAGAACACTTTCTTGTCATCCTGGAAGATGCAGTAGCTGGCCCGGGCACACATGAAGTGGAAGTTGCTGAGGCAGGAGGAAAGGCAGCAGCCCACCGTGGCTCCAGGCTTTAGGCAGAGCTCACAGCGCTGCGGGTGGAAGGGACTGCTGAGGGGAGAAGCCAGTGACCGGGGCCAGGGCCTGACGTTTAGCATCACCGTCCCTGAGATTCTGCTGGGGCTCCTGTCTAGCCTGGCACTTCACAAAGCAAGGGCCCTCACCAAACCGAACCTCTCACCTGGGTGTATCTGGGGCAGGTTCACATCAAAACTATTTCATATTTTTTTAAAGCAGAGCATTGTAGCAGAAAAGAAAAACAAGAACAGCTGATACTTGCTAAGTGGTATTTACAAAGTTTCTCACTATCCTATTGTAGAACCTGTATTATTTCATATAACCCCCTGCAGTAGGCACCTCTGTTGTCCCACTTCCCGACAGCGAGCTTGAGATTTCTACAGGTCCCACACTGGTAAGGGGAAATTCTAACCCAGGCAACACCTCACCTCGTGGGGATAGAGTAAGGGGTAAATGCCATACTGTATGGAAAGCATCCAGCACAGAACCAAATCTAAAGGTCTTCTAACCTTTAGTCTCCAAGGCCAGATAGCACAAAAAAGGGAAAAAAGCCACTACCTCTCCCGCACCAGAGACCTGGGACAACCAAAAAAAGGTACCTAGGGCTAAAAGTGAAAGGACAGGCTGTGGTGGAGACTGTGAAACAAGAGCTGTCTCCACTGAAGGAGTCCCAGCCGAGAGCCCAAGGGCTGCCACCTCTCCAGGCCCGTGCCCTCACCATCTGCCTCCCTCGAGCCACAGCAGCGTGCACGTTCTTGAGGGAGCCGTCGTTCTCCTCAAATACTTCAGCTGACCAAATGGCACAGTTAACGTGTGTCCACTCATTCTGCCCGATGTACAGGAGCCGCCCCGCCTCCTGGAGGCAGAGGAGTGACATGAGGAGAGGCCCCAGGGACAGGGCCCACAGCTGGGGGTTTCACACAGTTGCCCTGACCTTAGAGTCTGCATCCCCATATTTGAGGCAGAGTGCACACTGACGAGGGTCCTCCAGGTGCGAGAAAGCTACTGGATCCTTACCCTGGAAAGCTGGAAGGAGTGTGAGAAGGGAAGTGTAAGAATCAGGACCCAGAGCCTGGCCCACCAACTCAGGGGCTCTAGTTTCCAGCTCCCACTTCCCAGTACCTGCTGAGGGGTCCCCTGAAGACTGCCCTGATTCTGAGGTCTCTGGTTCCTGTTGCCTCCACTGAGCGTAGACATGGTCCAAGGATGGGGGCAATACAGCATTGGGAAGGACTCCGCTGTGGATAGGCAGGGTCAGCATCTGATACAACTAACAAGGATGGCTGGACTGGGGCCCACTCACAATCTCAGCCTAAACATGCCATGACACCCCCTGTCCTATATCTGTGTGGCATTTCCGTCTCCCAAATAAGCCAGGCCCCATTATGACCCCTCTGGCACATAAAATGCTTGCTGTTCCTTGTGCCTGGAATACTGTGTCCTCCACATCTCAGCTTGGATGTCATCACTTCTAAGAAGTCTTTGGCCTTAGGCTCCTTTGGTAGGCATTGCCCCTGGGCTTCCCCCATCACCACTCTGACCATCTGGGTCACCAGTGCCTGCCCAACCCCCCAAACACAGCTCACTCACTGCTGTCTCCAACACAGCCTTGCACAAAATAGAAACAAAGTGAGAACTAATTTCAGTTTGAATCTCTGCTAGTCTACAACCACTGGACACTGTCACCTTCATTCCACCACCCTACAGATTCTAACTCAGCTCCTTATCTATTCTCAGGCCAATGTGACCCTGGATTCCCATGAAGTACCCCTGGCCTTTGCCCGCACTCCCTGGTTCCCCTCCTGTTACCCAGCCTTGCTCACTTTGGCAGCCGGGTACTCCGTCGCCAGTACTTGGGGTCGTGGGCGTCAAACCAGCCGAATGTAGACTCTAATAGCTGGGGAGTGGGTAACAAAATGAGAAGAACTGGCTTCCCCAGAAAAGTTGGCAGGAAGAGTGTGAAGGATCCACTCTCTCCTACCCATTACCTCTGAAGCCACCCTATCAGCCTCTCTCCCCAAAGAGCTCACCTTCAGTAAGAGCCCCTTCGTCTGGCCTCCAGCCCGGTGCTCCAAGATCTCTCCTTCCTCCGAGTGCCTCATCAGGATGCCCACTACATCCTCCATGAAGCTGTGCTGTAAGGGGGCTTGTCAGGATCCAAGCCCCGACCCAACCCAGCCCTCTCCTCCTGGTATCCACCTATTTCTCTCAGTATCCCACTCACCACAGACTTGTAGTGGCCTTCCTCAAAGCGCTGACTTATAGCTTGCAGATCACAGGGCCCTGGGTGCAGCTGCTTTCCATCTTGACCACACTGTAATGAGAGGAAGTCAGCAAGGCTGGTGCTGGGCCTGGCCCCACCCCGTCCTGCCACCCAAGCCCTCCAGACCTGGGTGCACAGCAGCAGTGGGACCGCCACTTTGGAGCTCAACAGACCCTGGAGCACTTGTCGTAAGCCCCCCTGCAAGGCTCCACTCAGGGCCTCTCGCCAGCGGGGGTGCGTGGCCCCAGCACATGGTCCACAGGTGTACAACACTGAGTCTGGCAGCCCCGAAAGGATCTCATAGTCTTCATCTAGAATAGCCAGGGTGAGAAAGAAGAAAATGGTTTGGGGCTCTTAGCAGCCCACAGGTCTCCAAAGACCTTTAGCCTACTTGTCCTCTGAAGGCCTGTGGTGGGGGACAAGACAGGGATCCCCACAGGACTGAGGTCACACTCCTGGTACTTGATCCACTCACCTGAGAGCCCCTCACACTTGGCGTGCACCCAGTGGTCACACTGTGCACACTGCATCATCTTGCTCTCATAGTCATTGTCTTCATAGCAGCGTGTACATATTGGGCAGTAGTTTCCTGAAGAAAGAGGGAAGAGGGCAAGTCAGAGGGGCTGGGGCCACTACCTGCCTCTCAGAGTTTGTCATGGGAGTGGTAGCACTATCTTGACTGCTGTGTGGGCTGCCTCCATAATGCTACCTGTTGGGTCTCTACCATTCCCAAAATGCTGGCTGAGGATAAGGCCTCTTTTCTAACTCTGCAGAAAACTCCCATGCTTCACAAGGAATAGGGGCCTTGTTAAGCACAATGCCTGAATAAATGAAGTAAACCCAGGTTTTCAGAGTGCTCAGTGGAGACTGAGGCTCCATGAAGCATCTGAGGGATCACCACAAGGGTAGAGTTCCAGGCTCTCTGCTTCCATTGCTCTCAGGGAGACTGTGTGCCCATTTTATGTACTGGATGGGCTTCTATGGAAGAGTACCCTAAACAGAAGGGAAGAGTCCATGGCTAAAAGAGGGTGGAAAGCCACTAGAAAAGAGCATCTGTTCTAACTGCCTGTGGAGGAGCCTGGCCCACTCCCCAGTGGACCCCCAGGGCCCAGGGCCCCTGCCGAGTCCCCACCTTTCTCATAGAGCTGGGTGCACCTGGGGCAGAGGCTGTAATCTCCAGACCACTCGACGTCCCAGTTCTTGCCTGGAGTCGCCCCACAGCTTTTACAGCGCACACAGGCTGAGCAGATCTGGGGGGGCAGGGCGGCGTTAGGGGTAGAGCCAGACACCAAGCTAGAGCAGTGCGAGGGGAGGACAGGCAAAGAGGAGTGGACGGTAGGCAGGAGATAAAGAAGGAAGGTAAGAGAAGGAGAACAGGAGAGGAATGAAATGGGGAGACTGGTGACAGGGAAACCGGGAAGAGCAGAGGTTAGACTAGAGAGGGGGATTCCGAGCCTGGACTATGGAATTCCTGAAATCATGACATGCAAATTCTTGTCTATGTGAAATTCCTGAAGAAATGTTACATCTAACAAACTCTCAAAAGAACCTCTGACCTCCTCCTTCTAATGAGAGCCCTAGCCTAGAGCAAGGCTGGGGGTGATGGCAGCATTCAACAGAACTTCAAAGCAAGGGGTATGGGCTTCATCTCTCACCCAGTGGCGCTTTTTGCGTGTGGCCCTGGTTGGGTAGCTGGGCCCCAGGCAGGCTGGGTGGTAAGCATGGCGGCAGCGCTCACACTCCAGGAGGTGCTGTTGGACATTGGCGAAAGACAGCAATGGCAGGATCTACTGGTGGTAACCCCTTCTCCTCCATTCCTCCACCCACCCTCATGGCTCCAGTGCTCCAACCTTGGATCCCCGGCCTTTGCGCCCACAAACATGGCAAAACTTGCAGCGGCGGCAGCACCAGGTGTCATGATGTTGGGGCAAGGGCCGCTCAGATTCCTCCAGGCAGAATGGGTGGAAAGGGTCACAGCAGACTTGGCAGAACACCAGCTGCAGGTGGGAGAGTGAATGATGGGCACAGGGTGAGGTCAGGAGGCCAGGGCATGAGACCCTGCTGAGGGAATCTCAAAGTCAGACAGTAAGGGCTAATGGAGACTGGAGGGGGGGCTGTGGAAAAAGGCGGGAATACAACCTCATGCAGGCCTTTGCTGGCACACAGCAAGCACACCATAGGTGGCCCCCCCGGCACGGAGGTGAGTACACTCAGGCCTCCCATCAGCCACACGTTCTCTAGGTCACAATCCTCCTGAGGGAAGAAAGGACATGAGATCCGAGAGCAGTCAAGACTGTAAGTCAGATCCACCCATCTTAAAGCCCTGGCTTCTCAGACACAGTAAGTTTCTTCCAACTACGGTCCCCGCCTTCTCCCCACCTCAATGCCATACCTTAAAATCCACACGGACCCGGTGCACACCATCAGGGGACTTCTGTTTTCCAGTCCAGCCATTGGGAAAAGAAGCAAAGGGGCCCGGGGCCAAAGCATCCTAGGGAGGGATGGTGGTGGTCAGAATGCTGCTCACCCCATCTCTGCAGGCTTCTCTCCTTGCTGCCCTTCCCCCAGCCTGCCTAACTCTGTCTTTTGCCCAGAACCTTTACTTTCCAGACGAACAGGCCTGCTTCATTCCTCAGGGGCTATTTTCCGGTTTGGACACACCAGAGCACTCAGGGGAACCCATTACCCTGACTTGCCAGGGTGCTCTGGGGGGTGGGAGCCATGCCTGTCACAGGGCTCAGGGTTCCTGGAACGGGGCCGTGCTGACCTTGTCCAGGCGCCTTCGCGCCTTGAGCTGCAACACAGGCTGCAGGGTGGGTTTGCGGGGCCGGCTCTGCTCCTCAGGTTCTGGCACTGGTAGCTCTATGCGGGACACATAAGTGGTGAGGTTCCTCCTCTTCCCTGCCCTACTGCCCCTCTTTTACAAACCCCAAATGTCACCTGGATCCCAATGCCTTCTTTAACCAACCACAGTCTGCTAGAATGACCCTTAGTTAGGCCTTGCTCACTAAGCTGTTAAATACCTACACATGAGTTCCGCCCTCTACCTATGACTACGCATCTTTCTCTGTACTCGACTACTTTCTCTATCACATCAACAGGACTCTGGGGTCAGAGTCCCATCCCTTCCACATAAAGACATAGGACTGACAGAGGAAGCAACAAGCAATTCGCACCATTCTCTCGGGGGGTCCGACGCCGGGGAGCAGGGGGACCCCCGGGATCTGAGTCATCCGAGTCCTCGAAGATATCATAGGAGGGTCTCTGTTTGACGCAGCGCCGGGCTGACTTGCGCTGCAGTAGGAGGGAGTCCTGCTCCTCGGGCCCTGGGGGGGCCACCACCTCCTCCCGGGGCCCCCCTGCTCCCGCCCCCCGGCGTGGGCCTGGAGGACCAGGGGAGGCCTCAGGAGATTCATCGGAATCCCAGGGCAACAGCGTCTTCACTATCGTCCGGCCTGTGGGAACAGGGGACTTAGTAGGATATGAGCTGAGCCAGGGACATGGGACATTTGGATGGAGAAAAGCCAGAAAGAAGTGGGGCAGAAGAGAACAAGCACAGGAGAGATACAAAAGCATGTGATGGAAAAAAGACAAAGGAGGTGGACTGCAAAAATAAGGGAAAGAGAGCAAAGAAAACATGGTTTCCTCCATACCACAAGTCAAATTACGGTTGTGTAAAGAAATGCTCCTCAAAACTTACCTTTTTTAGCCAGCCGCTCCATCTTCCGAGCCTCTATCTTGTCGCACTTCCGGTATCTGGGGAGGGGAGCAGCACGTCACCAGGGTAGGGGACTGGTGGTCTGGGGGAAGAGAGGAAGCTCTCCACAAGGATGCCAACTCCACTGCTATGGTGGGGCAGGGAGCCTTGGTAACAGACAACCATGAGTGGGAACAGAGACTGAACCTCAGCTACTCACACACAGCACTGCTTCTTGGTGTTAGGGCCCCCAAACTTGGGCTTGTCCAGGCAGTTGACACAGGAGCCACAGTCCTGCACACGCAGGCAGCCCCGACAGTGTCCACACCGTGCCATCCGCATCTTCTTGCCGTGATGGGAGGGCAGTGAGCGCCGGGGTGTATGGGCCAGGGGCCCTCCAGACCCTGCAGGCTCTGAGTCTCCCCCAGGTCCTGCAGGATCCACCTTTTCCTGTTGTGACCGTGATGGGACACTCTCAGTCTCAGATGCAGATGATGTATCTAGTGTAATGGAGAGCAGGGGATGGAACTATAAATCCACCAAGCCTTCTAACTCATCTCTCTGCTTCTCCTAGACCTCAACAATTGCCCTTCTGGGCCCTGGCCGGCTGGCTCAGTGGTAGAGCGTTGGCCCAGCGTATGGAAGTCCCGGGTTCGATTCTGGCCAGGGCACACAGGAAGTGCCCATCTGCTTCTCTACCCTTCCCCCTCTCCTTTCTATCTCTCTCTTCCCCTCTTGCAGACAAGGCTCCATTGGAGCAAAGTTGGCCTGGGCACTGAGGACAGCTCCATGGCCTCCGCCTCAGGCACTAGAATGGCTCCTGTTGCAACAGAGTAATGCCCCAGATGGGCAGAGTATCGCCCCCTGGTGGGCATGCCGGGTGGATCCCGGTCGGGCGCATGCGGAAGTCTGTCTGTTTCCCCGCTTCTCACTTCAGAAAAATACAAAAAAAAAAAAAAAAGGTTAAAAACAATTGGCCTTCTGGCCTTTGCTTTCACACAGTGCTCAGTATCCACATGCCCCCAAACTTGCTTTGTCTAAGGCCTAGCACGTGCTCCAACCCCCTTGCCACTAGCCTTAAGCACCGAACTTGGCTCCCACTCTTCTAGGCTCCTGGTACATTCGTTCACTTCCAGACTTGACACAGCTGGGAAATTTCTCCACAAGACACCTGCCCCTACCCTCTGTGGCAAGGTCCTGCCGATCTCGGAGAGGAAGAGCACTGAGGCGGGGAACATCTTCAGGCACCATGGCCCTGGCCTGACCGAGGGCCACAGCAGCATGACGGCAGACATGTTTGATGCGGGGGCCTTGCACAGGGGACTCAGGGCCCTGAGGAAGGAGAGACCAGAAATACATGTGCCGAATTGCTAATTGAGCTCCTGCAACCAGCCTCTTTTAGAGGGCCCACCACCCACTCCATACCGATGGTCTCTCTCTCTTAGTTTCCACTGATTCATCTTCAGACCTGACAGAACCTCTATCCGAGATCTGCTTCACAGCCCCCATGACCTCCTCCATCCGTCCTCCAGGGCTTGGCTGGTGGGGTAATAATAAGCAAGGTCAGAGGCTAGAAAGTGAGAAAAGATGGGGCCAGGGAAGGAATACAGGAAGCTGGGGGGAAAGAGGATGGACTGGATCTGAGGGTTCTCTGCTATGTTAGAGGGAGGCAGGTGGTTAAGGGATTGCAGGGAACCAAGGCTGGATGACTGGGTACAGGGGCCTGGTCTAAGTACCACACTTACCGGCATCAAAGACGCCACTTTCTGCTGCTGCTGCTGGTCAATCTTGAATAGCTGCACCTTGGCTCTCTTGAGGAGGCTGAACATTTTCTCTTCTACACCAGACAAGGAACCCAGGCCAGTAATCCGGGGCTTTTCCAGTGGTGGTGGCTGTGGCTGCAGTGGTGATAGTGCCTGGGGCAGCAGTTGGGTTTGCAAAGCCTGTACGGGCTGCTGCAGCTGAGCCTGAGGCTGCTGCCCATTGCTCAGAGCTGGAGCCCCAGGTGGGGGCGCCTCAGCCTTAACAGAGGTGGTAACCACAGGCGCAAATCGAGGCAAGCTGAGATGGTTGGTGCGGCCCACCGCCCGTAGTTCAGGCTCAGCTGGAGATTCATCAGCGGGAGGAGGCTCTGGCTCAGGGGCTTCAGGGGCCCCAAGAGGAGGAGTAGTAAGCACCGATTCATAGATCTTCAAGTGGGCTTCACTTGGGGTAAACTGAGGGGCCCGAAGGAGCAGGGGCCTCCGGGATGGAGTGACAGGGGCAGGCAGTGGGGGTGGCGCTGGTGGAGGAGCAGGAGGAGGAGGGGGGAGTTCCCGGGTCAGTGAGGTCCAGCGAAATGTGGGTTCCCTTAGGATGGACCGCCTTTTTTCAGGGAGTGGGACTGGGACAGATAGGGGAGTTGGGGCACATGGTGGAGAGGGAACTGGTGCTGGTTCCTGGGGGGCGAGCGGGCAGACAGCAACAGGAGGCCGCAGAGTTGGTGAGACCTCCACCTTTGCAGGTTTGGGGGGATCTTCATCCATAAATCGCCGGGGTGTCTTGATGACACGGGAGGACCGAGCACTCACCACAGGCATAATAAACTGCCGGATATTCTTCAGGAAGGTGGTGCTTTTGGGGGCTACCGTGGGGCTGTCTTCCAGAGGGCCTCCTGGGGTGGTGCTAGGGGTTGGAGTGGTAGGAGAGGCGCCCTCTGGCCCTGCCCGAGCAGCTTCCCGCTCTGCCCGTTGGCTGGGAGTCAGAGGAGGCCGGCCCCTCTTCCTGGAGCATGTAGCTGGGACCGCGGGAGGTGATTCTTCCTGCTCCTCTGGGGCAGGAGGTGGTGGAGATGGTGGAGGTGGTGGGGTCACTGAGGGTGGCGGAGGGCTAAGTGGAGACCGGGGAGATGTTGAGGGAGATGGAAGAGGTGGGGGAGGTGGAGGAGCTGGAGGAGTCAGGGGTGGTAAGGACAACTTTGCCTCTTCCTTTTCATCAGCTACCATCTCTTCCTCAGCTACAGCTCTCTCTTCCTTCTCTTCCCCTTCCTCCTTGTCTTTCTCCTCTTTCTCCTCCTTTCCCTCCACTTCCAACTTCTGCTCCTTGCTCCAGCCAGGGCCCTCTCCCTGTCCAGATTCAACTCTTCCTTGGGGGGCATCCTGCCAGCTCTCTTCATGTTGATCTTGACCCTGACCTGATTCATGTCCCAAGGACAATCGTCCCATCTTCACTCTTTTGGCCTTTGAAACAAACTTGATCATGAGGGGGAGTCCGCCTCGGCCTCGGCCCCTGCCTCCACGGCCTCCTCGCCCAGACTGTCCTCCACGCTTGGGGGTCCCAGGTCCTGGGCCAGGCCCCTCCTTGCATTTCCAGCTGCCAGTCCGGTGTTTTACTGGAACCACAGGAGGTGGGGGCTCAGGTTTGGGGATTGTCACAGCTGCTTCTGCCACCATTACTGCTTGTTGCTTCTTCCTGCAGGGGCCTGCTGGCCGTCCTGGGGGCCGTCCCCGTGACCGTCGGGGGGTGGAGGGTTCACATGCTCGGCTCCGGGGGGCTGGGGGTGCCTGGGCCCGCTGGAGAAGTTTAGTCAGTGCTTGCACCATTCGTTCTGTGCCTTCCTCACCCCGTTTCCGGGCAGGAGTCTTTGAGGGGGTAGGAGTCACATCTGCTAGGCGAGGAGGTGGAAGAGGGGTCGTCTTATGCTTGCGGCCCCGACCGCGGGGGGCTCGACCTAAAAGGAGAATAGGTGTGGGGAGATGGGTCAAGCTAGCCCTGCAAACTGAGGAAGGTGCTCCAGGAGAGCCAGGACTAAGTCTTACTTGTCTGTTCCCCCACAGCCCAGCCTAGCTTGGGCTTTGACACAGAACACACTTGGTAACTGATGGAGCCTCTAGTTGAACAGGGAAAAGCTGACACAAAGAGCAAGAATAACATTCCTGTAAAGCTACAGAGGTAGAGTTTCCCCATCACTCACCTCGCTGGGACCGGAGCGCAGAGCGCAGGGAACTGGGGGCCACATCTTCATCTGAATGAAAACCCTGAAACTCCTAATTTAGGGGACCAGGGGTGGAGGGGAGAAACAGCAGTCAGTGCCAAAGCCCTCACTCTACCTGAGACTCAGGTATAGAGAAATATCCCCAGCTTCCCTCTTTATGGACCCCTGCCTATTTACAAAAGAACTAAGAAAACTAGAAGGTGAGGAGAATAGAAAGCGGAGTCTCTCCTCAGGGATGAGACATGGGGTACTTTGAACCCTCCCTCCGGTGCCAGACCACACCAGCACAGCCATCAATGGTTTGCTGGCCCAGAAGGAAACAAGTGGCCACTTCCCTGATTCCCTTACACTCCAACTAAGAAAAAAGTGGGACCGCTGTTACAATCTCTTGGGCTGTAGTTTCTTCCAGAATGAAGATGGGAATAAGGCCACCCAAGCGTGGTGTGTGTGTACCAAATGGTTTATCATATTAAGATCCCTACACCTTCCTGCCTTTTCTGAAAGGCTGGGTAAATCCTGAGCTGAACTCAGACCTGCTGGAGTGCCCAGTCGCAGCCTTCATTCCATTTCTTTTCAACCTGTACCCCTAAGAGGAAGCCCCTCCACCATTCTATCCTCTCCACTCTAGGTCAGAGAGGAAATGGGTTACTGGTGAAACCAGGGCTATGTCAGAGGTTATGAGCATGGGCGAGGCAGCTTACAGGTAAGAGCCCAGAGAGCCCAAGCCTGGCTCCACTACAGCCAGGCTGCTGCTGTCAGCCACCACTGGTTGGTCATACCTCGCCCACTGCTTCCTCGCCCAAACCTCAACAGTCCTAGCTTTGCCAGCTACCACGAAGAATCAGCTCAGGACACTTCAGTGTGACCCGTCATGGGCCCAACTGCCCAGCTGCAGCTCCGGCTTCTCTATTCACTTGTAAAGGCCGCTTCCACCGACAGCTCCGTGCAGCCTGCCTCCTCCCAAGCCTATGTCCAGGGCCTTTTCGTTCTGCAGGGGCCCTGAGGACCCCGCTTCCCCATGTCACTCCTGGGGGCCACCCAGACCCCTGGAAGCCCCTGGCCTCCGCCCCGCCTGGCGCTGGGGACGCCTCCGACCGCCTCACCTCATCGTCGGATTCCCCGTCACTGCTCTCCTCCTCCGGCACGCAGCCCCGGCTCGGGCCCCAGCCCCGGCCCCGACCCCTGCCCCGCTGAACGCGCGGGCCGGCCCATAAACGGCGGAGCCGGCGCAGGCCCCGGCGGAGCCCCAGCAAACGGAGAAGGGCCGTGTCCTCCCCGGGCTCGGCACCGCCCGGCCCCGCCGCGCCGCCGCCGCGCCGCAGAGCTACCCGCACTCTCTCGGCCCCGCTGCCCCGTCCGCCGCGGCCCCCTCCCCCGCCGGAGCCCCGCGGGCGGCCTGGGAAGCGGCCCCGCGCGGAGGCAGGCCCCGGGCAACTGCCGCCGCCCGCCGCCGCCGCCATCTTGGCACCGTGAGAGGGGCCGGGGAGGCAGGGGGAGGGGAGGCCCGAGAGCAAGACGGGGGGAGGGGAGGGGGGGAGTGGTGCGGCAGCGGCTCACGACAACAACCCGCGCCGCCGCGGGTCTGGCGGGAGCCGGGGGCTGGGCCGGCCACGCGCGGGGCACCACGGGAGCGGGAGTCCGAGGCTGGGCGGCAGTAACCTTATACCGCGTCTGAAGAGCATAGACCCCCGCGTCGCGGCCCATCAGGGGTGAGGCGCGGGGGCTTCAGGGAAATGTAGTCCGGGAGGCTCGCTCCTTCCGCCGGGAGCCAGGGCCGCGAGAGCTGGGACTGTGGAGTCCCCACCCGACCCAGAAAGCTAGCTTGCTTCGGGGCCGCCGGGTGGTGTGACTTTTGCCCCAGACTCCTCCCATCGTTCTTGTCGAGGCCAGCGGCGTGAACTACCACTCCCAGAGTGCAGGGGCCTTCTTACCCTGGGAACCCCGAAGACCCTGGGAAATGAAGTTCGCGACTGCAGGTGGCTTGGGCTAGGGACGGGGCGGCGGTCGAGGTTTAGTCTCAGTTCGAGGTACCGGTCCGCCGTTCATACAGCGTGGAGGAAAGTTGCCGCGGAAGCTGCGGCCCTAGCCCTCAGGGAGAGGAGGCGGGTGGTCGAAAGCAGAGCGGAGCACGCGTTCCCCTCGAACCCTGGGCCGGGGGTCCCCAGACATATATTCCACGCGTCTTTGCTTGCTGTGGAAGGGGCAATAACTTGTGTTCTCAGAGCCTCCCCCGTCCCCGGGTTTGCTGTTAAGTCAGCCTGAACACCGAGCCTTCCCGGCCCGTTGCGTCTGGCGAGGACAGGGAGATGGAGGAAGTGGCCGCCGCGCCAAACAGCGGACACACGCCACTAGGGGCCGCTGCAGGACCAGGGGCAAGGCTGCGTGCACCCCCACGCCCGCGCACAGGCCAGTCTGGACTCGGCTTTCTTATCCTGAGAGGAAGGCAGAAAGCGCTTTATTTTGGTGTTGAAATCAGCGGTCCTGGCACAGTTAACCTTCGCTTGTGAAAACTTTCCTGCCCTCACCCCACACGGGATTGCTGTCCCGCGTCATCTTCTGCAGCCCGCGGCCATCTGGAAGAGGGCTCTTGGCGCCCTTCCTGCAGGGCTTCTGAGAGCCGAATTTGCTAGACAGACGAAGCGGCGGTGCTGGCTCAGATGCCTAGCCAGCCCGCCGGCCAGTCTTGAATTCTTTCACTCTTTGGCTGAAGCCGAAGAAGCTACTGCCATCCCTTCAGGTGGAGGAAGAAGGGAGCCTACATGGAGTTCGAGGCTCGGGATGGCCTCGAGGAAGAGGAATAGAGGAAGGTGGAGCGAATGGTCCATCCGGGCGGGAGCTGGCTGGGCGAGTGGCCGCGCATGTGTGCCTGCATGGAAGCCAGGCTGGGGCAGCCGGCCCCGCACAGAGGGCAGCGGTAGGGAGAGGCTCCGTGTGTTCGCAGGTGCTTGGTCATGGCCGAGAAGTCCCGGGAGCGCTGCGGGCAGAGGCCACAGGAGAAGGGCTTCTCTCCTAGGGCAGGTGGAGGAGAAGGCTGATGAAGGAAAGAAGGGAGCAAAGGCTGGCCTAGGGGTAGATGGGGCAACTGGGCAAGGGAGTTGTATGGGACTTTGGGCTGACCGGTGCTTGGAGAGAATCAGACAATCTACACCGGGCAGGGCATACCTGTATGAACTCGGTAGTGTGTCTCCATTTGATGCTTAAGCGAAAACCTCTTTCCACAGACGGAACAAGAATAGGGCCTGGACCGAGCAGGAGGGGGTGGGGGAGGGTGTTGGCCAGATCGGTGGCCTGCTTTGCCTACTTGACCGAGACAGGTTGCAAGTGCATCTGTGGGGACAAAGAAAGCAGAGGGCAGAGCTGGGAATCCTAGAGCCCAGTCACTGGAACACCCAGGCAAGATATCATTTTGCTACAGTGAGACTGAAGCAAAAACCTCCCTCTACTCACCTGTGTGCCTCTGATCACAATCTTCTATCTCCCCAGGGCTGAGCTTGGCATGGCCCTGGGGGAGGGAACCTAGAGGGAGCAGAGTGAAGTAGGGGCTCCGCTCAGGCCGGACTCCTGCAGCCCCAGCAGAGGCCACATTACAGTATTCATGCAGGACAGCGAAGGGCTTACCTGAGGTAGGGCTAGAGAAGGCCAACTGGTTCTGGCTCCCGGCCTCTTTGTGGAGGTTCAGGGACAGTGGGATCCTGGGGTTGGGGTAGTGAAGAGTAACAGACTTGGCAAAACCTGGGATTCTGACTGATTCCATCCTGGAGAGGAAGGTGTCATGAATTCTCAGGGGCTGGGCTTTTGCTTCCCCGTTAGTGGGAGCTTCTTGTCCTGTCTCCAGCTCAGGACATGTACAATAGAGAGAAAAGATGTGGTGCCCTCCCACACATCACCACTGCCTCTCCTGAGCCACTCCCTCCCAGCCAGGTTTCCATTGGGCCCTCACTCACCTCTGGTCCTGAGGCCAGACCTCTTGCCAGGCTGCGGTGATGGGGGTGCAGTGGGAGAATGGAGTGCCGTATCTGGGCGGCAACAGCAGGAAGCTCCACAGGGCAGGCTGGCCCTCCCTCAACCGAGGGACCTCAGCCCACCAGGGGCTAGAGGTGATGCTGGTTTGGAGGGAACCTGGTAGTGGAAGGGGGCCAGGCAACTCCCCCAGACTTTCCTCAGACCCCCCTAGACTCTCCCTCACCCACGTGATCACTTCTTGCTTCCCATCTACTCTCCCCTGGCCAACAGGGGATTGGTTGATATTCTCCTCTGATCTCATCTGCTCACCCTGACCCTCCTGCATTGCTCCTGCTATCTCAGGGCTCTCTCTTGGTGGCCTGTGCTCATGCACCATCTCCTGTTCTCTCCTACCAACTCTAATAAACTTATCTGGTCTCTGCTCCCCAAGGACCCCCATTCCTCCCTCAGAATCCCTTGCGGGTTTCTCTGGCTCCTCCTGATGTTCTTTCAGCCCTAGACTCATCTCTACTCTAGCCCTGTCTCTTCGAGCCTTCCTGCATGCCTCTTCCAGAGATTGTACCCCCAAGGCCCTGGCCGCCTCTTCAAGGGGCCCCAGTTCCCCAGGTTGCAGCTCAACACTCTCCCCATAAACAAAGTACAGAAGTTGTGCAAAAGTTGAAGGGCTGATTCCTTTCATGAGAGTCCAGTGGCCCCTGCGGCCCAGCTGCTGGCTCACACCTGCCAGCACCAGGCTGTGGGCAGGGAACTCCTGGCTCCCCACTGTGATCATGGTATCACATAGTGCAGGCCGGAGCCTGGCTGCTAGCCGCACCAGCCGATCAGAGCCATAGGGGCTAGGCAGTCTTGTTGGGGATGGGGGCATTTTGCCTTTCCTGGGTTCCAATCTCAGAGGTTGTGAGACAAAGGCCACAGTGTTAGGTCCATAGTGGAAAGGAGAGGAAGAAACAGCATATTCTTAAGCCTGTGGAGGTGAGGGGAGAAAGAGTGAGTTGCTGCTCTCTGTTGAATGGAGCAAATAAACTAACCCAAGAAAGAATCTGAGCTTATCCAGAACCGTAATGGGCCAGGAGTGGGGTGGGGTGGCAAGAGAATGAAAACTAGATCCAAGTCAGGACTTAAAGAGCAAGAACCAGGTAGTTAACAACTATATCAAGTAGTGGTTTAAAACTGGCATAAGATGGATTCTGCCAGTTAGTAATCTCTGACTTAAAGGATTGCAGACCCTGATACTTCTGCTTGTTTGAGCACGGAAAGACCTCTGAGCAGGCCATGCTCTCTTCATTTGAGACAGATCACAAGACCCAGTCAGCCCTGGCAAGTAGGGATGGAGCAAAATACAACTTCATAGGAGAGTTTAGAGAGCTAATGTGTCTCCACACAAGTCCATGTGGAACTGAGGGGCCTGAGAGGCAGAAAAGTCAGCAAAACAGGTCATAGCTGCAGAAGGGCAGGCTACAAGGCATCAATATATCATCTTGAGGCTAAAACTTCTAGAACACATCCTCAAAGAAGGAACTGGAAAAGACCAAAAATGCCGGTCCAGTGAGTTAAAACAGCAGGTGCAGAAGCCACAGGAGAGATGGCTCTTTACCCAAGGATGGAGAAAGGTTTTGGAGAAGACTTTGAACCTCTGAGGAAATGAGAGAAAAAGAAATGAGAACTGTAGAGGGAGAGGCTATTTCTTTTCAAAGTTAAGGAGATGGTTTAATTTTATTTTTCATAAGCCAAAAGTGAAGAATATGACAGAACCCAACAAGGCAGAATTTATCACACATCAAACTGCCACACTGGCTTTTAAGAAAGGAGCTGGGAACCCAGATACAAAGACAGTCCCAGTGTTTCAGTACCCAGCAAGCATATTTCTAGGTGTGGTAAGGACCTTGTGGAAGGGAGGATTATTACTTGGTCACTTCAGGAGAGGGCTACAGGTTGGCAGGAAGTGGACAGAAAGAGAAGTATAATATAATGGGAAGAAAGTCTCAGCTGGGGAGAAGAAACCACTCACCAGTAGCAGCTTCCTCCTGAACACCGCATGTTCTGAACTGCTGTTTGGGCTCCTGGCCCCCACCCCCCATAACCCCGCCCCTGACTTCACGTCTTCCATTGGGTGTCCCAAGTATCAGTCTGCCACAGTGCCCCAACAGGGAGTGCTTTTATGCCCCTGGCTTTGCTTCACTCCTCCAGGAGCGACCACCCCTTCTACTTCCAGGATCCAAGCATTCTGCCTCCTAGTCTCCCCTCTCCTTATTTAAGTTGTGGACTTCTAGAGTTAAAGAAGTGTATCTGAAGCAACAAGAACTTTGAACTAATCAGGCCTGCATTTGAGTCTCATCTCTGCCCTTTACTAGTTGAGTCACCTTGGGCAAGTCATCTCTCTCTGAGCCTCCATTACCTCATCCATGAAACAGGGAGAACCTCTGCTTATCTCATTTTGGGGCTGGGGGTGAGATGAAATGATGAATGTGAAAGTGGTGGTTCAGTACACAGCATCATTCAAATAGTATTAATTCCATTTCTTAGAGGTGTCAGTAGTGCTCTAGCACAGTGGTCCCCAACCCCGGGGCCGCAGACCAGTACCGGTCTGTGGGCCATTTGGTACCAATCCGCAGAGAAAGAATAAATAACTTACATTATTTCTGCTTTATTTATATTTAAGTCTGAACGATGCTTTATTTTAAAAAAATTACCAGATTCCCTCTGTTACATCCGTCTAAGACTCACTCTTGACGCTTGTCTCGGTCACGTGATACATTTATCTGTCCCACCCTAAAGGCCGGTCCGTGAAAATATTTTCTGACATTAAACCAGTGGCCCAAAAAAGGTTGGAGAACCACTGCTCTAGCAGATGGAAGCTGTTTCTACTGTCTCAAAAGTAAAAAGGACAGCCTGACCAGGAGGTGGTGCAGTGGATAGAGCGTCGGACTGGGATGCAGAGGACCCAGGTTCGACACCCGGAGGTCGCCAGCTTGAGTGTGGGCTCATCTGGTTTGAGCAAAGCTCACCAGCTTGGACCCAAGGTCGCTGGCTCGAGCAAGGGGTTACTCAGTCCGCTGAAGGCCCGCAGTCAAGGCACATATGAGAAAGCAATCAATGAACAACTAAGGTGTCGCCACGAAAAACTGATGACTGATGCTTCTCATCTCTCTCTGTTCCTGTCTGTCTATCCCTCTCTCTGACTCTGTCTCTGTGTAAAAAAAAAAAAAAAAAAAGTAAAAAGGACAAATATCTGGATTCCAAGAAGAGAGTGAAGCAGAGCCAAAAGCCTGCCTGAGTTGATGCTAGGAAGCCTTGACTACTTTGTGGAAATGACCACTGTCAACTGGGCCACCACTGGGGACTGAGTGTGTGAGTGACTCAGATCTTCCCCTCAAGCTTTGAAGGGGGCAACCCCAGAAAGGGTCTGTGGTGGTCTTTGAAGAGGAAAACTCCTTTTCTTGGGTTGATGACAAATGACATTTCTTTGAATTTCAAGACTCAGAGTTTCTTTCACTTCCTGCCTAAAGGGTCAAGGTTCTTGGAGATTTCCCCTCTTTTCACACTTTAGCATTTGTTAACCTGGGGAAAAGATGAGGTCTGAGAAACTCAAACTTCTTTTTCTTTTTCTTTTCTTTCTTTCTTTTTTTTTTTTTTTTTTTTTTTTTTTTTGACAGAGACAGAGAGGGATAGACAGGGACAGACAGGATGGGAGAGAGATGAAAAGCATTAATTCTTCGTTGCATCACCTTAGTTGTTCACTGATTGCTTTCTCATATGTGCCTTGACGGGGGGGGGCACTGCTACAACTGAGCGAGTGACCCCTTGCTCAAGCCAGTGACCTTGGGCTTAAAGCCTGCAACCTTTGGACTCAAGCTAGCAACCATGGGGTCATGTCTACGACCCCACGCTCAAGCCAGCGACCCTGTGCTCAAGCTAGTGAGCCCGTGCTCAAGCCAGATGAGCCCACACTCAAGCCGGCAACCTTGGGGTTTTGAACCTGGGTCCTCTGTGTCCCAGTCTGATGCTCTATATACTGTGCCACTGCCTGGTGAGGCTCTTTTCTTATTTCTTTTCCTTTTTTGAGAGGAAGGGAAATAGACTCCTGCACGCGCCCCGACCAGGATCCACCTGCAACCCCTGTCTGGGGTTGATGCTGGAATCAACTGAGACCGACACTCAAAACAGTAGAGCCACTGGCTACAAGAGGGGGAGAGAGAGAAGATGGAGAGGGAGGGGAAGAGAAGCAGATGGTTGCTGTAAAGCCAGTAGCCGCAGCCACCATCACAGCCGCCTGGCCCGTGCAGGTTCACATTTGATTCGGACAGATTGTAATGAAACAACGGAGCCAAGAACTGGTGGGCCATTTTCCTTTATTCTAGACTCGTACTGGCCAATGAGTAAAAACAAACACATGGGCACCAAAACCCATTCTTTCTGCTTTTTTCCTAGAATCAAAGGCCCCACCAGCCTTATTCACCTCTGTTCCCCGTCTCCTCTCTGCACAAACTGGCTTCTCCTTCAGCTTCCCGCCATCTTGGCTACCTCCCTCATCTGCAACTACATGGCCTTTCTGTCCTGCAACGTGGTCTCCTCCTTCTCCCAAATGGCCTCCTAGCTCCTCCTTTTAAAACTTTTCCTGGGGACAACCCCTCCTCCAGCACATATTAGCATAACCAAGCCCCTTCTCAAGCAGAAAGGTAGTATCACCTGGGCAATGGCCATTCATGTGGGCAGTGCCATCTTTAACAAAGTGAACATAAAAATGACAGTTTACAAACTTATTTGCCCAATAGTCACCACCTATCATGTGTACCCTGACCAGGGATCAAACCTGGCATGCTGGGCCAACACTCTATCCACTGAGCCAACTGGCCAGTGCCTCTTTTTCTGTTTATTATTTTTTCCATTATCCCTCATCTTGTGGCAAATTTTCATTTATGCAACAAGTGATAAATCACATATATGTACCTGGCATATCTTACATGCCCAATAAAGAACTGGAAGATAAACAAGTCAGGCACTGGTAGGCTTCTCTGGTAACAAGACGGTATGGTTATCCCCAGGTTCTCCCTTAGATCCTGCAGACTCAAACAGCATGTCTCTATAAACACCTGTTTCTCCCTTTTGCTCCAGGACCTCAAAATGTTCAGACCAGCCTTCTCCTTTTCTCTCTCCAGACCTACCAGGCCTTCCCCTTACCTCTCATTCTAGCTTGAGTGCAAGCAGATGTTAACCCTTTCTAGATCAGACAGGGTGTGCCAATGGGTGGGGCTCATGGAGGGGCAATAATAGGGTGGGGAGAGGGGAAGATGAGTCAGAGTGAAAGGGAAAATGCAAATGGGCAAGCGGCATTCATTTGCCGCTCAGAATGTTAAATGTTTTCCATTTCTGAGCTTTCTAACTCCTCACATCACCACACCCAGGGACTCATTAAACACCCATATAATAAACACTTGGCCTGGACACATAAAAGCACCGCTCCCTGACTCTTATGTATAAGAGGGAAATATCTTCCAACACAGAAACACACAATTTCTGAAGGTATGGAATAAGTGGGGAAAGTCATGAGGGAAAAACCACAAGTGCAGAAGGAAAGGTACAGGGTTCTGGAAGATTACATCACCACTCAGTGGAGTGTGGCCCCCCTCACCTCGCAGCCTTACATCGTGTCTGTGACTCAGCACCCTCACTGCGGTGGTTGGCCCATTGATGATTAAAAAGGTAGTTGACAGGGAGTGTCAACAGGCCTTTAGAAAGTCTAAAAGGGAGCAGAAGGGGCAAGGGAACTCCCCATTAGTGAACAAAAGCCCCCAAGAATGGGCAACCCTTATCTTGCCTCCCACTTGATGTCTGTTCCATCTAAGGATGTCCCTTTGGAGACCACCTCCCTCCTTGGTACTGTATCTTTAAAGTGCTCCATATCTCAGCCCTTAGGCTGGTGACACCCTAGGGCCCTTCTCTGTCTCTACATTTTTTACTGCATAGCCTAAGCCATCTTGCACTGAGGGAGCAGTGACAGCAGAAGCAATTAGCACTTTGACTTGAAAGGACAGGGACACTGTTCTTTTTATTTTTTAAAGGTCTCCCCTCCCCAGTCTCAGAAACCTTGTCTACCTTCCACTTCCCAGGCTGACTCAATAGGAATCACCTGCAGTTGTCTCTCTGGGAACCACAGGTTATGGGGATGCAAGCCTCAACCCTAGGAGAGGATAGAGTGGTTAGGTAAGACATAATTAGAAGAGAAGTATGTGGGAACAGGAGGTATGATTTTTGCCTCTCAGTTCTTTATATTACTCCTATTACTACGTAAAGTTTGAAATCTGATATTTTTTATTCTTACTGATAAGCTTGACCAAGAGCCCCTTCAGATACAACCCAGTTTGATATAAAAAAAAAGTCAATACAGGCCCTGGCCGGTTGGTTCAGTGGTAGAGCGTCGGCCTGGCGTGCAGAAGTCCCGGGTTCGATTCCCGGCTAGGGCACACAGGAGAAGCGCCCATTTGCTTCTCCACCCCTCCCCCTCTCCTTCCTCTCTGTCTCTCTCTTCCCCTCCTGCAGCCAAGGCTCCACTGGAGCAAAGATGGCCCGGGCGCTGGGGATGGCTCCTCGGCCTCTGCCCCAGGCGCTGGAGTGGCTCTGGTCACAACAGAGCAACGCCCCAGAGGGGCAGAGCATCGCCCCCTGATAGGCAGAGCGTCGCCCCCTGGTGGGCGTGCCAGGTGGATCCTGGTCGGGCGCATGCGGGAGTCTGTCTGACTGTCTCTCCCCGTTTACGGCTTCAGAAAAATACAGAAAAAAAAAAAAGTCAATACAGCAATACAAGTATTATATTTAAATACTATAATTAAAATTAAGTCATCAGCCTGACCAGGCGGTGGCGCAGTGGATAGAGTGTTGGACTGGGACTCAGAGGACCGAGGTTCGAAACCCTGAGGTCGCTGGCTTGAGTGTGGGGTCGCTGGCTTGAGCCCAAGGTCGCTGGCTTGAGCAAGGGGTCACTCACTCTGCTGTAGCTCCCCGAGTCAAAGCACATTATGAGAAAGCAATCAATGAACAACTAAGGTGCCCCAACAAAGACTTGATGCTTCTCATCTCTCTCCCTTCCTGTCTGTCTGTCCCTAACTGTCCCTCTCTCTGTCTCTGTCACACACACACACACACACACACACACACACACACACACACACGAATTAAATAATCAAAATAGGCCAATTAGAGGAATGGTTATTTTAAATATTCTCCCTTTATCTCACTTATTTTAAATATTGAGTAACTGCAAAGCCAAAATAAACAAGATTCTATTTAGAAAAATTCTATGAACAGGGACACATTTATTTACCCAAATTAAGGTGGTTAACACCCCCCCCCCTACACACACACACACACACACACACACACACACACACACACACAATTTTATATAGATTAAGACCAAATCTTTTTTTTTTTTTTTTTTTTTGTCTTTTTCTGAAGCCGGAAACAGGGAGGCAGTCAGACAGACTCCCGCATGCGCCCGACCGGGATCCATCCGGTACGCCCACCAGGAGGCGATGCTCTGCCCCTCTGGGGCGTCGCTCTGTTGCGACCAGAGCCACTCTAGCGCCTGGGGCAGAGGCCAAGGAGCCATCCCCAGCGCCCAGGCCATCTTTTGCTCCAATGGAGCTTCGGCTGCAGGAGGGGAAGAGAGAGACAGAGAGGAAGGAGAGGGGAAGGGGTAGAGAAGCAGATGGGCGCCTCTGCTGTGTGCCCTGGCCGGGAATCGAACCCGGGACTTCCGCACGCCAGGCCGACGCTCTACCACTGAGCAAACCGGCCAGGGTCGACTAAGACCAAATCTTAGTATGAATTTTCAAATGCCCAATCTTTCTAGTTCAAGACATCCAACACATACCAGAGAAGAGACACCACAGAGTGAATTCATTTCTTTCTTCCCTTTCTGTCAATGTTCTACATAACCTAAAAATGAGATATAGTCATAGCCAGGTGAGCTAAATCTAGGTCATAGAGCAGGGGTCCCCAAACTACGGCCACGGGCCACATCCGGCCCCCTGAGGCCATTTATCCGGCCCCCACTGCACTTCCGGAAGGGGCACCTTTTTCATTCGTGGTCAGTGAGAGGAGCACAGGATGCATCCGCTGCATCCTGTATGTGACGGCGTCGCTCACATACAGTACTACTTCCAGTGACGCTGGACGCACACGTCACAGCTCCGGAAGCGCGTCATACCACTTGTTACGGCTAGCAGTGACAAATATGGAACTGGACATTGACCATCTCATTAGCCAAAAGCAGGCCCATAGTTCCCATTGAAATACTGGTCAGTTTGTTGATTTAAAATTACTTGTTCTTTATTTTAAATATTGTATTTGTTTCCGTTTTGTTTTTTTACTTTAAAATAAGATATATACAGTGTACATAGGGATTTATTTGTTCATAGTTTTTTTTATAGTCCGGCCCTCCCAACAGTCTGAGGGACAGTGAACTGGCCCCCTGTGTAAAAAGTTTAGGGACCCCTATCATAGAGACTCTATCATAGCACACCTTTTGTGGATTAAGTGGAAAAAGAACTAGACTAGAAGTAAAAAAAAAAAAATTCCCAAAAAACCTAGGTTCCACTGCATCCTCACAGTGAGGGGCCTTTGTCTAACTCTTCCAGACCCTCAACTTCCTCACAGGGTCTGTTTCCAAGACCAGTACTTAATACCACTATTGCCTTAAACCTAGGAAAGGGCCCCACTCTGACATCCTCTGGTTGTGTACCTCCCCTTGGCTGAGGAGTCCAAGAGCATCTAGGAAGTACCCACCCGGAACTGGTGCTCAGCCTTTACTCCCCAATTCTAGACCAGGCTCTAGGAACTCAGACGAGATCGGGCGCGTTCAGGGTGGTATGGCCGTAGACTGGCTCTAGGAACTCAGAATCCCGGACCTCCTAGCCCAAATGCCCCACTTCCAGGGCCTACATGGGCCTCAACCCCAGATGTATATTCATTAGAGTGCTCTGTGGGACTGATGAAACCTTAGGCCCTGACTGTGTATGAAGAGCAGGTAGACTAAGCGTGGACATGAAAGCTAGTGTGTGAGATACCTTGAAATATGTGCCAACAGCAGTTGTGGGAAGAAAAAGGGGAATCTCTATTTCTAGCCATGCCTAGGCGCTTACATAAATAACATGGGAGTCTACTTTATTCCAATAGTCCTTAACCTCTTAGGAAGTCACCATGCCTTTGAAAATGTAAGCCATAGAATCAACTCTTTACATCAGAAAATTGTAGACTCGTCTGACTGGGCAGTGTGGCGCAGTGGATAGAGCGTTGAACTGGGATGCGGAGAACCCAGGTTTGAGACCCTGAGATCGCCAGTTTGAGCACGGGCTCATCTGGTTTGAGAAAAGCTCACCAGCTTGGACCCAAGGTCGCTGGCTTGAGCAAGGGGTTACTCGGTCTGCTGTGGCCCCACGGGCAAGGCACATATGAGAAAGCAATCAATGAACAACTAAGGTGTCGCGACAAAAAACTGATGATTGATGCTTCTCATCTCTCTTTGTTCCTGCCTGTCTGTCCCTATCTGTCCCTCTGACTCTGTAAAAAAAATTGTAGACTCATACCATTTTGCACATGAATTATAAGCAATTTTGTGTGTGTGTGTGTGTGTGGGAGAGAGAGACAGAGTCAGAGAGAGGGACAGTCAGGAAGGGAGAGAGATGAGAAACATCAATTCTTTGTTGCGGCTCCTTAGTTGTTCATTGATTGCTTCCTCATATGTGCCTTGACCGTGGGGCTACAGCAAAGTGAGTGACCCCTTGCTCGAGCCAGCGACCTTGTGCTCAAGCTGGTGAGCCTTGCTCAAAGCCAGGGGTAGTCAACCTTTTTATACCTACCGCCCACTTTTGTATCTCTCTGTTAGTAGTAAAAATTTCTAACCGCCCACTGGTTCCACAGTAATGGTGATTTATAAAGTAGGGAAGTAACTTTACTTTATAAACTTTATAAAGCAGAGTTACAGCAAGTTAAAGCATATAATAATAATTACTTACCAAGTACTTTATGTCGGATTTTCGCTAAGTTTGGCAGAATAAATCTTTATAAAACAACTTACTATAGTTAAATCTATCTTTTTATTTATACTTTGGTTGCTCTGCTACCGCCCACCATGAAAGCTGGAACGCCCACTAGTGGGCGGTAGGGACCAAGTTGACTACCACTGCTCAAAGCAGATGAGCCCGCACTGAAGCTGGTGACCTCGGGATCTCAAACCTGGGTCCTCCACATCCCAGTCCGATGCTCTGTCCACTGCGCCACCACCTGGTCAGGCTGAATTATAAGCAATTTGCAGAATTATCTGAAGCCCATTCTTGGACAAGTCAAATACTCCTTGCTTATCCCTGTGACTGCTTTTGTCTCCTCTCCTCCCAAATCCAACAGGCATACAGTTTTTCTTATGATTTCCCAAAATTCACAGACCCTTGAAATCCACTCATAGACCACTACTCCCTTGCATCCCTCACCCTTGGTTTAAGAACTCCAGGTGTACATGAAAGCACTCTGAAAACTTGAAATACCATGTAACACTGGAAAAGCGTAGTGAAATTAGATATCAATAACCTGCCCCTTCAGTATAAAAAATCCTCAGCGAAGACAACCTGGGTAATTTCCTAAAGAGCAGGATATTTTACACACCTCTTCCTGTGCACCAATACAATATCTATCTTTCCCGTGTACCTGCCCCATACTTATAGCCTGATACCTTCTCGAAGTAACCAGAAAAGGTTTGGAGGAGAGGTGGGGACAGGGACTGAAATGCCCCAGACTGAAATGACCCAACCTGGGTTTTGTCTAGAGCCCCCACAAAGCGATGATACTTCATGGAGTGTAGACCACTTGGCTGGGGTTTGGAGACTGCTCCCTCCCCAGAACCTCCAGAAGACCACGGGCCTAACCTCTTACCCACATTGTCCACCTGGACCCAATACTGGAAAATCTGCCAAGAACATCTCAACCCAGAATCCAGAGATCCTCAAAAGCCTGCAGCCACATGTTCCAGCCCAGCCTTGATGCAGTGTCCCTTAACTTCCCATTGGGCTTTGACCTCACCAGTGCTCACACTCAGCCCAGGCTGGATCCAAAGACCCCAGAAACCTCTCAAGCACACACTAGTTTCATCTCTTGGCTAGTGACTCCCAATAACCTATGGAAAGTCACAGGCCTCTCTTTCCAGTCACCAGATCCAGACTCAGTCCAGAGACCCCAAACTCTCACAGTTCAGAGGCCATACCTCATGGTCAGTGATGCCACACAGGGTTCCAGGGACCTCCAACTACTCCACAGCACACCTCCAAATCAGGCGGGCACTGGGAACCAGGGCATGTTGGCCTGGCCTCAGGTACCCAGGAGGCCTCATTTCCAGCCTCTCCAAGGCAGAGGGAGTTCCCAGCGCCTAAAGCCCTCAGCCCTCATTTACTGACCCTCGTGGCGACCACTCAATCCTCCATACCTCAGCTTTGCCTGGGCCAGGCCTAAGCCGGAAGAAAAGTAAGAAAAACCATGGCACTCATCATTTCAGACCTTGTTCTTCTCCCCACTCAGCTTTACGTACACTCAGGACAGCGCAAGCCCGAGTGACCGTTAGGAACTGGGGGTCGTCGCTATTGCCAGGAACCGGAGTCTGGGCGCGTGCTCTCAGCGCCTGGATCCCGAGGCGGATGCTGATTGGCTGCAGCTCTGGCTGCGCCTTCTTTTCAGGCTCCGCCTAGTGAGCATGCTCAGCAGCCCGGGAGGCACCTAGGGCAGCTCTATTATCTCAAGCCTGTCTCTCGCCCTGGAGCAGGCTCTCTCCTGTGGAGCAGTAGGGCCTTAAGTCTGATTGGTCTGCGGACTGAAGTTTGAGGTCTCTAAGGCTGAGATCTCAACTTCCAGCCTGCCCTTAATGCTGATTGGCTGCAGAATTTGTCCAGCCTGGCACCTGAACCTCCGTCACCTGAAAAGCCTTGGAAGCTTCCTTTGCAAGAGTTCAGAGATACCACCGCTTTCTTGCTTCTTCTGTCTTGCCACTCTCTGTAGCTCTCATTGCAAACCTTTTCATCTTTCTCTCAACTCTTGTTTTTGATGTTTATTTATTGGTGAGAGAGAGAGAGAGAGAGAGACACGGGGGTGGGGGGCGGTATGTAAGACCGGGAAGCTTCTCTGTATGCCTTGACCGGGCAAACCCGGGATTTTGAACTGGCACCCTCAGCATTCCAGGTCAACGTTTTACCCACTGCGCCACCCACCACCCAATGCGTCAGGCTCTTTCTCTCAACTCTTTAGTCTGTGGAGAAGTGTGTGATTGGCTGAGAGGCTCTCAAGAACCAGCCATATTTCAGGTGCCTGTGTAGCTCCTCTCTCCAAGCTGCTGCCCTCCTCCACCACTGACTGGTTACAGAACGTATCTGCTTCACCCGGAAGTATACAGGGACAGGGAAGACACAAGATGGGGCAGTGCCTTGACCCGTAAGTGACCCAGGTCTAGATACTCGCATTTCAAATACTCACTGACACCTCGACTGTTGGTTGAGCCAGGATTACCTGTGTACTTCATATCAGTGATGGGATTCAAATAATTTAACAACTGGTTCTCTGCCCTAATGACTGTTTTAAGTATAAAAAAAGATATACTGAAAGGTAGTTTATTATTTCATGCACTTACTACTTAAATAAGAATAACTAAAGAAGTACACAAAACTAGGTTATAGGAGTTTTAAAATATTAATGAAAAAATATTAAATACCTGACAAAAAATAATAATAAAATGTTATTTAAGATATTTCCATGAAGTAAGGAATGTAAATTTGTGATTTCCACATTGCCGAGGGGCCCATCTTAGAGAGAACCCTGATTACAAGTGCCATTTTAACAGCCGATTGGCAGAACTCAACAAAAAAAAATTAGGTGCTAACCGGCTGAATCCCACCATCGCTTTGTATACCAGCCCCACCACCACCACACCTAGAGAAAATGGCCCATTGCGCTGTCCTGCCATTAACTGACCCCGGCATAGAACTCAACCAGTGGGCTTTCATCAGGGCTTTGGTGCCGACAGACTGCAAGCTGCACCACGCGGGTCTGGGAAGGATACTACCTTCCTTCTCCTACCAGCCCCTCTGCTGTTGCACCTCTGATTGGCTGGCCCCACTCTCAGCAACTTAGCCTTGAATTCGCGCTGGGACACATTCAATGAGGTGCAAGGGCGCTTTGGAGGCAGGCATTGCTCAACCGCTTCCGCGTCTGATTGGTCCTGAGACTTACTTCTTGGCTTTTAATTGATTAGCGGGTAGGGAGGCGGGAGCCCCAGCCCAATAGTTTCAGGCAGTTGGGATTCTGTCCCCGGGCTCCGGCTTAGATTCTGATCTCCATGGAATGGTGCCTGGAGCCTCCTTCCCTGCCGCTAGCCGGGAAGCTGAGGCTGGTAGGAGGGGGTGTTGGCGCATGAGAAGCATGGAAGAGCACGAGGAAGCGCCTAGCACAGTAGATCGAGCTGAAACAGGAGGGAGACCGATTAAGTAGAGTGTTCGATCCGCGGGAGCAAACCCCTCAATAAGTAGGGGAAAGACAGCGTTGTAGCAGTCGTAACAGCAGCTTCCTCTTGCTGAACCCTTTCCGTGTACCTGCTTTCTACGTCATCTCTGACTTCTAAAGAACCCTGTGAGGGAGCCGAGTGCTATACCGGGTTAACTTCTGGATCAGAGGCAAAGTGACCTGTCTCACAGCGAGTATGGGCATTGCTGGGACTCTGACCTTGTTCTGGTTGAGAGTCCTGCATTCAAAGTACACTGTGATTAAGTAAAGTTGATCTTGTAGATGTGAGATGGGGACTGATGTGGTCACATTGTCCCGGGTTTACTTCATCTTTATACTTGATCTTAGCCAAAAGACTGAGAAGAAATACTTCATCCATAAATGGGGGGGGGGGGTTGTTTTGTTTTTGTTTTTGATTTTTGTTTGGAATTGAATCTGATCCAGAAGTCTCCAGCACTCAGTGCATATTAGGCAAATGTATTTGTATTCTACAGTTGGGCAAATGTATTTGTATTCTATAAAAAGATATTTTTAAAAATCAGTCTCATAATATCTTTGCCACTTATTCTCCATTTACACCAAACCAGGCCAGTTTTAAATACTTCACATGCTTCGTTTTATTGAATCCTCATAATAAGCTCTATCACATACTTACTGTTATTTTTCTCACTTCACAAATAAGCAAATTGAGTCGGAGAGAAGAAATTGATTTCATCAGAAGTGATTGCCTGATCTGGAATTTGAACTAGGCCCATTGCAGTTGTAATCTGACTTCAGAGCCTAAGCTAACTATTGGTAACACTGCCTTCGATCCTAACAGCTACAGTGTCTACAGTGTGGGCACACATCATCCCGAAGAATCCTCAGCCACCCCAAGAAGAGGAATGATGACAAAACCCATTGGAAAAGACAACCCAGGTACAGGGAGGTGCAGACACTCAGCTCACACAACTGGTCCTTGGCAAAACAAGGAGTAAAATGATAGATACAGAGCTGGAATTCAGATCTAGGTATATCAGACTCAAGAGATCATTTCCTGAACCATACTGTATTCAGGAAGTACTTGTTTGGTAGATCCAGGATTGAATCAGGTGAAAAGTCCTCTCATCCAGCCAGCCTTGTCTGCAAATGATGAGTTCAATTAGTCCCAACTTTGGCCTTAAAGGTGGTTGGGAATGTTATTTTACAGTCTTAGGACCATTGAGAAACCCAACTCATAACTGCTACTATATATTGAACACTTCTTATGGACCAGGCAAGATAGAAAGCATTTACATCATCTATGCAGCATCTCATTGAATCCTATACTCTAGGACACAAGTATCATTATTGTCCCATTTTACAGGTGAGGAAACTGAGACCCAGGGAGGGATGTAACATTTCTTTGTTTGCAGAGCTAATGAATGGTACAAACTGGGTGGGAACCCAAAGAGCCTTACTCTAGAGCCCTGAAATCCGGCTACCCAGTATGTGCATACATGAGAAGATGAAGTGAGGGACCAGGGCTCTGGCAAGGTGGGATAGGAAGGGTTGTTGGCTTAATTCTGGGGGTTGGATTGTGAGATTAGAAGAGTCAAATGTCTGAGGGGGGTAGAGAAATAATTAGCTTATTCAGCAACCAACCCATGCCAGACCCTATGTTAAATAAGTTTTAAAACATCGAAGAGACTTGTGATTAAGAAGCTGGACACTAGATCCAAACTGCCTAGATTCATTTCCTGGCCCTGCTACTTACTAGTTGTGAGACCTTTGGCAAGTTACCTCTTTTGGCATCAATTTTCTCATCTGTAAAGTGGGAATAATGATAGTAAACACCAGTCAGGACTGTTAAGAGGATTAAATAAATTAATAAAATTAAGTTAACTAAATAAATTAATGGAACAGTAGCATCTCTATTCCCCAGAGCCTGAAAACTGAGTTGCTTCCTCACAGTCACCATTACTTGCTTTGACTCTGGTATAGACTGAAAATTAAGGCCAGATACTTGTCATGGGAAAGTTTAGGGGAAGTATGCTCCCAGAAGAGGTAGTAAGTGCAAAGGCCCTGAGATGAGTGAACTTAATAAGTGTGAGGTACAACAAGAAGTCAAACTGGAGCTGGGCAGATGACTAAGGCTCAGGAGTTGAGCTCAACTACACAAGTGTTCATAACAAACACAAAAATAACCCTGTATTTTTTAGAACATAGAGGGCTTTCCCCAAGCTGGGCAAGTCCAGGGTTGATCCAGGGTTGATCTCTGGATAAACCCAAGGCCATAATTATAAAACTTAGACTGCAGGTCTTCTTGCTCCCCATCCAGGACTCATGTGTAAGGGTCAGCAGACTTGCATTCACTCGTATGCCATCTGTATGAGCCCTGAAGACTAGCCTCTTTGAAATCATTAAGTTCAAAGATTTAACCTTTTAGAAATGAATTATACTTCCAGAATGAAATGGAAAATATAGCCTCTGAAACCCAGAAGGGGCACTTAAACCAGGGGAAGAAGAGAGAGAACTGTGAGAGAAGACTTCTCAAAAAAGGTGGTGATACCTGAGTATACATTTTTGGAGTACTTACTATGCGGTAGACATCGTGCTTAGTACAAAGTTTATAATGGCAAGCAAGAAGAGACTACATTTAGTCTACTAAGGCTGCTATAACAAAATATCATGCTGGAACTCCAAGATCTAAGTGCTGGCAGGGTTGGTTTCTCTTGAGGCGTCTCTCTTTAGCGTGCAGATGGCTGCCTTCTCACTGTGTCCTCACATGGTCTTTCCTCTGTGCATGCACACTCCTGGTGTCTCTTCTTTTTCTGGTAAGGTGCCATAGACTGAATGTCTACCCCCCAGCCCCAAATTCATATGTTAAAATCCTAAGGCTCAGTGTGACAGTATTAGGAAGTGGGACATTTAGGAGGTGATTGGGTCACAAGGGTGGAGCCCTCATGAATAAGATTAGTGACCTTATAAAAGAAGTCCCAGCCCTGGCCGGTTGGCTCAGCGGTAGAGCATCGGCCTAGCGTGCGGAGGACCTGGGTTCGATTCCCGGCCAGGGCACACAGGAGAAGTGCCCATTTGCTTCTCCACCCCTCCGCTGCGCCTTCCTCTCTGTCTCTCTCTTCCCCTCCCGCAGCCAAGGCTCCATTGGAGCAAGGATGGCTCGGGCGCTGGGGATGGCTCTGTGGCCTCTGCCTCAGGCACTACAGTGGCTCTGGTCGCAACATGGCGACGCCCAGGATGGGCAGAGCATCGCCCGCTGGTGGGCAGAGCGTCGCCCCATGGTGGGCGTGCCGAGTGGATCCCAGTCGGGCGCATGTGGGAGTCTGTCTGACTGTCTCTCCCTGTTTCCAGCTTCAGAAAAATGAAAAAAAAAAAAAAGTCCCAGAGTCCTGGCTGGGTAGCTCAGTTGGTTGGAGTGTTGTCCTGATGTGCCAAGGTTGCGGGTTTGATCCTTGGTTGGAGCGCATGTGGGAGTCAGCGAGTGAATACATGGATGGATGAGGCAACAAATCAATGTTTCTCACTTTCTAAAAAAATCAATTTTAAAAAGTTAAAAAAGAAAGAAATAAAGGAAGCTCTAAAAAACTCCCTTGCCCCTTATACCATGTGATGTTACAATGAAAAGATAGCCATCTATGAACCAGAAAGTGGGTCCTTACCAGATCCTAAATCTGCTAGAACCTTGATCTTGGACTTCTCAGTCTCCACAACTGTATGCACTAAATTTCTGTTGTTTATAAGCTATGCAGTCTGTGGTCTTCTATTCCAGTACTCCAAATGGACCAAGACATAAGGACAGCAGTCAAATTGGATTAGGGCCCTACCCTTATGATTTCGTTTAACTTTGATTTTCTTCTTAAAGGTCCTATCTCCAGCCTGACCAGGCGGTGGCGCAGTAGATAGAGCGTTGGACTGGGATGCGGAAGGATCCAGGTTCAAGACCCCAAGGTTGGCAGCTTGAGTGCGGGCTCATCTGGTTTGAGCAAAAAGCTCACAGGCTTGGACCCAAGGTCGCTGGCTCTAGCAAGGGGTTACTCGGTCTGCTGAAGGCCCACGGTCAAGGCACATATGAGAAAGCAATCAATGAACAACTAAGAAGTCGCAACACGCAACGAGAAACTAATGATTGATGCTTCTCATCTCTCTCTGTTCCTGTCTGTCTGTCCCTGTCTATCTCTGCCTCTGTAATAAAAAAAAAAGGCCCTATCTCCGAATGCAGTCACCTTGAGGGTTAAATCTCAACATATGAATGGTGGGGGTGTGCCACACAATTCAGTCTATACCAGTGAGTATCTGCCACCGAGGGGCTCACAGTCTGGTAGGGGAAATGCATATTATTACTTCAAAGGGGAGAAGCAGACCAGAATGGTTAAGATGTCAGTTCTGACAGGATTTGGGTCCTACCCTGGACCACTTACCAACTGTGTGACCTTGAGCAACTTTCACTTTTTGTACCTTGAAAGAATTAAATGAACAGATAGATACCAATGAAGTTCTTAGAACAGCCCCAGCATAGAATAAGTGCTCATTAAATATTGGCTGTTGTTATTAATTGAAAGTAAAACTGCACTAAGTGCTATGTAGAAAAAAAAAACACATGATAGATACTTTTTTTTTTTCTCAGAAGTTGGAAACGGGAAGGCAGTCAGACAGACTCCTGCATGCGCCCGACCGGGATCCACCCGGCATGCCCACCAGGGGGCAATGCTCTGCCCATCTGGGGCGTCGCTCTGTTGCGACCAGAGCCATTCTAGCGCGAGGCCATAGAGCCATCCTCAGCGCCCGGGCCAACTTTTGCTCCAGTGGAGCCTCGGCTGCGGGAGGGGAAGAGAGAGACAGAGAGGAAGGAGAGGGGGAGGGGTGGAGAAGCAGATGGGCGCTTCTCCTGTGTGCCCTGGCCGGAAATCGAACCCGGGACTCCTGCACGCCAGGCTGATGCTCTACCACTGAGCCAACCGGCCAGGGCCACATGATAGATACTTTAAGGAAGTAAAATAAGCCCTGGCCGGTTGGCTCAGTGGTAGAGCGTTGGCCCAGCCTGTGGATTTCCCTGGTTCCATTCCCAGTCAGGGCACACAGAGAAGTGCCGATATGCTTCTCCACCCTTCCCCCGCCCCAGCTTCTCTCTCTCTCTCTCTCTCTCTTTCACCTCCCCTCCTACAGTCATGGCTCAATTAGAGCAAGTTGACCCCAGGCACTGAGGACAGCTCCATGGCATCCGCCTCAGGCACTAAAAAATGGCTCTGGTTGCAACCAAGCAAGAGCCTCAAATGGGCAGAGCATCACCCCCTAGTGGGCTTGCCAGGTGGATCCCAGTCGGGGCGCACGCTGGAGTCTGTCTCTGCCTCCCCTCCTTTCACTAAAAAATAAAAAATAATATTAAAAATTTTAAAAAAGAAAGTAAAACAAAACTCTGATCTGGCCAGGGCTTTTAAGGATGGCTGCTGGAGAAAGTAATGCTTACACTGAGATCTGAAGGATGAATACTCACTAATTAGACTGGGATTCCGAGAGTCTTCCAGGCAGTAGAAAAATAGGTTAGAGCCTGACCTGTGGTGGCGCAGTGGCTCAAGCATCGACCTGGAATGCTGAGGTTGCCAGTTCAAAACCCTGGGCTTGCCCAGTCAAGGCACGTGTTAGAGTTGATGCTTCCTGTTCCTTCCCCCTTCTTTTTCTCTCTTTCTCTCTCTCTCTTCTCTAAAATGAATAAATAAATAATTTAAAGAAAAATAGGTTCCAGACCCTAGCCGGTTGGCTCAATGGTGGATCATCGGCCTGGCGTGCAGGGGTCCCGGGTTCGATTCCCGGCCAGGGCACACAGGAGAAGTGCCCATCTGCTTCTCCACCGCTCCCCCTCTCCTTCCTCTCTGTCTCTCTCTTCCCCTCCCACAGCCAAGGCTCCACTGGAGCAAAGATGGCCCGGGCGCTAGGGATGGCTCCTCGGCCTCTGCCCCAGGCGCTGGAGTGGCTCTGGTCACAACAGAGCGATGCCCTGGAGGGGCAGAGCGTCGCCCCCTGGTGGGCGTGCCGGGTGGATCCCCGTGGGGCGCATGCGGGAGTCTGTCTGACTGTCTCTCCCCGTTTCCGGCTTCAGAAAAATACAGGAAAAAAAAATAGGTTCCAGAGCTCTGGGGCAGGAAGAAGCTATGTTGTTGGAGCAGAGAGAGCAAAACAAGGGGAAGCAGGAGAGAGTGAGGCTGTGGGTGGTTGGCAGGATGTGGCCTAGTAGGCGTACTCAGGATTGTTGGCATTCTCCTAAGAGCCAGGCAAAGTCACAGAAGGAAGTGTTTATTTTTTACAGAGATGGTTTAATGAACCCCTATGTACCTATCACCCAGTTGCTACAGTTACCAACATTCTACCCTTCTTATTTCATTAATATTTCCTTAATTTACAGAAATTATTTATCTCCTTGAACATTCTAATAATGAAAGCTATTAGGACAAAAATTTCTTTTCCTTTTTTTAAAGCAAGACAGAGAGACAGAGACAGGAAGGGAGAGAGATGAAAAGCATCAACTCATAGTTGTGTCACTTTAGTTGTTCATTGATTGCTTCTCATACGTGCCTTGACCCAGGGGCTTCAGCCAGTGACCTTGGGTTCAAGCCAGTGATCTTGGGTTTCAAGCCAGCAACCATGGGGTCATGTCAATGATCCCACAGTCAAGCCAGTGGCCCTGCACTCAAGCTGGTGAGCCTACATTCAAGCCTGGTGAGCCCATGCTCAAACCGGCAACCTCGGGTTTCAAAACTGAGTCCTCGGTGTCCCAGGTGATGCTCTATCCACTGCACCACCACTGGTCAGGCAGGACAAAAATTTCTTGAGAAGGGGAAACATAATATATAGACTTGACTTCATTATTTGGCAGTGGTATGATCAATAGATAAAATGCTTGGACTTGCGGCCCTGGCCTGTTGGCTCAGCAGTAGAGCATCAGCCTGGCGTGTAGATGTCATGGGTTCAGTTCCCGGCCAGGGCACACAGGAGAAGCGCCTATCTGCATCTCCACCCTTCCCTCTCTCCTTTCTCTCTGTCTCTCTCTTCCCCTCCTGCAGCCAAGGCTTCATTGGAACAGGGTTGGCCCAGGTACTGAGGATGGCTCCATGGCCTTTGCCTCAGGCGCTAGAATGGCTCCGGCCACAACGGAGCAACACCCCAGATGGGCAGAGAATCACTCCCGGTGGGCATGTTGGGTGGATCCCGGTCAGGTGCATGCGGGAGTCTGTCTCTCTGCCTCCCTGCTTTTAACTTTGGGAAAAAAAAAAAAAAACACAAAACAAAACAAAATAAAACACTTGGACTTACAATTTGAACTTCTATCCAACCTTGCTATAATTGCTTATTAGTTCCAGACTTTTTTTTTCTTTTTATTGATTCTTTTGGATTATTCACATAATCATGTCACCTATGAGCAAAGAGAGTTTTATTTCTTCCTTCTCTATCTGTATATCTCTTACTTCCTTTTTTCCTCTTATTGCATTAGCTAAAACTTCCAATATGGTGTTGAAAAAGAGTGATGAGATGGGACATCCTTGGAAATTTGATCTTAAGTGACTTTTTTGTATAATAAGAAGAACTTGAACACTCATTCATAATTAAAAGGGAACTCTCTTTAATTAGGTGTCCAACAGTATGAAGTAGAACTCCAAAGAGACCATTTTCGTAATCTTTTACTTTTCTATTTTATTTCTTTCCATTCTGGTGCCCTTGGTATCTGAGAAGGCAGCTAAGAGGCATCTAAATGATTCTTCATATCTTTAATGTCTCCCACTTGGGTTTTAATTTTTTTTTAACAAAGAGTCAGAGAGAGGGATCGACAGGGACAGATAGACAGAAACAGAGAGATGAGAAGCATCGGTCATTAGTTTTTCGTTGCGCGTGAGACACCTTAGTTGTTCATTGATTGCTTTCTCATATATGCCTTGACTGCGGGCCTTCAGCAGACCGAGTAACCCCTTGCTTAAGCCAGTGACCTTGGGTCCAAGCTGGTGAGCCTTGCTCAAACCAGATGAGCCCGCGCTCAAGCTGGCGACCTCGGGGTCTCGAACCTGGGTCCTTCCACATCCCAGTCCGATGCTCTATCCACTGCGCCACCACCTGGTCAGGCCCACTTGAGTTTTAAAACATCAATTTAGTTAAAGCATTGTCTCCTTAATCTTATGTAATATATGAAGTTTGGGAAAAGAAACTCATTCACAGGATAGCTTTTTGGTTACTGAAGGAATGGCCAAAGGTCAAGGCTGCTATTAGTATCAAATGTTTCCCATCTGGCTTTGTCCTGATAGCAGAGGCCACTTGAGGCGATCACAACTGTGGGACCTTCTCAAATAGAGGCATTAGACTACTTTGTTGGGGACTGCTGGCATTTTTTTTAATCATCCTGGGTTCCATGGTTTTGGTGGGTTTTTTTTGTATTTTTCTGAAGTGAGAAGCGGGGAGGCAGAGACAGACTCCCGCATGCACCTGACCAAGATCCACCTGGCAAGCCCACTAGGGGGTTGATGCTCTGCCCATCTGGGCATTGCTCCATTGCAACTGGAGCCATTCTAGTGCCTGAGGAGGAGGCCAGAGAGTCATCCTCAGCGCCGGGACCAACTTTGCTCCAATGGAGCCTTGGTTGCAGGAGGGAAAGAGAGAGGTAGAGAGAAAGGAGAGGAGGCCTGACCAGGTGGTGGCGCAGTGGATAGAGTATCAGACTGCAATGTGGAGGACTCAGGTTCGAAACCCCGAGGTCGCCAGCTTGAGCACGGGCTCATCTGATTTGAGCAAGGCTCACCAGCTTGAGCCCAAGGTTGCTGGCTGAGCAAAGGGTCACTCGAACTGCTGTAGTCCCCCCCCACACCCGTTAAGGCACATATGAGAAAGCAGTCAATGAACAACTAAAGTGCCGCAACGAAGAGTTGATGCTTCTCATCTCTCTCCCTTCCTGTCTGTCTGTCTCTATCTATCCCTCTCTCTGTCTCTGTCAAAAAAAAAAAAAAAAAGGAGAGGAGGAAGAATGGAGAAGCAGGTGGGCGCTTCTCCTGTGTGCCCTGACCGGGAATTGAACCGCAATATCTACACGCCGGGCCGACGCTCTATCACTAAGCCAACTGGCCAGGGCCTCAGGGTTCCATGTTTGGTAGATTGCTTGTTAAAATGGCCTCCATAATTCTCACTTTTTCACACCTCACACACTAATCCTGGCCCTAACCATTAACTTGTTTTGACCAATTGGACAATAGCAAATGTGATAAAAGCAGAGACTTAAAAATTGCTTGTACACTTTGGGACTTGTCCTCTCTTGCGGCTGTTGGGAACCAGGTGAATAAGCTTAGGCTGCCTGCTGTAGATATATGGTCCAGTCAGAGCCATCAGCCCAGCCACCTACACCAATTGCCAGCCAGCCATGCATGTGAGGGAGACCACCCTAGACCAACCAGCTCCCAGTCACCTTTCTAGCTGACTGTAGCTACATGAGTGAGCCCAAGTATTGAATAAAACTAACAGAAGACCCCCCTGGCTCAGCTCAGCCCAGATGGTCCCTCAAAATCACTATTTTAAGTCACTGTGTTTGGATAGTGGTTAACAAAAGCAATTAAGATACCCTAGACCAGAATAGTTCCTAGACAACAAATATCACTCTGGGTATTCATCTTGAAAGTTGAAAAATTCTTCCGGTTTCCAGACTTGTTTCCTTAATTTTCTGAATGAATTTTTATGAGATGAACTTTAATACCAGGCATCTTTTTCTTTTTAAATCATTTTCTTAGCAAGACTGGAAATGGCTCTTCGAAAAGAGCATTGTCTTTGTTTTACATCTTTCTATTTCCATTTGCAAAACATCTGAAAAAGGTAGTCTCTAGCTGAACTCAAGAAGGTGCTGAAGGTGGAGGGCTACAATGTGGAGAGAGTAACAGCCACCTACTGGTCACAGCCCAGGAGGAAGAACAAAGCGTGGCATCTGGAGAGAAACCCCTAACTCCCACAACGTCCTAGCGCCCTCTACTGACAAGGCTTAATCTTGGGTCAGCTGAAAAATGTTGGAATTAGAGACAATAAATTGATAACTGGCACAGGTGAGTGATGGGGACCCCTGATGTTAATAAAAATGGCAGTAGTGGCATGACTAACATTAAATTCTCAGTGCTTTCTGTGTCATTTATTGTCAGGGGAAAGGTTGATGAGGAGAGAGGATAGTGGTCCTTTCTGCCCCCAGGGTCTGTTTACCTAAATACTACTATGACTGATTTAATTTGATGTACACAGTAGGGTGTATTCTAAGGTTAAAAATATTTGATGGCAATTGTTGCTGTGTTTTGAATATTTTATTTATGAAACACTCAACCAATTTATGAAGTGCTGAGTGACGGTGATTCAACTTGTTTGCTAAATGAATATTTGTTTAAAGCTGTATAGTTTCAGTGTTTATGTATACAAAGAGTGTAAATACTTTCAAATCATTGATTAAAAATGCTTTATGTTATTTGGCTAGAAATTGCTGTATTTAATAAATGTGAATTTTTAAAAAATAAGGAGTTTTGCTCCCCTCCCCCCAAATAATAAAACCAACCTTCTCTGAGTAACTAATTCCTCCCTGCTTCCAGGTTGGACCATTGGATAAGGTTGACTCCATCCCAAGACAGGCACATGTCCCAGGAGTGTTCAATCAGGGCTCCTTCCAACACACACACACACACACACACACACACACACACACACACACACACACAAACACTCTGTGAGCACCGCATCCAACTAAGACAATGGAAAACAATCCAGAGGGGCTGTACGCCATTGCTAGAAGCTCACATCCAGTCAGGATGAAGGTGTAGAGATGGAAATCCCTGCCTCCCTTCCCCACCAGTTTGTTTTAATTATTTTTTTTTTTTCTTAGCACTTACTATTCTCTAACATATCTATTTCCCTTATTTCTTTATCTCCCTCTCCAGAAAGTTAAGTTTTATGAAGAAAGAGAATGAGATCTTTTTTTTTTTAATATAAGGAAGGCATTTCTTTTTTAATATTTTATTTATTGATTTTATGGGCTTGAGAAGTATCGACTCATAGTTGCTTCACTTTAGTTATTGATTGCTTGTCTTATGTGCCTTGACTGGGCAAGCCCAGGGTTTCAAACCAGTGACCTCAGCTTTCCAGGTCACGATGCTTTGCACAGTGTGCCACCACAGGCCAAGAGAGAGATTCTGATTTGTTCCCTGCTGGATCCGCAGAACCCAGAACAATGCCCAATGCACATGGTAGGCAAGCAATAAATATTAGAATGCACACATGAGTTGATGGTATTCACAATTTTACTGGGAAGATATTTCCAAGTTCACCACCTAGGAGAGGGGCAGAAGCAACCTGTCACAAGAAAGCTTCCTGTGCCCTCTGGAATGTGGTTATCAGTGACGTTGTCAGCATACGATAGGTTCTTATTGGATCTGGAAAGTTGGTTCTTACATTACAGCCCTTTAACCCCTAAGACTTATATCACTATTTTGGAAAAACCTTACATTACAATGTAATCTTTTCCTTATAAGGAAGGCTAACCCACTCTGGACTCCTGGTTCTCACCCATAACTCAGAATCAGCAAGGCTGGTTCCCTGCTGTCTGCTCTGTCTCTGACCCAGGACACTCAGAGTTCAGTGGTTCTGAGGGGACCCGAGTCAAAAAAACCATTTTCCTACAATCTGTTACATCATTTTTTAAACAGTAAAATTCAACTTATTCATTAAAATACATATATACTGTACATAAGCTATCTATCTTCACTTCTGCCACCCAGCTAAAACTTTTCAGGAAAAGCCTCCGTTTCTTCCTTATCCTGTTTTCTACAAGTAATGTAAAATTACTGTCTGTATTTTGTAGGGTTTAAACAAATTATTGATTTAAGAGAGAGAGAGAGAGAGGGCTTTCTGTGACATTTATTGTCAGGGTGAGGTTTTGTCTGCTTCGTTCATTGCTGTGTCTTCCACACTCAGCAGTGCCTCACACAGAGAAAGCTGTTGTGAGTGAGGATCATAGCAGAGTTGTTAAGAGTTAACTCTTTTTTTTTAACTTTGTATTTATTCATTTTAGAGAGGAGAGGGAGAGACAGAGACAGAGAGAGAGAAGGGAGGGAGGAGCTGGAAGCATCAACTCCCATATGTGCCTTGAGCAGGCAAGCCCAGGGTTTCGAACCAGCGACCTCAGCATTTCCAGGTCGACGCTTCATCCACTGCGCCACCACAGGTCAGGCAAGAGTTAACTCTTTAGACCTTAGAGCCAGACTTGATGGGTTTGGACCCCAGCTTTCACAGGCAATCCCTGTGTGATCCTCGGAAAGTTACTCAACCTCTCTGAGCTTCCAGGATCCCCTTCCACTAAGTGAGGATGACAGTTGTGCCTATCTCATGGGAGGTGAGGATTGTAGGAATTAATCATTTCAAAGTACTAAGAACTGGTACAAAGTAAACACCATATACGTGTTATTTGTAATATTATCAAATGAAGGAAAACAGAAGCAACTCAATAGAGAGGCATCAACTCGTTGTTCCACTTAGTTGTACTCATTGATTGAGTCTTGTAAGTGCCTTGACTGGAGATCGAACCATGGCCTCAGTGTGTCTGGACAATGCTTTTTCCACTGAGCCACCACCCCTCTAGGGTTGTGTTTTGTAGTGGTTATAGCTGATAAACACCTGCTTCTGGTCTTCTTGGCTAAGCGCTGTGCAAGGTCTATGCAGATCCTATGGGAAGTGTCTCCAAGGAGGGAGGTGGATATAGGGATAAAGTGGTATTGGCTGCACATGGCCACGTAGAGGTTGTGCAGGTGCGGCGTGGCCGTCCGCCACATTACGTGGAAGTGGACCAGCTAGCTGCTCCCACAGTCTTGCGCTGAAGTTGTGCAGGAAGAAGTCCTAGCCCGCAGTAGCCCGCGGCCCCTCCATGCAGCCCTGACGGTCCCCGGTTCACCTGCACGGTGACCATCCCAGCCGCTGTCACCACACGGGTCCAAGTAGGTGAGCACTGAGTGACCCTAAACCATTTTGGTTAACACTGTTAAAAATACTTTTGATAAAATCAATGAGTGACCATTTGGTGACCTGAACATTCTGTGAGTTGGTTTCTAGTGAATTGCTATTTCCTAACTTTCACTCCATTCCCCAGTCTTATGTAATTTCTAATTGCAATACAAAGTGAAGGCATTTCAATTGGAAATATCATCAGATAAAAAATGTCAAATAATGACATGGGGTACTCTGAAAAAAATTATGATGCAAGTGTGGGTGTAAATTATGTTTAAAATATTTATCAATTGTCAAACTAGATAATCATGCCTGAATTAAAAAGAATTAATCATCATAATAAGACAATTTATAAGAAAGGATGTATCCTGTGCATATACAAACTCTTTTCCTCCTCTTTAGAGATCTACAACTATAGAAACATGCAGTCAGTTTGGTTTTCTTTTCTTCTTTTATTAAGTGAGAGGTGGGGAGGCAGAGAGACAGGCTCCCGCATGCGTCCCTACCAGGTCTACCCGCAAGCCCCTATGGGGGCAGTGCTCTGCCCAGCTGGGGCATTGCTCCACTGCTTGCCACCGAGTTACTTTGGCACCTGAGACAGGCCATCGTGCCTTCCTGAGCTCCCAGGGCCACCTTACTTGAATGAGCCATGGATGTGGGACGAGGAGGGGGAAAGGGAGAAAGAGAAAGAGGGGTGGAGGGGTGGAGAAGCAGATGGTTGTTTCTCCTGTGTGCCCTGACTGGGAATGGAACCCAGGACTTCCGCACACCAGGCTGACGCTCTACCGCTGAGCCAACCGGCCAGGGCCCAGTTTGTTTTCCTTTCTTTCTTTTTTTTTTTAATTTTATTTATTGATTTTACAGAAAGGGGAGGGGAGAGAACAAGAAGTATCAAGTCATAGTTGCTTCACTTTAGTTGTTCATTGATTGCTTGTTGTATGTGCCTTAACCGAGCAAGCCCAGGGTTTCGAACCAGCAACCTCAGCATTCCAAGTCAATGCTCTATCCACTGCATCACTACAGGTCAGGCCCAGTTTGTTTTTCAAATAAACTTTTTATCTTGGAACGATGCAAAGACAGCACAAAATATTCTTGTATACCCTTCTCCCAGTTTTCCTTAATGTTGGCATACTACATAAACCAAGAAACTAACATTGTCACAATACCATTAATTAAATTAAACTCCAGATTTTATTCAGATTGTACTAGTTTGTTACTAAAGTTTTTTTTCTTTTACAGGATCCAATATAAGATTGCATTTAGCATACATTTTGTTTTTTCCTTTGCATTTTTCACAGTGAAAATGGTTTCATATCAGAAAATATAAGTGTGGTACTTTTAAACTTAGCTGCATAGCACTCCATGGTGTGAAAAATGAATTATATAACTAGTTCTTTCTGATGTGGTTTAGGATGTTTCTTAGTTATTGCTTTTTAGTTACTCCTGTACACAGGTCTTTGTACAAACTTGTGTGTATGCGGGATAGATCCTTAGAGGTGAAATCAGTTGAGTCAAAGGGATGTAAATTTCACATTTTAGTGGATAAGTCAATTAGCCCTTATGGAAGGTACAGTGGATGTAGTCAGAGGTATGTTCCTGCTTAATTGCTATAAAACATTGTAGTTTATTCTTTCCATCCTATGATCTCAGATGGAGAAAGAAAGATTGTTTCAGTGAGGCAGGAGAGAGAGATAAGCCTGAGGAGATGGCAAAGAGACGGCCATAAGCACCCTTCAGGACCTGGCTGAGGAGCTGAACTTTGTGGTGAGGAGATTGGGGAGCCATGGACGGTTAGAGGATGGATTGAGCCATTGAATAGATATGGTCAGTAGGAACAGCCATTGAATGCCTTTCTTGGGGATCCTGACCCTCATGTCTTTGTTCCCCTCTCACCCACAAGCGTGAACCTTTGACTGGAGGGACCAGGGCAGACAAACCTGTCCTGCTGGCTGAGGCGTGTCTTGTACAGGTCACACTGCTGCCAGTCTGGCTGAGCCACAGTCTGCAGGTATATGGCCAGGTAGAGCCAGAGAGAGCAGCAGCAGACATGGGACTGATTCCTGAGCTCTTAGAACGCTTGGGCTATATACTATGAGGTAGGGCCTGTTGGAAGCCCCATTTCTCAGAGGGGCACATTGTAGCTCAGAATGTGTGAGGCTGGTGAGAACGCCTCTTTGCTTCTCTCAGAGAATCCTGGTCACAGACAAGGTCATTGTGAACTTGTTCATGAGGACATACCCGAATTTATTTATTTTTTAAAATAAAAGAAATATTTTATTCATTGCAATAATAATACATTATAATATGATAAATGCATAATAAAACATTGTAATATTTTATATTGTAATTATGCTTATATGCCTATTAATTTTTTTAAATTTTAATTTATTGTGTTTACATAGATTCTAGTGTTCCCCCGAATGGATCCCCCCTCCCCCATGTTCCCTACATCATCCCCCTTTCCCCCCTCCCCACAACACCCCCCCCCTTTCCCTCCAGGATTTGCTTTTCTGCTCTCCAAAACGCTGTGTTAGTACACACCTGAATTTAAAACTAAGTAGACTAGGCAGAAATTCTCCCCTTCCTTTGACACATTTACAAGACAGCTTAATATGTGCCCAGGGATAGGGAAGAAGTTTCACTCCAGGGCCTGCTGAATAGCCAGTTAGGCCAGTTAACCTGGAGGGACTCGTGTGTTAAAATATGGTGCCGATCACACCTTAGTGTTGTTTCGTTCAGGCCTCAAAAGTAAAGCTGTATATTGTTTGTTTGTTTGTTTGTTTTGTATTTTTCCGAAGCTAGAAACGGGGAGAGACAATCAGACAGACTCCCGCATGCGCTCGACGGGGATCCACCCGGCACGCCCACCAGGGGGCGACGCTCTGCCCACCAGGGGGCGATGCTCTGCCCCTCCGGGGTGTCGCTCTGCCGCGACCAGAGCCACTCTAGCACCTGGGGCAGAGGCCAAGGAGCCATCCCCAGTGCCCGGGCCATCTTTGCTCCAATGGATCCTGGGCTGCGGGAGGGGAAGAGAGAGACAGAGAGGAAGGAGAGGGGGAGGGTGGAGAAGCAGATGGGCGCCTCTCCTGTGTGCCCTGGCCGGGAATCGAACCCGGGACTTCTGCACGCCAGGCCGACGCTCTACCACTGAGCCAACCGGCCAGGGCCCTATTGTTTGGTATTTTAGAAGCCCCCTTGTCTTTGTTTTAAAAAGTAATAGTTGATTTTTACAAACATATTTTCAACTGTTATAAAGATATATATGATGTGACCCTGGTCGGTTGGCTCAGTGGTAGAGTGTCAGCCTGGCGTGCAGGAGTCCCGGGTTCGATTCCCAGCCAGGGCACACAAGAGAGGCGCCTATCTGCTTCTCCACCCCTCCCCCTCTCCTTCCTCTCTGTCTCTCTCTTCCCCTCCCGCAGCCAGGGCTCCATTGGAGCAAAGTTGGTCCGGGCGCTGGGGATGGCTCCATGGCCTCTGCCTCAGGTGCTAGAATGGCTCTGGTTGCAACAGAGCAACGCCCCAGATGGGCAGAGCATCACCCCCTGGTGGGCATGCTGGGTGGATCCCGGTCGGGCGCATGCGGGAGTCTGTCTTACTGCCTCCCCATTTCCAACTTCAGAAAAATACAAAAAAACAAAAAAGATATATGTAATGTGAAAATTTCTTCTCCTTTAAGCCCTCCATTCTACTTCTTGAAGGAGCCCTGCATGAAAAATATGTATACATAATTTTTATAAAAATGAAAGCATTTATGCATCTTGTTCTGCTACTTGCCTTGTTTACTTATAACAGATCATGATGACTTATGATACATCTGTACTCTGAAATACATTGCAATAGTAAAAAAAAAAAAGAGGTATGGCCTGACCTGTGGTGGCGCAGTGGATAAAGCGTCGACCTGGAAATGCTGAGGTCGCCGGTTCAAAACCCTGGGCTTGCCTGGTCAAGGCACATATGGGAGTTGATGCTTCCAGCTCCTCCCCCCTTCTCTTTCTCTGTTTCTCTCTCTCCCTCTCTCTCTCAAAAAAAAAAAAAAAAAAAAAAAAAGAGGTAAATTCATATACACTGATTAGGAAAGATGCTATAAGTGACAAAAGCAAGTTGCAAAGCAATACTAAAAGCATGATTCTATTAAATGTGTGTGTGTTTCTATCAGTACTTATAGATTTGTCAATATCAAGTCTTGAAAAGTCAAAAAGGAAATGTATTATGTGAATAGAGTTATCTAGGTGGGGGCTGGGTCAGATTTGAAGTGGAGGGAGTTCACTATAGAGCAGCGGTTCTCAACCTGTGGGTCACGACCCCCGCGAGGGTCGAACGACCAAAACGCAGGTCGCCTAAAGCCCCCGCCGGGGTCGCAACCCACAGGTTGAGAACCGCTGCTATAGAGTACAACATGGGATGCTTGCATTTCTAAATTTTTATAAACTTTTAAGTGAAATGGTAACAAGTAATTTTTTGCATTAAAAAAAATATTTTCCCTGTTCTTTGTGTGTGTGTATGTGTGTGTGTGTGTGTGTGTGAGACACAGAGAGAGACAGAGGCAGAGAGAGGGACAGATAGAGACAGACACACAGAAAGGGAGAGAGATGAGAAGCATCAATTCTTTGTTGCGGCTCCTTAACTGTTCATTGACTGCTTTTCATATGTGCCTTGACTGGGGGGCTGCAGCAGTCAAGGTTGCTCAAGTCAGCGACCTTGGGCTCATGCCAGTAACCAGGAGGTCATGTCCATGATCCCACACTCAAGCCAGCGACCCCACACTCAAGCTGGTGAAACTGCACTCAAGCTAGATAAGCCTGTGTTCAAGCTGGTGACCTCAGGGTTTCGAACCTGGGTCCTCTACATCCCAGTCTGATGTTCTATCCACTGCCCCACTGCTTGGTCAAGGTCTCTACTCTTTTAGACATTATTTATACCTTGACTCCAACCCTGCATATGTATCTACAGGAATAAAAGTACTTATGTGATTTACAAGTTTTTCTACTTCGTATTTTTTGGAAACTTTCTGTGTTGAAGCATTATTTTTTGCTACTATGTGGTTTTCTAAAGTAAAGATATAGCATAGCTAATTTAGCCAATCCCCTACTGATGTTCATTTAAGTTACTATAATGAACATCCTTATGTATGCTTTCTGATTATTTATACCATTATGACATCTTTTTATGTCAACTCACATAGACTTATCTTTTTTTAACAATCACAGAGAATTCCGGTCCAAGGATATAATGTGTTCTACAACCCATTCCCTGCTGATGGTTATTAGGTTGTTTCCAGCAGTTTTTCAACCCTAGCAGACTTCTTTGACCATTACAGACTTTTTTTTTAAATTTTTTTATTTTTACAGAGACAGAGAGTCAGAGGGATAGACAGGGACAGACAGACAGGAATGGAGACAGATGAGAAGCATCAATCATTAGTTTTTCGTTGCACGTTGCGACTTCTTAGTTGTTCATTGATTGCTTTCCCATATGCGCCTTGACTGCAGGCCTTCAGCAGACCGAGCAACCCCTTGCTGGAGCCAGCGACCCTGGGTCCAAGCTGGTGAGTTTTTGCTCAAGCCAGATGAGCCCGCGCTCAAGCTGGCGACCTCAGGGTCTCTAACCTGGGTCCTTCCACATCCCAGTCCAATGCTCTATCCACTGCGCCACCGCCTGGTCAGGCCATTACAGATTTTTTTAAAGCTGCTGTCTAAACTTAGCATTTGCAGACCATCAGCAGACCTGAGGAGTAAAGAGGGCCCCGAGAAACTTCATCTGATGGGAAGGAAGCCACGCTCTCCAGGCAGGGCCTAATTGCTGTAAAATGGCTTTGATAGGCTTGCTTCAGAGAGGACAAAAGAGCAATGATAAGTTCTTAAAGTTTTTGTCTGTCTTGCACCCCTTAGAGAACTTGCTGGAAGGTTTAGTCCCTTATAGAAGTATGCCTATCACCTGTACTGGCCTATCAACCCTGTACTCTGGTACTCTTGATAAACAAGCCCCTTCCCACCACCACCTCTGGACGCATCCTTAGTCCAGGTGCCCTCCCTCCCCTAACCGAGTGGGGCCTAAACCCTAAACCAAGACAGATTTAATCCTTGGCCTTGGCTAAGACTGTCGGGACAGAGGCCCTTTCTTGCCACTGTGTTGCTTAGCTTTAAAGATGTATGTCTGGTGTTGCAGAGAAATTCTGCCTTAGAATGCAGCAGGTTTCCTGGAAACCTAGCCTGAACTCCTGGATCCATCTCTATTGATGCAGTTACATGGGCCAATAAGTTCCATTTTATATTTCAGTTGGTGCCTGTTGGATTTCTGCTACTGCCATTGGAAGAGTTCTTGTTCATTCGCATTTGTTCCGGAAGAAAACAAATTAACTCATTCAAACAACATTTATTGAATATCTATGCTCAGCTCAGTGCTGGATGATGCTGGGGACAATAAACGACCATGACAGAAATTGTCTGTCCCCTCATAGCAATCAAACAATCACAAACCACTCAGTAATAATGGCAACATCCACCATGAAGGAGAGGCATCTGTGAATGGGGTGGTGAGATCTAAGGACAGGACTTTAAGTTGACACAGATAGATGAGCCAGGAATCAACGCAATGAAATGAGGTCCATGCATACATGCCCAGGGGTTTCAGGGCATTCCCAATTTCCAGAGGGCTCAAAAGCCTTGGAAAAGATTTTGGGATTAGAAGGAGGGAAGGGTGAAAGAGATGGAAAGGGGAGAGGTGAGGCAGTTGGCCGCGTCAGCTGGAGGAAGCAGGAGCAGGTGCAGGAGGAGGCCAGGGTGTGAATAAGGCCATCCCTCCTTGTTCCTCACAATGTGGTGTAGAAATACATGGCTATGAGCATCACAGGGAGCTGGAGGAGGAGGCAGTTGGGTTAGGGACACTCCCAGCCCCACACCCACATTCCACCCAACTGGTAGGCTCCCCGCCTCTCACCGTCCACATCAGAATGGCAAACCCAAACCACGAGATGCCCCACGTGTAGCTGTCGATGGCATGGCCAATGTGTTCGAAGCAGCCCTGGGCGGGGAGAGAATGATGGGTTGAGAAAATTCCCAGGGAAGCTGGCTGCTGAAAGCAAGAGTCATTGTACTCCCATGGCAAAGTCCCTTCCTTGCGCCATCTGGCCAGGGCTGTGAAGTGGTGATCTTGACCGCACTGCCTTCCGAAAGCAGTTGTGAAGATTCCATGAAGACGCATGTAAGCATTTTGCAGACACAGGGCTGGAGACAGGGCTGGAGACACGGCTGTCCTATTCTGAGGGTGGTGATGGTTTGCACGTGTGATCTAAGACGCCGCTGAATGGTCCCAACAGCCTCAGCAGCCAGAGGTCCACTGGGACACGCTCGTCTAGTCTCACCTCCTTTGATTCTTTCGCTGCCTCTGCACTCCCCTTGCAGTAATTAAAACACCTGGTTGGGCCTGAGTGCCTGAAATCAAACCCCAGCTCCATCCCTCACTAGAGAGTGACCTCTTGGTTTTATCATCTGTGAAATGGGATAATTATCATCTGTACCTCATTAGGCTGTGGTGAGAAATAAAATAAAAACTTAAAGCACTTAGGAGGATGCCTGATACAAAGTAAAAGCTCAATGAATGTGGGTTGTTACTGGTGTTGTGTTATTGCTATTATTGTTGTTGCTCAGCTGCCCAGACAAACGGAGAAAAGTTGCAGGTGTCAGGTCTAAATCAGACCCCGTGTGTATCCGCTGACTTTCAGAAGCAGGGAGAGACAGATGGGGGGAGAGTTGAGAGAAGGGAGAGATAGAGAAAGCCAGAGAGGGGAGAAGGAAATAATCGACAGTGGGAGGGAGGAAGAGATAGAAGAATCAGAGGGCCAGACAGATCACAGACAGGTGCAGAGGGAAAGAGGGGATATACCTTGGTGAACAGGTAGTCCACGTGGCCCAGGCGGCAGCCTTCTTCGTTGAGGGGAATGAAGTTGCCAGTCCGCTGACAGCACAGTGGGGGCCAGGGAAACACCACCTCCGGGGTGGCCGTTCGGAAGGCTGATGTGAAGTTCACCCAGTCCATGGGACCAGATGTGCCACAGCACTCTTGCTGGAGAGAAAGGCAGAGGGAGTTAGGCTCCAGCTCAGAGCAGACAGCCACTTGTCCAAGGTTAGACAGTAAGAAAGGGCAAGGTTGTCTGGTGCCACTGCTGGGCCCAACTCCCTCATGTCCTGGGCCTCAAACAGAAGGGCAATATGTGTGTGTGTGTGAGAAAGGACCAGAAGACACCTGTTCCAGGACCAAGATGTTGATGGGAGTTTGGATCAAAACCCACACTTATGATTTATTTTAAAATTCTTTTGAATTTGGCCTGACCTGTGGTGGCGCAGTGGATAAAGCATCGACCTGGAAATGCTGAGGTCGCCGGTTAGAAACCCTGGGCTTGCCTGGTCAAGGCACATATGGGAGTTGATGCTTCCTGCTCCTCCCCCCTTTCTCTCTCTATGTCTCTCTCTCCTCTCTCTCCCTCTCTGTCTCTCTCTCCTCTCTAAAAATAAATAAATAAATAAAAATAAATTAAAAAAAAAATTCTTTTGAATTTGCTGTCAACAAAACCTGAGCTAAATGACACTAAAAGGCAGATTTCTGGCTTTCCTTAGTCCTTTTGGGTGTTTAAATTGTTGCCCCTGAAAGATGAAAACATAAGCTCTTTCAAACATGGGTTCCCGTCCTGGCTAGCTATATGACTTGAGCCATATTGGGACCCTGATTTCCCTTGAATCCTCACTACTCTCCTCTGCGCTGCCATGTCGTGTGGGGTTTAGATAAACATGTGGTTTCTGGATCCTGGCATCCTGGATTTGAATCCTTCTTGTTCTGTGACCTACCAGTTGTGTGGCTTCATGCAAACCTCTAAATCTCTTGCCTTTGTTTCCTCAGTGCCAAAAAGGTGATCTCCCTTATAGAGCAGTCATGAGGATTAAATAGGCTTTCAAGGTGCTTTGGACAGTGCTAAAAAGAAGCTAGTGCTCATTAATGTTTACCATTGTTGTTAATACAATATATATCATGATTAAGTGTAGGGGTTCTAGATTTAGGCTGCCAGGTTTGGATCTCAGCTCAACCACTCACTCTGGGCAAGTGACTTTCCCTTTTTTGGGTCTGTTTACTCATCTGGAAAATGACAATGACCAGAGCCTCTCTCATAAGAACCACATAAGTGGACATTATATACCAGTGGGCATAGTGGGAGCCCTATCTACCTCTGTGGTCAGAGCCCCAGGTCCTCCAGACCTACCTGCACAAAGATGGACAAGGGTCCATCTTTGCTCACCTCAATCATGATGCGATCCCAGAGGCGAGTCAGTTCTTGGCCCTGGTCTGTGTCCGCACTGTAGAACGTCAGCATCTGCTTGGTGATCAGGGATGGGTTGGACACCATCTGTGGAGGGCCAGGAAAAATAGAGTCCAGTGAGAATGGGTAGGGAGAGAAGTCAACCTCCACCCTCAGCCCAACACCCTCAGCACACTCCCCCCGGAAGTCATGCCCCTCCCCTGGCCTCTGCCTAGCTTACATAGTCTCGGTGGGTGTAGGACGTGATGCAGGAGGCACACTCAAAAATGTAGACGATGAGCATGAGCACCAGGTACTGGGGAGAGACAGAGGGAGAGATGAATGAGCAGTCTAGTCATGGTAAAGCCTGTGAAATCATACCCCCTCAAGGGATGGATTCGTGGATAGAAATGCAATATTTATTTATATTTTTTATTAATTATTATTATTATTATTATTATTATTATTATTTTAAAGAGAGAGCGAGAAAGTCAGAGAGAGGGATAGACAGACAGGAAGGGAGAGAGATGAGAAGCATCAGTTTTTCGTTGTGACACCTTAGTTGTTTATTGATTGCTTTCTCATATGTGCCTTGACCGCGGGCCTTCAGCAGACCAAGTAACCCCTTGCTCAATCAAGCCAGCGACCTTGGGTCCAAGCTGGTGAGCTTTGCTCAAACCAGGTGAACCTGCGCTCAAGCTGGCGACCTTGGGGTCTCGAACTTGGGTCCTCCACATCCCAGTTCGACACTCTATCCACTGCACCACTGCCTGGTCAGGCTACTTTTTATTAATTTTTAGAGAGAGAGAAAAAGAGAGAGAAAGAGAGAGAAGCATCAATTTGTTATTCCACTTATTTATGCATCAATTAGTTGATTCTTTATGTGTCCTGACTTGGGATAGACCCTGCAACCTTGGTGTATGGAGATGATGTTCTAACCAACTGAGTTAACCAGATAGGGTGTTGACAATTTAAAAAAAATGTATAGGCCAATGTAAATGGTACATCTACCGGATTGGTATTTGCTGTTCCAAGTGTTTCACCTTTTCTGTATGTTTGAAATTTTATATAATAAAATGTTAGGAGAAAATGAAATGAAAATATGTGCAAAGTATTTCTTTAAGTTAATGATATGCTTGGATACAGTAAAATAAATACTCTAGAAAGGAAAAAAAAAAGACATGTTTGAGACAACTAGGGACATTGAACACAGACTGAGAAGATAGATATGAAGGAACTTGGGTGAATTTTGCAGGTGTACCAGCAGCATGATTGTGCAAGAAGAGAAAGATCTCTTACTGGTGTTTACTAAAAATTATTTTTCTCTTCTCACCCTTTCCCCTTACCCTTAAAGCACCAGGGTATGGGGTGTGGATTTGCCAGCTCCATAGCTGAGAGATGAGATGATGTGGTATAACATGCCCGACTGCTTTAAAACAATGTCCTTATCACTCAGAGAAACATGCACTCAGCTAGTTATTGGTAAATAACTTGAAAAATGTGGGCAGGCAGAGAACGGAGTAGAGACAAAGTTGGCCAGTCCAGGATTGATCGTGTTGAAACTAGGTGATAGGTACTTGGGGTTCATCAGGCCATTCTCTCTACTCTAGTCTAGGTTTGAAATTTCCCATAAAACTTTTTAAATAAACTTCTATGTCTTAGTTAATGACAAACTAATGGACACAAACTTGTTCTTACTATTTGGGTAAACTTTTACTGCTTTGTTTAAATTGCTATGCCAGAGAATTAAATGCGGGAAAGAGATTTTTAAAAAAGAAGGAGAACAGGAAAGGAAAGAAAAACAGCCCTTCCATGGCTCCATCTATGGTAAAGCCAGGAAGGCACACCTGATAGGCTCACCTTCCCTTCTTCCCCTGTCCTCCATGCTCACCACCACTGTGCTCTACCCCACCCCCATCTGCCCTCACTCCATCTATGGTAAAGCCAGGAAGGCACACCTGATAGGCTCACCTTCCTGTCTTCCCCTGTCCTCCATGCTCGCCACCACTGTGCTCTACCCCACCCCCATCTGCCCTCACCCGGTTCCTCTCTCGCCCTCACCCCCACTGACTCCAGCCACGTGGGCCTCCTCTGGCCTCAGAGCTTTTGCTATTGCTGTTTCCTCCGCCTGGAGTGTTCTTCCTGCAGATACACACACAGGCTCACTCCTCATCTCCCCCAGGCCTTCGCTTTCTCTGCCTGTGAGGCCCCCCTTCCTCCTTCCCCAGTTCCAGCTCACACTTCCCTAGTCACTGTCCTCTCCCTCCGAGCATCCTCCCCTAGGGCAAGGGCTGTATGTTTTGCTCACTAGATAGCCCCAGGCCCTAGTATAATATGGGTTAGCATATAGTTCTTGCTCAATAAGCATTTGTTGATTGACTAAGTAGGTGCTCCTGGAATTTAAAGGGCCCTCCACTGTAGAGGAAGCCCAGTGTTGGCTCTGTGTCATTGGGGCCAGGATTGGAACCCCTGTTTTCCCTATCATCTGGGCTTTGGCCTCTTTGAACCTCAGTTTCTTCATCTAGTAAACGGGTAAAGAAGCAGTAACTTCATAGGGCTTCTGGAAGGATTGAAGGAACTCATTTCCTAAACTTAGCCTAGCATCGGGCACATGAGAGGTAGCCTAGCATCGGGCACATGAGAGGTAGCCTAGCATCAGGCACATGAGAGGTAGCCCAGCATCGGGCACATGAGAGGTCCCTGGGAGGTGTGCATAGAGCAATTGCTGTTACTGGCAGAGAGCGAGAGCACAGGCTCAAGTGCTGAGCTCAGGTTTAAGTCCTGGGCTGTCACTCATTTGCTGGATAACCCTGAATAAGTGACTTCACTTCTCCAAGCCTCAATTTCAACTGTCAAGTGGGCTTAAGATGATGATGATGATGATGATGATGATGGTATCTCATTGTGGGTTGTGAGGAATAAATGAATTAATCCACATAAAGCATTTAAAAAGTAGTAAGTACTCATTAAATGGTAACAACAGTGCTCATGAGCACAGACTTTAGAGACCAGCTAGCTGGGTTCAAATCCCAGTCCTGCTACCCAAGAGCTGTCCTTCTGCACGGAGAGCCTTCTTTTCTCCATCCCCTGTGCCCCAGTTTCCTTCTGAAATGAAGGTGGCAGCCAAGCCCAGGTTATTGGATTAAGGGAAGGTGAAATGAAACAGTTGCCATGAGGCCTGGGTGGCTGTCATGCTGAACACACTAGTGGCTGCAGCGGCGATTGTTATTACGACTGTGTGAGGATGATCTCTGTGCCTGCCTGCCCCCGTGCCCTCCTCCTGGGGCCTCACCGTGAGGATCATGGACCGCCGGTGGCAGAGCGCTGCGCCCACACCAAAGCTGGCCACCACGAAGAAGGAGAAGCCACAGAAGATGGCAATCCAGGCACCGGCGAAGACATCATCCTTGCCCGAGATGCCCATCAGTGGGTATACACGGTACTGGTCAGCTGTCACCCATACCGTCTCAGCAAACAGGGCCAGTCCTGACAGCTAGACAGGGCAGTCGGTTAGAAAGATCTGCTCAGGGGCAGCAGCCCCAGCTGCATGAGTCTCTGTCAGCAAGTTCCTTCCTCATTCTGAGCCTCCACTGCCTACTCAGTAAAGTGCTCATGCAGTAAGTGTGGCAAAGACGTTGACTTGTCATGAGCAGGAATGAGGCTAGATAGGACAGGAGGGAAGGGAGGCCCCAGTTAGAACCCCCTTACCCTTAGCACACACACACTGCTAGTTGCATCAAGAATAAAAGGAGATTCCACATGCAAAGTGTATAGTGCGTGACTGGCACAGAGGAGATAGATGCTCAGTCAACCCGCCCTCCCTTACTGGTGTTATCCCCTGAAGAGGGGAATCTGGCCATCACCGGAACAACTGCAAGTGCATCAATGTTTTGGTCCAGCAATTCCACTGCAGAAAGCAACCCTGCCCATGCAGGAAAATCACAAACCCGCAAGGTGATGCCCTGCGGCACTGTGGGTAGAGGGACCAGGATGCCACACAGTGGAGTGCTATGAAAAAGGACAGAGAGGCTCTCTTGAGGACTCCAGTGGAGTGCCCCACAGGCTATGTGAGCAGGAGGAAACGGGAGGCACAAGAAAGGATACGGAATGAGCCATATTTGGGGCAAGAAAGGGTAGAAAATAGAAATATATGCTATCATTCGCATTTGCTGCATGTTGGAAAAACTAAGCATCTGGTTACCTGTGGGATGAGGAATGGGGAACAAGAGAGAGAAAACTTTTTGGTGAATTCCTTTGGTGAATCAAACAAACACTTCTGGTGTACTTACTGTGTACCAGGCATGGGGCCTCATAACTGGTTTCTGTGTGATAATCATTATCGTTACCAGTTATAGTAGAATTACATTGTCGTTACAGCTAATACAAAGAGACCACGTGTGCCAATCTAAGCACTTTAATCCAATAACTCATTTTATCCTCTTAGTAATATTATTTTATCTCCAGCTTACACATGAGAAAATTGAAGCTAAGAGAGGTGACCCCAGTCCCACAACAGAAAGTTGCAGAGCTTGGACTTGAACCCAGGCTGTCTGCCCCAGAGCCATGGACAGGTATCACTTTTTTTTTTTTAAGTTAAATATTAAGTAAAAGACATTGTTATTATTATCATGGGCCTCCTATGTGCCTAGCAGGCACTTTATGCCCATAATTATGTTAATGTTGATAGCTAGCGTTTGTTAATCACTTTTTCTGAGCTAAGAGTCATACATGGATTCATCCACACAAATATCCTCATAATGAGGACATAACCTATAGATGGAGAAACAGGCACAGAGAAGTCAAGTCACTGGCTCAAGGTCACACAGCTGGGGAGAGGCAGAGCTGAAATTGGAATCCAGGCTGCTCTCACTTGAGAGCTGCAGCACTGGCCCACTGGGGAGTCCTGGGCCACTACACCCCAGGCTCAGGGTCGCCCCCTTCTCCCCATCCGCCCCCTCAGCTCCCAGCCCCGGGGGATGTCTCACCAGAATTATGATGTTGCCCACAACTAGCAGCCCCACCACGATCGGAGACCCCTTCTCTGCCTCTGCTGCTGCAGAAGCCATGGTCCTGCCTGGAACACATTAGCAAGGATGAGGCCAGGCAAAGCCAGGAGGGGAGGGAGAGCCCAGATAGATCCACTGCCTCCACTCCACACCCCAGCTGCCAGGGGCTGCTACTGGCTCTCTGCTGGGCCCAGGCTGGTACTGAATGTGCCCAGCTTCCCACAACCCCAGGGGTGGGCCATTTTCTAGGAGAGGACAGTGACCCAGGCAGGGCAGTCACCGGCCAGAGCCCAGCACTGGCCATCCTCGAGTCACACCACCCCAGTTACCTCTGCCCATTCAGACCCCCGGGACCCTCTCCTTACCTTCTCTGCCTGAAGCTTCTCTGGCCAGCCCCTCCCACAGTGGCTCTCTATATATGCTCAGGCCCCCTCCTTGGGCCAGTCTCCCAGGAAGGGAGGAGGGTGTCTGGAGAAAGGGACAAGAGGTCAAGCAGGAGGACGAGCAGCATGAGAGAACAGCTTGATGTGCCCCACCCCCAAGTGATTTATAGACCTGAAATTCCAGATTGTGCTAGTTTCTGGCCACACAGGCAGGGTGATGTGCCCCTGGGAAGACTGCCCTGGTGGTGGAGAGAGTAAGTATACCACCTGATGTCTCTCCTTCAGACAGGGGCCATCCTGGGAGCAGGAGAGAGCCAAGTCGGACCTGTGTGTGAATCCTGAATCTCAGAACTGCCCCTCTGCTGGTGGTTCCACCTCTCCAAGGATGGAAGCCCAGAGGGAGGCCCAGGTGGGGACCCTGGCAGGTCAGGACAGGGCTAGACCAAGGCAGGGAGGTGGGAAGGAGATGAGGGGGCAGGTGAGTTCAGAAGGCTCATTGTAGATTGATGTGTGAGGGGGGTTCAAATGAGTGAACAAGGCAGAAGAGAAGTGTGCTAGAAAAAGAGAGGGGGCACACTGAATGGGCTTGATGGGACAAAAGTCCCCCTACCACCACCACCACCACCACCACTGTAAAGTAGGTACAAAGCAGGGTAACAGTGAGGAGCCAAAGGGTGGAAATGTCTTCAGGCTGCAGAATCAAAGACATCGAGGTTCAAATCCCAGTTCTGTTTCCTCTGTGCACACCTGGTGTGTGCATTTGCCCATCTGCCAAATGGGTTTCTTTCTTTTCTTTCCAAAATGATTATCAGTCTCACAACTGGAGGGCTTAGATTAGGAGTAAAGTCAAGGTGGGCATTTGAAATATGTATGTTTTATTTTATTTTTTTATTTTTTAAGATTTTATTTATTGATTTTAGAGAGGAGAGAGAGAGACAGCAGGCTGGAGAAGGAGCAGGAAGCATTAACTTGTAGTAATTGCCTCTTGTATGTGCCTTCACCCACAAGTCCAGGTTTCAAACTGTCGACCTCAGCATTCCAGCTAGTTCGACGTTTTATCCACTGCGCCACCACAAACAGGCTGCCAAATGGGTTTTAAGCAACAGACCACTTTCCTGGGTAGAGGTGGGAACTGACTGCAGAAATGTGCTCCAAAGATGACTTTCTGGTGTATACGTGGTTGAGCCTCACCAGCGCTCCTGAGAGGCCCATGTTCTTTCCGATGGTGCTCCCTAGTGTCAGGAGGCTGGTTCTGCAGGTGAAAAGGGTGGCTTGAGGCCCCCAGACCTTGTCTTGAACTTCTCAATTCCGAGGGACAGGACACTTACTGTGTTCTCTCTCTGGTCTGCAGCTCCCGGGGTGTGTGTGCAATGGGCAAACACATAGAACTTAAAATTCTATTTTCAAGCTTGGTAGTAAAACACACGAAATGTTTTCTAATTAAAATGGATAATTAGGTTTTTAGTCAATCCACTTTACATTTAAAATAGGTCTTCTCTGTTGATTTACATTTATATTAAGAACTAATGCCTGACCTGTGGTGGCACAGTGGATAAAGCGTGGACCTGGAACGCTGAGGTAGCCTGTTCAAAACCCTAGGCTTGCCTGGTCGGGGCACATGTGGGAGTTGATGCTTCCTGCTCCTCCCTCCCCCTTCTCTCTCTCTCTCTCTCTCTCTCTCTCTTTCTCTCTCACTCTTTCTCCTCTCTAAAAAATTAATAAAAGAAAAATTAAAAAAAAGAAAAGAACTAATAAGAAGCTTGACCAAGTGGTGGTGCAGTGGATAGAGTGTCAAACTGGGATGCAGAGGACCCAGGTTCGAAACCCCAAGATCACTGGCTTGAGAGTGGGCTCATAGACATGACCCCATGGTCACTGGCTTGAGCAAGGGGTCACTCACTCTGCTGTAGCCCCACCCTCACTCTGGTCAAGGCACATATGTGAAAGCAATCAATGAACAACTAAGGTGCTGCCTGACCTGTGGTGGCGCAGTGGATAAAGCATCGACCTGGAATGCTGAGGTCGCCGGTTCAATACCCTGCACTTGCCTGGTGTAAGGCACATATGGGAGTTGAAGCTTCCTGCTCCTCCCCCCTTTCTCTCTCTCTGTCTCTCTCTCTCTCCTCTCAAAATAAATAAATTAAAATAAATAAAAATTAAAAAAAAACAACTAAGGTGCTGCAATGAAGAATTAACGCTTACTCTCTCCCTTCCTTTCTGTCTTTTCCTATATGTCCCTCTCTCTGTCTCTCTTGCAAAAAAAAAACTAATTAGGTTTATATAATAATGTGCATGACCTATCAAGTATATCTTAAAAAAATAACTTGTCAAATAATAAAGCCAGGATAATAACTGGAATATTTTCAAATAGTTTTTGTTATAGTTAGAAGTTACCTAAAATGGATACTAAAGGCAAAAGATGTCATCAATGGGATATTAATATGTCATCAGTCATAAAACAGATCCATTTTTTCCTGACCTGTGGTGGTGCAGTCGATAAAATGTTGACCTGTAATGCTGAGGTTGCTAGTTTAAAACCCTGGGCTTGCCCGTCCAAGGCACATATGAGAAGTAGACTCCCACTCTCTCTCTCTGTCCTCTCTCTAAAATCAATAAATAAAATCTTTAATAAAAACAGGATTCATTTTGTTCTGAAGCATAAAGCCAATGTAGGGTAGTTTGATGTCAAACTTGAATGTTCACTATTCTTTCTTACTATTATATAAGCCTGTCTTCAAACAATACATTTTAAAAAAAGATTTTATGGAGGGTGGGGATGAGAAGTAGTTGCTTCATTCTAGCTGTGCATTGTTTGTTTGTTGTAGGTGCCTTGACCAGGCAAGCCATAATTTCCAACTGTCGGCCTCAGGTCAGTACTCCATCCACTGCACCACCACAGGCCAGGCTCAAATGCTGCAGTCCAGGGAGACTCTTAATTGTCCAGGTCCTGAGTGAGAACCATGTGGAATGAAGAAATAAGCTTAGAGAAAAGAAGTATGGGATCAGGAAGTCTCTACAACAGGGGTCCCCAAACTATGGCCCACGGGCCACATGCGGTCCCCTGAGGTCATTTATCCGGCCCCCGCCACACTTCTGGAAGGGGCACCTCTTTCATTGGTGGTCAGCATCCATATCCTGTGCTCCTGGAGTACTGTATGTAGCAGCGTCGCTCACGTACAGTACTACTTCCGGTGATGCGGGACGCACGCGTCACGGCTCCGGAAGCGCGTCATATCACTTGTTACGGCTAGCAGTGACAAATATGGAACCGGACATTGACCATCTCATTAGCCAAAAGCAGGCCCATAGTTTCCATTGAAATACTGGTCAGTTTGTTGATTTAAATTTACTTGTTCTTTATTTTAAATATTGTATTTGTCCCCGTTTTGTTTTTTTACTTTAAAATAAGATATATGCAGTGTGCATAGGGATTTGTTCATAGTTTTTTTTTATAGTCTGGCCCTCCAACAATCTTGAGGGACAGTGAACTGGCCCCCTGTGTAAAAAGTTTGGGGACCCCTGCTCTATAAGCTGATGGCATGCAAGAGCAAAGCAAAACCCCTGGTTTGCTTTATTATAGAGTGCAGAGCTGTATGCAAAATAAGGAAGTCTCTGATACAAAGTCACATATCACATATCTGAGGCATAAACAGGAATCCTCCCAAGGTATAAACAGGAATTCTCTTAAGGCATAAACAGGAATCCCCCCACCATGCATAACATTTCAACCAACAGTTTAAAGGGTGAGAGGAAGGGCATGTAAATTGCCTCTAGCACTTAATGGAGCAGGTGAGGTGGGGGGATGGGCAGCAAGGACTTGGTCAGCTTACTGCCAGTCCCCCACACCTCTGTCCCCCACAAATCTAAACTGCAAGGACTTTGTCAGCTTACTGCCAGTCCCCCACACCTCTGTCCCCCACAAATCTAAACTGCAAGGACTTTGTCAGCTTACTGCCAGTCCTCCACACCTCTGTCCCCCACAAATCTAAACTGCAAGGACTTTGTTAGCTTGTAGTCTCCCACACTCAAAGAATACATTTTGAAGTGCTAATTACTTCCTATAAAGCAGTGGTTCTCAAACTTTTTGAAGTTGGGGCGCATTTAAAATCCTACAAATAATTGTAGGCACATTATATACAAATTTCTGAGAAATATGTTATAATAATTAAGTCAAATATTAAAGAAAAAATATATAGAGTCCAAGCATGCTTTTATGGTAACTAAACAAAATAAATATGACAAAATTAAATTTATTCTGACATTTAAAAACTTTTTTTTTTTTTTTTACAGAGACAGAGAGTCAGAGAGAGGGATAGACAGGGACAGAGAGAGATGAAAGGCATCAATCATTAGTTTTTTGTTGTGACACTTTAGTTGTTCATTGATTGCTTTCTTATATGTGCCTTGACCATGGGGCTACAGCAGACCGAGTAACCCCTTGTTCAATCCAGTGACCTTGAGTCCAAGCTGGTGAGCTTTTGCTCAAGCCAGATGAGCCCGCGCTCAAGCTGGTGACCTCGGGGTCTCACACCTGGGTCCTCCGCATCTAAGTCCAATGCTTTATCCACTGCGCAACCGCCTGGTCAGGCTAAAACAGTGATTTTTTTTTTTCGATTTTTTTTTCAGAGACAGAGAGACAGATAGATAGGGACAGACAGGAACGAAGAGAGATGAGAAGGATCAATTATCAGTTTTTCATTGTGACACCTTAGTTGTTCCTTGATTGCTTTCTCATATGTGCCTTGACCGCGGGCCTTCAGTCGAGCCAGCGACCTTGGGTCCAAGGTGGTGAACTTTCTGCTCAAACCAGATGAGCCCATGCTCAAGCTGGCGACCTCGGGGTCTCGAACCTGGGTCCTCCGCTTCCCAGTCCAATGCTCTATCCACTGCACCACCACCTGGTTTAAAAAACATTTTTATGTTACATTTTTTGAATTATGCTTTTTAGAATTCGTAAAAAAGAAGGGTTAAAAAATTAAAAAATGGGCCCTGGCCAGTTGGCTCAGTGGTAGAGCATCAGCCTGGCGTGCAGGAGTCCCGGGTTCGATTCCTGGCCAGAGCACACAGGAGAAGCGCCCATCTGTTTCTCCACCCCTCCCCCTCTCCTTCCTCTCTGTCTCTCTCTTCCCCTCCCGCAGCCAAGGCTCCATTGGAGCAAAGTTGGCCCGGGTGCTGAGGATGGCTTCATGGCCTCTGCCTCAGGTGCTAGAATGGCTCTGGTTGCAACAGATCAACGCCCTAGATGGGCAGAGCATCGCCCCCTGGTAGGCATGCCGGGTGGATCCCGGTTGGGCGCATGCAGGAGTCTATCTGACTGCCTCCCCGTTTCCAACTTCAGAAAAATACAAAAAGGAAAAAAAAATTAAAAAATGAAAGAAAGTTATCTTTTTATATATATAGATATATTCCTAGTAGGATTTAGTAAATTCGGCAGGTTCGTGCATGAATGTGTTATTTTATCATTCCTGTGTTTATGAGAAAATGAGCCTGATGTGTCCTAGTGATTTCTTCAATGTTTGGGCATATATTTGAAAGGCAAACTCTCATTTCCTCGTCAATACATTGAAGAATTCCTCTCTTTTTACTCTTAATTGTGTTGAAGGTAGAAAATCCTAATTCACATAAATAGGATGTTGAAAATTGTAATAAAATGTTCAAAGCTTTTTTAGATATTCCACATATTCTTCTTTTATAGAAATCCAAAAGGCTTCAAGAAACAATTCCTTATGTTTAATCATCAATCCACAATCAGTGGATATAGTTGCCAGTTCTTCTTCCATTAATGTTAAACCAAAATCACTTGAAGCTTCCATGAATAGGTTTCTAATCCAATCATATTGTTCAGTGTTAAGTGATGGAAAATGCTATAAATTAAATTCTGCCTGTCAGCCTTCAAGTCCTATTTTATTTACACTTAACTTTTGCTCACTTCCAGAGTCGGATTCTTCAATATCACGCTTCTTTTTGAGGAATCTATCCATTTTATTTGGGTGTATTTATCTAAAAATAATATAATGATGTGTTAATAATAAATATGATACTGATATGTTAACAAAAATAGCAGTATTTCCATAATTAAATAGTATAATAGAGAACTATATTTATTTTTATATCTGGGCACATGCCACGAACCAGCACAGCTAGTAATTCCAGGTCCTGAGTGGGAATGGTGCGGAATTAAGAAAATACACGGAATTAAGAAAATACGGGCCTGACCAGGCGGTGGCACAGTGGATAGAGCGTCAGACTGGGATGTAGAGAACCCAAGTTTGAGACCCCGAGGTCGCCAGCTTGAACGTTGGCTCATCTGGTTTAAGCAAGAGCCCACCAGCTTGAACCCAAGGTCGCTGGCTCCAGCAAAGGGCTGCTCAGTCTGCTGGAGGCCCACGGTCAAGGCACATATGAGAGAGCAATCAATGAACAACTAGGGTGTTGCAACACGCAATGAAAAACTAATGATTGATGCTTCTCATCTCTCTCCGTTCCTGTCTGTCTGTCCCTGTCTATCCCTCTCTCTGACTCACTCTCTGTCTCTGTAAAAAAAATAAAATAAATAAATAAATAAATAAATAAAAACCTGTCAGTTTACAGCCAATTCCCCACACCTCTGTCCCCCCAAAATCTAAACTATTGGTTTTTTGGTCCCCAACAGGCACATATTTCTCTGGAATACCATACAGTACACTTGGAAATCTTCTAGGGCACACCAGTATGCCCTGGCGCACACTTTGAGAACCACTGCTTTAAGGAATCACAATGCCAAGATGTCTTAAAGATGACATATGCTGGTTGGCTCAGCGGTAGAGTGTCAGCCTGGTGTGTGGAAGTCCTAGGTTTGATTCCCAGTCAGGGCACACAGAAGTGACTATCTGCTTTTCCACCCCTTCTCCCCTCTTTCTTTCCCTCCTGCAGCCATGGCTTGAATGAGCAAGTTGGCCCAGGGCACTGAAGCTGGCTCCATGGCCTTGTCTTAGGCATTAAAATAGCTTGGTTGCCAAGCAATGGAGCAGTGGCCCTAGATGGGCAGAACATCAGCCCAGACGGGTTGCTGGGTGGATCCTGGTCCAGGTGCATGTGGGAGTCTGTCTCTCCATCTCCCTGCCTTTCACTTGATTTAAAAAAAAAAAAAAATGACATATGCCTATGCTATGATCTCGCCATTTGCCCTACCAAATATTGTGAATGTTTTCATAATAGCCACAAACTGGAAACCACTCAAATGCCCCTTAACAGTAGAATGGATAAGTATATTAGCCCTGGCTGGATAGCTTGGTTGGTTGGAGCATCGTCCTGGAGTGTGGAAGTTGCTGGTTCAATTCCCAGGTCAGGGTACATACAGGAGCAGCATGATGTTCTTGTCTCTTTCTCCTTGTCTCTCTCAAACAAACAAACAAACAAACAAGAAAGAAAAATGCAGCTCACTAAGTACATTAGGTACCTGCATAAATGTATACTACTTAGCAATAAAAGGCAACAAACTTGATACGTGCAACTACAGAGATAACTCTCAAAAGGATTATGCTATATATAAAAAAGCCATACTCAAAAGACTACAAGTGTATACTAGATACAAAGTTCTAGAACAGGGAAAACCAATCTAGAGTGATAAAATTTAGGGGAGAGGTTACCCTTGGGGCATTGTGACTGTAAGGGACAGGGAGAGGACTTTCTTGATTTGGACACTTGCTACACGGGAACAGATTATGAAAATTCATCAAGCTGTAGTTACGGTAAGTGCACTTCTCTGTACATGCATACAAATATACAGATTTAATTACAATGCCTTCTAAAGAGGGTAAATCCCTTCAAAGAGATATATTCAAAGTGTTAAAGTGGTATTTGCCAAAGGCGGCACATGAGATGATTTTAGTCTGTCTATGGACATGAAATGAAATAGCATGAAATGACATAAAACTCATCTGATGAGAAGATTAAGATTTAATCCTGATGGTGGCATGGGGGAAAAGGTCAGGACTTTCATGACACTGTGTCTTAAACGCATTTCTAGCCTTGCTTAGAGCAGCTCTCAACAGGCCTCAATGTCTGATGACTTTAAAAACATATTTTTGTTGTATTTATTTATTTATTTTTTTACAGAGACAGAGAGAGAGTCAGAGAGAGGGATAGATAGGGACAGACAGACAGGTATGGAGAGAGATGAGAAGCATCAATCATCAGTTTTTTGTGGCAACACCTTAGTTGTTCATTGATTGCTTTCTTATATGTGCCTTGACCGTGGGGCTACAGCAGACCGAGTAACCCCTTGCTTGAGCCAGCGACCTTGGGTCCAAGCTGGTGAGTTTTGCTCAAACCAAATGAGCCTGCGCTCAAGCTGGCAATCTTGGGGTCTCGAACCTGGGTCTTCTGCATCCCAGTCCGATGCTCTATCCACTGCGCCACCGCCTGGTCAGGCTGTTGTATTTATTTTTAAGACAAGACGTGTTTTCAGATGTCAGTGGTGAAAGGAAAATTTTCTTAAAATATTCAAGTATACAAGGGAAATGTAGCCCCGGCGGGAGAAGATCCGTTGGTTGGAGTGTCGTCCCAGTACACCAAGGTTGTGGGTTTGAACCCTGATCAGGCCACATGCAACAATCAATGAATAAATGCGTAAATAAGTGGAGCAACAAATTAATGTTTCTCTCTGCCCCTTCCTTTCTCTCTCAAATCAACAAATAAAAATTAAAAAGAAAATGTCAGCCTGACCTGTGGTGGCGCAGTGGATAAAGCGTTGACCTGGAATGGTGAGGTCACCAGTTCAAAACCCTGAACTTGCCTGGTCAAGGCACATATGAGAGTTGATGCTTCCTGTTCCACCCCCTTCTCTCTCTCTCTTTCTCTCTCTCTCTCTCTCCACTCTAAAAAATGAATAAATAAAATCTTTAAAAAAAAAAAGAGAAAGAAAATGTCAAATAAAGTAACAAACAACTTATATCCTCACCACCCAGCTTTGTCCTAAGTAATTTTCTCTTTAATTGTTCACTGCTTGCTCATTGCTTCTTGTATGTGCCTTGACCTGGCAAGCCCAGGGTTTCAAACCATTGATCTCAGCATTCCAGGTCAACGCTTTATCCACTACGCCACCACAAATCTGTAAGTAATTTTATATAGTAATTGCTGATTATTTATTCTTATTTATTTTAAATAAAGTGAGAAGTGTGGGGGGGAGGCAGACAGACTCCTGCATGCACCTGACCAGGATCCACTTGGCATGCCTATCTGGGGCATTGCTCCACTGCAACTGGAACCATTCTGGCCCCTGAGGCAGAGGCCCTGCAGCCATCCTCAGTGCTCGGGCCAACTTTGCTCCAATGGAACCTTGGCTGCAGGAGGGGAAGAGTGAAATAGAGAGGAAGTAGAGGGGGCAGGGTGGAGAAGCAGATGGGTGCTTCTCCTGTGTGCCCTGGCCGGGAATCGAACCCAGGACCTCCACACACCGGACCCATGCTCTACCGCCGAGTCAACCGGCCAGGGCTGATTGTTTATTTTTAAGTGGTATACACTGCAGATGGCATTTGAAGCCACCTGCTCTTACCCCAGAGATAACTTTACTACTAAATTTATAACTCACCATCTTCTGCACCCTTTCCCCTGTCTTCTTTTCCAGATTTCAGGTGTCATCGTTTGAGTAAATCCCATACTCTCAGTTTATTGTTCATTATTCCCGACAGAACACATTATTCCCGACAGATAAAAATTTTTTCCTTATATTTCCATATCCCAGTCTTTTTCAGTGCCCCCTGCTGGCAAGCATTCTAATATGTTCATATTTATCTTTTTTGTTGGGTGTGCTCCTATAAAACGGGTACCACTGTTTTCTTTGCATATATTTTCTAACTTACATACCTAATGATTACATTAAATAGTTCATTCTCTTCTTACTTTTCTTGCTCAGCACTTCAATTTTAAGATCCATCCATGTTACTCTGGGCACACTGAGTCTATGCTTCTTGGTTGTTTGGGACACCAATGGTGTGCATCCTCCACAATGAGGATACCCAGGCTGCTTCCAACTTCCCCTCCCTCACCACTATCACTATAAGTAATGCTGCAGAGAGCACCCTCATGAATTGCCCCTTAGAGACCTATATTCTTTTTCTTATTTTTTTTTATAAATTTATTTATTTATTTATTCATTTTTTTTAGAGAGGAGAGGGAGAGACAGAGAGAAGGGGGGGAGGAGCTGGAAGCATCAACTCTCATATGTGCCTTAACCAGGCCAGCCCAGGGTTTCGAACCGGCGACTTCAGCATTTCCAGGTCAACGCTCCATCCACTGCACCACCACAGGTTAGGCAGACCTATATTCTTTTTCTTAGAGAGCAGATATGTATGTGCCAGGTTGCTTTTCACAATGGCTGTCCCCTTCTATTCTGCAACCAAGAATTCAAGAGGGTTCCTGTTTCCTTCCATTACCACCTACACTTGGCATTATCAAGGTTTCTAGTTTTTGCCAGAGTAATTCATTGTAAAGTGATACCTGCCCTTATTTCAATTCTCATTTATTAATAATTTTGAGCATCTTTTCAAATGTTTGTTAACCTTTTGAGTTTTCGCTCTCATGCATGTTTTCATTTTTTTTAAATATTTTTTTTCATTTTATTCATTTTTAGAGAGGAGAGAGAGAGGAGAGAGAGACAGAGAGAGAGAAGGGGGAGGAGCTGGAAGCATCAACTCCCATATGTGCCTTGACCAGGCAAGCCCAAGGTTTCGAACCGGCGACCTCAGCATTTCCAGGTCGATGCTTTATCCACTGCGCCACCACAGGTCAGGCCGTTTTCATTTTTAACATCTATGCATATATTCATCAACAATGTATAGGACAGTTTTATATATTTTGGTAAATTTTAAACTTTATACATATAATTTGTACATATCCTTGTGCAATAAACTTTTTTCACTTCAATGTTATGCTTTTGGGATTTTTTTTTTTTTTTTGTATTTTTCTGAAGCTGGAAACGGGGAGAGACAGTCAGACAGACTCCCGCATGCGCCCGACCAGGATCCACCCGGCACGCCCACCAGGGGGCGACGCTCTGCCCACCAGGGGGCGATGCTCTGCCCCTCCGGGGTGTCGCTCTGCCGTGACCAGAGCCACTGTAGCGCCTGGGACAGAGGCCAAGGAGCCATCCCCAGCGCCCGGGCCATCTTTGCTCCAATGGAGCCTTGGCTGCGGGAGGGGAAGAGAGAGACAGAGAGGAAGGAGGGGGGGAGGTGGAGAAGCAAATGGGCGCTTCTCCTATGTGCCCTGGCCGGGAATCGAACCCGGGTCCCCCACACGCCAGGCCGACGCTCTACCGCTGAACCAACCGGCCAGGGGCTTTTGGGATTTATTCATCATATGTGACTGTAGTTAATTCATATTTTGCATGAATACTCATAGGTTACAATTTCCTTTCCAAATAAATTTGTTTTAGCAAAGAGGTCATCGACGGAAGCACAGAATTATGCAGACTTAGCAACACTGAAACCTCAAGTTTGGGTACGAGGGTAATTTGTAAAGGCTGAAATCTCAGGTGCTCCTTTGGGTCAGCTGAGCAAAGGGGGGCCTGAAATTCATGGGTATGGGGCTAGGTGGGAACAGTGTGAATTGTGAGATGAGACGAGAGTAAAAAAGGGAGGGGAGAAGAGAGATCTGGGGAGATGAGGACTTGGTGTATGGTGGTGAAGCCAAAAGGAAAGCAGTAGTGTGGGGATAGCCAAAAGGTCTTTTTATTCTCTCAAATGTATTAGCACCAAGTATATGATCAAGGCCAACCTAAGCATTAAGGGTGCGGTGCACAAAATGAGCTTTCTCACGTCCAGCTATGTGTGTGGCAATGCTGGGAACACAGCAGGGATTGAGATAGCTCAGTTCCTGCTTTTATAGGAGACAGATATTTACCAGAGCATGACAGCCCAGAGTGGTCATGGGAATGCTGAAGGGATCAAGGCATTGAAAGAGGAAGCACACATCAGAGTGATCAGGGCCACATGGAAAAAATAAAGGTGATTCCATGAGCCTAGGAAGCACCTGACCCAGCTTGGGGCACAGAGGAAGGCTTCCTGAAGAAAGGGACATTGGAGGTAAAAGGCAGGAAAGAACATTTCTGACAGACAGAATGTTCTGATTGAATAAAATGGAATATTTCAGCCTTAGACAAAAATGGAAATACTGCAGCATGCAACAACATAGAAAAACCTGGAGAATATTGTGCTAAGTGAAATAAGCCAGCCTCAGGACAACTAGTATACAATTCCACTTATATGAGGTATCTAAAATAGTCAAACTTATTAAAGCAGAGAGTAGAGTAGCAGTTGCCAGGGGCTTGGGGGTGGAGGAAATGGGGAGTGGCTAATCAATAAGTATAAACATTTCAGTTACACAGATAAATTCGTGAGATCTGATGTAAGCATTGTGCCTATCGTTAACAGTACTGTGTTGTACACTGAAAAATTTATGACAGCGCCTGACCTGTGGTGGTGCAGTAGATAGAGTGTTGACCTGGAATGATGAGGTTCCTGGTTCGAATCCCTAGGCTTGCCTGGTCAAGGCACATGTAAAAACCAACAAGTTGATGCTTTCTGCTCTACCCTCACCCTGCCTTTCTCTCTCTTTCTCCTCTTTCTGAAGTAAAAAATATTTTTTGAGAGTAAATCTCATGTTAAGTGTTCTTACCAAAAAAAAAAAAAAAAAAAAAGACTAGAAAGGAATTCTCTTGGTGTGTCACAGCCTAAAAAGGAGCCTAGTGCCGGGACAACTAATATTTAAAAAGCATTTCCGCCCTGGCCGGTTGGCTCAGCGGTAGAGCGTCGGCCTAGCGTGCGGGGGACCCAGGTTCGATTCCCGGCCAGGGCACACAGGAGAAGCGCCCATTTGCTTCTCCACCCCTCCGCCACGCTTTCCTCTCTGTCTCTCTCTTCCCCTCCCGCAGCCAAGGCTCCATTGGAGCAAACATAGCCCGGGCGCTGGGGATGGCTCCTTGGCCTCTGCCTCAGGCGCTAGAGTGGCTCTGGTCGCAACATGGCGACGCCCAGGATGGGCAGAGCATCGCCCCCTGGTGGGCAGAGCGTCGCCCCATGGTGGGCATGCCGGGTGGATCCCGGTCGGGCGCATGCGGGAGTCTGTCTGACTGTCTCTCCCTGTTTCCAGCTTCAGAAAAATGAAAAAAATAAATAAATAAAAAATAAAAAGCATTTCCCACATACAGGGCACTGCTCTAAGCACTTTATATATAGTATCAGGCAGTGTACTCTAGGCACCTGACATGTAACATCTCATTTAATCTGCAAAACAAACCATAGGGTAGGTGTCATTAATTTCATTTTACAGATGAGGAAACTGAGACAGAGAGGTCAAATAATTTGCCTAAGGTCTCATAGCTAGTAAATAGTAGGACTTGAATTTGAACGCAGGTTGATTCCAGTGCCTACCACATAACCACTACACTGTACTGCCTGTCTGTGTGCATATGGACTCTGTTGGAGTATTTTCCTTTTATTTTATTTTTAGCCAGGAGAATATATTAATGTATTAGTTGTAAAATTTGAAAAACTTTAAGGATATCAGGTAAACAAGGAATTATTATTTTTTAATTATTTTTATTTATTCATTTTAGAGGAGAGAGAGAGAGAGAGAGAGAGAGAGAGAGAGAGAGAAGGGGGAGGAACAGGAAGCTTCAACTCCCATATGTGCCTTGACCAGGCAATCCCAGGGTTTTGAACTGGCGACCTCAGCGTTCCAGGTCAATGCTTTATCCACTGCGCCACCATAGGTCAGGCAAGGAGTTATTATTAATAAATAAAAGCAAGGTCCAGAACACCAGGAATAATAGTAGGCTACTATGGTAAGTAGGCAGGTAGGAGGGAAGGTCTGCTTACAAATGTATAAACTATCTTTGGAAGGACACACAAGAAACAGTAATGGCAGTCACCTCCTTATGGCTAGAAGAGAAGGTGAGAGAGAGACTGATTTTTCCTGAATATTTTTTTGTGGTTTTGAAAGGGTTGAGAGAATGATGTTACCAAAATGGTAAATAGGAGTTTGTTTTTTTTACCATCTTTCCCCTAAAGAACATCAATTTTGAAAATCACCCATGGCTGAGAAGTCCAGAAATCCAGCAGAGAATTTCCAGCACAGCTCTGGAGAAAAAAAAAAAAAATTGAGATCGGATGCATTGAAGAGAAACACTGAAGAGTTCTGTACAGCTGGGGGTGGAGGAAGGAGAAGCTGGGAGAATAGCAGCCAGGGCTCTCAGAAAGCATTACAGAAACCCAGATCCTGCCAAACACATCACGGACATCAGGAAGATTGAGTACGAACCACTAGATGGAATGCCTTGCATCTACAGCACTCTGTACACCTCACCCACACCCACCCCCACCCCATGACTGGCTTCCTGTGCACACTATTGAGGGCTGTTGGAGTGAGTCTTTGCAGATGGCTAGTGGGCATGTGAAGAAAATCAGCCAACTCTGTGGGATTGGGATAAAGTACACAAATCTAAGCATTCAGCAAAGCACTAGGGAAAGCAAAAAAGAAGCTGTCAGCATTTGGTCTGGCTTTTCAAGGCTGAGAGAAGACATACAATCTTAAGAATCCCCCTCCCCAAGAGAGAACAAGAATTGTGGTGCTGGTGTATCCATAGAAGGGTTCTGAGAAAGCCTCAGAATCCCTACCAGGGCTGACTGAGGGTATTTCTTACCTGAAGCCAGTCAGTAAGACTGGAGGAGGTGACTGATTCTACAAATGTGAAGGCAGCAATGCAAGACTTCAAGGAACATGAAAAATCAAGGAAGCATGCCACCACCAAAGGAACACTATACTTTTTCCAGTCTCCAACCCCAAAGAAATAGAAATCTGTAATTTGCCTGATAAGAATTTTAAATAGGTGTTTTAAGGAAGCTCAGTGAGCTACAAGAAAACAATTTAATAAAATCAGAAAAACAATATACAAACAAAATGAGAAGTTTAACAGAGATAGAAATTATTTTTAAAAAGCCAAACAGAAATTCTGGAGCTGAAGAGTAAAGTGAATAAATTGAAAAATGAGATAGAAAGCACCACCAGCAGTTTTGGTCTGAAAAGAATCTGTGAAGTAAAAGAAATGGGCAGGGGCGGGGCAAAAGCCCGAAATCAGGCGGAGACCCACAGCCGAGCAGAGGTGTTCACCCCTGCCCTCAGGGCGAAGCATAACACCACCCGCGGGGGCGGGGCGAAGGCCAAGGCCACCGAGGCTTGTACACCCGAGCTTGTGATCACAGCCACTCCCGTGAAGGAGAAGCAGAAACCACAGCAACAGCCCCAGTGGGCAGGCACCGGCAATGCCCATACCTGAATGCCCTAGGCAGCAACAGCAGAGGGGGTGGCGGGCCTGCAGACAGACCACACCTAGGGAACACAGAGGCCACACTCAGTGGCCAAAACCTTCTTTTACACAGACAAAATGGAAGGCAGAGAAATGCAACACAAATGAATCAAGAGAAATCCCCAGAAAAGGACCTGAATGAGTCAGATATAACCAAACTACCAGATGCAGCCTGACCAGGTGGTGGCGCAGTGCATAGAGTGTCAGACTGGGATGTGGAAGGACCCAAGTTTGAGACCCCGAGGTCGCCAGCTGGAGCGCAGGCTCATCTGGTTTGAGCAAAGCTCACCAGCTTGGACCCAAGGTCGCTGGCTCCAGCAAGGGGTTACTCGGTCTGCTGAAGGCCTGCGGTCAAGGCACATATAAGAAAGCAATCAATGAACAACTAAGGTATCACAATGCGCAATGAGAAACTAATGATTGATGCTTCTCATCTCTCCGTTCCTGTCTGTTCCTGTCTATCCCTCTCTCTGACTCTCTGTCTCTGTAAAAAAATAAAAAAATAAATAAAAATAACCAAATTACCAGATGCAGAGTTTAAAATAACGATTTTTAGGATGCTCAAAGATATTAGAACAATAAATGGTCATTATGAATACCTAAATAAAGAGATAGCAAATATAAAAAAGGACATTGAAATAATAAAAATGAATCAGTCAGAAGTGACAAATATAATACCAGAAATGAAGAACACAATGGAAGGAATTAAAAGCAGGATGGGCCTGACCTGTGGTGGCACAGTGGATAAAGCATCGACCTGGAAATGCTGAGGTCGCCAGTTCGAAACCCTGGGCTTGCCTGGACAAGGCACATATGGAAGTTGATGCTTCCAGCTCCTTCCCCCTTCTCTCTCTCTGTCTCTCTCTCCTCTCTCAAATGAATAAATAAAATAAAAATTAAAAAAAAAAAAGCAGGATGGATGAAGCTGAGAATCGAATCAGCGAGTTAGAGAACAAGATAAATGAAGGCATGGAAGCAGAGCAGAAAAAAGAAAAGAGACTCAAAAAGTCTGAGGAAACTCTAAGAGAGCTCTGTGAAAACATGAAGAGAAATAACATCCGCATCATAGGGGTTACTGAAGAAGAAGAAGAGAAAGAACAAGGGATAGAGACTTTGTTCAAACATATCATAGCTGAAAATTTCCCTCAATTAAGGCAGGAAAATGTCTCACAAGTTCAAGAAGCACAGAGAACTCTATTAAAGAGAAACCCAAAGAAATCAACACCAAGACACATCATAATTAAAATACCAAAGCTAAGTGATAAAGAGAAAATATTAAAAGCTGATAGAGAAAAAAAGACTATCACCTACAAAGGAGCCCCCATAAGGATGACTTCCAACTTCTCAACAGAAACACTTGAGGCCAGAAGGGAATGGCAAGAAATATTCTAAGTAATGCAGAACAAAAGCCTATAACTAAGACTACTTTATCCAGCAAGGCTATTGTTTAAAATTGAAGGAGAAATAGGCCCTGGCTGGTTGGCTCAGTGGTAGAGTGTCGGCCTGGCGTGGAGTCCCAGGTTCAATTCCCGGCGAGGGCACACAGGAGAAGCGCCTATCTAGTTCTCCACCCCTCCCCCTCTCCTTCCTCTCTGTCTCTCTCTTCCCCTCCCGCAGCCAAGGCTCCACTGGAGCAAAGTTTGCCCGGGCGCTGAGGATGGCTCTGTGGCTTCTGCCTCAGGTGCTAGAATGGCTCTGATTGCAGCAGAGCGACGCTCCAAGATGGGCAGAGCATCGCCCCCTGGTGGGCATGCTGGGTGGATCCCAGTCAGGCACATGTGGGAGTCTGTCTGCCTCCCCATTTCCAGGTTCAGAAAAATACAAAAACAAAAACAAAAATAAAAATTGGAGAAATAAAAAGCTTTCCAGACCAAAAAAAACCTCAAGGAATTCACTACAACCAAACCAATGCTGCAAAAAATGCTAAGGGACCTGTTGTAAACAGATCAAAGGAGAAAAAGAATATAGCAAAAGAGGAATACAGTTTTAAAGAATAAAATGGCAATTAACAACTACATATCAATAATAACCTTAAATGTAAATGGATTAAATGATCCAATCAAAAGACACAGGGTAGCTGCGTGGATAAGAAAACAGGACTCATACGTATGCTGTCTACAAGAGACACGCCTTAAAACAAAAGATGCACATAGACTGAAGATAAAAGGATGGAAAAAAAAATATTTCATGCAAATGGAAATGCAAAAAAGCTGCGGTAGCAATACTTATATCAGACAAAATGAACTTTAAAACAAAGGCTATAGTAAGAGATAAAGAAGGTCACTACATAATGATAAAGGGAGCAATCCAACAGGAAGATATAATCATTATAAATATCTATGCACCTAATATGGGAGCACCTAAATATATAAAGCAGACTTTGATGGATTTAAAGGGTGAGATCAACAGCAGTACTGTAATAGTAGGGGATTTCAATACCCCACTAACATCACTAGATAGATCTTCAGAACCTTTCACCCTAAAGCAGCAGAATATACATTCTTTTCAAGTGCTCATGGTACATTCTCTAGGATAGATCACGTTAGGGCACAAAAGCAGTCTCAACAAATTTAAGAAGATTGAAATCATATTGAGCACTTTCTCTAATCACAATGGCATGAAACTAGAAATCAACCACAACAGAAAAACTGAAAAATACTCAAATACTCAAATAAATAGCATGTTATTAAATAACGAATGGGTTAACAATGAGATCAAAGAAGATATAAAAAAATTCCTAGAAACGAACTATAATAAGCATACATCAACTCAAAATTCATGGGACACAGCAAAAGCAATCTTGACAGGGAAGTTCATAGCATTACAGGCATACCTTAAGAAGCTAGAAAAAGCTCAAATAAACAACTTGACCCTGCATCTAAAAGAACCAGAAAAAGAACAGCAAGTAAAGCCCAGAGGTAGTAGAAGGAAGGAAATAATAAAGATCAGAGCAGAAATAAATGACATAGAGGCTAAAGAAACAATACAGAGGATCAATGAAACCAGGAGCTGTTTCTTTGAAAAGGTAAACAAGATTGATGAACCTTTAACCAGACTCACCAAGAGAAAAAGAGAGCTCAAATACATAAAATTAGAAATGAGAGTGGAGAAATAACAACTGACACAGCAGAAATACAAAGGATTGTAAAAAATTTAAAAATACACTGGTAAAGGGCCTGACCTGTGGTGGCGCAGTGGATAAAGCGTCGACCTGGAATGCTGAGGTCGCCATTTTGAAACCCTGGGCTTGCCTGGTCAAGGCACATGGGAGTTGATGCTTCCTGCTCCTCCCCCCTTTCTCTCTCTCTCTCCTCTAAAATGAATAAATAAATAAAAATTTTAAAATACACTGGTAAAGGTAAGTATATAGTTAAATTCAAGTACAATCAATTCTTGAACACAGGTTTGAACTGTGCAGGTCTACTTATATGCAAAATTTCCAACATATGTATAGTTGACTTTCCAAATTCCAGAGTTTCACATCTACAGATTCAACCAACTGTGGTCCAAAACAGTAATTTCAATGTGAAGGGCTGACTTTAGTTATATCAATACATAGATTTTCTACCACACAGAGCGGGGGAGGGCATCAGTGCCCCAATCACTGAATTGTTCAAGGGTCAACTGTACTTTAACTTTTTTTTTTTTTGTATTTTTCTGAAGCTGGAAACGGGGAGAGACAGTCAGACAGACTACTGCATGCGCCCGACTGGGATCCACCCGGCACGCCCAACAGGGGGCAACGCTCTGCCCACCAGGGGGCGATGCTCTGCCCCTCCGGAGCATCGCTCTGCTGTGACCAGAGCCACTCTAGCGCCTGGGGCAGAGGCCAAGGAGCCATCCCCAGCGCCCGGGCCATCTTTGCTCTAATGGAGCCTTGCTGCGGGAGGGGAAGAGAGAGACAGAGAGGAAGGAGGGGGGGGTGGAGAAGCAAATGGGCGCTTCTCCTATGTGCTCTGGCCGGGAATCGAACCCGGGTCCCCTGCACGCCAGGCCGACGCTCTACTGCTGAGCCAACCGGCCAGGGCCTCAACTGTACTCTGTACTTTAATAAGTGTGTGTTAATTACTTAACTCTAGTATAAAGATGAAAAAACAACAGTATTAAAATAACTATAGCTACAATAATTTAATGGATGCACAATATAAAAAGATATAAACTGTGGCCCTGGCCAGTTGGCTCAGTGGTAGAGCGTCGGCCTGGCGTGCGGAAGTCCCGGGTTCGATTCCCGGCCGGGGCACACAGGAGAAGCGCCCATCTGCTTCTCCACCCCTCCCCCTCTCCTTCCTCTCTGTCTCTCTCTTCCCTTTCCGCAGCCGAGGCTCCATTGCAGCAAGGTTGGCCTGGGCGCTGGGGATGGCTCCTCGGCCTCTGCCTCAGGTGCTAGGGTGGCTCTGGTCGTGACAGAGCGATGCCCTGGATGGGCAGAGCATTGCCCCCTGGTGGGCATGCCGGGTGGATACCGGTCGGGCGCATGCGGGAGTCTGTCTGACTGCCTCCCAGTTTCCAGCTTCAGAAAAATACAAAAAGAAAGTAAAAAAAAAAAAAAAAAAGATATAAACTGTGACATCAAAATATAAAGTGGGGGGGAGTATAAGGGTACAGTTTTTGTATGCAGTGGAAGTTATCAGCAACTTTATTGAATTTATTAGTTCTAACACTTTTTTCAAGGAGTCTAGGGTTTTTTATACATAAGATCATCTTCAAATAGAGACAATTTTACCTCTTCCTTTCTGATCTGGATGATTTTGTCCTGCTCTTCCTTTTCCTCTTCTTCCTCCTTTCTCCTTCTTTCTTCTCTTTCCTCTTCTTCTTCCTTCCTCCTCCATCATTTTCCTTCCTCCTCCCCTCCCCTTCTTTTTTTTTTTTTTGCCTAATTGCTTTGGCTAGAACTTCTAATACTACGTTAATGGGAGTGATGGAGCAGGCACCCTTGTCTTGGTCCTGATCTTAGAGGAAAGGCTTTCCACTTTTGATGCTGAGGCTTTGTCATACATGGCCTTTATAATACTGAGGTATGTTCCTACTATACCCAGATATTGAGTTTTTATCATAAAAAGATGTTGAATGTTGTCAAATACTTTTTCTTCATCAATTGAGATAATTTTATTGTTCATCTTTTAATATAGTGTAATGTAGTGGTCCTGGGCCACGGACCGGTTTAATGTCAGAAAATATTTTCACAGACTGGCCTTTAGGGTGAGACGGATAAATGTATCACGTGACCGAGACAAGCATCAAGAGTGAGTCTTAGATGGATATAACAGAGGGAATCTGGTCATTTTTAAAAAATAAAACATCATGCCTGACCTGTGGTGGTGCAGTGGATAAAGCGTCAACCTGGAAACAGAGGTTGCCGGTTCAAAACTCTAGGCTTGCCTGGTCAAGGCACATATGGGAGTTGATGCTTCCTGCTCCTCCCCCCTTCTCTCTCTCTCTCCCCTCTCTATAATGAATAAAAAAATAAATAAAACATCGTTCAGACTTAAATATAAATAAAATGGAAGTAATGTAAGTTATTTATTCTTTCTCTGCGGACCGGTACCAAATGGCCCACGGACCTCTACTGGTCCGTGGCCCGGGGGTTGGAGACCACTGGTGTAATGGGAAGGTGCTAGCTATGGAGAAGTCAACACTCACATTCATAGGTGGGATGAGTTCTTCCATCTGGAGGCACATCATGTTTGGTTGTTGCTCTTTTGGTGATTTTTGCAGCCCTGATATAAGGCTTAAGATTCATTAGGGAGTTGCAAATGCAAGAGGATTATTCTAATCCTCTTTCCTTGTTCAATTATTGTCTGGAATACCAGGTTTCTTTTTTTTCTTTTCTTTCTTTCCTTCCCTCCCTCCCTCTTTCTTTTTTTTTTTTACAAAGTAATAGAAAACTCTACTGTAAAGCTAAATTCAATCCTGTAAAATGTGGGGTCATGTTGAGTTGAAAACAATGATAAGGGTATAATTTTATATCCAAATTCACAGCATCAGTTTTACCAAATTCCTCATGGTGCAGTGGACAGAACGTTGACCTGGAATGTGAGGTTTCCAGTTCGAAAGCCTAGGCTTGCCTGACCAGGCGGTGGCGCAGTGGATAGAGCATCAAACTGGGATGCAGAGGACCCAGGTTCAAGACCCCGAGGTCGCTGGCTTGAGCGCTGGCTCCAGCAAGGGGTTACTCAGTCTGCTGAAGGCCCGCGGTCAAGGCGCATATGAGAAAGCAATCAATGAATTAAGATGTTGCAACGCGCAATAAAAAACAAATGATTGATGCTTCTCGTCTCTCTCCATTCCTGTCTGTCTGACCCTGTCTATCCCTCTCTCTGACTCACTGTCTCTGTAAAAAATAAATAAATTAAGAAAGCCTAGGCTTGCCAGGTCAAGGCACATGAAGCAACTACAAGTTGAATGCTTCCCCTCCCCATCCACCGCCTTTCTCTCCCCCCACCCAATTGATAAATAAAATCTTAAAAAAACCCAAAATCTTCATCAAATCAAATATATACAATAAGTTTTTACCAGATGAGTACCTCGAGTCTGCAGAGACCCCCTAGTTAGAGCAGATGCAGCTGGAGAGTGAGGAGTCTAGGAGCCTTCCCCAAAAAGCCTGAATCAAAATCCCAAGTCGGCCCTGGCCGGTTGGCTCAGCGGTAGAGCGTCGGCCTAGCGTGCGGAGGACCCGGGTTCGATTCCCGGCCAGGGCACACAGGAGAAGCGCCCATTTGCTTCTCCACCCCTCCGCCGCGCTTTCCTCTCTGTCTCTCTCTTCCCCTCCCGCAGCCAAGGCTCCATTGGAGCAAAGATGGCCCGGGCGCTGGGGATGGCTCTGTGGCCTCTGCCTCAGGCGCTACAGTGGCTCTGGTCACAATATGGCGACGCCCAGGATGGGCAGAGCATCGCCCCCTGGTGGGCAGAGCGTCGCCCCTGGTGGGCGTGCCGGGTGGATCCCGGTCAGGCGCATGCGGGAGTCTGTCTGACTGTCTCTCCCTGTTTCCAGCTTCAGAAAAATGGAGAAAAAAAAAAAAAAAAAAAAAAAAAAAAATCCCAAGTCAAAATCCAGACAAAACAGCAGAAAATCTGCCTGATCAGGCAGTGGTGCAGTGGAGAGAGCATTGTTCTGGGACGCAGAGGACCCAGGTTCAAAACCCCCAGGTTGCCAGCTTGAGCGCAGGATTGCTGGCTTGAGCATGGGATCATATACATGACCCCATGGTTGCTGGCTTGAGCTCAAAGGTCGCTGGCTTAAGCAAGAGGTCACTGGCTCCGCTAGAATCCCTTCCCTGCTCCCATGAAGGCACATATGAGAAAGCAATCAATGAACAACTAAGGTGCCACAATGAAGAATTGATGCTTCTCATCTCTCTCCCTTCCTGTCTGTCTGTCCCTATCTCTTTGTCTCTCTGGCTGTCCTGCTGACAGGTTTGATATATATATTTTGGACTGTTTCTGTATGGCAATTCTCCTGGAGCATTGGGAAAGAACATTTTCAAATGACATTCAATCATTACTATGATCAACATAAAAGAGGCTCAGAACACAGAAATTATACAGTGTATAAGACTGCTTATCAGATATTAAATATTGCTAATTTCTCAGGAATACTAATAGTATGATTATGTTTTAAAAAACATGTATCTCTAAGAGATACATATACTTATTTCTAGATAAACTATGATCTCTAAGATTTTCTTTAAAATTATCTAGAGGGAAGAGGCGTCATTTGTTGATAACTTGAAGTTAGGTGAGGTACATTCGTGTTTTTGTTTTATTTAGTGAGAAAGAGAGAGAGAGAGAGAGAGAGAGAGAGAGAGAGAGATATTGAGGGACAAGCAGGCAGGAAGGAAGACACAGAAGCATCAACTCCTAATTGCAGCACCTTAGCTGTTCATTGATTACGTTCTCATGTGCCTTGACTGGGGGGCTTCAGCTGAGCCAGTGACCCCTTGCTCAAGCCAGCGACCTTGGGCTCAAGCCAGAGACCATGGTGTCTATGATCCCACTCAAGCTGGTGATCCCACAGCTCAAGCCGGATGAGTCCATGCTCAAGCTGGCAACCTCAGGGTTTTGAATCTGGGTCCCTAGCATCCCAGGCTGATGCTCTATTCACTGTGCCACTGCCTGGTCAGGCCATATGTGTTTTTATTATATTATTTTCATGTAGCTCAAAAATTGTCTAAAAAAAGTTTTAAAATTATACAGGTAATTAAAGGAACATACAGACTAATTTAGTACATACAGGGGCTTGAGGCTAACTTGTATAATTATTCACTCTATTGTCTGGCACAGAGGAGGTAGTCTAATTTTTTTTTTTTTTTTGTATTTTTCTGAAGTTGGAAATAGGGAGGCAGTCAGACAGATTCCCGCATGCGCCCGACCGGGATCTACCCGGCATGCCCACCAGGGGGCGATGCTCTGCCCATCTGGGGCATCGCTCTGCTGCAACCAGAGCCATTCTAGCGCCTGAGGCAGAGGCCACAGAGCCATCCTCAGCGCCCGGCCAACTTTGCTCCAATGGAGCCTTGGCTGCGGGAGGGGAAGAGAGAGACAGAGAGGAAGGAGAGGGGGAGGGGTGGAGAAGCAGATGGGAGCTTCTCCTGTGTGCTCTGGCCGGGAATCGAACCTGGGACTCCCGCACGCCAGGCCGAGGCTCTACCACTGAGCCAACCCAGGGCTGAGGTGGTCTAATTTTGATAAAACAAAAATTAAAAACAAAACAAAAAAAAAACAAAAATACTCACTTTGAGCCCCTCTTACTGGTCCAGTACTTTTTCCAACCCAGCTTCTTGCCCAATCATCCAGCTCTTTTACATTTACACAGCCTTAAGCTTTTCCAACAAATATTTATTACAGTTAAGCCATGATTCATGATCTTAGGGTGGGGTGTACCCAGGTCCCCCTTCAGCTCCCTGGGAGAAGGATGGAGGACACAGGACGAGTGAGGTGCAGGCAAGTTCAGATCTTCCCAGGAAATGTGCCTTCTGCCCGGCGGTCATCCCAAGCTGACACCTGTGGAAAGACAGCCAGTGTTACTCCCCTCCGCCTTGGGGAAACCAGATGGTAGACTTCTTTCTCTTCCTCACTCTGCCCACCTGTTCATTTCTTCAGTCAGTTAACAACCTGAGTACCTACACTGTTCCAGGAGCTGGGGAACCAGCAAGTGACCCTGAAAGACAAGAATCACTGTCCTGAATGAGCTAATGCAAGCTGAACCATTGAGGGGCTGTGGGGGAGGAGCAGTAATGCACAGAAAAATCCCAGACTCACTGCAGGGCTGTCCATGGGGAGATATGTAAGGTACAGAGCTTCAGGGCTGTCCATGGGGAGATATGTAAGGTACAGAGCTTCAGGAGAGTGGCTGTGCCGTGATTCAGGAACCCCAGTCAACACTCAATGATGTTTGTCAGAATAGAGAAAAGAAGGAATACTAGGCAGCTGTGAAAAAGGTAAGGCTGGCCTGACCAGGCGGTGGTGCAGTGGATAAAGCATCAGACTAGGATGCGGAAGACCCAGATGAGCGTGGGCTCATCTGGTTTGAGGAAAGCTCACCAGCTTGGACCCAAGGTCACTGGCTCCAGCAAGGGGTTACTCGGTCTGCTGAAGGCCTGTGGTCAAGGCACATATGAGAAAGCAATCAATGAATAACTAAGGTGTTGCAATGAAAAACTGATGATTGATGCTTCTCATCTCTCTCCGTTCCTAGTTTCTGTCTGTCTGTCCCTATCTATCCCTCTCTCTGTCCCTGTAAAAAAAAAAAAAGAAAAGAAAAAGGTAAGGTTGATCTATGCTCCAGCATGCATGGATCTCCAAGATACAATTGAGTGCAAAAAGGTGCTAAAAGGAATATAATGGGATGCTAGGGATGATCACAAATGTAGGAATACACATAAAACATGATGAAAAGGCTGATATCATCACACTGTTAACACTCCCCAGAATTAACACCTTGTTCCTTATGGACCCTCCTATAGGCAGTTAGATGCATATTCATTTATAAAAAAAATTTTATTTTATTTATATTTTTAATAGTTTATTTATTCATTTTAGAGAGAAGTGAGAAAGAGAGAAGAGGAAGATCAGGAAGCATCAACTCCCATATATGCCCTGACCAGGCAAGCCCAGGGTTTCGAACCAGCAACCTTAGTGTTCCAGGTCAACACTTTATCCACTGTACCACCATAGGTCAGGTGCATATTCATTTACACACACACACACACACACACACACACACACACACACACACACAAATTTATATGCTATATAGCAGAGGCAATGAATAAAAACATGGATATGGAAGACTAAAGCTTAATATCCACTTCATCACTGCTGTGACCATAGGCCTGTTTCCAATACTATAAAATGAGGATACTAATAATAGTATCTATACCTCATCCCATAAAGTACTTACAATGCAGCTACCCATACAGTAAGTGCCGTGTATGTGCCTATTTTATTTATACACACATATGTATCACAAATACCCTGTACTTTAAAAAATACACACACAAACACACACAAATTGGACCATACTATATATACTGTCCTGCAACTTGCTTTTTTCCACAAGTCTCAAGAGCTCTTTCTGTATTCTGTCCTGTAGATCAAGATAAATGTATCATTTACCTAACTCGGGTTTTTCTCAATGTTCTCCATTACAAAAAACTGCAGTGTACATCTTTGTATACAAACATTTTTGTAGGCATGTAGAGTATGATTTTTTTCTATTTTTGAAAAATATGCCACATCTAGAATATGATTTTTTTCCTTGTGAAATATCTTGCCAAACTGATCTCGAAAGTGACTGGATCATTCTGTAGACCCACTAACACTTAGCACTATCAACCTTTATCATTCTTGACCAGACTGCAAGGTAAAAAACAAGCATGCCTCTGTTGTTTTAAGCAGCATTTTCCTGGGGATAAACAACTTGTCATGTCTGGGATTTATCTGGATTCCCTCATACTGGACTTGTACTGTCTTTAAGTATAAACTTCTTAGTTGCTGGGTTTATATCTTCACCCCCTTTAAAATGAAAAGATCAGGCTGATGTGGTCCTTTGGCAAACCACCTTTTGTCCAATAATCCCTCTTCATGGAAAAGAAATTAAGGAAAATTTTCAACTAGAGGGGAATAATATCTTGCATATCAAGTTATCATTTAAAATAATAAAAAAAGAATGAGTCCAGCCAAAGGGGAAGGGAATATTTTTTAACTATTAAACCTGATTGCTACTCAATAATTGAACATACTGCCCTGAAATGAAAATCGGACTGCCATGCATGTTAAGTAAAAAAAAAAAGCGAAGTTCAGAGCAGTACCTATAGTATGATCCATATCTATGTAATATAAAAGTATATAAAAACACACCTACACACACACATCCATTAGCACACAGAAAAGGAAGTGGAAGATTTATACCAAATTCTAGGAAAGTTAATTTTAGGTCTCAGAAGGGGTGACTTGGGGGCTTTCATTGCCTCCAGTATATACAAATCTCTCATTCTGAAGCCAATGCTATTTTCTATGAAGAAATAAATTTTTTTTAAAAGTTGATGTGAGAGAGGACGGGAGTGAAAACAGAAACGTCAATCTGTTCCTGCATGTGCCCTGACTGGGGATCAAACCTGCAACTTTGCATACTGGGAGGATGCCCTAACCAACTAAACTATCCAGCCAGGGCATAAACTAAAGTTTTTTTTAAAAAAACAAGTTTTATTTTACTTTTTACAGAGACAGAGAGTCAGAGAGAGGGATAGACAGGGACAGATAGATGAGAAGCATCAATCATTAATTTTTCTTTGCGCGTTCCAACACCTTAGTTGTTCATTGATTGCTTTCTCCTATGTGCCTTGACCATGGGCCTTCAGCAGACTGGGTAACCCCTTGCTCGGGCCAGCGACCTTGGGTCCAAGCTGGTGAGCTTTTGTTCAAACCAGGTTCAAGGTCGCTCAAGATGGCGACCTTGGGGTCTCGAACCTGGGTCCTCTGCATCCCAGTCTGATGCTCTATCCACTGTGCCACCGCCTGGTTAGGCAACTAAAGATTTTTTTTTTTTTTTTGCATTTTCTTTTCTGAAGCTGGAAACAGGGAGAGACAGTCAGACAGACTCCCGCATGCGCCCGACCGGGATCCACCCGGCACGCCCACCATGAGGCGACGCTCTGCCCACCAGGGGGCGACGCTCTGCCCATCCTGGGCGTCGCCATATTGCGACCAGAGCCACTCTAGCGCCTGGGGCAGAGGCCACAGAGCCATCCCCAGCGCCCGGGCCATCTTTGCTCCAATGGAGCCTTGGCTGCGGGAGGGGAAGAGAGAGACAGAGAGGAAGGCGCGGCGGAGGGGTGGAGAAGCAAATGGGCACTTCTCCTATGTGCCCTGGCCGGGAATCGAACCCGGGTCCTCCGCACGCTAGGCCGACGCTCTACCGCTGAGCCAACCGGCCAGGGCCCAACTAAAGATTTTTTTAAACTAGAAAGTAAAAAAGAGTTGGGAAAAAAGTCTTAAACGCTCATGTAGAAAAAGTGCTATACTGTGGGAGACAGGCTATAAGCTGACAAAGTCCTTGCAGCCCTTTTTTATATTTTTTGTTTGATTGAGTTGCTAAAGATAATCTATATTCCCTTCCTCTTACCCTTTGTTCGAGGAACTGCTAGTTAAGATGTTATGCATGACTCTGTATCAAAGAATTCCTTGCTAACGTTCCAGGTAATACCGCACACCCCAGTCTCTAGCAAACCGCTTTGTTCTCTGCATTATAAAATAAAGCTGACTGCAAATATTGGAGCTCTTGTAGGTCATCACCTACAGAGACCGCCAGATCCCACTTTGTCTCTGTGTTTATTTCTTCACCCCCCACTGTTCTCACTCAGGACTGGACCTGGTCCCCGACACTCCACTCCTGCCCCCACTCCTCCCAAAATATACAAACTGAGATACGAGACTAAAAATCCACATAGAGTCTGACCAGGCGGAGGTACAGTGGATAGAGTGTCGGACTGGGATGCGTAGGTCCCAGGTTTGAGACCCCGAGGTCTCTAGCTTGAGCACGGGCTCATCTGGTTTGAGCAAAAGCTCACCAGCTTGGACCCAAGGTCACTGGCTTGAGCAAGGGGTTACTGGTCTGCTGTAGCCCCCCTGTCAAGACACATATGAGAAAGCAATCAATGAACAACTAAGGTGTCGCAACGAAAAACTAATGACTGATGCTTCTCATCTCTCTCCATTCCTGTCTGTCTGTCCCTATCTATCCTTCTCTCTGTCTCTGTAAAAAAAAGAAAAAAGAAAAAAAAGAAGAATAAAAATTATTAAAGCTGAAGTTTAAAAAAAATCCACACAGAAAACACTTGGAAGATGTGACAATGTTATTGGAGAAGTGAGGAGGATGAGAAACATTTATCTTTCCCTTCCACTATTTTTTAAGTTTCTGTGAATTGATTATATTGCTTAAAAAAAAAAAAAAAGAACCCAGCAGCAATAACAAAACACTTCTTTTTACTTCATCAAGTGTTTGAAATAAAGAAGCCAGGGCTGTGGGTATAAAGGGACCTGTGCGGAGTACATTTCTATCCACCTAACAGGGCAGACACAGGAAGCACCTGAGCCAGGAACCACACAATCTGATGCTCCCCAGGGAAGGACAGGCCCAGGTCCTAGACACTGGGGTGTGGGGAGCATCTGGGCCAAAAGCATGATCCTAACACCCTGTCCAGCACGCACCCAATGCAGGCCCTGAGGCTTGAGGTGGGATGTTAGACCAATGCATCATGTTAACCATGATCACCCAGGGTTATGACGAAATCCAGGGTACTCAGACACGAGACAGTGTGGTCAAAGAGGTAAGAGGAAAAGCAAGTGCGCTGAGGAAGAGTACCATTAAGGCAATTTGTTCTCCAAAAATAAGCTCCAAAGATGTACATCAAGGATGCTTAAAATACTAGAAAAGTAAAACATAATCTCCATCAAAAAGGGGATCAGTTAAATAAAAGCACCTGTAAGTTATTAAAATGAACAAGGCATTACCATAAACAAAATTCCAAGACAAACTGATAAGCTGAAGCAAGTCACAGACCAGAATATGCAGTATGAACCATTCATACACACAAAGCACCACAGGCTTACGTATAATAAATTTATAGAGAAAAGGGAATCAGTTAATAGTAGTTACCTGGGGGTTGGGGAACACAAGAAGGCTTCTACTTTTTATTTTACTGCTCTGTTCACATTTGTTGTTTTTTATTTTTTTAGATTTTATTTACTGATTTGGGGGGGAGAGAGAGAGAAAGTGGGGGAGAAGCAGGAAGCATCACCTCATAGCAGTTGCTTCTTGTTATGTGCCTGAACTGGACAAGCCCAGGGTTTCGAACTGGCGACCTCAGCGTTCCAGGTTGACACTTTACCAACTGTACAACCACAGGTCAGGCACACTTGTTTTTTTAAATGAGCACTATTACTTTTGCAATAGTAATATTTTGATTCTAAGACAAATGGTATTTTCATTTTAACATCTCTGAAATTATTATGCTTGCTACATTCATATCCGGCATTTAAAAGATCTAAACATCTCTCAAGGTTTCTTGCAGCTGATGGGGTCTTCGATTTGATAAAACAGGGTAATGTATAATAAAAACTCTTTATTGCCCTGGCCATTTGGCTCAGTAGTAGAGCGTCAGCCCGGCGTGTGGATGTCCTGGGTTCGATTCCCAGTCAGGGCACACAGAAGCGCTATCTACTTCTCCACCCTTCCCCCTCTCCTTTCTATCTATCTATCTCTCTCTCTTTCCCTCCTGCAGCCAAGGCTCCATTGGAGCGATGTTGGCCTGGGCTCCATGGCCTCTACCTCAGGTGCTAAAATGGCTCTGGTTGCAAGGGAGCAACACCCCAGATAGAGCATCGCCCCCTACTGGGATTGCCAGGTGGATCCCGGTTGGGCGCATGTGGGAGTCTGTATGTTGCTCTGCTTCCCGCTTCTCACTTCAGAGAAAATAAAAATCTTTACTAAAAAAGAAGCAGAAAATATTAAGTGGTGACAAAAAGTCTGGTTAGATCAGGCTAAAAGGACTTGTGACCATATATTTTAGAGATGTACACAGAAGCAGACGGGTAAAATGACATGTATGGGGGATTGACTTCAAAATACTTCAGCAGCCTGACTGGTGGTGGCGCAGTGGATAGCATCAACCTGGGGCTCTGATGTCCCAGGTTCGGAACCCGAGGTTGCTGGCTTAAGCAAGGCGTCACTGACTGCTGGAGCAGCCCAGTCAAGGCACATTTGAGAGCAATCAAGGAACAACTAAGGTGCCGCAACTATGAGTTGATGCTTCTTATCCCTCTCCCTTCTTGTCTCTCTCTCTCTCTCTTGCTTAAACAAACAAACAAAACCTTCAGCAAAGGAAAGAAGAAAAAGAAAAGGGACAGGATGAAAATTTAGAAAAATCTTGATATTATTCAACTTGGATAATGAGCATAATTATTCTTTTATTTTTATATATTTTTTAAGACTTTCTTTATTCATTTTAGAAAGAAAGAGCAAGAGAAAGAAAGGGGGGAGGAACAGGAAGCATCACTTCCATATGTGCCTTGACCGGGGAAGCCTGGGGCTTTGAACCAGTGATCTCAGCGTTCCAGGTCAACACTATCCACTGCGCCACCACAGGTCAGGCCTACCGTATTTCCCCATGTATAAGACGCACCCCTTTTCAAAAAAAAAATTGGGGTCTAAAAACTGGGTGCGTCTTATATAGTGGTTGTAGATATTTTACTTGCATTTCCTGCTTTTTCATGCAGATGAGAAGATGTATGTATTTTATGATGAATAAAACGAGTTTAATAACTTTATGTAATCCATTTCCCCCCCAAATTTTGGGCCTCAAAATTAAGGCGTGTCTTATACATGGGGAAATATGGTACTTTTATGAATATTTGAAAATGTTCATAATAAAAAAATGAAAGGATTGCACAAGATGGTGAATTCCACAGGTTCAGGGATGCAGCACTGAGTTATAATCTGTAGAGTGCATAAGTGAGACGTATTCAGCAAGAGCGCCGTGGTCACCTTGGCTGTGAGTCCAGAGTTGTTGAGAGTATTGGTGAAAGAAGGAAAGGGGGGCCTGACCAGGCGGTGGCGCAGTAGATAGAGTGTCGGACTGGGATGCGGAAGGATCCAGGTTCGAGACCCCAAGGTCGCCAGCTTGAGCGCGGGCTCATCTGGTTTGAGCAAAAAGCTCACAGGCTTGGACCCAAGGTCGCTGGCTCCAGCAAGGGGTTACTCGGTCTGCTGAAGGCCCATGGTCAAGGCACATATGAGAAAGCAATCAATGAACAACTAAGAAGTCGCAACGTGCAACGAGAAATTAATGATTAATTCTTCTCATCTCTCTCCGTTCCTTTCTGTCTGTCCCTGTCTATCTCTGCCTCTGTAAAAAAACAAAACAAAACAAAACAAAACAAAAAAAACATTAAAAGAAAGAAGGAAAGGGGGCCCTGGCCGGTTGGCTCAGTGGTGGAGTGTCGGCCTGGCGTGCGGAAGTCCTGGGTTCGATTCCTGGCCAGGGCACACAGGAGAGGCGCCCATCTGCTTCTCTACCCCTTCCCCTCTCCTTCCTCTCTGTCTCTCTCTTCCCCTCCCGCAGCCAAGGCTCCATTGGAACAAAGATGGCCCGGGCGCTGGGGATGGCTCCTTGGCCTCTGCCTCAGGCGCTAGAGTGGCTTTAGTCACAACAGAGCATCGCCACCTGGTGGGCGTGCCGGGTGGATCCCGGTCGGGCGCATGCGGGAGTCTGTCTGACTGCCTCCCCGTTTCCAGCTTCAGAAAAATACAAAAAAAAAAAAAAAAAAAAGGAAGGAAAAGGAAACAATTCTAGGAAGAAAAGGTCAAGTCCCATGGAAAGTGTGATGTCATCTTCCCTCTATTTCTCCCAGCTGAGCACCCACCAAGTCACCAAATTCCCCTCTCCTAAGACCCCACCCCAGCACCCCAACGGCCCCAGTAGGAGTCACTTACCCAGGATATGGGGCAAAGGGACTTGTACACACGTCGGTACCATTCGCACACAGAGACATCACCCCTTTTAGCAGTCATTGCCTTCTCACAGCGGTGGAAGTCTGAAAAAAAGGAAGGCAGGCTCAGCCCAGACAAAGGGCTAGAACAGTGGTCCCCAACCTTTTTTGGGCCACAGACCGGTTTAATGTCAGAAAATATTTTCATGGACAGGCCTTTAGGGTGGGACGGATAAATGCACAAAATAAAATTATGCGACCAGCGTAATAACTGTGGTATTTTTAAATATAATTGTCGAACTTACGAGACAAGCGTCAAGAGTGAGTCTTAGACAGATGTAACAGAGGGAATCTGGTCATTTTTTAAAAATAAAACATCATTCAGACTTAAATATAAATAAAACAGAAATAATGTAAGTTGTTTATTCTTTCTCTGCGGACTGGTACTGGTCCGTGGCCCGGGGGCTGGGGACCACTGGGCAGAACACCTTTTTTTTTTTTTGAGAGAAGCAGGAGAGACAGGAACATCAAGCTGTTCCTGTATGTGCCCTGACTGGGGAACTGAACCGGCAACCTCCATGTTCCAGGACAATGCTTCAAGCTACTGAGCTATCAGGCCAGGGCTTAATGTTTTTGGGGTTTTTTTTTATTCATTAATAGAGACAGAGCACGAGAGAGAGAGAGAGAGAGAGAGAGAGAGAGAAGAAAAGCATCCATTTGTTGTTCCACTCAGTCGTGCATTCATTGGTTGCTTCCCATGTGTGCCCTGACCCGGGATTGAACCTGCAACACCTTGCCGTTTCCAAACAATGCTCTTAACCAACTGAGCTAACTGGACAGGGCCTAGGACACATTTTTTTTTGTTGTTGTTGTTAATATTTTTTTTTTTGAAATAAATTTTTATTTTAATGGGGTGACATCAATAAATCAGGGTACATATATTCAAAGAACACATTTCCAGATTATCTTATCATTTAGTTCTGTTGCATACCCATCATCCAAAGAGAGATAGTCCTCCGTCACCCTCTATCCAGTTTTCTTTGTACCCCCACCCCGTAACCACTCCATGCCTGCCTAGGACACATTTTTGAATAAAACTCACAGATAGGCCCTGGCTGCTTGGCTCAGTGGATAGAGGGTCTGCCTGGTGTACAGATGTCCCAGATTCAATTTCTGGTCCGGGCACACAAGAGAAACGACCATGTGCTTCTCTCCCCTTTCTCTCCCCCTTCCCTTCCTCTTCTCCTCCGCATCCATTGGCTCAATTGGGTTGAGCATTGGCCTGGGTGCTGAAAATGGCTCTTTTGGTCCCAGTAATCACCCTTAGCTGCTAAAAATAGCTCGGTTGATTCAAGCACTGGCCCCTGATAGGGGCTGCCCGGTAGATCCTGGTCAGGGCACATGAAGGAGTCTATCTCCCCTCCTCTCTTTAAAAAAAAAAAAAAAGCTAGCTATACCTCACTAAATTGACTTTGCAACCCCTAGAGAACTGCTATACAACCTGAAAACTCTGAGGTGAGGGCTGATAGGGCAACATGAAGGGCACGTGTAGGGATTATGGAAATCCAGAGCCAGGGCAAGGGAAAGAGAAGACAGTCTTTTTTTAAAATAATTTCTTTTTTTTTAATTTATTGATTTTAGCCAGAGAGGAAGGGAGAGTGAGATAGGAACTTTGATCTGTTTCTGTATGTGCCCTGACCCGGGATCGAACCGGCAACCTCTGCACTTTGGGCTGATGCTCCAACCAAGGAGCTATCTGGCCAGGGGCAGGGGGAAGATAATCTTGATGCTAAGATGTTGGAATTCGAGAGTGAAAGGCAGGAGAGGAATAATCGGTTTTACAAATTACTTTTAATTATTAAAAGTAAGCAACTACTTTAAAAAACATTAATCCAGGTATTCCACTTCTGGGCATATTCCTTAGACAGAAAAGCATTTTCATGGACATCAAATTACATATATAAAAATGTATAGAGCAGCATCATTCATTCACAGGAGCCCTTAAGTGGAAACCACAGTGTCCATGAATAAACTGTGGAAACCTTCACAGCAATAAAAATGAGCAAACTGTATGTCACAGTGCAGATAATCTTCAGAACTATTATATTAAAAAATCCAAGCACAAGAAAATATATGCAGTATATAAAGTTCACAAAGAGGCAAACCTAAACATGGTGATAAAACCAAAATGTGACTGCCTTTAAGTCAGTGGGCTTACATCTCCAGAGGAGAGTAGGGCGCTGTGTTCAATACAGGGGGGTGCAGTAGGCAGGGGAGTTCAGAGTTCAAGCAATATCTACTTTTACCCAGGTTATGGTCAGAGTAACACAGGGCTTCACCTTGGAATTATTTACGTAGGCTGTACATTGTTTTCTGTACTTCCTGTATGTATGTTATAGCACACACACACAAGTAAATCTTTAAAAAAAAGAAATCATTGTAGGAACCAAAGTTTGTGACACTGGCCCAGGTCTTGAACACAGTTGGTGATAAGTAACCTAGGCCCTGTGAGGTGGGTTGTCCCAAAATAAAAAAGGCCTGGGATGCATATGGGTCCCCGAGACGGCAAGAGGTGAACAACTTCAGGTGTGGGAACAGGAGAAGCTATGCATTCCCCACCACCACCACGCCCTGCTTACCCAGATAGTTCTGCCAGCAGTTCCTGGTCTGGTTCTGGTTGGGGAAGCGGCTGTCAAAAGGGGCAGTCTGGTAGTTCTTGATTTTGGTCTTGATGTCTTCTGCCATGTTGCTGACTCCTGGAGGCAAAGAGAGGGGGTGTTTGCAGGGGTTCTATGGAGCCTGAACCTTGGCAAGTCAGCCCACCCAGGTCCAACGGGGTTGGGAGGAGCACAGATACAAAGACGGGCTGGGTGTAAATAAGCCACGATCCCTCCCCTCTTAACATACACACAAAGAGGTGAAGGGCAGGGCAAATCTGTACATCTAAATGTAAAAGTCACAGCAAGATCTGGAGGAAGGATCAAGTCCTTGGTAAAATCAGGCCTTATTTGTCGCAAAATAACATTAGCTAACACTTGAGTGCTTACTACACACAGGTGCTTTCCTATACTCCTATAGCTTTACTCCTACATCTGGTCTAATAAAAGGTAAGAACTATTGACATTACTATGACTGTTTCAGAGACAAGAGACAACTGGTGTCTAAATGATTTCTCAAGGTCATACAGCATACAAGTGGCGAAGCTGCACTCAATCATTGATATGACATACAATGCAAGAAATTCTTAATGTCTTTAATGCCATGAACTCTTCAGGGGTCTACAGACTCCTTTCTCAGAAAATGTTTAAATTCATTAAAAATTGCACAGGTTGGCCCTGGCCGGTTGGCTCAGTGGTAGAGTGTCGGCCTGGCGTGCAGAAGTCCCGGGTTCGATTCCCGGCCAGGGCACACAGAAGCGCCCATCTGCTTCTCCACCCCTCCCCCTCTCCTTCCTCTCCCGCAGCAAGGCTCCATTGGAGCAAGGATGGCCCGGGTGCTGGGGATGGCTCCTTGGCCTCTGCCCCAGGCGCTAGAGTGGCTCTGGTCGCGACAGAGCGACGCCCTGGAGGGGCAGAGCATCGCCCCCTGGTGGGCAGAGCATCGCCCCCCTGGTGGGCGTGCCGGGTGGATCCCAGTCGGCGCATGCGGGAGTCTGTCTGACTGTCTATCGTTTCCAGCTTCGGAAAAATACCAAAAACAAAACAAAACAAAAAACACCACCCACTAAAAATTGCACAGGCTCACAAAGAAAACCAGTTATATGTAGTTGAGGATTTATTAACTACCACAATTTTGAAGTAATCATGAGTGAAAACTTTGAGCTCTTTGCAACCACAATGTGATGTAAGATGACCTATGATTTTGATTATTAAAAAAGTCACAGCCTGACCAGGCGGTGGTGCAGTGGATAGAGTGTTGGACTGAAACGCAGAGGACCCAGGTTCGAAACTCTGAGGTCGCCAGCTTGAGCGCCAGCTCATCTGGTTTGAGCAAGGTTCACCAGCTTGAGCCCAAGGTCACTGGCTTGAGCAAGGGGTCACTCGGTCTGCTGTGGCACCCCCCCCCCAAAGCACATATGAGAAAGCAATCAATGAACAACTAAAGTGCCAATGAAGAACTGATGCTTCTCATCTTTCTCCTTCCTGTCTGTCCCTATCTGTCTCTCTCTCTGTCGAAAGAAATAAAGAAAGAAAAAAAAGAAAGAAAAGAAAAAAAAGTTACAGATGTTGGCTCTATCCGGTTGGCTCAGAGGTAGAGCACTGACCTATGTAAAGAAGTCCGGATTCAATTCTCAATCAGGGCACAAAGGAGAAGCGCCCATCTGCTTCTCCACCCCTCCCCCTCTCCTTCCTCTGTCCCTCTCTTCTCCTCGGGCACTGGGGATGGCTCCATGGCCTCTGCCTTAGGCGCTAGAATGGCTCTGGTTGCAACAGAGCAACGCCCCAGATGGGCAGAGCATTGCCCCCTGGTGGGCGTGCCGGGTGGATCCCGGTCGGGTGCATGCGTGAGTCTGTCTGCCTGCCTCCCCGCTTCCAACTTCAGAAAAATACAAAAATAAATAAATAAATAAATAATAATAAAAGAGAGTCACAGATGTTGCTAATACTCCTCAAGTTGTTGTATCCATGCCTAACTGAAGCAAATGCTATATTTCAATTAGAGAGTAGTAAAAATTCAGATGTGATTCCCACTGTTCGAGTACTAAATCCCTATGAATTTTATAGACTATGTGGACCTAGGGTTAAAAACCTCTACTATAATGTCTCTTATGAGGTGACACATCTTTCAACAGGGAATCTGAAAGTGCCTCTATTCTAGAGAATTCGAGGAGTCGTGGGGTTACACAGAGGTGCGCAAGCCGGTGTTAAATCGCAAGGTAGTGGTGGAGACCTGGGACACCAGGGTAGTCGGGGGCGGGTGGGGGAGTGAGTGGAAGGATGGGGGCTGGGGTTACAGAATACCAGCAGCTGGGGCACTGACGCGGTCGGAACAGTGATTTGGGGCGAGATCTTGAACCGCTATCTATGTGTAAAGGTGGATCGGGATGACACTGTGGGTCCTCCGATGTCCAAGGGGGAGCGGAGGGGCCACACACCAGGAAGCTAGGCTGCGGCCCGGGGAAGCTGCGGGGAGCCACGCCTGCGGCCCGATGATTAAGGGCACCGCAGTCCAAACTACTAAGTCCAAATAATGGTCTCTGGCTAATTATCTCTGAGCCTCAGTTGCCGCACTGTCAACAGGAACTGGGGGAGGAATAAATGAATTAATATAAGTCACTTGGAATGTTGCACAGCATTAAAAAATAATAACTGTTCGCTATGACTACTAATACAGCAGGACCCCAGGGCCCAGGGCAGCCGAACGCCGACGGCCGGAAACCTCACCTCGTTCTCAAGGAACCTAGGGTCCGGTTTCTTAGTCCCCCAAGGTGGGATGTCGGGTTCCCGAATCCTCGATACTCACCTCAAGACACCCCTGAAGCGGTTCGCAGCTCAATGTGACCCTCAGCAAAGACGCATCAGTCTGACCGGAAACGGAATTAAGGCGGACAGGAAGCCGGGAGAGGAGTAGGTGAGTTTGCCACCCGGCTAGAGCGCCCTCAGGAAGGCGGTCCCTGAGGCCATTAAAGTTACGCCCATTTATACGAACTCCAATCATCTATTGGGCTAAATAGCTGTTCATCATCATTCCAGGTCCAATCATGAGCATGCTATCACTTGGAAGCACTTCCTGCTGGGGTACGGGACACTGCCTAGGTTCAGGTTCTCATCCCTACTCTGGCTTTACCTAGGAAAGGAATTCTGTCCGGGTCCCTGGTCTGGCTCGAGTGGTGGGCCTGGAGAAGTACCCAAGAGGAAGTACTCTTATTCTTGCAAGTATTATTTATTGAATCAGGTACTTTTGTAAGGGTTGGGATGCATCCTTGAACAGACAACAATCCTGACTTTCATTGTATTTTGGGGTCAATTGTTAGGTTATTGAAAAGGAACAAGTATTTCTCCCAGGGTCATTTGTCATGTTAAGAGGAATGCCCAGCCTGACCAGGCGGTGGCTCAGTGAATAGAGCGTGGGGCTGGGATGCGGAGGACCCAGGTTTGAGACTCCAAGGTCGCCAGCTTGAGCACGGGCTTATCTGGTTTGAGCAAAGCTCACCAGCTTGGACCCAGGGTCGCTGTGTTGAGCAAGGGGTTACTCGGTCTGCTGTAGCCCCCCGGGCAAGGCACATATGAGAAAGCAATCAATGAACAACTAAGGTGTCACAACTAAAAACTGATGATTGATGCTTCTCATCTCTCTCTGTCCCTATCTGTCCCTCTCTCTGACTCTCTCTCTGTCTCTGTAAAAAAATAAAAAAATAAAGGAATGCCCAGACTCCACCTCCAAACCCTTGAAAGATTTGGGTGGCTGAGGACTCAGAAGTCAGTCCTGTGTCACAGAGAAGAGTCACAGAGAAGAGGGGTTAAGAATTAAAACTTAGTTCTGTGAAGGGTCTGGGAGAAATTGGTCCATCTGGGAAAATGTCAACTCTATTCTTCTGGACAGACTTGTCCTTGAGGCCTAGCTTTCTCTCATACCCATAGCTGGTCTATCAAGAAGTCCTGTGGACCTGGCCATTTGGTGGCGCAGTGGATAGAGTGTCGGACTGGGACACAGAGGACCCAGGGTCAAAACCCCAAAGTCACCAGCTTGAGCTTGGGCTCACCAGCTTGAGCATGAGGGTCACTGGCTTGAGCCCAAAGGTTGCTGGCTTGAGCATGAGGGTCACTCACTCTGCTGTAGCCCCCCCCCCCCCAGTCAAGGCACATATGAGAAAGCAGTCAATGAAAAACTAAGGTGCCACAAGGAATAATGGATGATTCTCATCTCTCTCCCTTCCTGTCTGTCTGTCTCTGTCTCTCTTTCTCTGTCACAAAAAAAGAAAGAAAAAAAAAAAAAGAAAAGAAAAGAAATTCTGTTGGCTCTGTCTTTAAAAATATACTCAGAATCTTCTGTCACATCTGGTTCAAGCCACCAGCTCCTCTAGGCTGGACTATTATAATAGCCCACTCCTTGCCTTCTGGCTTTATTTCTGTCCTCCAATCAGTCCACTCAGCCAGAGGGACCCTGTTAATGTTACAAAATGACGAGACCTCAATTCTTGTCTTTTTGAAGGAGAGAAGAGACAAAGTGCAACAAGTAAAGGAATAATTTATTGGGGGTGCAGGAATACACACTCAGAAGAGACTGAGAGTGTAAAGAAAAGGGGCCTTGGAGACAGGTTCAGGGGGTTAGCCCAGGACAAGCTGCTGCTGTCCATTGCTCCCTTGGTTGCAAGTCTCATAGGGTCCTTCAGAGCAGTGTTTTTTCAACCACCAGGGTGCTGGTCTGCTAAAGAGTGAACTACCCTGATGTTGTATGAAGATTATAGATCCAGTGATCTTAATTGAACTTGCTTATGCATAGGGTTATTTCTGCTTTAGTGGTTCCCAAAATAATTCTAATTTCACCTGCCCCCATGTGTAAAAAGACTGAAAACCACTGCCTTAAAGCTTAGGAGAAAGAGAAGCAAGGAAAACGCATCTAGTGGGGGAAGAAGAGCAAGGGGAGGAGACAGGGGAAGGGCAAGGGTACTTAGAAGGGAGAGCAGGCAGGGAAGGGTGGAAATCTTAGGGGAGCTACTAGGGCAAGATCTCAATAGAATATCAATTCTCCAGGTGTGTCCTTTTAGGGTTGTGGTCTTCACCGATTGGTTGGTGCCAGGGCAGGGTGTCATTAGTCAATACAGTTGATCTTGAGGTCAACCTCGGCATCACTTTTCTGGGCATGGATCTGAAACACAATTGTGGCCTAGATGTTATCCCTAGGACTGAGTGCTTAAGGGCTATACTCTGGCCCCCTTGTTCACTCCCCGGCTAAGGTGGTCTAACCGGCATGACTAGCAACATGCCAGGGAAGGAAAGCTTAGGGGAGAGTCTTTTTCTCTTGACCAGCAATATACTAGTGGAGGAAAGTTTACCCTGGAGCTAGATCCCTGTTTTCCTAGTTTTGCCTGCTGCTAGGCGCCTGGGGCTTTCTGCCCTGGTGACCTGTGCCTGGCCTATAGGCTCCTAACTGCCTACCACATTAACACCAGTTAGATAATTTCCCTTCCTTAGCCTAGAACCCCACCTTGGTGTCTGGTTTGAATTTTAGTTTAAAGTGAAGGTCCTTACAAGTGACCTACGCAGTTGGGACCTTTTTATATACCCTTATCTCTGTAAAAACTGATAAAGGAACCTTATTCAAAATGGAGTTGGGAAGCCCCGAAGGGAGAGCTCTCATGCACTGTACCATCCGTTGCAGCCTAATGAAAAAGGAAGAATTAACAAGGTCTGTTTCTCAACTTCTTGTCTGTGATAATAAGAACGGTCCTTTTCATCTGATTCAAAGGAGGACATTTTTCTCATGGGAATTTTGACCTGCTTAAAAAAAAAAAAAGGAAGATCCCTCCCTGTCCCAGCAACAACACAGTAACCACTGTGGCAGCCAATGAGAAAGCACTACAACCTCAAACTCTTGTTCCCCTCCAATGGACTTTTGTTCAAAACAACGCTCTCTAATTTCCTCCTAAAACCTAATAAAAGCTGACCTTCCTTTGTCTCTTTGGGCTTGCTTTGGACTTGCCTGTAGCTTGCTACAGTTTGCCTGTCCCAAATTGCAATTCCTCTGCTATTCCCTGATAAACTCACTTTCTCCCCCTTCTTTTCCACGTGAGAGGAGGGGAGTTAGAGAGACAGACTTCCACATGTGCCTTGACTAGGATTCACCTGGCAGCCCGTCTGGAGCCATGCTTGTAACTGAACTATTTTTAGCACCTGAGATGGAGGGTCCACAGAGCCATCCTCAGTGCCCAGGGCCGATGTGCTCGAAGCAATCAAGCCATGGCTGTGGGAGAAGAAGAGAGAGAGAGAAGGGGAGGAGGAAGGGTGGAGAAGCAGATGGTTGATGCTCCTGTGTGCCCTGACTGGTGATTGAACCTGGGTCATTCACACACTGGGCCAAAGCTCTACTACTGAGCCAACTGGCCAGGAACAAACTCACTTGTTTTTTTAGCTTGCCTCAGTTGCCTCTTTGTATAAGTCAACATATCTTACCAGTCCTTTCACTCCCACTGTTCCAGCCCAGGAGCTGGCCTCCTTAAAGGTCCTTAACCATGTAGGCTGTCTTCCCCTGAAGGGACTTTGCACTTGTCCACTTGGCCTAAAATGCTATTCCCACGGTTTGCTTCCTGCTTCACTTCCTTCAGGTTTTGCTCAAATGTCACGTTCCTGGTGAGCCCTTCTCAGACCAAATATTTGACGTTGCCATCTATTCAGTCTCTATCTCCCTTTCCTACTTTCTCCATAGTACTTATTTTCTCAGATATGATATCCTTTTATCGTGTTGACCTTCTTTTGTCTCCCTCAATATAATAGAAGATTGTAAAGGAGCAATTTTTGTTTTATTCACTATTGTATCTGCAGCATCTGAAATAGCAACTGGCACATAGAATACCCTATATTTGTTGTAGTGAGTTTGTGTAATAAAGAGCCTAGCCTGACCAGGTGGTGGCGCAATGGATAAAGCGTCAGACTGGGATGCGGAGGATCCAGGTTCAAGACCCCAAGGTCGCCAGCTTGAGCGCAGGCTCATCTGGTTTGAGCAAAGCTCACCAGCTTGGACCCAAGGTCTCTGGCTTGAGCAAGGGGTTACTTGGTCTGCTGAAGGCCCACGGTCAAGGCACATATGAAAAAGCAATCAATGAACAACTAAGGTGTCGCAATGAAAAACTGATGATTGATGCTTCTCATCTCTCTCCGTTCCTATCTGTCTGTCCCTATCTATCCCTCTCTCTGTCTCTGTAAAAATAAATAAATAAATAAAAATAGCCTAATGGAGACTGTATCAAAGCTGTGTGAAAGAGAAATGCTTTCATCCTCCTCTATGTCTGGTCTGCAAAGCTTCCCATCAACATTGTAATTATTTGTGGAACTACCTGTTTACATGCCTTCATTTACTTCCTTCAATGAGATCGCTCTAAAGGCCAAATCTTTTCCCTGCTTAACCCCTCCATGGCTCCCATGTGACCGCAGGACAAAGTCCAGGTTCCTTACCATGCCCCACAGATCCTTTGTAAATTGACCCATGGTCCCCTCTCCAACCACACTGTTATTTTAGTTCATTGAACAGTGCCGTGAGATCTACCTCCAGGCCTTTCTTTGCTCATGCAGTTTCTTCTGCCTGGAACATTCTTTGCCCGGCTTCTCAAATCAGCTACTTTTTTCCTCCAAGAAGCCCTTCCTGACCTCCCCTTCCCCAGGCTAGCTCAGGTCCCTCCTTTTGGGTCCCCCAACCCCCTGGAGTGTCCCCATCTCAGCCCTGAACACTCTGGGCCATCCCTGTCTGGTGATGGGTCTGTTTCCCCACTGGACTGTGAGCTCCCTGACGGCTGTCAGTCACTGCTGAATACCCAGCATTGTCCATAGGAGGACCACTCAGCAGGCTCTCTTTAGGCACTCAGTGGTTCCCAGAATGGGGTAGGCTCTCCCTGGAGTCTAGGTCTGTCCTTTGCCCCACAGCTTGAGTGGGGAAACAGACTAGGTGGTTTTTCTTTGGGGGTGGGGGGGATAAGCACCAAGTCTAATTCCTTAATCGTCCCTAGCACTGGGAGGGCATACAGTAAGCCCTTTTTGGAGCATCAGCCCCTCTTTTCAAGGGTGACAGGGTAGGTAAACCCACAAGTTAATGTTTGGGTCCGATTTCTTTACAAGTCCCAGCACAGGTCACGCACACAGTAGATCCTATAGGGGGCCTGGGATTACTTTGCATGTCCCAACACACAATGAGCATACAGTAAGTCCTCTAAGGATCTAGGTCTGTTTTGGTCATGGTTTGTCTTAGGATCACACAGGTGGGGAGGGGGTGAGTGAGTGGGTGGATGGGTGGGGGTACACACAGGCTCCCCAACGGGTCTAGCGGGGTCTAGGCAGTGTCACTGGGAAGGATACAGACAGCACACGGAGGGGGGGTTGACCGGATATTTTTATTGGGTTGCTGCTCCCTGTCCACTCCTGGGGCAGACTGGATAAGCGAGGCCGGGTACGCGACCCCCGAAGCGGTAAGTGTACTTGCGCCCACCGCTCTTACGCACGATATCGCGGCGGTAGTAGTAACGCAGGCCTCGGCTCAGCTTCTCATAATTCATCCCAGGTTTCCTCTTGCGCTCGCCCCACAGCCTCGCCACCTAGGATGAAGGTCCTGCTTAGTCTGAGAAGTTGGGAGGGGGAGGGTTTGGCAATACAAGGGCGGGGGGCGGGGTTCGGTACAGTCGGGATACAGGGTAGGTGGGGCCAAGTGGGATTGAGGTGAGGGCGCAGCCGGAGAGGAGCCAAAGACCAGGCCAAAGGAGTGGCGGGCTTGGGTTGAACAAGAGGAGGCTGGGGCTGCTACCTCTTTGGGGTCGCACAGCTGGAACTCGAGGCTGTTGCCGGTCCAGCGGATGCAGCTGCTACGCGCCCCGTCTTGGAGCAGCTCCAGGAGGAACTGCCATAGTTGAATGGGACCTGCGGGGGGGAGGCAGGTGAACACTTAGGTTTTCTGGGCCCGGTCCATGTCGCTTCGATGACCCAGAAGCCAGGCTCCCTCACCTCGAAGGTTCAAAGGTCCAGGTCTTCCCAAATCGGGACCTAAGAGCCGATCCCCTCCTCCTCGGGCACCAGCGAGTCCGGATCCCTCCATATAACGGACCCACGAGTCGGACTCGGGGACCCAGGCATGGGCCCCCATCTCGGAGATTTAGGAGTTAGGTCCCACCTCAGACACCCAGTCATCCAGACCCTTCTTGTCTTCCCTCTCACCTAACCCAGGAGCCTAGTTCCTCGTCCCTTGCTTCCTAAAAGACTACCCAGTCTTAATCTCTAGCTTTGCTCCCTCCCGACGAAGCCGCGCGGACCTCTCACCTCGATGGTTAGTTTTTGGGTAACGAGCCAAAGTTGCGCGGTCCGACTGCTGGCTCGGTTCGGAGGAAGTGGTGCGATATGAACTCTGATATCTCTTCGAAGAGGTGGTGCAATCCATATGCAGCCCTGAGTCCCAGGAGGTGGGACAGTCGGCACGCTGCTCCCTGCAGAGGCCCTTGTCCCAGTAGGTGGCGCTGTCGGAGCCAGTAGAGCAGTCCCAGCGGGTGGTGCTGGCTGCGGCGGGGGTGTGCGACCACGAGTTGGCCCCTCCCGCGGAGGTGGTGGTATTCTGGCCCGGGACCCCTAAAGACCCAGCGAAGGAGGTGGGGCTCAGGACCGAAGAGGGTGGGCTCCATGCGTCCCAGCCGGGGCACCCCAGTTGTGTACAGTCTCCAGACCACGGAAGAGCCTGAGAGGCGTGTTCTGTGAGGAGAAAAGGACTCGAAGTGAAGGGAACCCAGATGTCCAGCTCTCCGGCCTCCTCGGGAGTTCTAGAAGTCGAAGCTGTCGTTCCTGGCTCCCAGATTTGGACCAGGCCACTTGGAGGACACAGGCGTCCCCAGTTCTTTTTTTTTTTTTTTTTGTATTTTTCTGAAGTTGGAAACGGGGAGGCAGTCAGACTCCCGCATGCGCCCGACCGGGATCCACCTGGCATGCCCACCAGGGGGCGTCGCTCTGCCGCAATCAGAGCCATTCCAGCGCCTGAGGCAGAGGCCATGGAGCCATCCTCAGCGCCCGGGCAAACTTTGCTGCGGGAGGGGAAGAGAGAGCCAGAGAGGAAGGAGGAGGGGAGGGGTGGAGAAGCAGATGGGCGCTTCTCCTGTGTGCCCTGGCCGGGAGTCGAACCCGGGACTCCCGTAGCCAGGCCGACGCTCTACCACTGAGCTAACCGGCCAGGGCCGCTTCCCCAGGTCTATCTCCGTTCTCCCTCAAAGATCAGCGAGGCTAAACTTCAACCACGGTGAAGGACCCCAAATTCCTCCTTCCCTGCCTCTCCGCACACACTCACCCACCGCCCATGGAGTTTCTGGGTGCGGTGACGCGGAGCTCCAGTCCAGCGGTGGGAGTCCTGCGAGAGATAAGGATGTAACTGAGTTTAGGGAAGCAATGACTAGAGATCTCTTTCAACCTCTCACCCAGTAGTCTTTTTCAGGGACTGAGAGTCATTATTACTCCCAGCCCTTACAAACTCGGACCTAGGACTGGCGACCCCAGCCCCAACCTCTTTCAACCTCAGGAGTTCAAGCCCGCAGCCCTCTCCGCATTGAACGCCCAGAGTCTAGGCATGCCCCTTTCCTCCCTCAGACCTAACCTTCCCCAGCACCCTGGGGTCCCAGCTCAAACACCTTTCCAGCCCGTCTCTGTCAGCGTGTCCTCTTGGAGCGCCACTTCAGGGAAATAGAAGCCGAGTTCAGCTCCTTCTGCAGGCAATCAGGAGGTTAGAGTCGGTCAGAGTCAGCGGAGGCCCCCAGCTGGGCACCCTCCCCCACCACACACACACACACACACACACACACACACACACACACACACACACACACACTGTACACCCTCCCCCACCACACACACACACACACACACACACACACACACTGTACACCCTCCCCCACCACACACACACACACACACACACACACACACACACACACACTGTTTCAGCCCCAGCAGCCTACCCAGCCCTGACAGCTTGTTCCCTGGGGGCACTTCCTGTGGTGATACTTCATCCCACTTCCACAAGTCCATGTGTGCTCAAGGAGACTGTTCTGGATAGCGGGGAAAAGATACAGTGTGAGCTGGTGACACTTAGGGACCCTGCAGTCTGGTCCTGAGCCTTTGCTTTCCTTAGACCCAGGAGTCCCAGGCCTTTGCTCCCTTCTTTCCCAGGACCCTGGAATCTTGACCTCCACTCTCCTTTTTTTCGGACTGGGAGTGAGAGACATCAGCCTTCTTTTTCCTCAGACACGAGAGTCCAGGCGCCCCCCTGCCCCCGACCTCCAGGCTCCAGTTCATGGCTTACCTCTGGCGGGTTCCTCTGCCCCCAACTGGGGGTCTCAGCCCCATTTCATACCATGTACCCCCTCCCCTGGGGCCCTGGGCTGGGGGAAATTTTCCAAGACGTCAGAGCTAGGGGTCGAAACTAGGGTCGAGTTGCAGGGGGCTGGGGCTGGGGCGGGGCTGAACTACACTCTGCCCATACCCCAGGGATGGCTGCCTGCATCCTGGTAGCTGGGGCTGTCCTGCACGGGTGGCTTGGGCTTGGACAGGAATTTGGAGAACAGCAGGCTGGACGGTGGGATGCAGAGGTGTTTATGGGGTGATGGAGTGGGGCAGGGGACTTGGTGGACAGGTTCTCTGTTTTGGGGACTTGATCCTGTGACATGGGGTGGGGTGGGGGGAAGGGTCTGGGTACAGTTGGGCTGCGCCAGGCTTATCTGCAACAGGAAGGGGGATTTCCGGCCAGACCCTCTGACCAGTCGTCACAATCCACAGGGGGACTGAAAGAGGTGGAGTTGGGGGAGGATAATCGGGATCCCTGACCAGGGAGTGTTCTCCCCTTACCAGGCTTTGAGGACAGTCTGGGGCTGCTCTCGAGGAGCGTCGATCATGAAACCAATAGCATCAGTAGTAATACAAATAGCTAACACTTATTTAGGGCTCATTGCATGCTACCAACAGTGCCATGGGCCTTCGTTTAATTTTATTATAAGGAAGTGCTTGTCTTATCTCCATTTTATGAAAGCGGAAATTGAAGCAGGCTTCCTCCCACTTTTTTATCTCCCGAATCCGTGCCCTTCCATGTTATAACAGTTTGGGACAAATGGGAAATCTCAGTATAAACTGAAAATGAGGTCTTTCCTAGATGTGATAATGGTATCACGATATAAAAGATGTCTTTATAATGCAAAGAACACTGAGATATTTAGGAGTGAAGTGTTATGATGTCTGTAACTTGCTCCAAATGATTCGGCAACCCTCCCCATATCTGTTTTTGAGTTTTCTTCTCTCTCTCCCTATGTCCTTGTCTCCGTCTCTTTCTTGGTTTTCTGCCCATCTCCAGTCCTATTGCACTGCTTCCCAGTCTCACTTCTCTTCATCTTTCTGCCTCCCTCCCCACCCCTCCATCTCTGTCCATCTGTCTCACAACCCATGATTGATCTTTCTCTCCCTATGCTCAGGACGACTTAAATGCACACATTTAAAACCTTCCTTTCTTGCAGCATTCTCCTGCCCCTATGGTTAGTGAGCAGAAGTGGGGCAGAAGTAGGGAGGGCTAATGATGTGAGGGTGAGGTTTGAGGGTCCCTGCGCTGGGTGGTCCAGCCCAGATGGCAGGACACTTCCTGCTGTGAAGGGAGGCCCTCACCCTCTGACCAGACTGGAAAATGTGACATCACAGAGGGGGCAGTAAAGGCGTAAGACAGGAACAGGAAATTTGACACCTCTCCTGGGTGACTAGCTTCCCTGAGAGGCCTTGGCATTATTCCCCACCTTTTTCCCCTACTGATCCGGGGTCCTGACCACTATGGTCCTGGGAGACCCTCATCCCCGCCTCATGCCTGAACCATGCAATCTCCCTCTGCCTCATCCCTGCCCAGGCCTTTCCAGATCGCCAGCCCACAGTAGTCCCAGGGCTCTTCCTACAGTGATCTGTGATGTGTTTCCTGCTTGAACTGTCTCAGCTTCTTGAGGCAGGCTGCTGCTTTCAGGGTAAAGTCTAAGGCAGGGGTCCCCAAACTTCTTACACAGGGGGCCAGTTCACTGTCCCTCAGACCGTTGGAGGGCCGGACTATAAAAAAAAAAATGAACAAATCCCTATGCACACTGCACATACCTTATTTTAAAGTAAAAAAACAAAACGGGAACAAATACAATATTTAAAATAAAGAACAAGTAAATTTAAATCAACAAACTGACCAGTATTTCAATGAGAACTATGCTCCTCTCACTGACCACCAATGAAAGAGGTGCCCCTTCCAGAAGTGCGGCGGGGGGCCGGATAAATGGCCTCAGGGGGCCGCATACGGCCCGAGGGCCGTAGTTTGGGGACCCCTGGTCTAAGTTCTTAGTCTGGTATTCAAGGTCATGCATGGACCCTTATTCAGACAGGCAGAGACAAGCTTGGAGCTGGGAAAAGAGATGCGGGAGACTCCCACAGAAAAAGAACTGACTCAGAGAGATAGAGATACACAAAGACAGACACAAAAACACTCAAGACCCCACAGAAACATAGAGCAAGAGAGAAGGCTGGGGTTTGGCAGTGAAAAACTGGGAAACGGCGTCAGAGATCCAGAGGCTGAAGACTGCAGACTGGGAGACAAAGAATGCTGGAGAGACAGTCTCAGAAGCGACCAGTTCTGGCCATGGCCCAGCTCAGCTGGAGCACTGCTCTGATAAATCATTTGCAGGTTTTATCCCTGGTCAGGGCACATACAAACACCAACCAATGAATGCATAAACAAGTAGAACAACAAATCAATGTTTCTCTTGTGCGCTTTTTCCTTTCCTCCTCTAAAATTAATTAAAAAAAGGGAGGGCGGTTTTCTCAGGAAGCCCTCCTCGACTCCCCAGTCTCACTGAGCTCTCCTATCCCAACCCTGACCAGTCATCTGGCAACGGGCCTATCTTTTGCCTTCTGGACCAGGAGCTCTAAGGAAAGGGCCTGGCACTGTTTTCATCGTCTTTTTTTTTTTAATTCTTTAATTTTTTTTTTAAAGTTTTCTTTTATTAATTTTTAGAGAGGAGAGAGAATGAGAGAGAGAGAGAAGAGGGAGGGAGGAGCAGGAAGCATCAACTCCCATATGTGCCTTGATCAAGCAAGCCCAGGGTTTTGAACCGGCGACCTCAGCGTTCCAGGTTGACGCTTTATCCACTGCGCCACCACAGGTCAGGCTGTTTCCATCATCTTTGTGTCTCTATCCTAGATGAGTTTGTAGAAAGCCTAAAGGCTGTGAACTCCAGAAAGGCAGGGTCCAGGAGACCCCCCTACTGTAGTGCTGAGAACACAGGCTGGAGTCAGAAGAGCACGGGCGTGAGTCTTGGCTTGGCTTCAGCCCTGCCACAGCCTTAGCTTCCTCTTCTGGGGAATAGGCTGCACTCAGCGTGCACGTAAGAAGTTGCCAGAAGATGTAATGGGCACTCAGTAGGGGCTGAAAAATGCCCATCTACATCGCTGTCTGGGTAAACTTTCAAGGCTCCCCATTTTTCCCCGGTGAGAAGATTCTGGGACTTGTACCCTAAAGAGTGCTCCCAAGTCTAGCCAGGGATGGAAATGAACAAAAATTTATTGAAACTGGTTTTAGAGAGGACGGGTGGGTGGATACTTGGGGTTTTCCAAAGAGAACTGTGTGGAGAAGTCAGCGCCCGGCCAGGTGGGAGCGGGTGCCTGGCCACAGACCCTATCTCAGGCCCAACTTCTTCTTCTCCTTCTGCTTCTTGCGCACCACATCCAGGTTCCGGTCCTTCCACATGCTCTTGCGCAGCTTGATGGGGCGTGAACCCACATACTTCCCTGTGGAAATGGAGAGTGTGGGGTCAGGTTTATCAGATGTCTGTCACACCCATACTAGGGGAAGCCTCACTTACCATTCATCTCACGCATGGCGCGCACATAGTCACTGGGGTCTTTAAAGCTAACGAAGCCATAGCCCTTGGTTTTGCCTGTGCGCTTGTCACGGATCACCTTAGCTTTAAGGAAGGATGGGAAGCGGCTGAAGGCGCGTGCCAAGATGTCATCGTTCACCTCATTGCCCAGATCCCCACAGAAGATCCGGAAGTCATCTGGGGTTGGGAGAGAGGAAGTCAGGGCATGCAGATACCTGGCCCACTGTCTGCCTTATTTAAAGGGCCCTACCTTCTCTGGAGGCACGCCCCCACTGCCCAAGCCACGATCCCTCTGTATCCCCAGCAGTCTCTACCTGTGGCCCCCTCAGTAATAACAGCCAACACCTGTATGGCATTTACACTGTGCTAGGCTCCCTGCTAAGCATTTAAGAGGTTTTTTTTTTAACACATATGGCTCTCTCAAGAACCCTTTTACACCATGGCACAGAGAGGTCAAGTCACTTGCCCAAAGTTACTCAACCAGGAAGTGGTAGAGCTGGGACAAGAACTCAGGCATCTGGGTTCAGAGCTTTTAATTAACTGCACTACCCTTCCCCACCCTAGGGTCATCTCACCCATACCCATAATGAAGCCCCTAATTCTGTCCAAGACCTGGCCTCTCCTCTGAGCCCCTAGCAGCCCTTGGTCTCCTGGACACCTCCCCATGGACATCCCCTGGGTCTGTATCATTGCTTGCTCCCACATGGCAGCACTTCATCTTTCCTCAGCTCTGCTTCCTCTGCAAATCCCTCCCTTCATTTCCACTTGAGTCCCCGACATCTGAACACATTGCCCAACCCTTCTTCAAAGCTGACATCAGTTGCCATTTCTGGGCATATCCCCTGGGCTGGACCTGAGCCTCAACTGAATGTGCGCACACCCAAAAAAGCCCTTCCCCATGAAACACATACTATTGTTATCCCCTTGTTGGAGAGGAGGAAAATGAGACTGGAAAGGCTAAGTTACTTCCCCAGTGTCACAAAACTACGGTCTATAATCTGTACTGGCCACATCTGGGCCCAAGCTGCTATGACCCTGACCTGGGGTAACAGACTATCACAGGAGAAGAGGCAGAAGTGAAGGTCTGAGATGGGAGGTAGGTTTCTTTCCTTGGCTACAAATGGGGTTGTCCCATGGTTTCTGTGGTAATTAAAGACACTCTCTGAGAACAAGTTAGGCCAACCCAAGAGAAAATAATCCGACAAACTCAGGGCTAGACCTTTTACAAGACAACTGGTTTAGATACTTCAAATAACTATTATACCAGGGGTAGTCAACCTTTTTATACCTACCTCCCACTTTTGTATCTCTGTTAGTAGTAAAATTTTCTAATCGCCCACTGGTTCCACAGTAATGGTGATTTATAAAGTAGGGAAGTAACTTTACTTTATAAAATTTATAAAGCAGAGTTACAGCAAGTTAAAGCATATAATAATAATTACCAAGTACTTTATGTAGGATTTCTGCTAAGTTTGGCAAACTAAATCTTTATAAAACAACTTACTATAGTTAAATCTATCTTTTTATTTATACTTTAGTTGCTCTGCTACCACCCACCATGAAAGCTGGAACACCCACTAGTGGGCAGTAGGGACCAGGTTGACTACCACTGTATTATACACAAGACAAAGCAGTGGGAGGGAAAACATTCTCATCGAAAGATAATATAAGCCTTGGGCGGTTGGCTCAGCAGTAGAGCGTCAGCCAGGCCTGCGGAAGTCCCAGGTTTGATTACTGGTCAGGGCACAAAGAAGTGACCATCTGCTCCTACACCCTTCCCCCTTCTTTCTCTCTTTCTCTTCTCCTCCTGTAGCCATGGCTTGAATGGTTCGAGCAAGCTGGCCCCAGGTGCAGAGGATGGCTCCATGACCTCAATTCAGGTGCTAATGTAGCTCAGTTCCCGAGCAATGGAATAGAGCAATGGGCAGAGCATCACCTGATAGGGGGCTTGCTGGGTGGAACCCAGTCGGGGTGCATGCGGAAGTCTGTCTCTCTGCCTTCCCACCTCTCACTTAATAAGAAAAAAAAAAGATAATCTAGAGGCATAAAACTGCATGTATCCTGATTTTGGGAAAAATGGCTGTAACAGATAATTTGGGGAAAACTGAGTGAATTTGAATATAAATGGAATATGAGATACCACAGAATTATTGTTAATTTTCTTAGAGGAAAGAGGGTAGGAGGGGGGCAGATGGGTCCAAAAAACTCCCAACACCAAGTCTTTGCCCCCCTTTCTTCTGTAGGTCCCTTTCTTCTGCCGGGTGAGGACAAGAAGAAAGGAGAACCAGAAGATGGAAACATTAATGGTATTATGACATGAAAGAGAATGTCACTTTTCTTAGGAGATGAATACTGAGGTATTTAGGAGTAAAGTGATAATTTATAACTTACTTCAAGAAAAAAACCCTACAAAACACACATACATACAGAGATATAAAATAAATATAGCAAAATATTAATTGCTGAATCTAGGTGGTGGATATATGGCTAAACTGCATAGTTCAATGTTTAGCATTTTTCATAAGAAGTTGGGAGAAAAAAGAATGCTCTTCTACCTTTAGCAACCAGGCCCTTCATGAATAAAACAGAGGCCAGAAGGTCCTAGGTGCCAATCACCTCCACCAAGTTCTGTTCAGTGGCTGGATGAGGGCCTGCCTCTCAGAGCCACAGCCTAATTCTCCATGAAGTGTGCTAATAACAGTGCTCTCTCTAGAGAGGAGACAGTTGTAGAGCTGACTGGCTCGCCTTTCCTGTCTCTGTTCCAATGAGGAGAGCTTGGCCTGACTTTGGCCGAGTAATGTAAGACCCTGGACTTCGGCCTATTTACCTGCATCCCACTCCAGTAGGCTGGGGTCTTCCCAGCTGCTCCCAGCTGCTGTGCGAATGCAGCGTTTCAATTTCTCTGGCTTTCCCTTCTTCTTGTCCTCACCCAATGGCTCTGGGACCTGCAGAAGAAAGGGGAGCAAAGGCTTGGTGTTAGGAGTCTTTTGGACTCATCTTTCCCCTTTCCACCTTTCTCTGCCCCCTGGCCCTCCTGCCTCCATAGTGAAAGGACTGAATGTGCTCCTGGGTGTGGGGTATGTGTGCCTGTCACCCTCTTTCTCATGTCTTCCCAGCCCCTCCAACTTCCTGGGTCCCTCCTACCTCCATCAGTAGAGGGCTACCTGTGTGTCTGTGTGTGTAACTCATGGGCTGCTGTCTGCCCGCCTAGTCCCTTCCATTCTCTTCCTACCGCGCCATTACTCTGACGTCATCTCCCCTTCCATTCTCCCACTGTGGTGCTCCTTGCTTACCTCCAGAGCCATGAGACCAGGCGGTGGCTCAGGCCGTGGGGGCCGGGGTCGCGGACGCAAGGACAGGAGCTCAGGAATGCGTAGTGGGGGCAGTAGGCCTCGCACCACTTCCAGAGGGAGGGGTAGGGGCTCAGGTTCAGGCAAAGGCATGGCCAGGGCCAGTGGTAGGCTGGGCCCGATCACAGCAGGGCCAGCTGGGGTGCCTCCTGCCCCCACAGCTACTGCTGTGCTAGCATCCTCCAGCCCGGCTGCCGCTGCCACCACTGCCTCCTCCTTCTCTTTCAGGCCCAACCCCAGGCCTAGGCCCAGCTCTCGGGGTGTTGCCGGCTCTTCCTGTGGCCAAAGGGGAGGAATGAGGAGGTCAGCTTAAGGCTCAGACCTTAGCCCACTCCCAACCTCTACAACAAAGCAAGCAGGTAAGAGATATCTAGACAGAGAAAGGAGTCTCTAGTCAGGGACACAGGGACAGAGAAACGCAGAGATATAAGGGCGCGCGCGCACACACACACACACACACACACACACAGACAAGGAAAGTACAATCAATGGGAAAATAAAGATATACAGATAGAACTATATCCACAGCATGTGCTCCTATACTTTTCTCAAAAAAAAAAAAAAAAAGAAAGAAAAACGTGACCTGTGGTGGTGCAGTGGATAGAACGTCAAGTCAATCTGGAACTGAGGTCACCAGTTCAAAACCCCAGGCTTGCCTGGTCAAGGTACATACGAGAAGCAGCTACAAGCTGATGGTTCCGGCTTCTCCCCCCTCCCTTTCTCTCTCTCTAAAATGAATAAACTCTTTAAAAATAAATAAATAAATAAATAAATAAATAAATAAATAAATAAATAAATAAATAGAAAAACAAAGATTCAGTCACAGAAATACAAGGAAAGACAGAGCCAGAGCCAGAGAACGAGAGAGCACAGACACGGAAAGCAGGGAAAAGGCAGACTCAGACACAGCCTGGCAGGCCAGGATCGAGATTGCCCCACCCACTGCTCCTCTGACCACCAACTCCCCGACCACACTTACTAGAGGAGGCCTTAGAGCAGCCATGGAGCCAAGGGGGGGCCCTGGGGCCCGAGCCATAGGTGGTAGCATCATAGGGGGCCCAGGAGGCCCAGGCAGAGGGGGACCTACAAGGGCCTGGTGAGGGGGCCGCAGGGCCATAGGGCGAGGACCACCTGCAGCAGAAGAAAGAGCAGAATCTGTCAGGGTGTTAGTGGGGGAGTTAGAGGGCTTGAAGGGGGGGGGTTATGTGGCAGGGATGATGACCCTGGCCCCTCACCTGCTCTCTGAAGCACATGGGGGACGAAGGCCGGACGCAGGATAGGGGCCCTCTGGGGGGCCACAGCTGTGGGAAAGAGAGATGGGGGTGTGTGTCATGGGGTACCAGGGCACTTGGGGCAAGGTGTGTGTGTGTGTGGGGGGGGGGTACTCTCAGCACCCAAGAAATACTGGAGAAGAGTGTGGAAGCCTTCTGGGAGATGCAGGGGTCTTTTCATTTGTTCATTCAGCAGAAATTTACTATTGAGGATCTCCTCTGTGCCTGTCCCTAACCTGGGGAATACCACAGACACATCAAAAGACTGAGGGCTCTTAGGGAGCCCCTGATCTAGAGTAGGAGACAGCCCAGAAAGTGATAGCAGAGTGATTAGGGTTGGGATGGCGGAAAGTCCAAGGAATAGTGGGAGCCCAGAGGAGCCCTCTGACATCCAGGGAGACAAGAGATGGCTTCCTGAAGAAAGAGACCCGGGAGCCAAAACCCAAAGGATAACGAAGAGTTATCATGCAAAAGATGATTGGAAAAGTACTGGCAAAGGAGAACATTTATAAATAAAATATTTTCCCCTTTTCAATTTAGTGTAATTGTAATAGAGGAAGTAAGAGTTGGAGAACATTATAAGAGAATGGTCAAGTGCTCAGCAGGCATCCAAGCACAGCCTTATTAGCTGAGCCATGAATGTCCTCCTGAGGGTACCAAGGGGTTACAACAGGGTTGGGAGCTGGGCAGGGTGACTAGGTTAGATTTGCATTTTGATCAAAACCATACTAAAGAGTAAGAGATGTTAAAATTTCTCAGATATCAGGTTAAAAAAGTATAACAAGATTTTATAATACATTTAATCTAACAGATTACACCAGAACTTTAGAGAACACATATCCTTTTCATATTCATTAGGAAGTACTACCACAAAAATTGACTACGTATATAAAGTTCATCTCAACAACGAAAAGTAAGAAAGGCCTGTGGAGAGAACAGAATTTGGTTGATTTTGTTTTGATTTTGGTTAGTTGATACAACCTTCTAAAGAAGGTTACAGCTGGGTGACAGTGAGAAGGGGAGAATGTCAACAAGAGCATTGCTGGCACATCCCAGCAATGTTTAAGGCTTTTGGGGAAGATGTGGGGATCCCTCTTTGTAAGGGCACAAGAGATGTAGGGTCCTGACTGCCAGGCAAACAGCTTGGTGCTTGTTTGATAGTTTGTTAATTTCATCAACAGATACCATGTAATGTTTACTATATGACAGATACCAAGAATTCTGCCCCTCCTGGAGCTTATGTTTCAGAGGAAGCAAAAGGTAACAAGTAAATTTATAAGGTGTTAAGTGCTATGAGGAAACACAGCAAAGGGTAGGGATCAGGAGTGACAGGAAGTTGGTTTGCAATGATCAAAGTAAGCCTTATTAAGGCCAATTTTGTACTTTAGGAAGATGACAACATCAGTGTGGGGATGAAATGGACAGGATGAGTTTGAGGAATAAATCAAGCAAGAGGCTGAAGTAGTTGAAATAAGAGTGCTTGGTTAAATGTGGGTTTCCTGGCCCCACACCTACCTGCTCGCCGCAAAAACATGGCTTCTCGAGCCTCTGGACTGTCTAGGTGACTCCGATCACCAGGGCCAAAGCCAACTGTTGGGAGAGGAGAGACAAGGATGGTGGGAAGAGAGTCCTGGGCATCCCTTCTTATCACCCTGCCCAATCCCCTGGCTCCCTCACCCCACCACTCTGTACTTACCTGGGCCAACAAAAGGAGGGCCCACCATGGGAGAAACCACTGTGGCTGCAGCGGCTGCACGGGCCTCCAGAGTCTGTTGGACCTGTTGGGGAGGAGGTTGGGGTAAGGGGCTTGACTCCGTGCTCCCAAACTGCCCTGGCTGGCTCACCCTGGGAGGCCAAGGGTTTCCTTCTTTACATTCTGTGTGGGGCTGGCTACCTGTCAACCTTTAGGTCTTAGTTAAAATGGCATTTTTTTCAGGGAGGCTTTTGGGATCACAATAGCTAAAGCTGTCTTTAGCCCATCTTTAGTAGCAACTTCTCTCACCATCTTGCTGTTTCAACTGCCCCATAGCACTTAGGTCTATCTGAAATTATGTCCAGCCTGTCCTCCTCATCTCCCATGCCACCACCCTGGTCCAAGACAACATTATCTTTTTCCTTGATCATTACAGTAGCCTCTTTGTCTCCTTGATTCTGCCCTTGCCTTCCTACATTCCGTTTTCCAAACACAGCCAGAGCAACCCTCTTAACATGTAAGTTGATCATATCATCCCTCTGATCAAAATCTCTCAGTCGGTTTCCATCTCAGAGGGAAACCAAGGTCCTTATGATGGCCCACAAAACCCTACCAGATGTGTTGTCTATCGCCTTTCTGTCCACATCTCCTCTCACCCTCCCACTTGCTCACTCCACTCCAGCCACACTATTCTCCCTGCTGTTCCTTGAACATGTCAGATATGCACCTGCTTCATGGCCCTTGCACCAGCAGTTCTCTCGACTCGAAATGCTCTTCCTCCAGATAGCTTCATGGTTCCCTCTATCACAGCCTTTTATATCTTTGCTAAAATGTTACCTCCTCAGAAAGGCTTTCCCTGACTACGATGACAAACCTCTGTCCCTCTGACTGCACTTTGACCTGTCTCTCCCAAGTAAAAGGTAAACTCCAAAAGGTAGTGTTTTGTTCTCTGCTACATATGCCTAATTCCTAGAATAGTGCTGGTGAATAGAAGGCACCCAAAGTTATCTGTTGACAGAGTGAACAAGTCTCATCTAATTGTTTTTCTTTTGAGTAGTCTCTCTCTAGTCCTACATAGCTAGCTATTGAGCACTTGAATGTGACTAATGAGACGAGGAACTATTTAACTCAAATACATATTTTAAACAAATACAGACATTTCCATCATTGCATAAAGTTCTACTAAACAACATGCTTGAGAATATAAGCTCTCAAAGGGGGGAAACATTGTTTGTCTTAGCCATTACTGTGTCCTCAATGCCTGGCACATAAAATGTCATGCAAATTAATAAGCCAACATGTCAACAGCTCTGTAGACAAACACTGAATTCCAGGCACTTCGCTTTCTGACTTAGATGCCACAGCTCAGACGTACCTGCTGGTATGTGTTGGTCGCGATAATAGGGCGGATGACAGGAGCTGCTGGGACCTGTATTGCTTCTACCGTGGGGACCGTAGGCATAGCAGTTGGGATCCCCGTTACCGGAGCACCCAGAACTTCCTGCTCAAACCTGGGGGAGCAGGACAGACACCACACACAGCTCAGGGCCTTGCTGCACCAATTCTGGAACGCTGTCTATATCGAGACAGCGCCTTCACCCCTGCCAACCTCTCCTTACTCTCGCTCCCACATTCCCGAAGGTCCCACTTCCCTGTGACTGAGCCATATGTCGGGCCTATCGTGGCCTGGAGGCTCCAGGGCTCGGCGGCTCTCACTCTGGGACTTTTATCCCACCCTGTCGCGGGCCTTACAGGGCCATCTCCGCCTCCATCTCCTTCAGGCGTTCTTCGCCGCTCTTTCCCGGAATGCTGGCGCCGGGGCCCGGGATCATGGGTCCTCCTGCACCCGGGAGTCCCGGGGCCGGCCCCGCCCCAGCCATAGCTTCTGCCTTCGCTGCTGCCGCTACTACCGCCTCGTATTCTCCTGTTTCGCTGTGTACTCTCTGGCTTCGTCGGTGCAGGCGCCCGCCGATGACCTAAAGAAAAAGCGACGGGCGCTGGTGCGTGACATCATACGCAGCGTGAGTCAGTCTTCAGAGCGAGGGCCAGTGAGAGTCTGGCCACTCCCGGAGAACCTGCCCAAGGGAGAAAGTCAGCCAATTAGAGTGCTGGAAAAAACAACCGGTAGAAGAGCCTGGGTCTGTGAGAGTGCCGGGAAGGGGCGGTCGGGCCTTCACCTGGGATCGTAGGCAAGTGGGAGCGCTCAAAAGGCAGTTGGTCATTCTAGCTATTTGTCACTTCATGCCTCATATTTCTTTAAACAGATAAGGTTGGTCCGTCCCTAAAGTGGAAACTGGACCTCTGAAAACTCGGGAAGGTTCGGAGGCCCCTCCAGTGCCACCGCGAGGCCCGTTCTGGAAGTTTTAAAACACTTAAGTCCGCATAAACTCAGGGCTGGGTGAGGCTGGAGACAGCTGGCGACCGTGGGTTGCCAATCTGCGGCAGACAGACACGTACCTACCTGCCAAGGACTCCCAGAAGGGACATCACGTGGGAAGCTCAGAGGAGGCGCGTCCTGGAGGATATGACAGCTGAAGGCTTTTGCTAGATGAAAATGGGATGAGATGTTCTGCGTAGGAGGAATAGTTTGTGTAAAGGCCAAGAGACTGTAGTCAAATGTGTCAATTCAGAAGCTCACGTGTAGGTTTGGTTTGTGCCCTTTCTTGTGTCACAGCTGATCCCTCCTTTTTTGGTAGTTCTCAAAATGTTTTATTATGAATATTATAAACAATATGCAACAGTAGAGAGAATAATAAAACAAACCTCCCCCACCTCTCCACAATTACTAATATTTTACCCTTGTTTCATCTGTATTTCTTATTTTTATTTGCTGAAGTATATTAAATTCTAGCCATTTGTCAATTCATGCCTCGTATTTCTTTAAACAGATAAGGACTATTAAAAACACATTTTAAACATTTTAAAGAATTGACGAGAAGCATCAATTCTTCATTGCGGCACCTTAGTTGTTCACTGATTGCTTTCTAACATGTGCCTTGACCAGGCGCCTACAGCAGAGCAAGTGACCCTTTGCTCAAGCCAGCGACACTGTGCTCAAGCTGGTGAGCCCATGCTCAAGCAGGATGAGCTTGCACTCAAGCCAGTGACCTTGGGGTTTCAAATCTGGGTCCTCAGTGTCCCAGGCCAACTGCCTATCCGCACCACTGCCTGATAAGGCTTTCTTTTCTTCTTCTTTTTTTTTTAAGACCACAGAAGTGCAATTCTAATTTAGGATACACACTATCAACATGACTGACCACTGTTCATGTTAACTTTGATCTTGCTAACATAGCATTTGACAGGTTTCTCCATTCTAAAGTCACTAAAGAAAAGAAAAGAAAAAGAAACCCAACTCTTTTTCCTTGCTCTTTGAAAGGAAGTCATTATTTCCAGCCCACATTCAAGGGATGGGCAGTTAAGCTCTACCTCCTCTAGGGTGGAATATCTACATAAATTATTTGGAATTCTTCTGCACCTGGGATTTGACTATTCTCTGCCCTTTATTTAATTATTAAATTATATCAGTATGAACTCATAGATCTGTTATACTTTGGGTTGTAATTTAATATTACTTTGTTCCTCAAACATTCCAGGTTGTGTATGTGTGTATAGCAAGAGAGACAGAGACAGACAGGAAGAGAGATGAGAAACATCAACTCGTAGTTGCGTCACTTTAGTTGTTCACTGATTGCTTCTCATATGTGCCTTGACCAGGGGGCTCCAGCCGAGCCAGCGACCTTAAGCTCAAGTCACCACCTTGGGGGTTTTGAACTAGGGACCTCAGTGTCCCAGGTCGACTCTATCCACTGTTCCACCACCAGTCAGGCTAACGTCACCTGAATTTCTTATCTGAAACACTTTTGCCATCTTGATACAGAATTAGTATCATTTATTTAGTTTCTTTGAATTTTTAGGGATTTTTTTCCTCCTCATTAAAAAAAAAAAAATCAGGTATTTCCATAGTCAAAAGTCTGAAACGAGGCCCTGGCCGGTTGGCTCAGCGGTAGAGCATTGGCCTGGCGTGCGGGGGACCCGGGTTCGATTCCCGGCCAGGGCATATAGGAGAAGCGCCCATTTGCTTCTCCACCCCCACCCCCTCCTTCCTCTCTGTCTCTCTCTTCCCCTCCCGCAGCCAAGGCTCCATTGGAGCAAAGATGGCCCGGGCGCTGGGGATGGCTCCTTGGCCTCTGCCCCAGGCGCTAGAGTGGCTCTGGTCGCGGCAGAGCGACGCCCCCGGAGGGGCAGAGCATCGCCCCCTGGTGGGCAGAGCATCGCCCCTGGTGGGCGTGCCGGGTGGATCCCGGTCGGGCGCATGCGGGAGTCTGTCTGACTGTCTCTCCCTGTTTCCAGCTTCAGAAAAAATACAAAAAAAAAAAAAAAAAGTCTGAAACGAGAGCATTTGAGAACTTACTTCTAGCAATCATTAGTTTTGGCTCAACTAAACGTATAAAATGTTATTTTTCTTTTTAGACAGTGAAACCAGGAGAGAGATGAAAAACATCAACTCACAGTTGTGGCTCCTTAGTTGTTTCTTGACTGCTTCTCATATGTGCCTTGACCAGGGGTGCGGGAGCTCCAGCTGAGCCAGCAACCTTGGGCTTCAAGCCAGAGACTTTTAGAGTCAAGCCGGTGGCCCTGTGCTCAAGCTGGTGACCTCGGGGTTTCAAACCAGGGTCCTTAGTGTTCCAGGCTGATGCTCTGTCCAATGCACCACTGCCTAGTCAGGCTAAACTTATATAAATTTTTTTTTTAAAGGCAAGAAACAAAAGAGAAAAAGAAAAAGGTAAGAAACAACTGACATTTGAGATGTCTGGCTGCCATCTTTCTCCTTTCTACCTGTTTCCTGGCCTGAATTATTTGAAAATAAGTTGCGGATATCACCCTTAGTATTGATACTTCAACAAATCCTCTAAGAATATTCTCTCATATAACCACAGTACCGTTATCCCACCAAAGAAATTTAACCAAGACACAATATTCTCCAATATACACATTTCCCCAGTTGTCCCAAAAATGTACTTCAAAATAGTTTTTAAAAATCCATGATTCTGCCCTGGCCGGTTGGCTCAGCGGTAGAGTGTTGGCCCCGTGTGTGGAAGTCCAGGGTTCAATTCCCGGTCAGGGCACACAGAACGGCCTACATGCTTCTCCTCCCTTCCCCTTCTTTCTATCTCTCTCTACCCCTCCTGTAGCCAAGGCTCCATTGGAGCAAAGTTGGCCCTGGCACTGAGGATGGTTCCATGGCTTTGGCCTTTAGGTGCTAGAATAGCTCTGGTTGCAAGAGCATCGCCCCCTGGTGGGCATGCCGGGTTGATCCAGGTCAGGCGCATGTGGGAGTCTGTCTGTCTGCCTCCCTGCTTCTCACTTAAAATACAAAAAAAATACAAAAAAAAAAAAAAAATCTGTGATTCGATAAAGACCCCGTATTGCACTTGGCTGTCAATCTGGAACAGTCTCCATCCTACCCCCATTGACCTTCTGAAGAATGCAGTCTAGTTGTTTTGTACAAGGTCCCACAACTTGTATTTCACCCAGGACAGACTCCTAACAATGGGATTGCTTGAGCAAAGAGTAAATGTATATGTAGGTTTGCTGGAGATTTTCTCATATGAGGTTCCATGTTGTATGTCCACTGATGTAGCAGAGTGCTGTTTTCCCATAGTCTTGCCAACAAAGCAAGCTGCCAAATTTTGGGGCTTTCTTTTTCCCAGTCTGATAGATGGGAAATGCATCAAAATGCAGTTTCAGGCCCTGGCCGGTTGGCTCAGTGGTAGAGCATCGGCCTGGCGTGCGGAAGTCCCAGGTTCGTTTCCCGGCCAGAGCACACAGGAGAGGCGCCCATCTGCTTCTCCACCCCTCCCCCTCTCCTTCCTTTCTGACTCTCTTCCCCTCCAGCAGCCGAGGCTCCATTGGAGCAAAGATGGCCCAGGCGCTGGGGATGGCTCCTTGGCCTCTGTCCCAGGTGCTAGAGTGGCTCTGGTCGCAACAGAGTGACGCCCCAGAGGGGCAGAGCATCGCCCCCTGGTGGGCAGAGCATCGCCCCTGGTGGGTGTGCCGGATGGATCCCGGTTGGGCGCATGCAGGAGTCTGTCTGACTGTCTCTCCCCGTTTCCAGCTTCGGAAAAATACAAAAAAAAAAAAAAAAAAAAAAATGCAGTTTCAATTTGCTTTTCTCTAATGATTGAGTTTGAACATATTTTCTGAAAATAGTTCATTTATATATTTTGCCCATTTTTCCAAGGACTTGGCATTTTTCTTTTCAATTTTTAAAATTATTATTTTTTTTACAGAGACAGAGGGATAGATAGGGACAGACAGGCAGGAATGGAGAGAGATGAGAAGCATCAATCATCAGTTTTTCATTGCAACACCTTAGTTGTTCATTGATTGCTTTCTCATCTGTGCCTTGACGGTGGGCCTTTAGCAGACTGAGTAACACCTTGCTTGAGCCAGTGACCTTGGGTCCAAGCTGGTGAGCTTTGCTCAAACCAGATGAGCTCGGCCCTGGCCGGTTGGCTCAGCGGTAGAGCGTCGGCCTGGCATGCGGGGGACCCAGGTTCGATTCCCGGCCAGGGCACACAGGAGAAGCGCCCATTTGCTTCTCCACCCCTCCGCCGTGCTTTCCTCTCTGTCTCTCTCTTCCCCTCCCGCAGCCAAGGCTCCATTGGAGCAAAGATGGCCCGGGCGCTGGGGATGGCTCCTTGGCCTCTGCCCCAGGCGCTGGGGTGGCTCTGGTCGAGGCAGAGCGTCACCCCTGGTGGGCGTGCCGGGTGGATCCCGGTCAGGCGCATGCGGGAGTCTGACTGTCTCTCCCCGTTTCCAGCTTCAGAAAAATACAAGAAAAAAAAAAATTAAAAAAACCCCCCAAAAACCAGATGAGCTCGCGCTCAAGCTAGCGACTTCAGGGTCTCAAACCTGGGTCCTCCACATCCCAGTCTGACGCTCTATTCACTGTGCCACTGCCTGGTCACTTTCTTTTCAATTTTGATATTACACACACACACCCTTTTAGGGCATAAACTGCAAAATTTATTCCTAGTTTGTCATTTCTTTTTACTTTGCTCATTTTTTTTTTTTTGCCATGCTTCAAGTTTTTGCCAATATATCCCTTTATTGCTCCTGGGTTTTGAATCATATTTCAGAAAATTTGCCCAATATGCTAGAACAGTTAAGCGAGGACATGGGAAGAACTACCACATTCAGTGGGGAGATGGGGCTTGGGAGCCAATATAAAGGGAGGGGAGAAAAAAGGACGAGGGGGCACAGGGAAAAAGCATCTTTATAAAGATTAGGGAAGAGTTGCCAGGGGTAGGAGCATTGGGAGAGTGGGGTACTCTGGAGGCTGCAGAGAGGAGGGAGGTGGGAAGCCAGGTGCAAGATCACAAAGATGTCAAACCTGTCTAACATAAACTTACTGTAACCTCAATAAACCTCCCATCCATGTTTGTATTTCTTCTGGAGCCAAGCAAGTTGGACATAAAGTTCATTTCGTTGGGAGAAAATATGAGCAAGAAACAGGAAAACCTGGAAAAATAAGAACAAGATGGCAACCAGCTATTTCAGATACTAGAAGGTACTACAAAGCCTGTATAGCTACAACACCATGGGGATGGCACACTCGTCACACAGTGGTCTTGGAGATGACCTAGACAAGCCCAGTTTACTCATGGAAACTCAGTGTGTGCAAAGGTGGCGTCAAATCACCTGAAGTTTTTATTTTATGAAGTTTAGGTGGGTCAAGTTTGACTTCATAAACTGAATAAATAATTCACATAGTGGAATGTACAGACCTAAAAAGTACAGTACGATGAGTTCTGACAAATCTATACACCTATGTAACTACCACTCTCACCATATACAATTGACCCTTGAACAATACAGGTTTGAACTGTGTGGGTCCACATATATGTGGATTTTTTTTTCAATACAGTACTGTAAATGTATTTTGTGATTTTCTTTTAAACTTGCAAACTTTAGTTTTATTATTTTACATTTTAGAGAGGGGAGGAGGAGCAGGAAGCATCAACTCCCATATATGCCTTGACCAGGGAAGCCCAGGGTTTCCAACTGGCGACCTCAGTGTTCCAGGCTGATGCTTTATCCACTTCGCCACCACAGGTCAGGCCTTTATAATTCTTAGTTAACATTTTCTTTGCCCAGCATATTTGACTATGAGAATATAGTATATAATACATAAAGCATACAAAATATGTATTAATTGATTATGTTATTAGTAAGGCTTCCAGTCAAGAGCAGGCTATTAGTCAAGTTTTTGGGGAGTCAAAAGTAAAATGCAAGATTTTCAATTGCATCAAGGGGCTGGCACCCCTAACCTCAGCATTGTTCAAGGGTCAACTATATATAATACATTACCGGTCCTAGAAAGTATCCTTGTCTCCTTTGTTGATCCGGCCACCTAGACCACTCCTTCAGAGGCAGCCACTGCTCCATTTTAGCAAGTGCTACTGGGGTACAGGTACAGTAAGATAAAAATGGATCCATTTGCATAAATTCTAAATGGCTAAAAGATTTAAATGTAAAAAAAGAAAGAATATAAAACCTAGGAGACAATCTCATCTCTTAACTACGCCCTCCCCTGAAGCCGCACTGCCTTCTGGGCCATCACGCTGGCACATTTCCACTCGGACCCTTTGCGTGCCTCTCACAGGCACCGAGTGTGACCTTTGCTGTGTAACCCTCTATTTAAAACTGCACCTCTTCCAGCCTGCTTTGTTTTCCTCCATGGCAGTTCACTTCCAACATACATCGGAAGTATAGATATTTCACTTATTTATCTTGTCAGTGGTCTGTTCCTCGACCTAGATAGAATGGCAACTCCCCGAAAGCAGGAACCTTTGTCTATTTTGTTTAGGGCTATATTCCCAGTGTTTAGAGCAGGTGCTCAGTTACTTTTTGCTGAGGGTGAAAGTGATGAGGCGAGGTTCAGGAGGACCTGGGGTGGGGGCCAGAGCACCCCATTCTCTTGGCTTTGGTGGGATAAAAGGTAAGGCAGTTGTGAGGAAAATAGCAGAACAGCCTGTGAGGGGGGTGGCAGGTGTAGTTCGAGACACGGGCGATACACTCCGGCAATGCTTTCTTCCATACTGAGGGAGGTAAGGTGTTGGGGTGAACAAATGTGAAGCTTTTGGTTCCTGCTTGAGTCCCCTCTTCACTTGCACAGCTGCTGCAGGGTGCCCTGGGCCTGGGCCCAGCGCAGCCGCCACTGCGACAGGGTCAGGCCTTGGCAGAGCTCCCCCGACAGGGCGACTTGGCCTGGCTGTTCCCACCTGGGGAAGGAGATGGTGTCAAAGGAAAGTCCTGGTTCCCCAGACCCACCCCTCACTGGCTTCCCCACGCCAGGGCCTGCTTGTCACCTCTCCCCTCGCCCCCTCCCAGCTCTGAGGTTGGCACGTTCTACCCAGCTCAGCCCCACTCCCAACACCAGCTCCCCAGTTCCTGCTCACCAGTCCCCTACAAGCCCCTGCAGCTCGGGGACTCGCTCCAGCGCTTGTTTCAGCAGGTTCTCCAGCTGCTTCAGAGCCCGGCCCAGATTCTCTTTCTGCTCCCTCTCCTGAGCCGCATGGATCTGCAGCAACTCTGCAGGTTAGAAGCCCAGGGGGTTGCACTGAGGCCTCTGGTTCCCTGGTGTCTTGTAGCCAGTGGGTCAAGTAAATCTCCAGTCACCTAGTATTGACCTCAGCATCTCTCCAAACCTCTCCCTCCTCCCAGGTCCACATCTCAGGGGCAAGCTCACAGTCTCTCCCCTCCCCCACCTCATCCTGGATGCCGCCCCCGCCACCCCTGCCATCAATCTCTATGGCCTAACTTTCAGTTTCTTCCTCCTTCCCTATTCCCCCTCCCCAGCCTCCTCGTAGGCTCCAGGTCTCAGCCACCCACTCTGCTTCATTCTCTATGTAGCAGCCAAAGTGATCTTCCTGAAGCCTAAACTTAATTCTTTCGCTCTCCTGCTTAGACTCTTCCAAAGCTCCCTAGTGCCCTGAAGACAGAGTCCAAGCTCCTCAGCATAGTACTTGAGGCTCTGCATTATATGGCTGCTGCTCACTATTTCTGAGCAAAACCTCACCTGTCCCCCCAGGATCACTTGAAATAGCACCTTTCCTCGGGGTAACCCTTCCCAGCATTCCTCACCCCAGCGCTGCCTCCCCAGACTGCCGCAGTGTTTTCCCCTGGGGACTGTGACTAGGTCTAGTCCCTCTCCGCAGGCCCCAAACAGTACAGATCTGCAGTGTGATCAGATCCCTTGGGTCTGAAAGGATTGCTCCAACCCATCTTTGCCTTGTGACATTGGGCATAACATTTGCCCTTTGTTCAGCCACTTCTGTGGTCAGGTGTCATTTTCTGAGCCACAGGCTAGTGGGGCAGGGACAGATTGGAGTACTCTGGAGATGGGACCCAGGGCTTGCTGACAGGCTGAAGGTGGGGGGGGGGGGGGCGGGTTAGAGGCCTGGGAGGAATTAAGGATGACTCCTGGGTTTCTGGCTTCCACACCTAGATAAGTAGGGTAGGATCATTTATTGAGGGAAGGAAACTAGACCGAAGAAAAACAAAACTGCTTTTGGAGCAGAGGGAACTAAGACCCGTTTAGATATGTTCAAGTCCACGATGCCTGTTAGGGGGATGCGACTGTGCTGGTTCTTGGGCTGTTCCTGCACACCACTCCCTGCCCAATGGAGGGGGGAAGGCGGAGAGCCTGAAGCTCAAAGGCCTGAAAATGGTCTCTTCCTACTTTGCTGATGGCACCCCGATTCATTTCTCATCAATTCACACCTTCTATTTATTCTGTGATTCTTTGCTCTTTGATTCCACCATGGGAACACTGCCCTGGGGGTGGACTGCTCTCGCCTCTCTCTCCATTGAACTCTGCTTGCTGAGTGAGTCCAGGAATGAATGACTTTTCTGAGTTTCTGTTTTCTCAACTATAAACTGAGTCTTAATAACTCCTTCCTTCCCTCATTGTAAGGACTAGAAGAGACTGTTTGCATGAGCAGATAAAATGATTACAATCTCGGCCCTGGCTGGTGGGCTCAGTGGTAGAGCACTGGCCCAGCGTGTGGATGTCCCAGGTTCAATTCCTGATCAGGGCACACAGGAGAAATGACCATCGGCTTCTCCACTCCTCTCTCTCTCTTCCCATCCTGCAGCCATGGCTCGAGTTGGCCCCAGGCACTGAGGTAGGCTCCATGACCTCTGCCTCAGGCACTAAAGAGCTCAGTTTATCTCAGATGGACCCCCTATTGGGCTTGCTGGATGGATCCTGGTTGAGGTGCATGAGGTAGTCTGTCTCTCTGCCTCCCCTCCTCTCACTGAATAAAAAAAAAAATTATTGCAATCTCACCAGAGACAGACAGTGCTTACTGTATGCCCTGCATTGTTCAGTGCCCTATTGGGGTCACCTGACTGTCTTCTCAGCAACTCTGTGAGGTACTATCCTATGTCTACTCCACTGAGGAGGAAATTGAGGCACAGGGAGCTCACATAGAGGTAGTGCTGAGAGGAGAATCCAGGGACTTGAACTCTACTACCCGGCTTTGAACTACTAAAGTATACTATTGAATGGTGACAAATGAGTACTGGGCAATTAGGTGGGCAGTGTTGCCTAGTGGTTAGGAGCACAGACCCATCAGGAGTTAGAATGCTTGGATTCAAATGCTAGTTCTGCCATCTGGGCATCTACCAGGGCCTCTGTCCAGGTCCCAACTCTGTAAAAGGGAGAATGGGAGCACTAACCCCTGTGGCTGCTGTGCAGATGAGTAAGTGAGTAAACTTAAAGGAAGCTCTGTGTCAGGAATGGGTTGTGATTAGTTCTGGAGGCTGATGGTCCTGGCAATGGGCAGGGATGCTAGATATGGAAGCAGGGCAGGCCTACCCTGGGTGGATGGTCCTGGTGGTAGGCTGGTCTTCATGTGGAGTAGATTCCAGCACCAGAAATTCCACTGGTCCTGCAAGGACAGAAGCTCCAGGCGAAGAGAGGCAGCCTTCGGGAGGAGCAACTCTGGAGCCTGGAGAGAAGGGAAAGGACAGTCACCTTGGGTGGGGGTAGGGATGGGAAGACAAGTCATAGGGTGCAGGCACTCACCTTCCCTGCGGGCAGCCCCAGCATGTGACTAAGCATTATGAGGCTAGAGCCCTTTGAAGATGCAGGATGCAGCTGATGGATAGATGGCAGGACTGTGGGCAGGGGCTGCAATCTGGGGGGAAAATCCAGGCTGGGTGAGACACTGAGCAGGGAAGCTTGGGTTGCAGAGGCTCTGGGGGCTGATGGGTGGACTCGGAAGGTCCAGGAACTTGGTGGTGGGTCTAGGGACTAGGACTCCAGAGGATTCCAGCGTGGGGTTGAAGACTTGAGGGTGAGGTCTGGCAGCCTGGGAACACTGGGGTCTGAGGTTAGTTTTTGGACTAGGACAGTCAACCAAGGGAGGAGTTATAGGGAATGGCCCTAGTCTCACCCTCCAGGGCTGTGTCGCAGCAGGGTACCCAGCAGAAGGTGAGGCAAGTGCAAGGCCTCCTTTTCTAGACAGTGAAGCAGCTCCTGGCTCTGTGGTGCCACCGACTCAGATGTGGGAACCACTTTTCGCTGAATCAGAGCCAGCACCTGTGGGGAAGGAAAGGGATGGGAGGGACGCCTGAGGTCATCCAGCCCCATCCCCAGGAGACCTGACCTCCCTCCAAACCCCAACTCACCTCCCCGGGGCTCTGGCACAGGCGTGTCTTGCTGGCTGAGTTGCCCTTGATGAGCAGGCGGACCTGTTCCTGTGTCTCCCCCTGGACAACCAGGAGGTCACCAAGACAGGCGGTTTTCCCTTCCCAACTCCCAGCCTCTGGCCCTGCCCTTCCCACTGGTCCTGCTTCCTCTTGAAAGACTCAGCCTGGGCCTCGCTCCCAACCAGGAGGTCCAGCTCTGGATCATAAGACTCCCAGCCTCACTCTGACCCTCCATCAGGCCCTACCATTTCTCCCAGAGCCCTGTTTCTCACCACCAGCTGGCGCCAGCGCAGGATTCGCTGCTGTTTGGCCTGTAGCTCCTGCAACAGAAGCTGCCGCTGTCCAGCCATCTCCTCCAGCTCCTTTCTCTGGGCACACAGGGCCTTGAGCTCTGCCCACAGGCCGCAGCCCCGGAGCCCCAGCACCAATGCCTGCCTGGAGGACACGCAGATGAGAGCAGCGGAGAGGAAGGTGACTAAGGCTACAATGCAGCAGGGGAAGTAATATCTGCAAGGATGCACTAGGAGCTACAAATGATGCATGGAGAGTAGGGAGGCAGAGATGAGAGTCACAGGGGCAGAAAAAGTCCAATATTCCAACACTCCAGGGAAAGAGATGTCCTGGAGGCCTCTGCTCAGGGAGCCCCCTCACCTCTCACTGGGTTCCAGGGTACACCTCTCCACCTCTTCCATCAGGCTCTGGAGGCGCTGGGTCAGGATTTGATGCTCCTTCAGGAGGGGGCCCCGCTGGGTGACCAGCACACCCACAGCTTGCCAGCCCTCCTGGGGCAGGGGTACAAAGTCAGGGTGGGCATCTTCCTTGAGGGTGAGGGGAACAAATGGGTCTTGGGATAGGAAAAGCATAGAATCTGGAAAGGGTGTCTGGGGATCACCTGGATGAGATGCACCACAGACGGCAGGGCCTGGCTGGAGTCAGACTGGTCTGGGACCTGAGACCTGGGGATGGGGATGGGGTAAAACCGCTAAGGGAGGAGCCCTGGCACCTTGCTTGGACCCTTGAGGGTAGCCAATGTTAGTCCACCTGGGTTTGGTCCCTGGAGTTCAGTTCTGCCCCTATCAGCAGATTATGGTGCCTGGTCCTGGCCCTGTCCCAGCTCACCCAGCCACTGCCCTGCGTGGCTGTAGAAGCAATCTACTACACACCTGGCTATCTCCGTATCTTGGAGCCTGTCTGGACTGCACAGGGCCCGAATCTCTGCCTCCCGTTCTGCAGCCAGGTGTTCCAAGGCAGCCAAGATATGGCCTGGAGGGTGGTTTGTCAGCAGTGTCTGGTGGGAGGAAGGGGGGCAGTCAGGGCAGGATGGGGCAGGGCTGTGGGACCACATAGGGACGAGGAAGGGATGAAGAATCAGGCCCTGGTATCCAGAAATTCGATCACTGGGTGGTGAGTGTGGCCTTTCCTGAGAGGCCCCCTTACCTCCACTGAGCTAAGCCACTGCTGGTAGGAAGTTCCTAAGTGGTCATCTTGAGGGGTTCTGTAGGGTTGAGAGAGGGGACAGAGAATGTTACAAGACATATCAATTCTTCTAATAATCATCACCAACTTACAAAGTGGGAGCTGTCCCTACCCCCAGTTTATAGATGAGGAAACCAAGTTCACCTGTGAGTGCTAGATTTGACTTCTCTTATACCAACTTGCTGGCCATGGGCTGTCACACGTGCTGCTTGCTTTTATACCGTCTCAACCGTTTACCTTTGCTAAGCCTCCTCACCAGAGAACACACCCTCCCTGCTTCCTTAGCTGGGTAGGGCGTCTCCTCTCCGTCCTCAGAGCCTATCAGGCTTCCCCATGCCCCAACAGCCCTACCTGTCTGGGTTGTCACTGTCTGTGATAGCTTCAGGTCAGGACAAGTAACTCCTCCCAAAGGCCAGGTTCTCTGCGGGGTTTCTGGGGGCTGGTGACACTCACAGGTTGCTGCCTCCTTTGGCCTGAGGAATCAGGAGGTTCCGCAGGAATTGGGTTCGGAGGGTGCAGGCTGTTCGGACAGCACCCTGGGGAAAAAGAGGATGGGACATAAAAGGGACTCAGGTTCATCTGACCCCAGACTCCCCAGCCCTTTCCACACATGGCCCAGGACTCTTACCAGGACCACAGGCTCCAGTCCCACTGCTGCTGATGTCAAAGGTCCAAAGGTTATATCCACCTTAGCCTTCCTGGAGAGAAGAGTGCAGTTGGGGCTAGGGTCCCTGGAAGGAGGGAGCTGGGAGAACGATGTCTGTGTCCCCTCCTGCTGCCAGTAAAGCTAGTCACAGGGATCACTGAGCCTGATCTCAGGGGCCACCTCCAAATTAGGCCACTGTCAACTCCTGGCCGGATAGACTCCATCACCCTCCTCACTGGTCTTACTGCTCTTGCTCTCTGCAGTGTGTTCTCCAACCAGTAGTTAAACGATCCTGTTAAAACCTCAGACAGATCATGTCACTGTTCTGCTAAAAACCCTGTTAACAATGTGATGTGTCATTACCCTCAGAATAACAATGGGTAATAGACTTCTCTAAGCACTTTAAATTATTTAACTCATTTAATTATCATACTGACCATATAAAGTAGGTGGTATTATCCCCATCCTATAGATCTTAGAAACCGAGACACAAACTTTAACAAAGTCATACAGGTATAAGCGGCCAAGCCAGGGCATGAACTCAGCCTCAGAGAATTCCAGTGCCTCCACGATGCTAGGTTCACTTCTCCAACCTCGTCTTCTCATGCTTTCCCTCGTGCCTATGAAATAGGCCGAACTGCCCTCTGGCTGTTTTTCCCATATTCTAAGCACAGGGCCTCTGCTCTTGCTGTCTCTCTTCGTGGAAATTCCTCCCCCAACTCAAATGTTACCTCCTCAGAGAAGCCATCTCTGCCCATTCTACCTAGAGTAGCATCTCCTTTTCCCTTTCTATCCTGTCACTTTTCTTCACAGCACTTATCTCTACCTGCAATTACAGGGTTTGCTTCCTGGTTTACCATCTGTCTCCTCTGCATCAGAGTATAAACTACATGAGGGCAGGGTTGTCCATTATTTACTGTTCTTTCCTAGCAGTGGTATTCTAGATATATAGGTGGCACCATTCTAGGCACAAATACAGGTGGCTGAAATGACAAAACTTCCTGGCCTTATGGACTTTAAATACTAAAGAGTGGAGCTCAGAATTCTGGAACTCAAGAAGGGGTCAGGGCAGAGTACTGGGGTCTCTAAGAAAGATGTCTTTCCACCCAGCCTGGTGAAGGCTAGTCCCTGGGCACTGAGGCCCACCTCTCTATGTCCTGCAGGCGCCTGAGCTGATTCTGTAGCCACTGCATGGGATGTTGGAGTCCATGCTGCTGTCTTCGCATGGCCCCAGCTTGGGCCCGCAGGAGGAGAGCACGCCGCTGGGTGTCTTGCATGTTTTGCAGCGCCTGCTCCATGGCCGTGTCTGTGGGAGAAACAGAGTGGCCATCAGTACCTTCCCAACACCCAGTCTGCTGCCCATCTGTCCAGCCCCCTGAGTCACCCTGAGCTTCGGTCTCTTGATCCATCAGCTTCAAGCTCTGGTCTAACTCCTGGATCTCTGTCTGTAGGCGAGCAATAGCAGCTTCCAGCTCCGATTTCTGACTGGCCTGGTGGGATCGGGTACAGGGTCAGACACATGGCCTGTCAGTGGCTCAGCCTGGCTGACTGTCCTTTGTAGAGCATGTCTCTTCAACTGCCCAGGGGGTTATCAGAAGGTTCTTCCTAGGCAGTTGCTGTGTCTGAACCTCTAGGCCCAGAGGAGCACTAGGGTATTATACTGGCCCCCAATCCTTCCTCCTGGAATCATATCACCCTCCCAACCTGTTTCCTGTCTCTGCATTGATGACACCACATTTCTGTCCCAGTCTTCATCTCCTCAAGAGCCCCTCATCTAGGAGTACCGAGGTTTCCTGGAAGCAACCCCTAGATCACCTGGGCTGCTTATACATACTGAGTCTCAAACTGGCCTCAATATCTTTCCCAAACTAGTCCATTTCCCATCTACCCTCACTAGCTTTGACATCTCATATCTATGTCTTCCCCTTCTCTCCAACTCATGCCTCTCTCCCCTTGGACTGTAAGCCCTATGAGTGCACGGATCAAGGCTGTTTTGTGACCCAGTGTCCCCATTATCATCGAACACAAGGCTGAACCTACAGCAGATCTACAAGTCCTTTTTTGGATGACAGAAAATCTTGTAGCACATTCTACTCACCTCTGGACTGGACTGGTGACCATACCTGAGAAAATGAGGCCAGAGTTAGATGACAGGGGCTTTCTGGAGGTGTGAGACTGTGGGTGGGGACAGGGCTGGATGAGACTGGGGATGATAGTAAGGGATAGCTTTCAGGATCAGTTACCAGAGTAGGTTTCCCCGGATCTTCTTGACATTCCTACAGTGCAGAGTTAGGAGGAAGAGGAGTTACTGTGGGACTTACCTGTGTCCCCTCCCCTGCCACAGCCTCCCTTTTGCAGCTAGGCTCACCTCTGGCTGCGCACATGCCGTAAGACATAGGCCCAGATGTCAGCCCCCTGGCCCAGACACAGCCTGTGAGGACAGTGGATATCACACAGGACAGAGGCTCCTCATTCCCAGGGTAGTGGTGGGGGTGTGTGGGGGTGGGGGCAGATCTTTATAGGGAATTCTCACTTCTGGGGGAGATAGTTTTGGGGCTAAGATATTCCTTCCTGGATAGGTCACTGAGAGGGTGGGCTTCTCACTGGGTGTGGAGGCAGACTTATTCCCTAATGGGGTGCTTCCTTTCTCCTGGGAGAGGGTTACTTCCAGAGGTGGAGGTGGGGTATATACTGGCAGGAAGTGCTGTCATTACTGGATGTGGGCTATCACTCCTACAGATCTAATCTCCAATGGGGTGGTCTCTGCTGTCTCCAGAGTGTCCTCACTGGCTGGGCTGGGTGGTGGGTGGTAAGGTGCAGGGACAGCCTTCCTTACCCACGAGATCATATTTACACAGGGGAAGAGAGCTTCATTAACTCAAGAATGTTCACTGGAGCCAAGGACCTCTGGGCGGCCTCACGGGGTGGGGGAGGAGTATGAGGGTTACCGCCTGTACGTCCTCGCTCAGATCGTGTCCTCTTCCTAGGTCAACTACTCGGGGATGGGGGACGCGCCTTTAGAGGTTATTCTCACTGGCGCGGAGGAGGAGGAAGGCGTGTCTTTAGTAAAGACAGGGTTCTCACTCCCGGAAACACTCTTTCTAGGGTGGGGAGTCCTCACTCTTGGGCGACCCTCACCTGCGCAGTGTCGACTCCGGGGCCCGGACTGCCTCCGGGGCCTCCATCTCTTCGGCCGCCCAGCAAACCAGTTCCCGCGCTTCCTGCACTAACTCCATGACAGTGCCTCCGCCGCCACCTCCCGCCCGCTCTTCAAGAGTGGCGCCCGCCTCTGACGTCACGAGCGCGGCGTCAGTGACTTGTTCGGTTGCCAGGCAGTCGCGGGACTCCCAGCTCTGCAGGGTCCTGGAGATGTTTTGCGTCTCTCACTCCTCCAGCATGGTTCCCACTGAATGAAAATGGAAAAGGCATGGAAAAACGGTGGGGCCCACTTGCGTCCTCCCTCTCACTACCAGCTGTTCCCCAAGAGGCAAAAGGTCCCCAATGCCTCACTTGGTTTTCTTGACAAAATCGGACTTTAATTAGGCAAGGAGATGCCAAACTTACTGCCTCTGATTTCAGAAACAGGGTACCTTAGGTCTGAATGAGAGATGGAGGGCAGATAGCTTGGCCCTAATATGGCCCTGGCGTGCTTTCTTCCAGACTCGCTTTTCCTTACCATTCCATAACATTCATGAGCCTGTGCTGGGGACACAGCAATGGCTGAGGTAGCCCCAGTCTCCATGCTACGGAGCTCACAGTTTAGTGGGGGAATAGTCGTTATCACCAGGTAGGGATGGTAGAAAATAAACAGCAGGGGTGGGCCGCTTTGGGATATAGGGAGTGTGAGAGACCTGTGGGGAGTGCCAGAAGGCATTAGATACTAGAGGTGGAGTTCTGGAGAGCCCTCTTAGCCTCCAGTAGAGCCCTGAAAACTGGCAACATTCAGGGACCTTTCATTCAACATGCTTACCTAGGTGACCACTCTGTACTCAGTGTCCAGTACAGAGCCTGACTCTAAATAGTTGTTGAAGAAACAAATTGGAGATGGAGAAGCAGTGAGGTGACACTAAAGCTGGGCACCCAGGGAGAGGGTGAAGCAGATGAGGAGTAGGGGAGAAGGACATTGCTTGTCCACAGTAGGGCTATGGAGCAGAAAGGAGGAGACTGAGTAGATGGGGTTGATTGGCTGTAGAGCTGGGGAGGCATCCAGCATGAAGTCTAGAGCTCTGGGCTGGGGAATAAGTGGAGCAGAGGCAAAAGAGCAGGAAGTGTTGGGGGAGGTGCTGATAACAATCCGTATGAGGAGCCAAGAAGACATCCAAGGGCAGGCTCAATCTCTGACCCAAGGACAAGGGGACCATAAGAGCACCAGTGAGGTAGCAGATTTGGGGGGAAAGCTGAGTCCAGCTTCAAATGCTTCATAAGGGCTGAAAAGCGGAAAATGGTGCCAGAAGCTGGTGTAATCCAGGTGGACTTCCTAGAAGGAATAGTAGCAGCTGCTACTCTCTCAAGTATTCAAGTATCTCTACTTTTCTGTCCTTTGTGGGATTTTTTTTTTTTTTTACAGGGACAGAGAGAGATTGTCAGAGAGAGGGATAGATAGGGACAGACAGACAGGAAGGGAGAGAGATGAGAAGCATCAATCATCAGTTTTTCATTGCAACACCTTAGTTGTTCATTGATTGCTTTCTCATATGTGCCTTGACCGCAGGCCTTCAGCAGACCGAGCAACCCCTCGCTCAAGCCAGCGACCTTGGGTCCAAGCTGGTGAGCTTTTTGCTCAAGCCAGATGAGCCCATGCTCAAGCTGGCGACCTTGAGGTCTCGAACCCGGGTCATCGGCATCCCAGTCCAACACTCTATCCACTGCGCCACTGCCTGGTCAGGCTGTGGGATGTTCTTTTATTAAAAAAAAAATCAACTAAGAGCATGTCTGCCATAGGTCTATGAGCCTTTCAAGGGGCTTTAAAAAATTATTGGTTGTTAAGAGAATGAAAAGACAAGTCACAGATAAAATATTTGCAAAACACATGTCTGATAATAAACTTGGATCCAAAATATACAAAGAACTCTTCAAACTCAATCATAAGACAATAAAATAATCCAATTAAAAATGGACAAAAGATGTTTCATCAAAGAAAACAAACGGATGGTAAAGAAGCATATGAGTGGAACAAAAAAAATGCTTTCCTTCCCCTTCCCCTTTTGCTCCCTGCCTCTCTCGGACTCTCTAAAAATAATAAATATTAAACCCTGGCCAGATAGCTTGGTTGGTTGGAGCATCGTCTCAGAGTGTGGAGGTTGCTGATTTGATTCCCTGGTCAGGGCATGTACAGGAACAGCCTGTTTTCCTTTCTCTCTCTCTCTCTCTCTCTCTCTCTCTCTCTCTCTCCCTGTCTTTCTCTCAAAAACAAAACAAAAACAATGAGATATGTCAACACATCTATTAGAATATCTAAAATAAAAAACAACAACACCATTAAATGCTGTTGAGAATGTGGAACAACAGAACTCCCTTTAATTGCTCATGGAAATGCAAAATGATACAGTCACTTTGGAAGACAATCTGAATAGATTATATACTATATGATTACAATTATATGGCATTCCAGGAAAGGCAAAACTATAGAGATCAGTAAAAAGATCAGTGATTGCCAGGGGAATCATAGAATGGGTGTTGGGATGAAGAGGTATAGCACAGAGCATTTTAATATGGATAAAACTATTTGTATGATATTGTAATGGTGGAGTCATCACATTATGCATTTGTATAAAGCCATAGAACTGTATAACAGAATGAGTCCTAATGTAAGGTATGGATTTAATGTTTCACTATTGGTCATCAATCACAACAAATGTACTCCTACAAGATAGGGGAAAGTGTGGGTAGAAGGAGAGAAGGTATATGGGAACTTCCTTTTCTTTTTGTGGGATTTTCTGTAAGCATAAAACTGCTCACAAAAAATAGTCTTAAAAAAGGATTGGCCTGAACAGAATAAAAAGACAAACTACACAATGGGAGAATATATTTGACAATACGTCTGATAAGGGGTTAATAACCAAAATTTATAAAGAACTTGTAAAACTCAATACCAGGAAGACAAACAATCCAATTAAAAAATGGGCAAAAGAAATGAATAGACACTTCTCCAAAGAAGACATACAGATGGCCAATAGGCATATGAAAAAATGCTCAACATCACTAATCATTAGAGAAATGCAAATTAAAACCACAATGAGATATCATCTCACACCAGTCAGAATGGCTCTCATCAACAAAACAACACAGAATAAGTGCTGGCGAGGATGTGGAGAAAAGGCAACCCTCCTGCACTGCTGGTGGGAATGCAGACTGGTGCAGCCACTGTGGAAAACAGTATGGAGATTTCTCAAGAAATTAAAAATCGAACTTCCTTTTGACCCAGCTTCCACTTGTAGGAATATACCTCAAGAACACCATAGTACTGTTTCAAAAGGAGAAATGCACCCCCATGTTTATGGCAGCATTGTTCACAATAGCGAAGATCTGGAAACAGCCCAAGTGTCTGTCAGTGGACAAGTGGATTAAAAAGCTTTGGTACCGCCCTGGCCGGTTGGCTCAGTGGTAGAGCGTCGGCCTGGCGTGCAAGGGGTCCCGGGTACGATTCCCGGCCAGGGCACATAGAAGAAGCACCCATCTGCTTATCCACCCCTCCCCCTCTCCTTCCTCTCTGTCTCTCTCTTCCCCTCCCGCAGCGAGGCTCCATTGGAGCAAAGATGGCCTGGGCGCTGGGGATGGCTCCTTGGCCTCTGTCCCAGGCGCTAGAGTGGCTCTGGTCGCAACAGAGCGACGCCCCGGAGGGGCAGAGCATCGCCCCTTGGTGGGCAGAGCGTCGCCCCCTGGTGGGCGTGCTGGGTGGATCCCGGTCGGGCACATGCGGGAGTCTGTCTGACTGTCTCTCCCCGTTTCCAGCTTCGGAAAAATACAAAAAAAAAAAAAAAAAAAAAAAGCTTTGGTACCTATATACTATAGAATAATACACAGCCATAAGAAATGATGACATTGGATCATTTATAACAACATAGATGGACCTTGATAACATTATACTGAGGAAATAAGTAAATCAGAAAAAACTAAGAACTGTATGATTCCATACAGAGGTGGGACATAAAAATGAGACTCAGAGACATGGACAAGAGTTTGGGAGTTATGGGTGGGGGGGAGGAGAGGGAGGGGGTTGGGGAGGGGAGGGGCACAAAGAAAACCAGTTAGAAGGTGACGGAAGACAATTGGACTTTGGGCGATGGGAATGCAGCATAATCAAATGTCAAAATAACGTAGAGATGTTTTCTCTGGAAAAAAGAAAAAAAAGGATTGGCCTGGCCTGACCCGTGGTGGTGCAGTGGATAGAGCAGGGGTTCCTAAACTACGGCCCCCTGAGGCCATTTATCCGGCCCCCACCACACTTCCGGAAGGGGCACCTCTTTCACTGGTGGTCAGTGAGAGGAGCACAGGATGCAGATGCTGTATGTGGATTACTGTATGTGGCCGCGCCCGCAAAGCGCGGCGTTGCTCACTTACTGTAATACTTCCGGTGACACGACGTCATGGCTCCAGAAGCACGTCATATTGTATTTGTTCCCGTTTTGTTTTATTACTTTAAAATAAGATATGTGCAGTGTGCATAGGGATTTGTTCATATTTTTTTTTATAGTCCAGCCCTCCAATGGACTGAGGGACAGTGAACTGGCCCCCTGTGTAAAAATTTTGGGGACCCCTGAAATAGAGCATTAACCTGGAATGCTGAGGTCACTAGTTTGAAACTACAGGCTTGCCTGGACAATGCCCATATGGGAAGCAACTACTACAAATTGATGCTTCCTGCCCCTCCAAATCAATAAATAACATCTTTTTAAAAAATATTTTTGAATTTATTTATTTTTATTATTATTTTCTTTTTACAGGGACAGAGAAAGAGTCAGAGACAGACAGGAAGGGAGAAAGATGAGAAGCATCAATCAGTTTTTTGTTGCGAAACCTTAGTTGTTCATTGATTGTTTTCTCATATGTGCCTTGACCGCGGGCCTTCAGCAGACCGAGCAAACCCTTGCTCGAGCCAGCGACCTTGGGTCCAAGCTGGTGAGCTTTGCTCAAACCAGATGAGCCCGCGCTCAAGCTGGCGACCTCGGGGTCTTGAACCTGGGTCCTCCGCATCCCAGTTCGACGCTCTATCCACTGCACCACCGCCTGGTCAGGCAATAAGTAACATCTTTTTAAAAAAAGGATTGGCTGAAAGATGGATTAGTATTATTTAATGAAATATCTATAACTATAACCTAGTGACAACTAATCAGCTGCACCTTGACTCAAGCTACATAATTGTATATAAATACAGTATAAAAGGATTTTGTATGTTTTTGTAAAAAAGTTAAAGCCAAAAAATATATAACTACTAGTGGTTCCCCCCCCCCCACTACCCTCAGTTCTAAGAAAAGCCACCCAGGGGTTATTAGACACATCCTCTAGGATATCTAAGAGAGAGGGAGAGAGAGAGATTGAGGGAGAGAAAGAGAGAGAGGGAGAGAGAGAGAGAGGGAGAGAGAGAGAGAGAGAGCGCGCGAGAGAGAAGAGCTGGTCATGTGACCACCTCCCCCACAGGCACTCACTGTCTTCTCACTACTTTTCTCCAGTCTCTGTGTGGTGGCTTTGTAATATGTCAGTATGACTAGGCTGAATGAACTATATCCTGGAATTACCTTCTTCGTTTTTTTAAATTTTTTTAATTTTTTTATTTTTTTACAGAGACAGAGAGAGGGATAGATAGGGACAGACAGACAGGAACGAAGAGAGATGAGAAGCATCAATCATCAGTTTTTCGTTATGACATCTTAGTTGTTCATTGATTGCTTTCTCATATGTGCCTTGATCGTGGGCCTTCAGCAGACCGAGTAACCCCTTGTTGGAGCCAGTGACCTTGGGTCCAAGCTGGTAAGCTTTTGCTCAAACCAGATGAGCCCGCGCTCAAGCTGGTGACCTCAGGGTCTCAAACCTGGGTCCTCCGCATCCCAGTCCAACGCTCTATCCACTGCGCCACCACCTGGTCAGACACCTTCTTTGTTTTTTAAAAAATGTTTATTATATTGATTTTTTTTGAGAGAGGAGGGGAGAGAAACAGGAACGTCAATTTGTTCCTGTATGTGCCCTGACCAGAAATTGAACCAGCAACCTCTGAGCTTCAGGATAATGTTCGAACCAACCGAACTATCCAGCCAGGGCTAGAATTACCTTCTCTGTATGTGTCCAGTTAGAATGGGCCAAAAAATTCTTGGACAAAATTTGAAGGTCAGAAGTGAAGCAACTGCCATTTTGTAGATCACACATGTTGCCTCATTGGCTGGCTGCTGACTCATCATTTTTGCATAGAGCAGCAATCAGACCAGCAATTAGTGCACCTTCTTCTGGGCCTTCCTTCAACTTGAACTCCTGGGCCAGGTGTGTGTTTAGCTCCAGCTTCTGTGGATACTCACCAAGGGCAGAGGCAAGTTTGTTCTAGCTTGTCCTAGTGTGAGTATTAGACACTAAGACAATCTTAGGGACAGCTCAACTCCACTAGTTGTGCAAGGTCAAATCCCTGTTATCTTTATCTATCTATATAGAATCTATTTCCCTTAGTGGTTCAGCCTCCCTGTATTTTTTAATTTTAAAATTTTTATTTATTTATTTTAGTGAGAGAGGAAAGGGGGGGAGAGAAAAAAAAAAGAGAAAGAGAGGAACATTGATCTGTTACTGTATTAGCCCTGACTGGGGGTCAAACCAGCAATCTCCGTGCTTTGGTACAATGATCTAACCAACCAAGCTGTCCAGCCAGGCTGTTCAACCTTTCTGATTGAAACCTGGAACGCTCCGTAAGCAAAGATTCTTGATGTCTGAGAAATCACTGTTATATTAAGCTGTTGTTCAGGGAGAAAGTTACAGCAGCTTCTCTTCTCTCCACCCCAAAAAAGTCTGATGCAAAAAGGTGAGATTGACATCTTACTCACAGGAGAAGAAACATAAATCATGTACCTTCACTGTATTTAGTCTGTTTAATATACTTGGGAAAGTGATTTTTGTCCCCAAACTGAGAAGGTGCTCAAGGCCAGCATCCCCAGCATCCCAGAGGGGCTTGTTAGAAATACAGAATCCTTGCCCTTGAACCCCTGGATTTATTGAATCAAAATCTGAATTTTGACAAAATCTATCAGTGATCTGTATGAATATTGAAGTTTAAGAAGTGTAGTCTGGCCTGACCTGTGGTGGTGCAGTGGATAAATCATCGACCTGGAATGCTGAGGTTGCTGTTTCAAAACCCCGGGCTTGCCTCGTCAAGCAAGGCACATATGAGAAATAGCTATTACGAGTTGATGCTTCCCGCTCCTTTTCCCTTTCTCTCTCTCTCTCTCTCTCTCTCCCCTCTCCATAAAATAAAATTAAAAAAAAAAAAAAAAAGGGTAGTGCAGTCTGCTCCTGGCCTGTTGACTCAGTGGATAAGAGCATTGGCCCAGCGTGCAGATGTCCTGAGTTCGGTCCCCAGTCAGGACACACATGAGAAGCGACCATCTGCTTCTCTTTCCCTAACCCTCCCCCTTCTTTTTCTCTCTCTTCCCCTCTTGTAGCCAGTGGCTTGGTTGATCCAAGTGTCAGCTCTGGGTGCTGAGGATAGCTTGATTGGTCCAAGCATTGGCTCCAGACAGGGGTTGCCAAGTGGATCCTGGTTGGGGAGCATGCAGGAGTCTGTCTCTCTATATCCCCTCCTCTCACTTAAAAAAAAAAAAAAAAAAGAAGTGCAGTTTATAGCACACAACTTTTAGGGGATGAAACTTTTTTCTTTTTTTTTAATTACCATTAATTGCTAGAGATGGATTTTTATCATTTGCTTCTTGGATATACAGTTTTAAAATATGTGATCAATATCTGGCACATCTTAGACCATTCTGTCTTTAATTTCCTCATAAAAATTCATATTAAAATTTTTTTTAAATTAATTTATTTATTTTAGTGAGAAGAGAGAGAGAGAGACAGAGAGAGAAGGAAGGGAGGAGCAGGAAGCATCAACTCCCATATGTGCCTTGACCAGGCAACTCTGAGGCCTCAAACCAGGAACCTCAGCATTCCAGGTCAACACTCTATCCACTGCAGCACCACGGGTCAGGCTAAAAACTCATATTTTTGTGACCATGTGAATTGACACTAACTGAGCCAACTAAAAGACCCAGAAGGTGAGAACTGGAAGGTGAAGTTGGGAAGATTTGGCAGAAGTCACTAAGGACTATTACACACTGAAAACAATCAAGTGTATCCATACTCATTGAGTAAAAGTGCCAACTACACATGGGAGTGATTCACAGCCCCCTGAGTTCAGTGTTTTCTCTAGGGATGGAGAGTGGGAAGAACATAACGGAAAAGAGGGGCCAGGGGCTTAATCTGTATCTATAATATTTTATTTCTAAAAAAGAAGAATCTGCCCTGGCCAGTTGGCTCAGCGGTAGAGCGTCGGCCTAGCGTGCGGAGGACCCGGGTTCGATTCCCAGCCAGGGCACACAGGAGAAGAGCCCATTTGCTTCTCCACCCCTCCGCCGCGCCTTCCTCTCTGTCTCTCTCTTCCCCTCTCGCAGCCAAGGCTCCATTGGAGCAAAGATGGCCCGGGCGCTGGGGATGGCTCTGTGGCCTCTGCCCCAGGCGCTAGAGTGGCTCTGGTCGCAACATGGCGACGCCCAGGATGGGCAGAGCATCGCCCCCTGGTGGGCAGAGCGTAGCCCCTGGTGGGTGTGCCGGGTGGATCCCGGTCGGGCGCATGCGGGAGTCTGTCTGACTGTCTCTCCCTGTTTCCAGCTTCAGAAAAATGCAAAAAAAAAAAAAAAAAAAAAAAAAAAAAAAGCAAAAAAAAAAAAAAAAAGAAGAATCTGATGTAAATATAGGAAAATGTTTACCTCTGTTAAATCTGGATATTACCCAGGGGTCTGTTAGACTCTTTTTCTTGTACAGTCTGTGGATTTGAAAGCTTTTTTAAAAACAGGCTCAATTTACTTTATTTTTCTTGTATAAAATTATGTGGTGGCCACAGCTGGAACCTTGGGTCCTCTGCACAGAACTCTGTTGTTGGTCTTTACAAGGTGGTCAGTGAATTCCTGATAGCGAGACTTTGTGAACAGTCTCTTTCCAGAGGTCAGGGGTGAGATAGCGGTAGGTACTGGCGATGGCCTCAAAGGTGGCCTTGGCCAGGTTGGCCAGAGACGCAGTGCAGCCCCTGGCTGAGATAAAGCAGTTGTTGATACTGTACTGGCCATCATTGACAGCTTCTTGGGCACAGGGGCTGAGACAATGCCAGTGCCCCTGGGGGCAAGGATGAGGTACACCAGCACAGAGCCACAGCAGCTGGTCACCTTGCAAGGGGCAGTGTGGAGTTTTCCAGTCTTGTTCCTCCCGTAGCCTCCCTGCACAGGTAAAATAGAGAGCTTGGCCAGGATAATGGATGACAGTGGCTACTTCCTTGGAGCACTTGAACCAGGTCCTCTGGCCAGCGCAGGTCTGCTTTTTTAAGGAGTATAATCTTCAAAACCTCCATCTTGAGAGATGCCTCCAGGAAAAAGTTGGTGATCTCAGATTCTCTGATGGACAGGGAGAAGAGACAGATTTCCTCCAGGGATTTGATTTTCATGACCTTGACCAAGTGGTCCAACTTATTGATGGGGATCCACTCCTTGTCCTTACCTCTGAGAGCTCCATAGCCTCAACCCAGCCTGACCCCAATCATGACCTTGGCCCTGGGTGCTGCTGCCAAATCCTTCCCTGAAGCAGCCACAGCCTCCCATTCCAGGACCCCTGGAACTCTGGGCCTTCCTGTAGTGCCAGTGTCAACTGTCACTTGGTGTTTCATCGGAGAAGAAGCAGATTTGAAACCTTTATCTAAATAAATTAAGAAATTTAAAGTTTTTAAAAAGTAGGAGAGACTATTCTGGTTGGTCTGTGGAGGGTGGAGCTGAGGAGGAAATTGAGGCTGGGGCAGGGGACTGGGGCAGGTGATGACAGGGCTGAAGCAAGGCAGGGAGTAAGTGGGAGAGATGCTGGGCCAACTGGAGGAAACTTATCCACAGGCTAGAACCTTTCCAGAAAGGGAAGTGGTGTTCGCATTGGGACAGTACCTCCCTTCCACTTCTGGGTATTATTCCTGCTGTGCCCCTTACCTCAATTACCCTTAATCCTTATCTTCAATAGCTACCTCCTCCTCAGATGTGCCCTCCCAGGGAAGTCTTCTCTGTCCCCTCCCCACCAATTTGTTGGATTACCTCCTCTGGACTCTCAAAGCTAAAACTCTTTTTGGATTATAAATGTCTGAAAATCCAACTCAAAGTAGTTTTTTTCCCCTTATAAATCAAGAAATATCTTGGCTCACATGGTTTAAAAAAAATGGATTTAGCTTTACCAAGCAGTGGCACAGTGGACAGAGCGAATAGAGTATCACAGAGGACCCAGGTTTGAAAACTCGAGGTCGTTGGCTTGAGCACAAGCTCATCCAGCTTGAATGCGGGGTTGCTGGCTTGAGCATGGGATCATAGTCATGACCCTATGGTCACTGGTTTAAGCCCAAAGGTGACTGGCTTGAGCAAGGGGTCATTGGCTCTGCTGTAGCCCCAGTCAAGCCACATATGAGAAAGCAATCAATGAACAACTAAGGTGTCGCAACGAAGATTTTATGCTTCTCATCTCTTTCCCTTCCTGCCTATCTGTCCCTGTCTATCCCTCTCTTTGTCTCTCTTTCTCACAAAAAAAAAAAAAAAAAAGATTCAGGTGAGGTGTGATCCTGCAACTCGAAGAAGGGAGGTATAACAAGCAACACCTCTTAGGTTTGAATCATGATCCTGGCTCCACCACTCACAGGCTGGATAGCCTTGGGCAAATCTCTCAATTTCTCTGGCTTTAGTTTTCTTATTTATGAATTAGTGACAATAACAATGCCTATTTTTTCAGTCTTGTTGTGGTATTTAAATGAGATAATGCGCATAAGCTCTTTGAACAGTGCTTGAACACAATTGACTGTTCAGAGTCTATCATGATGATGATGATGGTGATGTTGTGAGGACCCAGTTTCCTGTTTCTCTACTTTCTACCTTTTGCTTCCTTGGCTCCTTCATTATCTTGGCAAACCCAGGCTCTTTCTGCAGGATTGCAAACTGGCTTACCCTGCACCTTCTGAGGTGTGGGAAAAAGATGTGGTTTTAGAAGCTACCACCCAAAAGGTAGGCTGCTTCTTTTTACTACAGGGGTCGGGAAACTTTTTGGCTGAGAGAGCCATGAACGCCCATATTTTAAAATGTAATTCTGTGAGAGCCATACAACGACCCGTGTGCATTATGCATTTTCCAATAATAATTTGGTGTTGTCCCGGAGGACAGCTGTGATTGGCTCCAGCCACCTGCAACCATGAACGTGAGCTGTAGGAAATGAATGGATTGTAATACATAAGAATGTTTCATATTTTTAACATTATTATTATTTTTTATTAAAGACTTGTCTGCGAGCCAGATGTGGCTCTTTTGATAGCCATCAAAAGAGCCACATCTGGCTCGCAAGCCATAGGTTCCCAACCCCTGCTTTACTACAAGCTTCCAGAAACCATTTATTTAAGTCTCATTGGCTCAGGAAGTTTCACATGCCCACTGTTAAACCAATCTTTGAGCCAGAATATGGCTCCCAAACCTTATAATGATTGCTATGCTGTACCTTGCCAGTTTATGTCTCATCCCGTTCCCTGGGTCAGACAAGAAAAGGTCTGAACTTTCAGCTTCTGATGTCATGAGACTAATTCTGTCCAATGGACTGAGAGCAAAAGTGTATGGCACTTTAGGGCCAAAGCTCAATTGTTACAATCCTCCCCCTGACCCCCGTCCCATCCCCTCCCCCACCCTTTACTGAGGTATAACTGCCAAATAAAACTTGTATTTAGCCTGACCAGGCGGTGGCGCAGTGGAAAGAGCGTCAGACTGGGATGCAGAGGACCCAGGTTTGAGACCCCGAGGTCATCAGCTTGAGTGCGGGCTCATCTGGTTTGAGTAAAAGCCCACCAGCTTGGACCCAAGGTCGCTGGCTCCACCAAGGGGCTACTTGGTCTGCTGAAGGCCCGCGGTCAAGGCACATATGAGAAAGCAATCAATGAATAACTAAGGTGTTGCAACGCGCAATGAAAAACTAATGATTGATGCTTCTCATCTCTCTCCGTTCCTGTCTGTCTGTCCCTGTCTCACTCTCTGTCTCTGTAAAAAAACCAAAAAAACCCCTGTAATATATTTAAAGTGCACAACATGGTGATTTGACACATGTATACATTGTGAAATTATTCCACAATCTCATTAATTAACACATCCATCTCCTTACATTGTTACTTTTAAAAAAGATTTTGGTGAGAATGCTTAAGATATATTCAGCATATTTTAGTATACAATACAGTATTGTTAATCATATTCACCATGTTTAACATTAGCTCTTCAAACCTTCTTTATAACTGAAAGGTAGTACCTTTTTATCAGCTTGCCCTCATTCTTCCCACCCCCTGCCCCTGGCAACCACCATTCTACATTCTGTTTCTATGACTCCACATATTAGTGATATCGCACAATATTTGTCTTTCTCTGACTTACTTCACTTAGCATAATACCCTTAAGGTCTATCTATGTTGCTAAAATGGCAGGATTTCATTTTTCTCATTGCTGAATAATATCCCTTTATGTATATATTCCACATCTTTTTTATTCATTTGTCTGTTTTCAGACACTTAGATTGTTTTCAGATCTTGGCTAGTGTGAGTAATGCTGCAGTGATCACAGGAGTGCAGATACCTCTTTGAGACAGTGATTTTAATTCCTTTGGCTATATACCCAGAAGTGGGATTGTTAGATCGTAGAATACTTCTATTTTTAATTTTTTGAGGAACTTCCATAGTGTACCAATTTACATCCCACCAACAGTGCACAAGGGTTCACTTTCAGGCCTAGGCTTTTAAGAAGAAAGTATGCTTTCTTTTTTTTTTTTTTTTAATTTTTTTTAAAATTCATTTTAGAGAGGAGAGTGAAAGAGAGAGAGAGAAACAGAGAGAGAAGGTGGGGAGGAGCTGGAAGCATCAACTCCCATATGTGCCTTGACCAGGCAAGCCCAGGGTTTCGAACCGGCGACCTCAGCATTTCCAGGTCGATGCTTTATCCACTGCGCCACCACAGGTCAGGCGAAAGTATGCTTTCTTCACTCTCTTCTGCCTGGACTCTGAGCGCTTAGCAGACGGTGTACTCGCCAAGTGAAAGAAGCCTGGACTCCTGACTTAACATGTGGATCATCAGAAATGCCCACATTGATAGGTTCTGTGAGTGAGAAACTATTTTGTGAGCTCCTGATTTGGTGAAGTTTGTTACAGCTACTAGTAAGACCTTAAACAATATACCTTCTAGATCTCATTGCCCCCTACCAGTGAGTGTATCAAACTATCAGTGGTTGTGGAGTAGGACCTGGGTTTTGGTATCTCCAGTGTTTCATGGACTGATCCTTTGGTCTATACCCTATTTGACAGAACTCTAATAATGATCATTCACTTGGATGTAATGGCAATGACAAATCCCTGTAAGCACTTCTGCCAGCTCCTTCACTAATCTTGTTGCAGACAATGCATTAACAGCGGGGGACCAGTACTGGCACTGTGTTAGTTTATGGCCTTGTCTTTTTTTTTTTTTTTTTCCTCCATAGTATTTTCCATTCTCTATCATTATCTTGCTTATTTAGAGGTCTATTTGTTTATGCTTTTCTTTTTTTAAGGTTTTTTTTTAGATTTTATTAATTTTTATAGAGAAAGAGAGAGAGAGAGAGATAGAGAGAGAGAGAGAGAGAGAGAGAGAGAGAAGGGGAGAGGAGCAGAAAGAATCAACTCCCATATGTACCTTGATCAGGCAAGCCTGGGGTTTCAAATCGGCGACCTCATTGTTCCAGGTGCTTTATCCACTGCACTACCACAGGTGAGACTATTTTTGGTTTTCTTCCCAACTAGAGTGTAGGCTCCATCAGAAAGGGGTCTTATTTATTTTTCTCTGCTTTGTTTCTGGTTCCTAGTGTAGTGCCTGGCACATCGTAGGTGTTCAGAAAGTATACATTTGTTGAATGATAAATAAATCATGAACTTGATGGCTGGGGGGCGGGGTAGAGAGGAGACAATCCATACCTGTTATAGAAGCTCTCTACAATCAGAACATGAACCAGCCTGACCAGGCGGCGACATAGTGGATACAGCATCGACCTGGGACACTGAGGACCCATGTTCGAAACCTTGAGGTCGCCGGCTTGAGTGCAGGATCACCAGCATGAGCGTGGAGTCTCTGGCTTGAGTGTAGGATCAGAGACATGACCCCATGGTTGCTGGATTGAGCCCAAAGGTTGCTGGCTTGAAGCCCCCCAGTCAAGGCACATATGAGAAAGCAATCAATGAACAACTAAGGTGCCACAAGTTGATGCTTCTCATCTCTCTCCCTTCCTGTCTGTCCCTTTCTCTTGCTCACTTAATTAATAAAATAAAAATAATAAAAGAACATGAGCATTCTAACCACATCACTGACAGCTGCTTGACCTCTCAGCTTGCTGGTAGACCCTAAGCACCCAGATTAGGTCTGGCTTTTACAGTGCATCTCTCTTAGTTTCCCCCACTAGGAATTAGACTGCTCTGGACTGTCAGTGTCTGGTGATGTGTTTTTCTTTTCATTCTGGTTTATAAGTTCTGTGGAAATGAGGTTGGGACTTAAGTGCTGACTGCTGTGTCCCCAGAGTCAGGCAGCACAGTCAAGGCCCTTGGTTAATATAAATAGATTTGTGGCATAAATACATAAATATTGGCGAGAGGGGAGGTTGCCCTGGAGAGAAGGTGCCCCACTCTATCTCCCATGGGCACCATCCCTTGGCAGGGTCCCAGGGTTGATCTGGAGCTCTGGTCCAATGGGTGGCCTGAGCTACCACTTCCTTCCCCATCAAACACCTCAAATTGCAGTCTCAGACTGGCAACATTTGACATTCCAGACATGGAAGAGCAGGAGTCCATTTGGCCCAACTAGATGATACTTAGAGCCAAGGTCAGTGACACAGTTGTATGTATTTGTTGGTTTGGTTATGAACTGAAGAGGATATTATCGAGAAAATAAGTCCATTATGTAGAAAATCAAAAGGATGAGCATGATGAGGCTTCCCATAACAATTCCCAAGACTGCAATGTAGAAGACTTGGTGGGAGGTCTCAGCTGCCAAGATTCGTTCATTCCATTTGTTGTTGTGTCTTGTCTGATTTGAAGGGAGAGGTAGAACAGGAATAGATGGGCTTAAAAGGGTTATTGTATAGAGGTAATCCACGGAACTATATAGACATAGGGTGGGGACCTGAACCCACAGGAATGAAACAAGGAAGAATTTGAGTTAAGGTTATGGCCAGGATGAAGAAGGAGGAAAGGGTGAGAATTGGTATGACTTAGATTCCCACCTGGATAGAGAAGATCAAGGCTACAGTGCCTACGGGAAAACACAAGAGGAAGGCCAAAATTGACAGGCACATGTAATCTTTGGGGGGCTTGTCAGGCAAAATTTCAAATGCCTGAGGGCAGAGAGTGAATTATGGCTCAGTATGGTTTCTGGACTCCCCCCTCCCCTCTGATCATATATCTTTTCACACTAACATCTCTCCTTGGCTCCTGTAAATTCTTCATTTCAAACTCTAACTGACTCTATCTAACTCACACCATACCAACTCCAACCTCTCCCTATCCCCTTTAATATCTCCTTGTCTCTTAGAACAACTAGCCCTACCTACTCCATGCTCTAATCCTTCTCTGTTCCTTGTAACCTTTTCTCCTATAACCTCTTCTCTGACTTCTATAACTGCCTGCAGACCCTTAAAGCAGTGGTCCCCAACCTTTTTTGGGCCACGGACCGGTTTAATGTCAGAAAATATTTTCACGGACGGGCCTTTAGAGTGGGACTGATAAATGTATCACGTGAATGAGACAAGCATCAAGAGTGAGTCTTAGACGGATGTAACAGGGAATCTGGTCATTTAAAAAAAAATAAAACATCGTTCAGACTTAAATATAAATAAAATGGAAATAATGTAATTTATGTATGTAATAATGTTATTTATTCTTTCTCTGTGGACTGGTACCAAATGGCCCATGGACCAGTACCGGTCCATGGCCCGGGGGTTGGGGACCACTGCCTTAAAGCATGTCTTTCTTGGCCCCATCTTTCCCCCCAAATCCCCTTCTGACTCTAATGACTCACTTGTCTTCCCTGAAACTTCAACTAATCCACTATTACACTTTGTTCCTATAACTGCCTCATTGTCACCCAAGCAACCATGTCTTTGACCCTATAAAATATTCTACTAAGATGATCCTCACTCAACACGTTCAGTCTCACTTTTCATCATTGTCCCTTATAAAAACTCTCATCCTATAAAAATTCTAATGTCATCAATAGCTCTCTGCTTGTCCCATTTATAATATCCCTCACTTTGTCCCTATGAATCTGTATGGTCTTGCTATGATCCATAAACTGCTCCCTCCCCTCACATAAACTTTCACTAGGCTCCTCTAAGACCTTCTTTGAGCATCTATGAACTCTAAGTCCTTCTCATGTCACTCATAGCCTTTTTTTTGTTTGTTTCTTTCCTCCTCCAAGACCTTCTCTCTACCTCTTCTGACCTTTGAGCTCCTTCTAGGTCCAATTTATTACAGCTTCCTTGTTTTTCTAAAGCTGTGCTCCCTCTAAACAGTTATCTTACAAGTTAACACCCTCTGGGCCCGCTTATGAAGCCCTCCTTGCCCCTTATTCTCCTTCTGACTCCTTCCCACCTGTCCCCCCCACCCCGTAAATTCCCTCCCTGCCCGCCTCAAACACCCCCCATTAGGGTATCTGGCTCTGGCTACATGCAGCCTCTCCCTCACTCCAATCCCGCTGGAGATTGCCATGGAGACCATGCAGGCCCCTCCTCCTATCCTGGCTTTCTAGTTCTATTGGCTGATTGGAGATTGTCTGTGACAGGAGGAAGACAGTAATACTCCTCTGGCTGCTGATTGGTCCTTCCAGCTCTCTTGGGTGATTGATCAATCCTGAGAGTTGTTTCTGTTACAGTTTAGTTTTGAGGGTCATTTATATATTTTGGATATAGTTTTTTTTTTGGGGGGGGGGTCAGATATGTGATTTGTACATATTTTTATTTGTCTGTAGCTTATCTTTTAATTTTCTAACTGTTTGCAGAATAAAAGTTTTAAAATGTTTATGGAATCTACATTATTATTTTTTTCTTTTAAGGATGTGCTTTTGGTGTCATGTCTAAGAACTCTTTGTTTAACCCAGGGTCACTAAATTTTTTTTCCTATGTTTTCTTCCAAATTTTGATTATTTATTTATTTGTGACAGAGAGAAAGAGACAGAGGGACAGATAGGAACAGACAGACAAGAAGGTAGAGAGATGAGAAGCATCAATTCTTCATTGCGGCACCTTAGTCTCCTTAGTTGTTCATTGATTGCTTTCTCATGTATGCCTTGACAGGGGTGGGGGGGTGAGGGGGTGGGGAGTAGGGGTTGGGGGCATGGGGGGAGGCTACAGCAGGGCAAGTGACCCCTTGCTGAAGCCAGCAACCTTGAGCTCAAACCAGCGACCATGGGGTCGTGTCTATGATACCACGCTCAAGCCAGTGACCTGGCACTCAAGCTGGTAAGCCCGTGCTCAAGCTGGGGACCTCAAGGTTTCGAAACTGGGTCCTCTGTGTCCCAGTCTGATACTCTATCCACTGCGCCACCGCCTAGTCAGGCTAGCTTATGTATTTAGATCTGTGATCAGTTTTTTTTCATATGGCTTTCCACTGAATTTAACATCACTACAGAAATAACTATTTTTTCTCCAATAAACTGTCTTTGGACTTTAAAAAAAAATAAATTGGTCATATTTATGTGGTTTCTTTCAGCAGTTCATATTCTTTTGTTCTGTTGGTATACGTGTATATCTGTTTGCTAAAAACACACTGTCTCCTTAATATAGCTTTATGATGATTCTTAAAGTTGGGTAGTGTGAGTACATCATCTTCATTTTTTTCTCAAAATTGTTTTGATTTGCTTATCTAGATCAACAAATTTTGTTGGTATTTTCATAGGAGTTGCATTAGAATTACATATAAATTTGTGAGAGATGTTGAGCCTTCCAATTCATGACGGTTGGATGGTTCTCCATTTTTTTTTAGGTCTTCATTCATTTCTGTCACCCAGCAGCTATAGTTTAAACCAGGGGTCCCAAACTACGGCCTGCGGGCTGCATGCAGCCCCCTGAGGCCATTTATCTGGCCCCCGCCGCACTTCTGGAAGGGGCACCTCTTTCATTGGTGGTCAGTGAGAGAAGCACAGGATGCAGGTGCATCCTGTGCTCCTGGAGTACTGTATGTGGTGGCGCCACAAAGCTCAGCGTTGCTCACGTACAGTACTACTTCTGGTGACGCAAGACTAACGCGTCACGGCTCTGGAAGTGCATCATAACACTTGTTACGGCTAGCAGTGACAAATATGGAACCGGACATTGACCATCTCATTAGCCAAAAGCAGGACCATAGTTCTCATTGAAATACTGGTCAGTTTGTTGATTTAAATTTACTTGTTCTTTATTTTAAATATTGTATTTGTTCCCGTTTTGTTTTTTTACTTTAAAATAAGATATGTGCAGTGTGCATAGGGATTTGTTCATAGTCTTTTTTATAGTCCGGCCCTCCAACAGTCTGAGGGACAGTGAACTGGCCCCCTGTGTAAAAAGTTTGGGGACCCCTGGTTTAAACATAATAGTTCACACACAAAATATTTTAGATTTATACTCACCTACTTGATTTTTGGGGAGCTATTGAAATGCTATTTTAAAAAATTGGCCAAACATATAAAAAATGTTCAATGTCACTAATATCAGAGAAACACATATTAAAACCACAATGAGATACCACCTCACACCTATCAGAATGGCGCTCATTAACAAATCAACACACAATAAGTGCTGGAGAGGGTGTGGAGGAAAGGGAACCCTCCTGCACTGCTGGTGGAAATGCAGACTTGTGTAGCCACTGTGGAGAACAGTATGGAATTTCCTCAAAAAATTAAAAATGAAACTGCCTTTTGACCCAGCTATCCCACTTTTAGGAATATATTTTAAGAATACAAAATCACTGATTCAAAAGAAAATATGCACTCTCATGTTTATTGCAGCATTGTTTACAGTAGCCAGGATTTGGAAACAGCCCAAGTGTCTGTCAGCGGATGAGTGAATTAAAAGCTGTGGTACATATACACAATGGAATACTACACAGCTGTGAAAAAGAAGAAAATCTTACCTTTTGTGATGGCATGGATGGGCCCAGAGATTATAATGCTAAGTAAAATAAGCCAGGCAGAGAAAGACAGCATTATTATTGAAAAGACTTTCTCTATTGTATGTTTTTGGCTTCTTTATTGAAAATTGGTTGCCAATAGATGTGTGGGTTTATTTCTAGGGGTCTTAATTCTGTCCCATTGGTCTGTGTATCTATTTATCTGATACCATTATACTGTTTTGATTATTGTATGCTTGTAGTACAATTGTATAATTTGATGTTGGGAGTGTGATAGCTCCAACTTTGCCCCTTTTTCTCAGGATTGCTTTGACTATTTGGGGTCTTATGTGGTTCTATAAAAATTTGACGATTTTTTGTTCTATTTTTTTAAAGTGTCACTGGGATTTTGATAGAAATTGCATTAAATTTGTATATTACTTTAGGTAATATGGCCCTTTTAACTATACTGATCCTGCCAACCCATGAACATGGAATATCTTTCCATTTCTTTGTGACTACTTCTATTTATTTAAACAATGTCTTATAGTTTTTATTGTATAGGTCCCTCACATCCTTTAAGTTTATACCTAGGTATTTTCTTATCCTTTTTGTTGCAATTGCAAATTGAATTGTTTCTTAATTTCTTTTTCTGATAGTCTATTGTTAGTACATAAGACTGCAACAGGTTTTTGTATGTTGATTTTATAACATGCAACTTTATTGTATTTGTTTATTGTTTCCAGTAGGTTTTTGATGGAGTTTTTAGGGTTTTTTATCTATAGACTCATATCATCTGTAAAAAGTGTTTTACTTCTTCATTCCTTATTTGAATGCCTTTAAAATTTTTAAATTAAATATATTGAGGTGACATTGATTAATAAAATTACATAAGTTTCAAGTGTAAATTTTTATAATACATCACCTGTATACTGCATTGTATGTTCACCACCCAAAGTCAGATCTCCTTCCATCATCATATATTTGACCCCCTTGACTCTTTACTACTTCTTCCTCAGTTCCTTTTCTTTCTAATAACCATCATATTTTTGTGTCTATGAGTTTCTATTTGTCTTATTTGTTCCTCTGTTGCTTTTACTTTTAAATCCCACATATGAGTGAAGTCATATAGTTTTTTATTTTTTCTAACTTATTTCATTTAGCATGATGTTTTAAGATCCATCCATGTTGTCTCAAATGGCAGTATTTAATCTTTCTTATGGCTGAATAGTATTTTATTGTATATATGTACCACATGTTCTTTATTCAATCACCCATTGAAGGATACTTCCATGTCTTGGTCACTGTGAATAATGCTGCAATGAATATAGCAGTACATACATCTTTACAAATAAATGTTTTCAAACCTTGGAGGTAGATACCTAGGGGAAAGATTGATGGTAACTCTCTTCCATTGGGATTTTTTTATTTTTTATTTTTCTGAAGCTGGAAACGGGGAGACAGTCAGACAGACTCCCGCATGCGCCTGACCGGGATCCACCCAGCATGCCCACCAGGAGGCGATGCTCTGCCCATCTGGGCGTTGCTCTGTTGCAATCAGAGTGATTCTAGAGCCTGAGACAGAGGCCATAGAGCTATCCTCAGCCAGCGCCCGGGCCAACTTTGCTCCAATGGAGCCTTGGCTGCAGGAGGGGAAGAGAGAGATAGAGAGGAAGGAGAGGGGGAGGAGTGGAGAAGCAGATGGGCGCTTCTCCTGTGTGCCCTGGCTGGGAATCGAACCTGGGACTTCTGCACGCCAGGCCGACGCTCTACCACTGCCATTGGGATTTTTTCCCCCAGTGTTTAAGCAGAATGAGCAGTTTATTAAGCAAAGCTATGCACTTGGCACAAAGCACTTGTGACAAACTCAGCTAGCCCGAGTGCCGCTATTGGGATTTCGATAGGAATTGCATTAAATCTGTATATTACTTTCAGTAATATGGCCATTTTAACTATATTGATTCTTTAAATCCATGAATATGGAATACCTTTTCTTATCTCTGTGACTTTTTAATTTATTTTAATAGTGTCTTATAGTTTTCAGAATATAGATCCTTCACATTCCTTTTAAGATTTTTTTAGGTGTTCTATTTTTTGTGTTGTAATTGTAAATTTTTTTTCATTTCTTTTTCTGAAATTTCATTGTTAGTATATAGGAATGCAATGATTTTTGTACATTGACTTTGTGTCTTGCAACTTTATTGTATTTATTAATTGTTTTTAACAGTGTTTTGATGGTGTCTTTAGGATGTTCTATATAAAGAATCATGTCATCTTCAAAATGACAATTTTACTTCTTTTTAATTTTTATTTATTTATTGATTTTAGAGAGAAAGGAAAGAGAGAGAGAAACATCGATTTGTTGTTCCACTTATTTATGCATTTATTGGTTGTTTCTTGCATGTGCCCTAACTGGGGATCTAATGTGCAACTGTGGCACATGGGGATGATGCTCTAACCCACAGAACTACCTGGCCAGGGCACAGTTTTACTTCTTCATTCCCAACTTAGATGCCCTTTATTATTATTTTTTTCTTGCCTGGTTGCTCTGGCTAAGATTTCCAGTACTATGTTAAAATATAGTGGTGAGAGTGGGTAATCTTGTCTTTTTTTTTCTTGTCAGGGGAAAGAACTAAGGCAGTCCTCTACTAACACGAATTATGCAGTCAAGTTTCCCACATTTGGGGAACTCGTGGGGGTCAGCACACCTGAAGTTCAGTGGGTCAGCCTTGCTCTGAGAAAACCACTTTCATGATCATGTTCAGGAACCCCTTTCATTCCTGATTTAGAGGAAAAGCTTGCAGTTTTTCACTATTGAGTATGATATATATATTTAAAAAAATTTTTTTTTAAATAAAAAGAAAAAAAAGATAAAAAAGAATAAAAAAAAGAAAGAAAAAAACAAACAAGAAAAACAATTAAAAAAAAGAAAAAAAATTAAAAAAAAATTTTTTTGAGAGAGCGAGAGGGAGGAAGGGAGGGAGAAGAAAGAGAGAGAGACAGAAAGGGATGTGTGCCCAGTAACTAAAAATTTCAGCCATACTTACTGGAATTGCTACCAAGGCAATCATTGCTAAGAACAGATTAGTAGCATTTTGTTCTTTTCCAGTAGCTTGTAGCATCTTTTTACCCTCAAAGGTCAGCTTTTTAAGTTGACCCCAACTTGGTATTTTAGCCTTCTCAGTATGAGACAGCAGTACCTGTAAGGTTCTTCTTCTGAGGTTCTATGCTTCCATCTTGGCAATGAGAGGATATGGAGAGGATCTATTGCTCTTGCTCATGTTGTTAGTTTAATTCAGTGGGCAGGAATCCAAAGGACTTCACCGGATTTTGAAATGATACAAGCAAACCCTCTTCCCCATTGTTGCACTACACCAGGTACCCATTGATCCAATTCATTTTTATAATGCACAGGTTGATTAATCTTAGAACTATTTTTTTTTGTCCAATGTCTGTCTGCAGCAGTCAAATTATCCTCTCCTGTATCAGTATATTTAAGAAATTTAAAGTAAATAAAGCTTTGTGTAATATAATTCTAGGGGATAATTTTCTTCCTTCTCCCTCTTTTTGTTTAAGTAACATAGTTTTCAGAGTGCGATTACTGTGCTCAATAATTGCCTGTCCTTGTGGATTATATGGAATTCCAGTGGTATGTTTAATATTCCAAAATGCTAAGAATTGTTGAAACTTAGCAAATATATAGGCAGGACCATTGTCAGTTTAAATTGCTTTAGGAATGCCCATAATATTAAAAGCTTCTTATATCGATATGTTCATTCAACATTTTATAAGATGTTGAATGACACAGTCAGACTTTTCTCCAGGCAAAGGTGTGGCCCATTGAAAGGAAGAATAGGTATTAATAGAACAATGTACATAAGATAGTTTTCCAAAGGAAGAAATATGAGTTACATCTATTTGCCACAGTTCATTACTGTGCTATCCTTTAGGATTTATTCCTCCTGGTAATGGAGGAGTATTTATAATACTGCACTGAGGATATTTTCTAACAATATTTTGAGCCTCTTGCATGGTTATCTTAAATTTTTGCTTTAAACCTTTTCAATTTGTATGAGTCTCTGCATGAAATTTAGCAGCTATTTTTACAGATCCAATAAGTAATTGATCAATTTTAGTATTTGCATTAGACATAGGGCCTGGTCAAGCTGTATGAAAATGAATGTGAGTTATATAGATAGGCGAATAAAAGTTGTAACTCTTGAAACAATTTGTGTAATTTGGAACCATAATTTGAAATGTAAACAGTTTTTATAAGTTTAACTGTATGTTCTACATATTGTGAATCAGTAACAATGTTAGTAGGGCAAGGAAAATCATTAAGAAGTAATAATACAGCAGATAACTCTGCTTTTTGAACTGATGTATATGGAGTTTTCATAACTTTTGTCACCAATCCAGTATACCCAGCTATACCTAATTTATCTGCATCAGTATAAAAAGTAGACACCTTTTGAATTGGCTGAGCCAATACTTTAGTCAGTAAAATCCATTGTGTTCTTTTTAAACATTGAATTCTTTTATCTGTAGGATACCGATTGTTCATGGTACCAAAAGATTAGCTAACACAATTTGCCAATCAATATTTAATTTACAGTTGTCTGAAATATGATTACTTGTTAAGGGTACAATGATTTTATTGGGATAATTTCCAGTCAGTTGTCTTATATTGTCTACTTTTAGTAATTAAAGTACACATTTTCTATAAGTAGGTACATGATTTCTTAGTCTTATGTGGAAGAAATTGCCATTCTAATATCTTGTTTTTAGCCATATCATGCCAGAAGAAGAATATTCTGAGGGAAAAATAATTAATTGGATAGGTTGGTGTGTATTATTAATTCGATCTAAATTAGCAGTATGCGTAATTTTTTTGATAAGTGATAGCTCTTGTTTTGCCATTTCTGTTAACTCTCTAGGACTGTTTAAATCAGAATCTCCTTAAAATATTAAATAAATTCATTAGTGCATAAGTAGAAATTCCTAGGGAGGGTCTCAACCAATTAATATCACCCAATAATTTTAGAAAGTCATTTCAGGTTTTTAAGAAGTCAGTTCATAAATTGACTTTTTGAGGAATAATTATTTGATTTTCAATTATATGCCCTAAATACTTAAAGGACAAGATGTTTAAATTTTGTCTTCAGCTATGATTAAACTGTATTGATTCAAGGTTTCAGAAGCATCTTTAAGGATGACTGAAAGTTCAGCATTATTCCCACAAGCTGTCAATATGTCATCCATATAATGGATTAGCAAAGATTAAGGATATTTTTGATAGATTTTTTTCTAAAGGTTTATTTACATAATTTTGACCCAATGTCAGGCTGTTCAACATTCCTTGTGGAAGCACTTTCCATTGATATCTTTTGGTAGGAGATACATTATTTAATGATGAAATAGTAAAAGTAAATTTTTCTCTATTTTCTGATTGTAAAGAAATAGTAAAAAAACAGTCTTTTCAATCTATAATAATTATTGACCATTTTTCTGGAATCATGCTTGGTTGAGGAAGATCTGGTTGTAAGGGCCTCATGAGTTGAATTACTGAATTAACTTGATGAAGATCAGTAAATATTCTTCATTTTCCATAGTTTTTCTTTGTTGGAGGAAAGCCAAAGCACCCAGTGACTTTCTGTTCCTATCCTGAGAAAGTGAAGGTCAAGACCAAGCATACATGACTGAAGGCAGTCGCATCCAGGGAAGGCCTCAAGGATGTGGTGCTTGGCCCTGCTGGAGCTTTCTGCTGGTCAGGAATTAGACAGCAGATGGTGTGGTGTTATGTCTCAGAAAGGGCAAGAGCAATCTAATCAGTTTTGCAAAACTAAATGATAAAATTGTACACTGTATTCTGCTTGTTAGTTTCTCATGCATGATGTCATGTTTCTGCTTAATAAATTGGATAACTGATCTCTCTAAGGTAGCTCAATCCAGGAGAGATTGGGGTCCTCCACTTGCAGTATTGTTGCTGCCTCATTTCTTTGTGGCTCGTCTTCATGAAACCCTGAATACAACAACAAATGGTGCCTGAACAGGGGACATGAGGAGGAAATAAGTCTTTGAGACTGCTTTTGGTTTTCAGCCCAAAGGAACCAGAGGGATTCGTGCGGACAGGTAAGTCCCTACTCTGGGATAGTGGAGCAATGGGGAATTCCCCATCAAGTGACTACCAAGCCTATGACTATTCGCAGTTGCTTAAGAGGTTGTTACATAGTTCCAAAGTCAAAGCTAAGAGAGAAACTTTAGAGGAACTATGGTATCTAGTTAGAAGGCATTGTTATTGGTTTACCCCCACAGGAAAAAATTTACTTAATTTGAGACAGTAGAGATTAGTAATGAAGTCTCTCTGGAGAGCTCATCAGAGTGGAGAAATCATTCCTTTAAAAGGCTGGTCCGATGGTAGTGGGTTATCAGAACTTATTAACTTAGTTTGCCACTCAGCTGAAATTGGGGTGGAGGAGAGGTCTCAGCATGGTCAACCTGAACTGCCAGTTGCAGCAGCTATAGAATTTGAGAATGGATAGGAGACTCAGGTATTAGGAAAGTTACAGCTTTTCTTGTTATGGTCTGATTTTCTTTAATGTTTTAGATACAATCCTTTGAACTATCATTTTGTTTCTTTCTTATTCTTTGCCTGAAAATTTAGACAGGGGACTCCTGATGGATCCAATTACAAAATCTCTCAGCTGCTGGGAGGTTTTTTCTTGGGGAGATCTTGATTAGGCCCATCCATCCTTAGTCTCTGTCAAAAAATGCCCTGACTAAAATCAGGCAGGCATCTTTCTAATCTGGTTGTGCTCTGAAATCCTGGGTTTCTCTCGGGTTTGTCTGGTTCATCTGAGTCTTGTTTCTGTTTAGTCTTTGTTTAATGTTGTCTAAAATGTAATTTTTTTAGTCCTGAATTAAGTTCTTGCATGCAAAAATTGGAAATGCCAGCTCTTATATTGGAAAAATAGTTTCTTGTAAGGAGCACTCATTTATTTTTATTTTATTTTTTTTTAAAGATTTTATTTAGCCTGACCAGGTGGTGGCGCAGTGGATAGAGCGTTGGACTGGGATGCGGAAGGACCCAGGTTCGAGATCCTGAGGTCGCCAGCTTGAGCGCGGGCTCATCTGGCTTGAGCAAAGAGCTCACCAGTTTGGACCTAAGGTCGCTGGCTCCAGCAAGGGGTTACTCGATCTGCTGAAGGCCTGCGGTCAAGGCACATGTGAGAAAGCAATCAATGAACAACTAAGAAGTCGCAACGTGCAACGAGAAACTGATGATTGATGCTTCTCATCTCTCTTCGTTCCTGTCTGTCTGTCCCTGTCTATCCTGCCTCTGTTAAAAAAAAAAAATAAAGATTTTATTTATTCATTTTAGAGAAGGGAGAGAGAGAGAGAGAAAGAGAAAGAGAAAAAGAGAGAGAGAGAAGATCAGGGGGAGGATCAGAAAGCATCAACTCCCATATGTGCCTTGACCAGGCAAGCCCAGGGTTTCGAACAGGCAACCTCAGGGATCCAGGTTAGGATCGCTCATTTAAATTTAAATTGAATAGAATATGGATCCTTAAGACTTGCTAATTTGATCAATGCATTGTAAGGTGTATTCAAAGTTAGAAGTCAAATAGTAATTCAAGTATTAGGATTAATCAAAATTATATGTTATACTTGTGTTTCTATGCTGAAAATTTTCTTGTTTGGGTGTCAAGATGTGCTCAGATGTGTGAAACAAAGGAATTAAGCAAAATTAAGCAGGGCCCTAATAAGTCATTTCAAGAATTTGTCTCAAGCTGCTTCAGGCAGTTGGCTGCTTGTCAGGCCACATCCTGCAAAAGGAGCAACTTTTTGAATTACAGTCTAAACTTTCTGACACGGAGGTTCAGCATAGTACTAACCCTTTCAAAATGGACCTAGATAGGCCCTGGCCGGTTGGCTCAGCAGTAGAGCGTGGGCCTGGCGTGCGGGGGACCCGGGTTCGATTCCCGGCCAGGGCACATAGGAGAAGCGCCCATTTGCTTCCCCCCCCCCTTCCTCTCTGTCTCTCTCTTCCCCTCCTGCAGCCAAGGCTCCATTGGAGAAAAGATGGCCCAGGCGCTGGGGATGGCTCCTTGGCCTCTGCCCCAGGGGCTGGAGTGGCTCTGGTCGAGGCAGAGCGACGCCCCCTGGTGCGCAGAGCGTCGCCCCTGGTGGGCGTGCCGGGTGGATCCTGGTCGGGCGCATGCGGGAGTCTGTCTGACTGTCTCTCCCCGTTTCCAGCTTCAGAAAAATACAAAAAAAAAAAAAAAAAAAAAAGGACCCAGATAATTGGCCACCACCTCATCTTTCTGTTGTTGGGAGATGTTAGCTCAGACTATTCTTTCAAAAGTGGAATATTTACAATTTATGATTTGGTGGGAGGATCAGGCTCATTTTCAAGCTAATCAGAATGCTACCATTAACCCTCCTGTTAATATTACACAAGATGAGCTTTTTGGACAGGGACAGTTGCTGATTTACAACAGCAATATAGGCAAAATAGGGGGTCAAGGATTTGCTCTTATCTCCACAGATGCGGGAGACCAGTGAAGTGAAGATGAAGAAAACCGCAACACAAAAAGCTGAACTGCCTACTTGGGGGCAATGAAGAAACTTACCCAGGAGGCAGAAAATGTTTTAATTGGGACTAAGACTCCAAAAACATCCTGGATTCTGTTTCTGGCAATGTTGGTTGTTGTGTCTATAACAGTAAGTGGAACTAATTATTCTTACTGGACTTATATTTCTAATCCTCCTTTAAATAGATCTGTTCATTGGAAAGACACTCCCTTTTTCTGTTTATGTTAATAATTCTGTTTGGCTTCCAGGACCATTTGACAGCTGTGAACCCTTAAGGCCTGAAGAAGAAAGATAGGATATATCAAATTATACTGTGAGATCAGATGGATTACTCATTTGTATAGGTGCAGGAGATCATTGCTTAAAGATAAAATCACAGGGTTAGTTATCTACTATACAAAATGGGTCAAATCACCTTATTCTATATATTGATATATTACAAGGGTGGGCCTTTCAGACTTATGTACATCTAGTCTACCTTATATGTTCATGATTGGTCCTGTGTTCTGAAATGAATAAATTAACCTCATTACCTGTGTGAATTGTTCTTTTTATACATGTCTCAATTCCTCTATTAATTATAATCAATCTGTTGATTCTGTGTATATACTTAAAGCCAGAACAGGAGTTTGGATCCCTATTCAGATGCATAGACAATGGCAAAACTCGCTTGAAGTGTACTTAATAGATGAGGTTCTAAAAAAGATATATATGACACTTTCAGAGAAAAACTGAAATTGCTTTCTAGTACACCTTTATTAAGTAGTATTGCTGATGTATTATCTGGACTAAACCCTGTTAAACATTTGCAATTATTAGGAACTTCTACAGTAAGTGCATTAATTGTCATTGCTGTTTTATGTTTTTGTATTTGCTTAGTCTGGAGAAAAAGCAGAAGCGACTTGTGTCATTCCGGAGGATGAGCCTCCTTGTACACCATAATGTTGCAGAATGAGTTAAAGAAAAAGGGAGGAGATGTTGGAGGAAAGCCAAAGCACCAAGTGACTTTCTGTTCCCATCCTGAGAAAGTGAAGGTTGAGACCAAGCATACATGGCTGAAGGCAGTTTTGTCCAGGGAAGGCCCAAGGATGTGGATGCTTGGCCCTGCTGGAGCTTTCTGCAGGTCAGGAATCAGACAGCAGATGGTGTGGTGTTATGTCTCAGAAAGGGCAAGAGCAATCTAATCAGTTTTGCAAAACTAAATGATAAAATTGTACACTGTATTCTGCTTGTTAGTTTCTCATGCATGATGTCATGTTTCTGCCTAATAAATTGGATAATTGATCTCTCGAAGGCACCTCAATCCAGTAGAGATTGAGGTCCTCCACTTGCAGTATTGTTGCTGCCTCATTCCTTTGTGTTTTTTCTTCATGAAACCCTGAATACTAACAACATTTCTTTATTACAAAGACTGGAGAATTCCAAGGACTTTGTGATTCCTCTATATGTCCTAATTCTAATTGAGTCTGTAACAGTTGATGAAAAGCTTCAAGCTTATCTCCTTTTAGTGGCCAATGCTCAACCCATATTGGTTTTTTTTTTTTTAATTCATTTTAGAGAGGAGAGGGAGAGACAGAGAGAAAGAAGTGGGGGAGGAGCTGGAAGCATCAACTCCCATATATGCCTTGACCAGGCAAGCCCAGGGTTTTGAACTGGTGACCTCAGCATTTCCAGGTCAACGCTTTATCTACTGCACCATCACAGGTCAGGCCCATATTGGTTTTTTTACTTAACCATCTCAATGGAAGGGTCTGAGTGGCCGCTATTCAAAAATTGAAAATCCTAATCTTTTTCAGTCTGATTGTCCTGTAGGAAGAACATTGATATGTACCCCTTGTTCTTTCTTTCCTATTCCATGTTGACCATTATATTTTTAGCTTGAGGTGAAATAGTAGGAATGTTCAAGGTAGCTTCCTATTGTGTCAACAAGTCATGTCCCCATAATACAATATTAATGTCAGCTATGTATGGTTGAATAATTCCTTGTTGACCTTCAGGTCTTATGCCTTCAAGAGGCAAGCCACTTTGCCAAACTTCAGTCAAAGAATCTATTCCAGTAAAAGTAACCAGAACTTCAATCATCTCCCATCTTGATAGCCATTTAGATTTTGGTATAATAGAAACTTCTACTCCAGTATGTACTAAACCTTAAAATTCCACATTCTGAATTTTTTTTTTTTTTAATCTTTCTGAAGCTGGAAACGGGGAGAGACAGTCAGACAGACTCCCGCATGCGCCCGACCGGGATCCACCCGGCACGCCCACCAGGGGGCGACGCTCTGCCCACCAGGGGGCGATGCTCTGCCGCGACCAGAGCCACTCTAGCGCCTGGGGCAGAGGCCAAGGAGCCATCCCCAGCGCCCGGGCCATCCTTGCTCCAATGGAGCCTCGCTGCGGAGGGGAAGAGAGAGACAGAGAGGAAGGAGAGGGGGAGGGGTGGAGAAGCAGATGGGCGCTTCTCCTGTGTGCCCTGGCCAGGAATCGAACCCGGGACTTCTGCACGCCAGGCTGACGCTCTACCACTGAGCCAACCGGCCAGGGCCACATTCTGAATTTTTAATATCAACTGAGGTCTATTTTTTTCCAAAATATTTGGCAGCTTGCCAAAATATAGATTTATCTGTGCTCCCCAATCCTCCCATTCTCCGAACTGGAGCACTGTTTCTTTTAACATAAGATAAAAGTGAGTTGTGCAATACTCTGTTCAGCTTCAAGCTGAACAGGTGTTTTAGCACTCATCATTACCAATATCTCTCCAGTATAATCACAATCAATCACCCCTAAATGGACAAAAATTCCTTTAGATGTTAAACTACTTCTACCGATTATTAGTCCTACTGTTCCAAAAGGAATGGGACTATAAATTCCAGTGGGTACTTTGATAACAGCTCCATGGGATAAAAGTTTAATGTTATCTAATAAGGTTATGTTTAAGGCTGCACTACCTAAAGTGGCATGAAGGAAGTTGCTGACATAGCGGCGTGTTCCTGCCCATCACTCACCGGATATTGTTGGTAACTCGAATTGTTTGTCATAAGGCCCCGAGTTACTGGGCCCGACCTCCCGTTTCCCGACCTATTAATAGGTTGGCCTTCTTTTGTCCATTTAGAATGGCATTTATTAGACCAGTGTTTTTCTTTTTTACAGATAGGGCATAGCCTGGGAGGAGTTGGTTTATTTTTAGAAGTTATATTCTGGTTATAACCTTTTGCCCCTTTTTACAATCTTTCCTCACATGGTCTAATTTGCCACAATTAAAACATTTAGTTATGTTTCGATTAAAAGTTCCTTTTAATGCCGCAGCTAATAAATTAGCCTTATATGATTCTGAGCCTATATCCATACAAGCTTTAATATACTCACCAATGGGAGCTCCCTGTGCTTTTAAAGGTCTTATTGCTCTCTGGCACTCTGGATTAGCATTTTCAAAAGAGTCTGCATTAACATGTCCCTTAATTCTGGTTGAGCCACAGTCTTGCTAATAGTATCAGTCAATCGAGCAATAAAATCCACATATGAGGTTCATTTGGAGATTGAAGAATCTTAATAAAGGAAGCCACTTTACCTGGTGGCTCAACTTTTTCTTAAGCTCTTATGCAACAAATACGAATTTGTACAATGGCAGTATTATTATATTGTAATTGTCTTTGTATTCCAAACCATTGTCCTCATCCTCATAATTGAGCACTAGTTATCAAAACATTATTAGCTTGATTCCTCCTTTCAACTTGGTCTGCTTCATCTTTCCACCAGGTTCGAAATTGTAAAAAGGCAGCAGCATCTAATACAGTTCTAGCTAACACTTCCAGCTGTATGGTATGAGTCTATATGCTCATTAGCCAATCCCTGTAACATAAGTAGATTGCATCCCATAATGTACTATCACTTGTTTCAAATCTTTAATTAAAAGGGATGGGCTGATGGTCAAATTGAATATATCCTTGAGGATTTTTTTTTTTTTTTTTGTATTTTTCTGAAGCTGGAAACGGAGAGAGACAGTCAGACAGACTCCCGCATGCGCCCGACCGGGATCCACCCGCACTCCCACCAGGGGGCGACGCTCTGCCCACCAGGGGGCGATGCTCTGCCCCTCCGGGGTGTCGCTCTGTCGAGACCAGAGCCACTCTAGCGCCTGGGGCAGAGGCCAAGGAGCCATCCCCAGCACCCGGGCCATTTTTGCTCCAATGGAGCCTTGGCTGCGGGAGGGGAAGAGAGAGACAGAGAGGAAGGAGGGGGGCGGTGGAGAAGCGAATGGGCGCTTCTCCTATGTGCCCTGGCCGGGAATCGAACCCGGGTCCCCCACACGCCAGGCCGACGCTCTACCGCTGAGCCAACCGGCCAGGGCCAATCCTTGAGGATTTTGATGCTGTATTACAGTAACAGGGCATGTGGAAGCCCCAGTAGGAACACCATAAGCATCAGGCTCCCCAGCATTTTGCCCTTCTACAATAGTCTGCGTCATAGAGGTTTAAGGAACCTGAAGTGTCTTTCGAGATGATCCTGTATAGTCTTCTCCTTTAAGTTGATAAGGAGGTGCCATAGATTCAGCTGCCTTCATACATTTATTTATTTATTTATTTATTTATTTATTTAAGACTTTATTCATTTTTTTAGACAGGAGAGAGAGAGAGAGAGAAAGAGAGAGAGAGAGAGAAGGGAGGAGCAGGAAGCATCAATTCCCATATGTGCCTTGACCAGGCAAGCCCAGGGTTTTGAACCGGCGACCTCAGCATTCCAGGTCGATGCTTTATCCACTGCGCCACCACAGGTCAGGCTGCCTTTATACATTTAAATGAATCATCTTTTAGGGATTCGATTTCTTGAACTCTTACAATTATCTTCTTAGGCCTTTTATCTATTTTGTTGATCTATTCATGTAAGGACAGATAAACCATTTTAGACACTGGAATTTGATCTAAATTTCCTGCCTCATCAGATTCATCTTGACAATTACCTTGTGATTCAATAGAAGACTCTGAAGATTCAATTTTTGAATAGTCATGACATTTGCCTTTTTTATCAATGGGGAAAGAAGGAAGAGGTCTTCCTAAAATATTATCGGCAGACTCATAAGTAAGTGCCTCAACATCTATGACCTCGACTTTATCAATATCAGACATTACTTCACAAGCTGGAGGCTGTGAGGGTTCAGAATCAGACTGTAATGGTTGCAAAGTCAAGGAAATCAAATTACAAAGAGACCAAACAGAAAGAATAGTATCTCCTCGTTGATGAGCATGCTGTAAAGCTCTCATTACTTGTTTCCATGTTTTCAAACTTAAAGCAGCTTTTCCTTGTGGCTGGAACCAATAACTATGTTTCCTAACATTTTCAAAAAGTAACTTAAAATTCTTATCTGTAACAGTTATACAGGACCCCTTAACAATGCTTGCAGTAATTTGATATACTGGGTCTCAACAGACGAGGAATTCCTCATGACTCTGCCTAAAATATCCCGAAGGTTTCACTTACCACCAAGCGGACTTTTTCCCCCTTTGGTCTGATGATCTTGAGACTGCAACTCTCTCCTTTTCAAGCCCCACGTTGGGCGCCAGATGTTACAATTTTTTTTTATGGTTCGGACTCACAAGGAATAAGACACATCAGATGAAAGTAGTACAAGCAGAGGGGCTGAAACTCAGAAGCGGAATCAGCCCTGAGAAACCGCGCCACTGCATATTTATTGAGTTCCAAAAGCCAAAGCTCAGCAGATAAAACCAGAAAGATACAAAAGCCTTTTTTCCCAACTAAATCATCCTTAATCTTGCACGTCTACTGTTTCCTTCATGATCAAGGTCACGAGAAGAATCCGAGTCTCAGAGTTTATCAATCATAAAGGACATCTGGTTCTTGATGGCATTCCTCCAAGAACCCTGTGTACTTGCATTCAAGTGACCACAGGCCAGTCTCCTGTTACAGTTAATACACTCCAAGATCTCCTCTTGTCTCCAAGTAACCTCTGCTCTGAAGTTAACTATCATTCATATTTGTGCAGGGTCTTTCCCTTCACATGTGCACTAGAGGAGAATGTATATTCTGGGAATCTGGAATGAAAAGCTCTGTAAATATTGATTATGTCAGTTGGTTGAATGTGTCATATAAGGATGTTATTTCCTTATTGATTTTTTTCTGTGTGTGACAGAGATAGAGAGAGGGACAGAGACAGACAGACAGGAAAGAAGAGAGATGAGGAGCATCATTTCTTCATTGCTGCTTCTTAGTCTCCTTAGTTGTTCATTGTTTGCTTTCTCATATGTGCCTTGACCAGGGGGTTGCAGCAAAGCAAGTGACCCCTTGCTCAAGTCAGTGACCTTGGGCTTCAAGCTAGCGACCTTTGGGCTCAAGCCAGCCACCATGGGGTCATGTCCATGATTCCACACTCAAGCCAGAAATCCCATGCTCAAGCTGGACGAGCCCACGTTCAAACCAGTGACTTCGGGGTTTTGAATCTGGGTCTTCTGCATCCCAGTCTGGTGCTCTATCCACTGCGCCACTGTCTGGTCAAGCTCCTTATTGATTTTTATGTTTCAATGGTTCTAGCTAATACTGGCTGGGTATTTTGGTTCCCTACTATAATTGTATTTTTGTCAGTTTCTCCCTCTAGTTCTGTTAGTAATTGCTTTACAAGTTTTGGTGCTCCTAGGTCAGATGCATTATATATATTGATATGTGTTATGTTTTCTTGATGTATTTTCCCTTCATCATTATAAAATATCCATTATTGTCTCTTCTTACCTTTTAAAAAAATCTTGAAATAATTTTTTTTCTGATATAAGTAGAGCTACACCTGCTTTTCTCTCTCTTTTTATTTTTTTTTAGATTTTTTTCATTGATTTTACAGAGAGAGGAGGTGGGTGTGGGAAGTGAGAAATAGCAACTCATAGTTGCTTCACTCCAGTTTTCATTGATTGCTTGTCATATGAGCCTTGCTTGACTGGGCAAGTCCAGGGTTTCAAACTGGCAACCTCAGCATTCCACGTCAGTGCTCTCTACACCGCCCCGCCCAGGTTAGTCACACATCTGCTGTTCTCTTGATGTCATTTGCTTAGAATATCATCTTTCATCCCTTCTCTTTGAGTTTGTGTTTGTTTTTGTAGCTGAAATGTCCCCCCACCCCACACTTTGTAACTTTTAACTGTTGAATTCAGTCCATTTACATTTAGGGTGATTATTGATATATGAGGACTTCCTATAAGCCCTTTTATTTTATTTTATTTTATTTTTATTTTTTTGCTGCTCTGTGTCTCTATTATTCCTTTTTTTATTTTAATTTTCAATTTACTATGTTGACATAGTTTCAAGTGTCCCACTCAATATAACACTACCTCACACATCATGCCTTCCATGCTCCATGCAAAATATTTTTCTATTCCCATTTCACCTTCTTTGCCCCTCCCCACCCATACCTCCACACCCCCTTTCTCTCTGGGAATTGCTACCCTGTTCTTTTTTTTTCTTTTCACTTGTGTTTCTGTCTGTTTTTTTATTATGGTGATATTCTATGATTTTCCCCATCTGTTTTATCTTTTTAATGTTATGTATGCAGTTCTAAATTTTTGTTTTGTGGTTTCCATTATTGTTTATGCTAAAAAATTTTCATATGTGCAATAGTCCTTTTTCTTCTGATTTGCATCTTATCTCCATTCACTGGTGCAAATTCAGGCCTCTTTTTCTTTCTTGTTGTGTTTCTGTTGTTATAAATGATCCCTTTTTATGCTGTACAATATTTTTTAAATTGCAGTAGATATTGTTTCTTGAAAAAATGTTTTTAACCTCTTTAAACTTTATGTTATATTTAAGTGTTTAATATCCTATTCTGAACAAGAGTTGCAATATCCTGCTTCTATGTGTTTGTCCTCTTCTCAGAGTTTCATAGACTTTTGGGTTTTTTTTTTGTTTTGTTTCAGATAGAAGAGCACCTTTCAGCATTTCTTGTAATTCAGGTCTTGTGGTGATGAATTCTCTCAGTTTCTTTTCATCTGGAAAAGTCTTTATTTTCCCCTCATATCTAAAGGATAACTTTACTGGATATATACAGTATCACTCTTGGATGGTGATTTTGCTTTTTCAATATTTTGAAATTTTAGTCCACTCTTTTAGCTCAGAGGACCTCTCATGAAAATCCAGTGATAATTTAATGAGCTTTCCTTTTTAGGCTACTGTTTTCTTATCTCTGGATGCCTTGAGAATTCTTTCTTTGTCATTAATTTTTGACAGCTTTAATATAATGTGCCTTGGAAACAGTCATTTTTCATTGAGATAATCAGGAGTTCTGTTAGTTTCTTGGATTCAAAAATTTAGCTCTTTTCATAGATTGGGAAATTACCTTGATTATTTGTTCAAACAGGCTCTCCGATCCTTTCTCCTGCTCTTCTACTTCTGGCATACCCATTACTGTATTCTTATATTGCTCTTCTTAATGGTGTTGGATAGTTCCCAGAGTGTTTTAAACATTTTTTTTTACTCCCACTTCTCTTTCTTCTTATATCTGAGTCATTTCTAGATTTCTATCTTCTATGTTACTATTTCCTCCATCTGGTCTGCCCTATTTCCTAAGCTCTCTGATTCACGCTTCATGTCATTTATTGAGTGCTTCAGCTCCAGAATTTCTGTTTTTGTCCTTTTTATGTTTCAGTATTTTTGGTCTAATACTCCTTTTGTTCATTAATTTTGATTCTGATCTCCTTGAAGTGCCTTTCTACATTTTTTTGAATTGCATTGAGTTTTTTCAGAACTGCAATCTTCAATTCTCTGTCATTTAAGTCATAGTCTTCCGTGTCTTCTTGAGAGTCTTACACTTTTCTTTCTGAACTGTCTTGTTACCTTGTCTATTCTTGGTACTTGATGAATTACTTCTCTTCCGGGGCATCTGGGGGAAAATGAAATCTTTTTTTTTTTTTTTTTGAATACTGACTCATAACTAGCAGGTTGGTAAGTGAGTGGGTGTTCTTCCTTTGTTTTACAGTAGGTGGTAGTATATTTCAAGTTTTTGTTTTGTTTTACCTGAGCTTCTGGGACTTCTGTACAATCCTTAGGTGTTGTCTCTCAGATGTGGAAAATATCCTGTAGTGCCCGAGGAAGTGGGCATCCTTTTAACTACCCAGCCATTGTCTTGGTCTCAGGGCATCATCCCTGTGGTGGAATGTGGTGGGCTGTGGGTTTCCTGGCCTAGATGTTCTTAGCACCACTTTCCTGCAGCCAGGCATTGCCAGCCACCCTGCTCTATCTGAGAGGTCCCAGCTGCCGTTACCAGGCTCCTTGGAGATGGGTGGGGAGGAGTGGGTGGGTGGGGGCAGCAGGTTCACGTGTGGCTCTGTTCTTTCAGTAGGTTCAGGTGCAATGAGTACAGAGCACTTGGTCTGGAAGGTTGCTTTGGTTCCTTGTGATCTGCCCAGTAAGGATTGCAATACCAGGTGGGCCACAGGAGGTAGGGGTGGATTCCCATGCCTTTGGTTTTGTTTGCTTGGTGATAGTGGTTTGTGGGTTGCTGCCACCCTTTGCACTACTTCTCTGTCCCTGTTCCTGGGCTCAACCTCAGTGTGTGCTGGCCTCTTAGGCTGGATTGCTTCACCAGCCCCTCCGGTGTGCTCAGTGTGGGTTGTCCCCTGACCCTTCACTGCTATCCCATCTGCTGGAGCTATCACGAGGCCCAGACTACATCTGTGGCTCTCCTTTCTGTCCTTCCTCACATTCCATCTTCTCTGTTTGCTTATTAGATATGCCCACGTTCAGATGATCATGCCTACATCTTTCAGACATGTTTGTGTGTAGATCAAGGAATCCTTTGTTGAATTATATAGCTGTTCAACTTGTTGTAACTTTAAGGGGAGAGACCTGGAGGTCTTTCACACTGCCATGATGCTGATGTCACACTGAGCCATTTCTTATTTTCTAATTAAGCATTTAAGATTGTACATTTCCTCCAAAAGACTGCTTTAGCTACAACCTGCATATTTTAATATACTATATATTTCATTTTTTTATTTATTCATTTTAGAGAGGAGAAGGAGAGAGAGAGAGAGAGAGAGAGAGAGAGAAGGGGGGGAGAAGCTGGATGCATCAACTCCCATATGTGCCTTGACCAGGCAAGCCCAGGGTTTTGAACCGGCGACCTCAGCATTTCCAGGTCGATGCTTTATCCACTGCGCCACCACAGGTCAGGCTATATATTTCATTTTTGATAGTTAAAAACATTTTCTGATTTCCCTTGAGTCATAAATTATTTTGACTTGCATGATTTAATTCCCAAATGTTTGGAGATATTCCTGTTATCTTTCTGTTACCGATTCATAGTTTACATTTGCCATGGTCAGCACATTAGTTTTCTCTGTGAGAAATCACCACACAATTAGTGGGTTAAAGCAACAGCCATTTATTAGCTTACAGTTCTGTAGGTGAGAAGTCCAGGAAGGATGTGTCTGAGTTCTCTGTCCAGGTTCTCACAAGGCTGAAATCAATGTGTCTTCGGAAATGTGTTCCTGCCTGGAGCTCTGGATAGTCTTCCATGTTCATGTGGTTGTGCAGAATTTAATTCCTGGCAGTTGTGGGACTGAGGCCATTCTCTTCTCCTTGCTGGCTAGCAGCCAGGATCTTTCTCAGTTCCTGAAGTCCACCTGAATTCATTGTTGTGTGATCTGTCCACCTTCAAAGCCATCAAGGGTGAATCTCCCTCCATCAAAATAACACTCACACTTTGAGTGCCTTACGGAGACAGAGGAGTCTCTGACCTCTAGACCTACACAGGTTAGGCCCACCCAGATAATCTCCCTTTATTAAAGGCAACTGCTTACCCTAATCATTGCAGTGATAGCCCATCATATTCACAGTTTCAGAGATCATGTATCACAGATAACAACATTGTGTGACTTGCTTCATATGATTTAATTCTTGGACATCTGTTAAAGTTTGTTTAATGACCAAGAATGTCTTATATCTTGATGAAGCTCCATGTGCACTTGAAAAGAATATTAATCTGCTTTTGTTGGATAGAGTGTTCTATAAGTGGCAGTTAGATCCAGTTGGTTAATGGCGTTCGGTTTTTCTATATCCTTGCTAGTTTTCTGTTTACTTGTCAGATTGGTTATTGAGAGAGGAATGTTGAAGTCTTCAACTATAATTGTGGATTTCTCCATTTCACCTTTCTGTTTATCAGGTTTTGACATATATAAGGTCTACCGGAAAGTTCTGTCCGTTTCTATCACAAGTTTTGACACGTAAGCACATGTTTATTTGGCACATGTGTGCTTCTCTATTTTTATCACTTAATGTATACATACTGATGTAGCAAATTAACTAAAACAAAGTTGATTCACATTAGTCTTATGTGTGAAGCGATAGTGTACCGATGGCTACTGATAAAGTTCATTTACGCCACTGTATTTTGGGGACTCGTCAAAAAATTGCAGAACTAGGCTGGGAAATTCTGTCACATCCACCATATTCCCCGGACTTAGCACCCTCCGACTATCACTTGTTTTTGTCCTTACAAAATTTTTTGAAGGGCAAAAAATTCAAAAATGAAGAAGATATCAAACAAGCACTGGTTCAATTTTTCACATCAAAAAGATAAAACATTTTTCAAAGATGGGATATACAAATTGCCCTCACGCTGGCAAGAAATCATTAATAATAATGGCAATTATATTATTTAATAAAGTTTATTGACAGTAAGAAAAATTTGTATTTTGTTTTATTCCAAAAACGAACAGAACTTTCTGGTAGACCTTATATTTTGAAGTTCTGTATTAGGTACTTACACATTTAGGAGTCTTATGTCTTCTGGTCGAGCTGTTCCTTTTGTCATTATTTAATAGAGCTCTTTATCTCTATTAATTATCCTTGCTCAACATTTACTTTGTCTGATGTTAATATAACCACCATTTTTGTTCTTTAGTGTTCGTATTGCATGTCATTTCCTCCAATTCTTAATTTTAATTCTATATATATCAGTATATTTAATGTTGCTTTCTTGTTGACATGATATATTTGAACCTTATTTTTTCTTATTCAACTGAGACTGCAACTGATGTTTTGCTGTTGATTCCTGTTGATCAGCTTTAAACTTTCACATTAAAGCCTATAACAGTGGGGAACAAAATTTGTTGCATCACAAAAACACTTGTTCTCACCTAATTCGACTGTGCTGATTTCAAATCTGACATTAGTTTTTCTCTGTAAGCTACAGTTGTTGTTTTTTTTGCAATTACAGATTTTAGGTTTTCATCTTATTGTAAAGTTTTCAACATTTAGTTTAACATAATAAAGTAAAATGTCTTCTTGGGCATCACCTTTGTGGAAATATAATAATTTATATAATTCAGTAAATACATTCATACACTAAAAGATATGATTGCATCAGAATTTGCCTACAATTTCAAAATAGAACATATTAAAACTCTTATTTTAATCATAAAATTTGCACAAAACTTATTTAAATTCTATTCAGGCAAAAATTTGCATTTGTAGCTCTTGTGTTTGTGTAGTTGTTGAGGACAATCTTGTTTGATGCTCCAGCAGTAGTCTGCTCATCACTAACAGCTCCAAGATTTTCGGGAAACTTATCAAGGTGACTGTTCAGGAAGTGAATCTTAATACATGCAATGTTGCGAAAAGCCAACAGCATCCTTTGAGCCAGAAGTTCATAGTTTTCAGCTTTTTTGTTGCCAAGAAAGTTCTTTGTAACTGCCACAAAAGACTTCCATGCTGCTTTCTCCTCCTTATTCATCTTCCTGGCAAATTCTTCATCACATATGAGGGTTTGAATTGGAGGTCCATTGAATACACCTGCTTTTATCTTTTCGAAAGACAAGGCAGGAAAAGCAGAAATAATATGTTGAAAGCATTCACTTTCTCTATTCAAAGCCTGAACAAACTGCTTCATTAAGCCAAGTTTGATGTGAAGTGGGGGAAAAATGATTCTGTCTTGATTAACTGCAGGTTCATTCACAATATTTTGCATCCCTACTTCCAGAGCTTCATGTTTTAGCCACTCCTTCTGTGTCCAGTGTTTCTCCCAAACTCGGCTGTCCCACAAACACAGAAAACAAGGATACTTCGTAAAACCTCTCTGTTGTCCTAGTAGGAAATTTTGCATTTTAAGATCCACACAAATGATCCAGTTATGCTCCTCATACTTCAATAAGTTGAGGACAACTTTTATGTCATTATAATCTTCTCGCAGATGAGTTGAATAACCAATTGGAACCGCTGCATAAACATTACCATTATGTAGGAGAACACATTTCAGACTCCGTTTAGAGCTGTCAAGAAATAGCTGCCATTCTGTTGGACTGTAAGTGGTAACACCAACACCTAGCTGGCTGAGAAGACTACTGATATCATGACAGTAAACAAAGTGTTTGTCTTCGGAAAAAAAGTCCACAAAAATCTGTTCACACTTCCTGAAATGGGATACTTTAGCTGACCGGTGAAGTACATTCTTTTCTTGAAGCCTGGACGCTAATAACTCAGCTGCTTTCTTTGCTAGGCCCAAATCTCTTACTAAGTCATTCAATTCAGGTTGGCTAAACTGCTGAGGGTTTAATGACTGCTTGGCATCAGAAGAGAACGCTTCAGATTTTACAACCATTTCCTCATGCATCTTATCAAAATACACTTGATCACCATGTTCACTTTCTTCGTCCTTAGAAGAAATAAAACTATTGAAAACTGGAGCCCTGGCTGGTTGGCTCAGTGGTAGAGCGTTGACCTGGCGTGCGGAAGTCCCGGGTTCGATTCCCGGCCAGGGCACACAGGAGAAGTGCCCATCTGCTTCTCCACCCCTCCCCCTCTCCTTTCTCTCTGTCTTTCTCTTCCCCTCCCACAGCCAAGGCTCCATTGGAGCAAAAGATGTCCCTGGCGCTGGGGATGGCTCCTTGGCCTCTGCCCCAGGCGCTAGAGTGGCTCTGGTCGCGACAGAGCAACGCCCCGGATGGGCAGAGCATCGCCCCCTGGTGGGCGTGCCAGGTGGATCCTGGTCGGGCGCATGCGGGAGTCTGTCTGACTGCCTCCCTGTTTCCAGCTTCAGAAAAATACAAAAAAAAAAAAAAAAAAAAGAAAACTGGAACCGGGAGTGTCTCAGAGTGTGGGATAGGTCGTATTGCTGAAGGAATATTAGGATATGCGATCATATGCCATTTTTTCTTGCCGATGCCCTTTGTATGGATCAGACAGAAATAACAGTCACTGCTTTGGTCCTTAGGTTCACGCCAAACCACGGGAATACCAAAAGGCATTCCTTTGCGTTTTCCTTTTGTCTAGTCACGAAGCATTTCCTTACAATTATGATATACAATATGAGGAGCCCAATTCTTGTCTTGATCACCAGGGGAACTTGAAAATAGGCAATATATGCACGTGTCACAAATGATGAAAGATTGCGCCTTTGATGTTGAAGTGTGTAATAGCCACATATATAACAGAAGGTGTCAGGACTATTCTTACATTTACGCCTACTTGAAGAAGTCATGATTCAATCTTAAAACAAAATAAGAGGGTGTTTTTATCAGATAATAATTTTTTACATTTAAAAACAACTATATGTAGCCCTGGCCGGTTGGCTCAGCGGTAGAGCGTCGGCCTAGCGTGCGGAGGACCCGGGTTCGATTCCCGGCCAGGGCACACAGGAGAAGCGCCCATTTGCTTCTCCACCCCTCCGCCGCGCTTTCCTCTCTGTCTCTCTCTTCCCCTCCCGCAGCCAAGGCTCCATTGGAGCAAAGATGGCCCGGGCGCTGGGGATGGCTCTGTGGCCTCTGCCTCAGGCGCTACAGTGGCTCTGGTCGCAACATGGCGACGCCCAGGATGGGCAGAGCATCGCCCCCTGGTGGGCAGAGCGTCGCCCCTGGTGGGCGTGCCGGGTGGATCCCGGTCGGGCGCATGTGGGAGTCTGTCTGACTGTCTCTCCCTGTTTCCAGCTTCAGAAAAATGAAGAAAAAAAAAAAAAGAAAAAGAAAAAGAAATAAAAACAACTATATGTAAAAGTGACGTTTGTAAAACATTAATGCCCTTTAACTCCAATTTAAAAACCAATGCATACCATTAACTGTAGCAAAAAGAAATTAAGATTGCATAAAAACTAGAGCATGCACCAAAAAAGGGATTTCAGATTTGGAATCAGTGATGCATAAATATATAGAAACAGTTCTAAAACCTCATGCTACAGAAAATGAAAAAAAAAGTTGTTCCGCAGTGAATTTGCTGCTCACAAGGTCGGCAACCCCAGCATCCCCTGGGGGTTCGTTAGGAATGCAGCATTCTTTGCCCCTCAAATCCTGGACTACTGAATCAAACCTGAATTTTAACAAAATCTGTCAGTGATTTGTTACATATTGAAGTTTAGAAAGTGCAGTCTATAGAGCACTATTTTGGGGGATATAAACCTTTTTATTACCATTGATTGTAAAAAACGGATCCTTATCATTTGCTTCTTGGTTATACAGTTTTAAAATTTGTGATTACTAATCTGGGACATTTTAGACCATTTTGTTTCTAAATTCCTGATACCAATTGATATTTTAATGATCATGTAAACTGAAACTGCACTTGTAACCTGATTAAGTACTTTATTTTTTAAAATCTAGTTCTTCTTTTGAATTAACATTTATTTTACATTATTTTTTAATTTTATTATTCAGTTACAGTTAACATTCAATGTTATTTTGTATTAGTTGAGGTGTATAGCACAGTTGTTAGACACTCATATGCTTCACAAAGTGATCCCTCTGATATTTCAAGTTCCCATCTGGCACTATACATGTTTATTACTATATTATTGACTATATTCTCTATACTATATTTTACAACTTCATAACTAATTGTTTAACTACCAACTTGTACTTCCTAATCCCTTCACCTTTTTCACCCAGTCTCCCAACACTCCTGCCCTCTGGCAACCATCAGTCTGTTCTTTGTATCTATGAACCTATTTTTATTTTGTTGGTTCTTTTATTTGTTTTTTAGATTCCATGTATAAGTAAAATCATATATTTGTCTTTCTTGATTTATTTCACTTTGTAATACCCTCTCAGTCCATCCATGCTTTCAAAATGGTAAGACTTTATTTTTTATGGCTGAGTAATATTCCATAGTATATATGCACCACAGCTTTTTTAACCACTTGTCTATTGATGGGCACTTGGATTACTTCCATATTTTGGTTATTGTAAATAATGCTACAATGAACACATGGGGTTACATATACTCTTTTTTAAAAATTATTATTATTAAGTAAGAGGCGGGGATGCAGAGACAGACTCCTGCATGCACCCTGACTGGGATCTACCTGGCAAGCCCCCAATGGGTGATTCTCTGCCCATCTGGGGCTGCTGTTCTGTTGCTTGGCAACCGAGACATTTTTAGCACCTGAGGTGAGGCCATGGAGCCATCTTCAGTGCTTGGGACCAACTTGCTCAAAGCGTTTGAGCCATGGCTGTGGGAGGAGAAGAGAGAGAGAAGAGCGAAAAGAGAAAAGGGGTAGGGTTGGAAAAGCAGATGTTTGCTTCTCCTGTGTGTCCTGACTGGTTATTGAACCCGGGACTTTCACACACCAGGCAGACACTCTACCGCTAAGCCAACTGGCCAGGATGGTGTATATTTTTTTGATTTGGGTTTCTTCTGATTAATCCTCAGAAGTGGACTCGCTGGGTCATAAGAAAGTTTCATTTTTACTTTTTTGAGTAAGCTCCATACTGTTTTCCACAATGGCCATACTAATCTGCATTCCCATCAACAGTGCATGAAAGTTCCCTTTTCTTCACATCCTTGCCAACACTTGTTATTTGTGGATTTATTGATAATAGCCAGTCTGATTGGCATGATTTCTCATTGTGGTTTTAATTTGTATTTTTCTGATGGTTAATGACATTTAGCATATTTTCATATGTCTATTGGACATCTGTATATCCTCTTTGGAGAAGTATCTAGTCAGGTCATTTGCTCATTTTTAAATTGAATTATTTGTGTGTGTGTGTGTGTGTGTGTGTTAAGTGAGAGGAAGGAAGATAGAAAGACAGACTTCTGCATGCTCCCTGAGTGGGATCCACCTGGCAACCCCTGTATGGGGCCAGTGCTCGAATCAACCAAGCTATCTTCAGAGCCTGAGGCTGATGCTTGGATAAACCGAACTATCCCCAGCTCCCAGGGTCAACACTTGAACCAACCGAGCCACTGGCTGCAAGAGGGGAAGAGAGAGAGAAGGGGGATAAGTTGGGGAAGAGAAGCAGATGGTTGCTTCTTATGTGTGTCCTGACCAGGGATCAAACTGTGGACATCTGCACACTAGGCCAATGTTCTGTCTACTGAGCCAACTTGCCACAGCTATTTGTATTTTTGGTGTTGAGCTGTAAGTTTGTTTGTTTTTTTTTGTTTTTTTTTCTTAAAGAGAGAGAGTCAGAGAGAGGAATAGATGGAGACAGACAGACAGAAACGGAGAGAGATGAGAAGCATCAATCGTTAGTTCTTCGTTGCGACACCTTAGTTGTTCATTGACTGCCCTCTCATATGTGCCTTGACCGTGGGGCCACAGCAGACCGAGCAACTCCCTGCTCGAGCCAGCGACCTTGGGTCCAAGCTGGCGAGCTCCGCTCAAACCAGATGAGCCTGCGCCCAAGCTGGTGAGCCCAGGGTCTTGAACCTGGGTCCTCCGCATCCCAGTCCGACGCTCCATCCACTGCGCCACCGCCTGGTCAGGCGAGCTGTAAGTTTTTTATATGTTCAGTAGATTGTCTTTTGGTTTTGTTGATGGTTTCCTTTGCTGTGCAAAACCTTTTTAGTTTGATTTAGTCCCATTTGTTTTTTTTTGTTTGTTTCTCTTGCCTGAGGAGATATATAAGAGAAAATATTGCTAAAAGAAACCCCAGAGACTTTATTGCCCATATTTTCTTCTAGGAGTTTTATGCTTTTGAGACTTAAATTTAAGTCTTTAATCCATTTTTAGTTTATTTTTGTATGTAGTGTAAGAATGTGATCTAATTTCCTTTTTTTGCATGCATCTGCCTAATCTTCCCAACACCATTTATTGAATATACTATCTTGATCCCATTTTATGTTTTTGACTCCTTTGTAAAGTACTGACTATAAAAGCGTAAGTTTATTTTTGGGCTCTCTATTCTGTTCCATTGATTTAGATGTCTGCTTTTATGCTAGTACCATGCTGTTTTGATTATTATGGCCTTATATTAAAATTTGATACCAGATTGCATGACACTTCTCTTTTTTTTCCCTTTGAGATTGCTGTGGCTATTTAGGTTTTTTTTTGTGTGTGTAGATTCATATACATTTTTAGATTATTTGTTCTAGTTCTGTGAGAAACATCATTGGTGTTTTGATAAGGATTGCTTTGAATTTATAGATTGCTTTGGGTAGTATGGACACTTTAATGATGTTGATTTTTTCTATCCATGAGCATTATATATGCTTCCATTTATTTGTATCTTTTTCAATTTATTTTTTCAATGTCATAATTTTCTGAAGACAGGTCTTTTACCTTCTTGGTTAGATTTATCCCTATTATTTTGATTAATTATAAAGGGGTTGTTTTCTAGGTTTCTCTTTCTGATAGTTCATTATTGGTTTATAGAATGCAACCAATTTCTGAATATTAATTCTGTATCTTGGTACTTTACTGAATTCATTTATCAGTTCTAGTAGCTTTTTTAGTGGAATGTTTAGGGTCCTCTATATACAGTATCATGTCATCTGCAAATAATGACAGTTTTACTTTTTCCTTTCCAACTTGTATGCCTTTTGTTTTATTTTTATTTTTTTGTCTAAAGCTATTCCAAAAAAACTGAAGAGGAAAAAGCACTTCCAGAATTCTCTGATACCAAAACTAGACAAAGACACTACAAAAAAATTACAGGTTAATATCCATGATGAACATTGATGCAAAAATCCTTAACAAAATATTAGCAAACTAAATACACTTGAAGGGTCATACACCATGATCCAGTGGAATTTATTCCAGGGATAAAGAACAGTTCAATATCCACAAATCAATCAGTGTCACACACCCTATCAACAAAACTAAGGACTAAAATCATGTATATGGTTGGGCAAAAGTAAGTTTATATTTGTTCATGTGGAAAATAATATAATGGTTAATAAATAATAATACAAGAATAAACTGTTTCTTATACTCACAGCTGTAAATCTACACTTGCTCACCCTGTAATCCTTGCAATAGCACTTGACAAAATTAAACATTCATCTCTAAAAAAACTCTCAACAATGTGTGTTTACAGAGAACATACCTCAACATAATAAAGGCTATATATGATGCGCTGGCTGGTTGGCTTAGTGGTAGAGCGTCGGTCCAGCATGTGGAAGTTCTGGATTCAATTCCTGGCCAGGGCACACAGAAGAAGTGCCCATCTGCTTCTCCACCCTTCCCCCTCCAGTTTCCCTCTGTCTCTCTCTGCCTCTCCCATAGCCAAGGCTCCATTGGAGCAAGGTTGGCCTGGGTGCTGAGAACCGCTCCATGGCCTCCACCTCAGGTGCTAGAATGACTCCAACAGAGACGAGCAATGCCCCAGATGGGCTGAGCATTGCCCCCTGGTGGGCATGCCAGGTGGATCCTGGTCGGGCGCATGCAGGAGTCTGACTGCCTCTCCATTTCTAACTTCGTAAAAAATACAAAAAAAAAAAAAAAAAGGCTATATATGACAAACCCATAGCTAACATCATACCAGTGGGAAAAAAATGAAAGCTTTTCCACTAAGATCAGAAACAAGACAAGTATGCCTACTCTCACCACCTTTATTCAATGTGACATAGAAGTCATAGCCACAATATTCAGACAAGAAAAAGAAATAAAAGGCATACAAATTGAAAAGGAAGAAATAAAACTATCGTTATCTGCAGATAAAATGTACAGTACATAGCAAACACTAACGACTCCACCAAAAAACTACATGAACTCAGTAGTTTCAGGATACAAAATTAATATACAGAAATCCATTACATTTATATATACTAGTAATAATCATAAGGATAAATTTTTAAAAATCTTATTTACAAATGCATAAAAATAAATTACTTGTACCTATAGAATTTTATTAATCAATGTCACCCTAATAAATTCATTAAGAAATAAAAGAGACTAAAACACATAGAAATAAATTTAACAAAGGAGGTGAATGACCTGTATGCTTAAAACTATAAGACAATGAAGAATTTAAAGAGGACATAAATAAATGGAAGGACATACTGTGCTCATAGATCGAAAGAATTAATATTGTTAAAATACTATCAAAAGCAATCTACAGATTCAATGCTGTTCCTATAAAAAATACTAATGACATTATTCTCAGAACTAGAAGAAATAATTCTAAGATTTATATGGAACCACAAAAGATCCCAAATAGCCAAAGAAAACTTAAGAAAACAATTGGAGGTACCATGCTTCCTGATTTAAAACAAGATTACATGCATATGTAATTTAAAAAATACTTTGTAGCTAAAAAATGCTACCATCTGAGCCCTCAGTGGATTGTAATCTCCTTGTTGGCAGAAGGTCTTTTTTTTTTTTTTTTTCCTTTTTTTTTTTTTTTTTTTTTTTTTTTTGTATTTTTCTGAAGCTGGAAACGGGGAGACAGTCAGACAGACTCCCGCATGCGCCCGACCGGATCCACCTGGCACGCCCACCAGGGGGCGATGCTCTGCCCCTCCGGGGCGTCGCTCTGTTGCGACCAGAGCCACTCTAGCGCCTGGGACAGAGGCCAAGGAGCCATCCCCAGCGCCCGGGCCATCTTTGCTCCAATGGAGCCTTGCTGAGGGAGGGGAAGAGAGAGACAGAGAGGAAGGAGAGGGGGAGGGGTGGAGAAGCAGATGGGTCCTTCTCCTGTGTGCCCTGGCCGGGAATCGAACCCGGGACTTCTGCACGCCAGGCCGACGCTCTACCACTGAGCCAACCGGCCAGGGCCCAGAAGGTCTTGTTTTAATGTTGATGGCTGCTGACTGATCATGATGGTGGTGGCTGTGACAATTTCTTGTCTTTTTTTTTTTTTTTTTTTTCCTTTTCATTTTTCTGAAGCTGGAAACAGGGAGAGACAGTCAGACAGACTCCCGCATGCGCCCGACCGGGATCCACCCGGCACGCCCACCAGGGGCGACGCTCTGCCCACCAGGGGGCGATGCTCTGCCCATCCTGGGCGTCGCCATGTTGCGACCAGAGCCACTCTAGCGCCTGAGGCAGAGGCCACAGAGCCATCCCCAGCGCCCGGGCCATCTTTGCTCCAATGGAGCCTTGGCTGCGGGAGGGGAAGAGAGAGACAGAGAGGAAAGCGCGGCGGAGGGGTGGAGAAGCAAATGGGCACTTCTCCTGTGTGCCCTAGCCGGGAATCGAACCCGGGTCCTCCGCACGCTAGGCCGACGCTCTACCACTGAGCCAACCGGCCAGGGCCCGACAATTTCTTAATATAAGACAACAATCAACTTTGCCCCATTGATTGACTCCTTTTTAAATTTTATTTTTATTTTTAAATTTTACTTAGAAAATTAAATTTAACAGGGTAACATTGATTAATAAGAACACATTGGTTTCAGGTAAACATTTCTATAGCATTTGAACTGTTGATTATGTTTAAATCATTTCTAATCATCGTATATTTGTCCCTCTTTACTCCCTTCCCCAAACCCCATACCTAACATTCCCCTCCATCTGGTAACCACTTCATTTTATCTATGTCCATGAGTCTTGGTTTTATATCCCACCTATGTGTCAAATCATATAGTTCTTAGCTTTTTCTGACTTACTTAAGTCACTCAGTATAATGTTCTCAAGGTCCACCCACGTTGTCGTAAATGGCAATATGTCATCATTTACTGTGGCTGAGTAGTATTCCATTACATATATCACATTTTCTTTATCCAGTCCTCTATTGAAGGACACGGTGGTTGTTTCTCTGTCTTGGCTACTGTGAATAATGGTGCAATGAACATGAGAGTGCATGTGTCTTTATGTACCAATGTTTTTGAACTTTTGGGGTAGATATCCAGTAGAGGGATTGGTGGATCATATGGTAGCTTTAGTTTTAATTTTTTGATGAACCACCATACTTTATTCCTTAATGGTTGTACTAGTTTGTACTCCCACCAGCAGTGAATAAGGATTCCATTTTCTCCACAGCCTCTCCAAGACTTATTACCTGTCTTGTTGATAATGGCCAATCTAACAGGGTTGAAGTGGTATTTCATTGTAGATTCGATTTGCATTTCTTGAATAGCTAGTGAACATGAGCATCTTTTCATATATCTGTTAGCCATTTGTATGTCCTTTTGGGAGAAGTGCCTATTCAGGTCCTCTCCTCATTTTTTAAATGGATTGTTTGCTTGTTTGTTGCTGAGCTTTGTGAGTTCCTTATATATTTTGGATATTAACCCCTTATTGGAGCTGTTGTTCACAAATATCATCTCCCATTTAGCTGGCTGCCTCTTTTTTGTTGTCAGTCTCTTTACTGTTCAGAAGCTTTTTAATTTGATGTAGTTCCATTCATTTACTCTTGCCTTTACATCCCTTGCCTTTGGGGTCAAATTCATAAATTGTTCTCTGTGGCCAAGGTCTATAAGTTTAGAACCTATATATTATTCTATGTAATTTATTGTTTCAGGTTTCATATTTAGGTCTTTGATTCATTTTGAATAATTTTTGTGCAGGGGGACAAACTGTAGTCAAGTTTCATTCTTTTGCATATGGCTCTCCAATTTTCCCAGCACCATTTATTAAAGAGCCTTTCTTTTCTCCATTGTGTGTTTTTGATTTCTTTGTCAAAGATGATTTGTCCATATACATGTTGTTTTATTTCTGGGCTTTCAATTCTGTTCCATTGATCTGTATTTTTATTTTTCTGCCAAAACAATACTGTTTTGATGGTCGTGGCTCTGTAGTGTAATTTGAATTTAGGTGGGATGATACCTCCAGCTTCATTCTTTTTCTTCAGTATTGCTTTGGCTATTCGGGGTTTTTTATGGTTCCACACAAACCTGATGATTTTTAAAGAAGATTTTATTTATTGATTTTACAGAGCGAGGAGAGAGAGAGGGGTGGAGCAAGACATATCAACTCTTAGTTGCTTCACTTTTGTTATTCACTGATGATTGTTGTATGCGCCTTGACCAGGCAAGCCCAGGGTTTTAAACTAGCAACCTCAGGATTCCAGGGCAATGCTTTATGCACTGTGTCACCACAGGCCAGGCCAAACCTATTGATTTTTTTTCTATTTCTTTTAAAAATGACATTGGGATTTTGATGGGGATTGCATTAAATTTGTATATGGCTTTGGATAATATGGTCATTTTAACTATGTTCATTCTTCTAATTCATAAACATGAAGTGCTCTTCTATTTCATTGTGTCTTTTTAAATTTTTTTCAATAATGCTTTGTAGTTTTCAGTATATAGGTCCTTCACATCCTTTGTTAAGTTTATTTCTAGGAATTTAATTTATTTTTTATTGCAATTGTAAAAGGAATTGATTTTTGAGTTTATTTTCTGAAGTTTCATTAGCATATAGGAAAGCAGTAGACTTCTGTATATTGATTTTGTATCCTGCGACTTTACTATATTGGTTTATTGTTTCTAATAGTTTTTCTGTGGAGTCTTTGGGGTTTTACATATACAGTATCATGTCATCTGCAAAAAGTGATACTTTTACTTCTTCTTTCTTAATATGGATGCTTTTTATTTCTTTCTTTTGCCTGATTGCTTTGATTAAAACTTTCAGAACTATGTTGAATAAGAGTGGAGAGAGTAGGCAACCTTGTCTTGTTCCTGATTTTAGAGGAAAAGCCTTCATTTTTTCACCATTTAGCATGATATTAGCTGATGTTTCTCATATGGTCATCATTAAGTTAAGGTACTTTTTTTCTATACCCATTTTATTGAGCGTTTTAAACATAAAGGTATGTTGTATCTTATCTAATGCCTTTTCTGCATGTATTGATAGAATCGTGTAATTTGTATTCTTTGTTTTGTTGATGTGGTGTTTTACATTAATCAGTTTACATATATTGAACCATCCTTGTGCTCCTGGAATGAATCCCACTTGATTGTGATGTGTTACTTTTTTAATGTGTTGTTGTATTTGATTTGCTAGTATTTTGTTTAGTATTTTTGTATCTGTATTCATTAGAGATATTGGTCTGTAGTTTTCTTTTTTTGTGTTGTGCTTGCCAGGTTTTGGTATGGGGGTTATGTTGGCCTCATAAAATGTGTTAGGGAGTTTTGCTCTTTCTTCTATTTTTTGGAAGACTTTGAGATAGATAGGTACCAGATCTTCTTTGAATGTTTGGTAGAATTCACTAGTGTAGCTATGTGGTCTTGGACTTTTATTTTTGGGGAGGTTTGTGATAGTTGTTTCTATTTTCTTTCAGTGTATGAGTCTATTTAGGTTTTCCACCTCTCTGTGATTCACTCTAGGAAGATTGCATAGTTCTTGGAATTTATCTATTTCTTCTAGGTTGTTGAATTTGGTGGCATATAATGTTTCATAGTACTCTACTATGATCCTTTGTATATCTATGATGTCTGTGGTAATATCTCCTCTTTCATTTTGGATTTTGTTTATATGAGTCCTTTCTCTTTTTTCCTTATTGAGTCTAGCTAGGGGTTTGTCAATTTTATTGATCTTTTCAAAGAACCAGCTCTTTGTTTTATTAACTTTCCTAGAGTTTTTTTGTTCTCTATTTCATTTAGTTCTACTCTAAATTTTATATTTATTTTCTTCTGCTGACTTCTGTTTGCCTTTGTTCCTTTTTCACAAGTTCTTTAACATGTGATGTTACGTTGTTTTTTTTTTTTTCTTTTCTTTTTTTTTTTTTCATTTTTCTGAAGCTGGAAACAGGGAGAGACAGTCAGACAGACTCCCGCATGCGCCCGACCGGGATCCACCCGGCACGCCCACCAGGGGCGGTGCTCTGCCCCCCAGGGGGCCAATGCTCTGCCCATCCTGGGCGTCGCCATATTGCGACCAGAGCCACTCTAGCGCCTGAGGCAGAGGCCACAGAGCCATCCCCAGCGCCCGGGCCATCTTTGCTCCAATGGAGCCTTGGCTGCGGGAGGGGAAGAGAGAGACAGAGAGGAAAGCACGGCAGAGGGGTGGAGAAGCAAATGGGCGCTTCTCCTATGTGCCCTGGCCGGGAATCGAACCCGGGTCCTCCGCACGCTAGGCCGACGCTCTACCGCTGAGCCAACCGGCCAGGGCGATGTTACGTTGTTTACTTGAGATCTCTCGTGTTTCTTATGTAAGTCTGTAATGATATAAACTTCCCTCTTATTACTGCTTTTGCTGCATTCCAGAAGTTTTGATATGTTGTGATGTTATTTTCATTTGTCTGTATATATCTTTTGATCTCTGCTTTTTCCTTCTTTGACCCAGTCATTTTTAGAAGTATGTTGTTTAATTTCCACATTTTTGTGGGGTTTTTACTTCCTTTTTTCAGTTGAATTCTAACTTCAAAGACTTATGGTCAGAAAATGTGCTTGGTATAATTTCAATCTTCCTGAATTTTTTGATGTTAATTTTGTGACCCAACACATGGTCTATCCTGGAGAATGTTCCATGCACAGTGGAAAAGAATATATAATCTGACGTTCTGGAATGAAATGTCCTGTAGATGTTTATTATGTCCATTTGGTCCAGTGTCTTATTTATCTCTTTATTTATTTTCTGTTTGGATGATCTATCTAAAGCTGTCCATGGTGTGTTGAAATATCCAAGTATGATTAGTCTGTTTTGATTTTTAGGTCAGTTAGTAGATATCTTATATATTTTGGTGCTCCTTGGCTTGGTGAATATATATTAAGAAGTGTTATGTCTTGGCCCTGGCCGGTTGGCTTAGCGGTAGAGCGTCGGCCTGGCGTGCAGGGGACCCAGGTTCGATTCCCAGCCAGGGCACATAGGAGAAGCGCCCATTTGCTTCTCCACCCCCCCTCCTTCCTCTCTGTCTCTCTCTTCCCCTCCCGCAGCCAAGGCTCCATTGGAGCAAAGATGGCCCAGGCACTGGGGATGGCTCCTTGGCCTCTGCCCCAGGCGCTAGAGTGGCTCTGGTCGCGGCAGAGCGATGCCCCAGATGGGTAGAGCATCGCCCCCTGGTGGGCAGAGCGTCGCCCCTGGTGGGCGTGCTGGGTGGATCCCGGTCGGGCGCATGCGGGAGTCTGTCTGACTGTCTCTCCCCATTTCCAGCTTCAGAAAAATACAAAAAAAAAAAAAAAGTGTTATGTCTCCTTGATACAATGTCCCCATTATCATTATGAAATATCCATCTTTGTCTTTGGTTACCTTTGTTGTCTTGAAATCAGCATTGTCAGATATGAGTATGCTGCAGCTTCTTTTCTTTGGGTATTATTTGCTTGGAGAATCCTTTTCCACCCTTTAACTCTGAGTCTACTTTGTTCTTGCAGTTTAGATGTGTCTCTTGAGGGCACCATACTGTTGAGCTTTGCTTTTTGATCCAATCTGCTATTCTGTGTCTCTTTATCAGTGAGTTCAGTCCATTTACACTTAGGGTAATTATTGGCACTTGAGGATTTCTTTTAGCCATTTATGTTTTGTTTTCTGGTAGCTCTGTGTCTCGTTTGGTTCTTCTCTTTTATGTTTCTGTCAGTTGTTTTTGTTTGATGATATTCCATACTTCTTTCTCCTGTTTCTTCCATTTTAAAACTGTATGTTTCAGTAGTGGCTTTTTTGTGGGTGGTTACTGTTAGGATATTAAGAGAAAAATTATCATATGTACAAGAGTCCTTTGTCTTATGAGTGCTACTGCACTCCATTCTCCTTTGCTGCTGCAGATCTTTATCCTCTTTCCTTTTATGTTATTGTTGTCACAGATTATCCTTGTTTTTATTGTGATCTTGTTGGAGCTTTTACTTGTGGTTTTGATTTGTTTTGTTCTTTGTATCTGGTTGAATAATCCTTTGAATATTTCCTGCAGTAGTTTTCTGGTGATAAATTCCCTCAGCTTCTGTATATCTGCAAAAGTTTTTATTTCTCCTTCATATTTGAAGGATAACTTTGATAGATATGGTATTCTTGGCTGGTAATTCTTCTCTTCCAATACTCTGAATATTTGGATATACTCTCTTCTGGCTTGTAGAGTTTCTGCAGAGAATTCTGATGATAACCTAATAGGCTTTCCTTTATATGTTATGTTTTTTTCTCTAGCTGCCTTGAGGATTATTTTTTTGTCATCTGTTAGCATTGAGGTAACTTGGCATTCTGTTTGCATCTTGGATTTGAGGTTCTAACTCTTTTCATAGGCTTGGGAAGTTCTCATCAATTATTTGTTTGAATAGGTTTTCCATTCTTTCTCCTTCTCTTCTTCTCCTGTTATACCCATTATTCTTATATTGCATTTTCTGATGAAGTCAGACAATTCTTGTAGAGCTCTTTTTTTTTTTTTTAAATTTTTGAGTCTCCTCTGTAGCATCTTCAGTTGCCTGTATTTAATGTCACTGATTCTTTCCTTTATCTGGCCTTGCTCTATTAGCTAAATTTACTAGCTCATTTTTTAATTTATGTATTGAGTTCTTTATCTTTGTTTGGTTCTTTTATAAAGTTTCAATCTCCTTGGTGAAGTAGTCATTTTGTTCATTAATTTGTTTTTTGAGTTCATTAAATTGCCTATCAGTGTTTTCTTGCATCTCACTGAGTATTTTCAGAACTTCAATTTTGAATTCTCTATAATTTAACTCCAAGGTTTCCATGTGATGAAAATTGCTTTCTAGAGATTTTTAATTTTCTTTCTGACTACTTGCCTGTCTTGTATAGCCATGGTATTCAACTCCTACTTTATTTATGAAATTTGAGAGTGGTATTATTAAAATCTCTAACAACAAAAAAACAAACTAAAAAATGAAAAATAAAAATTGAAAAAATACAATAAAAATAAAAAATTTAAAAATAATGACAAGAAAAAAGAAAAACCATAAAAACAGTGAAAACAAAAAACCCCCAAACAAAACACCCCCCCAAAAATAAAAATATAAGTATAAAAATTAAATAAAATGAAATAAATGTGAAAGACAAAAAGAATAAAAAGAAAAAATTCAGTTTTGAGAGGTTACTGTTTCCTTCCAGTAGGTGTCACTGTATTACAACTTTTAGCTTTGTAAAATTCCTGGGCTGAACTATGCTGAAATATTGCTGTTGCAATGATGTAGGCAGAGCTTCAGTCACATTGGTGGGTGGTGCGTGTTGTGAGGGCTTTATGGCTTTAGCAATGGTGATATCAGACCTCCAGGCATTCCTCCTCATATCTCAACAGATTAGGGGACCAGACATAGAGTTAGAGTACCTCTGTTCTTCAGGAGAGTGAGTGTCTCTGGAGAGTTAGCTGTGGGGTCTGTCTCTCTGCCACTCTCTGTACCCCACAAGTTGAGGGAGGTGGGATCTGGGAGACTGGGGGGCTGCACTTTGGTTTTCTCTGTATCTGTGCTAAGTATGGGCTACAGGCTGGCCACAAGAACACTGGTCATAACCCCTTGTTCTGGGGTTGCTTTGGTTTAGTATCTCCTCCTCTGTCCCTAAAACTCTCCACTCCTCCTGGGACCCAGTTACTCTGGGCTTTCCTCTCCATATCCCAACAATCAAAACCCAGACAGCCCAAGTTTCCTTCTTCCCCATTGTCCTAGCAGAGAAAAAAACCCAGTCACTCCAGAAGCCAACTGCAAGTGCTTTTTATCTTCCACCCACCTTTACAGCCCTTCCAACCTTTAGTCAGTTGGGTGCGTGAATCTTTCAGACATGCTTATGTGTCCAGCTAAGGTTCCTTTGCTGCATTATAGGTATTCAATTTGTTGAAATTTCAAGGGGAGAGATCAGGAGTATCTCTTATGCTGCCATTACTCTGATGTCATCTGACTGACTCTTTTACAAGAACATTTTCTCTGTAGCCTTTGATCCTGTGATAGAATTTTACCCATAGCAGAACTTCTTTTCAAATTGGAGTCATCCTCTCAAACCCTGCTGCTGCTTTATCAGTGAAGTTTATATAATATTCTAATTTTTTTCTTGTAATTTAATAATCTTGATCAGGAGTAGATCCCATCTCAAGAAACCACTTTTTTTGCTCATCCATAAGAAGCAAGTCTTCAATTATTAGAGTTTTATCATGATATTATAGCAATTCAGTTATATTTTCATGCTACACTTTTTCAACTATTGTATTTATTTATTTTAGAGAGAGAAGAGAGAGAGTTGAGGGAGGTGAGGGAAGCATCAACTTGTAATAGTTGCTTCTCATATGTGCCTTGACTGAGCAAGCCTGGGGTTTCAAACTGGCTACCTCAGCATTCCAGGTTGACACTTTACCCTCTGTGCCACCACAAGTCAGGCTCAAGCTCCATTTATAATTCTAGTTCTCATGCTATTTACACTACACTTTCACTTACTTTTTACACTGAAAGTTTTGAACCTCTCAAAGTCATCCATGAGGATTGGAATCAACTCCCAAGCTCTTGTTAAAGTTACTATTTTGATCTCCTCCCAAAAATCATGAATACTTTCTTTTTGAGAGAAAGAGACAGACAGACAGACAGATTGACAAGAAAGGAGAGAGATGAGAAGCATCAACTGATTGCCATAGCGTTTTAGTTGTTCATTGATTCCTTTTTCATACATGCCTTGACTGGGGGGCTCCAACTGAGCTAGTGATCCTTTGCTCAAACCAGCAAACTCTTGCTCAAGCCAGCAACTACTTGCTCAAGCCAGCAACTTTGGGCTCAAGCCAGTGACCATGGATCATGTCTCTGACACCACGCTCAAGCTGGATGAGCCTACACTCAAGCTAGTGACCTTGGGGTTTTATAATCTAGGTCTTCAGTGTCCCAGGTCAACACTCTACCCACTGTGCCACTGCCTGGTCAAGCATGAATGTTCTTTTTTTTTTTTTTAGAGAGGAGAGAGAGAGAGGGAGAGAGAGAAACAGAGAAAGAGAAGGGGGAGGAGCTGGAAGCATCAACTCCCATATGTGCCTTGACCAGGCAAGCCCAGGGTTTCGAACCGGCGACCTCAGCATTTCCAGGTCGACGCTTTATCCACTGCGCCACCACAGGTCTGAATGTTCTTAATTGCATTTAGAATGATAAATCCTTTCCAGAAAGTTTTTAGAAGTTAATTTATTGGAGTGACACTGGTTAACAAAATTATAGAGTTTTCAGGTACACAATTCTATAACACATCTTCTGTATACTGTGTTCACCCAACTCAAGTCAAGTCTCTGTCCATCACCATTTTTTTTTTTACAGGGACAGAAAGAGAGTTAGACAGACAAGAATGGAGAGAGATGAGAAGCATCAATCATCAGTTTTTCATTGTGACGCCTTAGTTGTTCATTGATTGCTTTCTCATATGTGCCTTGACCGCGGGCCTTGAGCAGACCGAGTAACCCCTGCTCGAGCCAGCGACCTTGGGTCCAAGCTGGTAAGCATGTTGCTCAAGCCAGATGAGCCTGCGTTCAAGCTGGTGACCTTGGGGTCTCAAACCTGGGTCTTCCCATCCCAGTCTGAGGCTCTATCCACTGCACCACTGCCTGGTCAAGCTGTCCATCACCATTTAATCCCCTTATGCCTTCTTCTGCCTACCGCCAGCTGTCACCACATCCAGAAATTTTTTAATTTATTTTTCCCAGATCTATCATAGAAATAAAATTTTATGGCAGTATCAGCCTGATGGTCAATCCTTTCCACTAAGTGCCAATAGTAATCAACTACAACACAAGGGCACACACAATCCACACAAGAGACACTCCTGGAGCACTCAACACAGGTGACCAGGGAGACTGCTTTAGTGGACCCCATAGGACACCTACTACATAAGACCACTATACTAAGACTGAGAGATGTAGCAGATCTACCTAATACATAGAAATAAACCCAGAGTCAGCCAAAATAAAGAGACAAAAAAAAAAAAAAAAAAAAAAAAAAAAAAAAAAAAAAAAAAAGGACATATCCCAAATGAAAGAAGAGAAAAAAACCCAGGAAAAAAAAAAAAAAAGAAAAAAAACCTAAATAAAATGGAGACCAACAATTGATCTAGAGTTCAAAACACTGGTTATAAGGATACTCAGTGAACTCAGAAGAGTAGATGAACTCAATGAGAACTTTAAAAGAGAGATTAAAAATATGAAAAAAAAAAAACCCAGTCAAAAATGAATACTACAATGACTGAAATGAAGAATACATTAGGGGGAATCAACATTAGATTAGATGAAGCAGAAAATCAAATCAGTGATTTGGAAGACAAGATAACAGAAAACAGCCAATTAGGAAAGAAAAAAGAATTCAGAAAAATGATGACAGTTTAAGGGGCCCTTGGGTCAACATCAAGTATAGCAATATTTACAGCATAAGTGAACCAAAGGAGAAAAGAGAGAGCAAGAGATTGGAACCTATTTGAAGAAATAATTATAGAAACATTTCTAACCTGGTGAAGGGAATTGACATACAAGTTCAGAAAGTGCAGAGTCCCAAACAGATGAACCCAAAGAGGCCCACACCAAGACAGATTTAATGCAAGACAGATAATTAAAAGCAAAATGTTAAAGACAGAGAATCTTAAAAGCATCAAGTAAAGCAGTAAATTACTTACAAGGCAGCTCACATAAAGACTGTCAACAAAAGCTTTGCAGGCTATCCTAACCTGTGGTGGCACAGTGGATAAAGCATCAACCTGGAATGCTGAAGTTACTGGTTCAAAACCCTGAGCTTGGCCCTGGCCATTTGGCTCAGTGGTAGAGCATCAGCCCAGTGTGTGGAAATCCTGGGTTCAATTCTTGGCCAGGGCACACAGAAGAAGCGCCCATCTGCTTCTCCACCTTTCCCCCTTTTCTTTCTCTCTACCTCTCCTCTTCCTGCAGCCAAGGCTCCATTGAAGCAAAGTTGGCCCAGGCGCTGACGATGGCTCCATGGCCTCCCACTCAGGCGCTAGAATGGCTCCAGTTGCAACAAAGCAATGGCCCAGATGAGCAGAGCATCATTCCCTGGTGGGCATGCCAGGTGGATCCCTGTTGAGTGCATGCAGGAGTCTGTCTCTGCCTCTCCACTTCTAACTTCAGAAAAATACAAATACAAAACAAAACAAAAAATCCTGGGCTTGTCTGGTCAAGGCACATATGAGAAGCAACTACTGTGTATTGATACTTCCCACTTTTCACCCCCTTCTCTCTCTCCCTCTCCCTCTCTCTCCTCTATTTAAATGTCAATAGATAAAATCTTAAAAACTTTTCAGGCTAGAGTTGATTGGAACAAAATATTCAAAGTGATAAAAAGCAAGGAACTACAACCAAAATTACTCTACCCAGCAAAGCCATCATTTAAAATGGAAAACCAGATAAAAAGCTTCCAGACAAAATGAAATCTAAAGGATTTCATCACCAAAACAGGATTACAAGAAATGTTAGAGGGATCCCCTCCTCCTCCTCCTCCTTTTTCTTCTTCTTAGATTTTACTTATTGAGTTTTTTTAGAGAGAGGAGAGAGAGAAAGGGGAGGAAGGAATGGGAAACACCAACGTTTAGTAGTTAACTTCTTGTATGCTCCTTGACCAGACAAGTCCAGGATTTTAAACTGGCAACCTCAGCATTCCAGGTTAATGTTTTACCCACTGTGCCACCACAGATCAGGCTCCTGAAGAAAGAAAAGAAGAAGGAGGAGGAGAAGAAGAAGGAATAAAAAATATGAACAAGATGGCAATAACTACATATTGCCTCGGACCAGCGCGGCTCCAAATAACGGTGCGGAATTGAGGAAACACACTTGTCAAAACAAAACCGATGGGACCGGAAGGGCTCTTCAAACTGCCTGGTAGTATCTGAGTGCCTCACAGCCCCAGTTCGCTTTATTATATAGACCTATGCAAATCAAGGACCCTGATACAAAGTTGCACATCAAAGGCTAAGACAGGAACTCTCCCAAGGCAAAAACAGTATACATTAGTGAAATTTACAAACATCTGAAACAAAGAATCAGAGGAAGGGCTTGTATATTGCTTCCTGCAACCCAAGGAAACAAGTGGAGTGGGTGCAAACACTCAGCATCAAAGCCAAATATGGAGATGGAGGGGGGAGAACTTAGCCCCCTGCCAAGCCTCGAATCTATAATGGCTTTTTGTCATTAACGGTCCACAACAACATATTGACCAACAATTATTTTAAATGTAAGTGAATTAAATGCTCTAATCAAAAAACAAGGTGGCTGACTGGATACAAAAATAAGGCCCTTATACCTGCTATCTACAAGAGACTCATTTTTTTTTATTGAAAGATACACGCAGACTGAAAGTAAAAGATGGAAAAAGCCATTTCATGGAAATGGAAATAGAAAAATAAAAGCTTGGATAGCAATTCTTATATTCACACTAGACAAAATAGACTTTAAAACCAAGGCTACAACAAGAGACAAGTACCCAGCAATTCTACTTCTGGGTATTTATCCAAAGGACTAATTTGAAAAGAAATATGCATCCATATGTTCATTGCAACATTATTTACAATAGCCAAGATATGGAAGCAGCTTAAGTGGTCATCAATAGATGAATGTCTAAAGAGGTGGTGCATATATACAATGGAATATGACTTGGCCATAAAAAAAAAAAAAAGAAATCTTGTCATTGGCAACAACATGGATTGACCTAGAGGGTATTGTGTTAAGTGAAATAAGTGAGACAGAGTAAGACAAATGCCATATGATTTCACTTATGTGTGGAATCTAGACAACAAAATAAACAAACAAAACAAACTCATAGATACAGAGAACATTTTGATGGATGCCAGATAAGATGTGGTTTTGGGGGAAGGGTGAATAGGGGACAGGATTAAGATGTGCAAATTACTAGTTATAAAAATAGTCATGGGCTATGAAGTACAGTATAGGGAATATAGTAAATAATATTGTAATAACTATATATGGTGCCAGATGGGTACTAGATTTAATAGGGTGATCACTTTGTAAGTTATATAAATGTCTAATCACTATGTTGTACATCTGAAACTAATATAATATTGTATGTCAGCTATAACTCAAAAATAAAAAAAATATTTAAAGCCATAAAAACTGAAATTAAAAGAAAAAGATAAGGTTGCCACAAAACTTCAATTTATAAATAATGCATTATCTGCAAAGCACAATGAAGTGAAGCACAATACAAGGAGGTATGCCTTACATATTTCAAAACTTATAAAATTGTCTACTTCAATATCTTTAGTCTTATCAATTATACCTCAGCAAAGCTCTGAAAAGATGTTAGTAAATGAGCAACAGAGTCAATTCTGAATTGAAGAAGATATTAGAGGTTAATACTAAACTTTTCTCTGTAGGTTTTAGAAAACTAAATGTCTGGAAAGTGTATATTATGTGTATAGCTCTGCATTTCCCTGACCACAAATTGTAAATGATCCATCCTATATTTCTTTTTTTAGATTTTTTTTAATATATTGATCTTAGAGAGAAGAGAAAGAGAGAGAAAGTCAGGGAAGAGGAAGGAGTGGGAAGCACCAACTTGCAGTTGCTTCTTATATGTGCTTGACTGGGCAAGCCAGGGGTCTTGAATGAACAACCTCAGCATTCCAGGTTGACACTTTACCATTCTGTATTAAAAAACAGAGATACTGACTCAATATTGCAGCTACTTTTTCAGAATAGTGTGGCCTACTTAATCTAGTGACATTAAATCTGATTAAGTCCCAATTCACACAGATAAAAGTAAGTCCAATTATAATTAGATGCACTAAAAAGCACATGCCCATTATATGTGTACCAAAGGGGAGAGAAAAACTTTGTCTACCTCTACTTTTATGCTTGTTTGTTTGTTTTGCATAATAATAATAATAATAATAATAAATTTTCTTTAACATAACATCAAGCCATGGAGTACAGTTCTACAGACAACACAGGAACCCAGATAAAATCAGACCAGTACAAGTTTTTGTGCTCAGTGTAGTATCACATTCATACCAACATACATTCTCTAGCTGTCATTTTAAGTTTTTCTTTTTCTTTTCATAACTGATATAAACATTCTTTATAACAACAAATATAAATGCTGTATTTGTTCCTTCAGACTAGAGGTAAGGTGGCACCCATTTCTGAAATTGTCATTTTATCCAGGCACTTGGCCACCTGAAGTAGTTTTTAATTCATTTTGGGTTTATTCTTGTGTATGGTGTAAGAAGGTGGTTCAGTTTTAACAACATAAAATCCAAAAAATTGAATAACATAGATGATATTGACAAATTCCTAGAAAATACAGAGTACCAAAATTGAATTAAGAAGAAATAGAAAGTTGTCAAAGAAGTTTAACAAGTAAGGTAACTGAAGCAATAATCTAAAACCTTCTAACAAAGAAAAAGACAAGGACTAGATAGATGGCTTCTACTATCTGGTAGAATCTGCCAAATAATTTGAAGAAGGATTTACACAAATCCTGCTCAAACTCTTTCCAAAAAAAAATGGAAGAAAAGAGAACACTTTTTAATTCATTCTATGAGGCCAGTGTCACTCTGATACTGAAGAAAAATAAAACTGCAAGAAAGAAAAACTATAAGATAATACATTATAAATACTGATGCAAAATTTTGCATCAAAGTACTGAAAAACTATGACTGAAAGGTTTTACCTTAGGAATGCAAGGGTACTTCAAAATATAAAAACCAACCAGTGTTCCTGACCTGTGGTGGCGCAATGGAGAAAGCATCGACCTAGAATGCTGAGGTCACTGGTTCGAAACCCTGGGCTTGCCTGGTCAAGGCACATATGGGAGTTAATATTTCTTCCTCTTTCCCCCTCTTATCTCTCTCTCTAAATGAATAAATAAAAAAATCAACCAATGTATATATACTTCATTAATAGAGTGATATGGTCTTATTAGAAGTAAACCTACAGAATCCACATAAAAACTATTGTGCTAATAAATAAAAAAAATCCAGCCATGTTGTAGGATACAAAACCAACACTAAAAGCTCAGTAGTATTTCTATACACTATCAATGAATGGTTTGAAAAGGAAATTATGAAAACAATTTATTTACAATAGCATTGAAATGAATATAACCAAAGAAATGAAAACTGAACTCTGAAAACTACAAAACATTGCTAAAAGAAATTAAAGAAGACTTACATAAGTGGAAAGTTATCCTGTATTCATGGATTGTTAAGATAAAAATACTACTCAAAATCATCTACAGTTACAGTGCAATCCCTATTGAAATCCCAAGGGTTTCTTTTTTTTTTTCAGAAATAGAAAATGCATACTAAAATTCAAGGGATACTAGAATCTCAAGGGACCTGAACAGCCAAAACAATCTTGTAAAAGAAGAAAGTTGGAGTACTCACACTTTCCAATTTCAAAATTCCTTCAAAGTTACAGTTACCAAAACAGTGTGGTAGTGGCAAAAAGACTGATATTCAGACCAATAGAATAAAATAAAATAGAGAGCCCAGAATTAAACTCTTGCATATATCATCAATTCAGTTCAAGAAGAGTACTAATACCATTTGTTGGGAGAGAGCAGTCTTTTTAACACATGGTGCTGAGATAACCAGGTATCTATATGTAAAAGAATGAATTGGACTTGCCTGACCAGGTGGTGGTGCAGTGGATAGAGTGTTGGACTGGGATGCGGAGGACCCAGGTTTGAGACCCCAAACTCACCAGTTTGAGCGTGGGCTCATCTGGTTTGATCAAAAGCTTACCAGCTTGGACCCAAGGTCGCTGGATTGAGCAAGGGGTTATTCTTTTTGCTAAAGGCTCACAGTCAAGGCACATATGAGAAAGCAATCAATGAACAACTAAGGTGCTACAATGAAAAACTAATGATTGATGCTTCTCATCTCTCTCCGTTTCTGTCTATCCCTCTCTCTGACTCTCTCTCTGTCTCTGTGAAAAAAAAAAGAATGAATTGGACTCTTATTTTACATTCTGTGGAAAAATTAAGTCAAAATGGATCAAAGACCTAACATAAAAATTAAAACTATAAAATTCTTAGAAGAAAACATTAGAGAATATCTTCATGAAATTAGACTTAGCAATGTTTTCTTGAATATGACACCAGAAGCTCAAGAAACAAAAATTGATAAATTAGATTTTGCCAAAATTAAAAATCTTGTGCATCAAAGGACACTATCAAATGAAAGGACACCCATAGAATGGGAGAAAATATTTCAAGTCTTATCAGGGATTAGTATTCAGAATATATAAAGAACTTCTAAAATAACAACAAAAAAGAAAAAATTAGCAAAGAACTTGAACAAACATTTCTTCAAACAAGATATATAAATGGCCAATAAGTATATAAAAGAAAATAAGTATTATATAAAAAACATATTTAGGGAAATACAAATCAAAACCACAGTGTAATATCACTTCACAGCCACAAAGATGGTTATTATTGAAGGAGGAAAAAGTGAAAATAACAAGTGTTGAAGATTGGAGAAATTAGAGCCTTTGTGCATTGTTGATAAGAATGTGAAATGGTGTAGCCACTGTGTAAAACAGTTTGGTAGTTCCTGATAAGGCTAAACATAGAATTACCATATGACGTGAAAATTCTAGTTGTAGGTGTATGCCCAAAAGAATTAAAAACAAGGACTTGTACAGATATTTGTATGCCAATGTTCATAGCAGCATTATTCACATTACTCAAAAGGTGGAAACAATCCAAATATTCATCAACAGATGAATGAATAAACAAAATATGTTATATATATAAAATGGAATATTATTCAGCCATAAATAGAAATGAAGTTCTGACATATGCTTTGATGTGTATGAGCCTTGAAAACATGCTAAGTGAAATAGACCTGACAAAAACAGAAAAATACAGTATGATTCCACTTGTATGAGGTATCTAGATGAGTAAATTCATTGAAACAGAAAGAATAGAGTTTGCCAGAGACTATGAGCAGGAGGGAATAGGTAGATATTGCTGATTGGTTGTAAAGTTTCTGTTTTGGATAATAAAGAAATTTTTGAAATAGTGGTGTTTTTTTACAGTACATTGTGAATGTACTTAATACAACTGAACTGTAACTCAAAATGGTTAAAATGGTAAGCTTCATGTTATTTATATTTTACCTGAATCTTAGTTACTTTTTCTACTTTTAACTACTTTAGTTACTTTAACTACTCTTTGTTTAACTGAGAGCCTGGTCACTTGGGCGTAGTCACATATTTGGGCATTAATTTTTTCTATGGAGGCTCCCATGTACATGTAAAAATTGTATGCTTTTCTCTTGTTAACCCATTTGATTTTGCCAGCACTGACCAGTGTAAAGTTGAGATGGGCTCTGAAAGGAAAACTAAAGACCAGCTTCCCTTATGAATGTAGGAGCAAAATAAGATGTAACAAACAATATACACCATGTATTAAAACAATAATAGATTGTGACTCAGTAAGGTTTTCTGAAGGGTACAAGGATGGTTTATCAAAAAAAATTTTATTAACGTAAAGAATTTAACCAATGCTGAAAAATATTTTTTATAATTCAACACAAAGTTTTAATTTAAAGATATCTTGGCAAGCTGGAAATAGAAGAAAATGTACTGGACACATAAAATTTATATTGGGAAGCCATATCAACTGTGTGACTGAATGGTAAAACAGAATCATTCCATTCAAAGATAGAAACAAGATTATGATGCCTGCTATTACCGCTACTGAATTATAAACTATATTGTAAGACAAAAGTTAGCCAAAGAAATAAAAATATAAATAAAATAAAAATATAACATGAAGTATTAAATTGTTAAGAAATGATTCAAATTTCAAATAAATGATCCAAGCATGTAATATAATGGATTGCCCTGGTGGATGGCTTGATTGGTTAGAGCATTGTCTCAAAGCGCAGAGGTTGCTGGTTCAATTCCCGGTCAGGGCATATATGGAAAAGGCTCCATGTTCCTGTCTCTCTCTCTCTCTCTCTCTCTCTCTCTCTCTCTCTCACTGAAATAAACAAATAAATAAATAAATGATTATTACACCAAAAATTTTAGTAATTTAATTAAAATATCAACATTAAAAAACTTAATACCTTTCTTCTATCCTAATAACTTAGATTATATAACAGAAAGAAAGGTCCATTTGTATTAAACAAAAATAAATCCAAAATGTAAAGTCTTATCTGGTATAACGTGTTTATGAATTGGGAGGCTTACTATAAATGTATTAAATCTCCTCAATGATAACTAAATTAATTGTAATACAACCAAATTCAGGTAAGATTATAAAAAAAACCTTGGCAAGCAGATTCTAGAGCTCATCTAGGAAAAATAAAGTCATGAAAATTCCCAAGAAGATTTTGAAAAATAACAATGACATAAAATTTTTACCAACCAGATGGCAAATAAATCTATAAAACTAAGGTAATTCAACATTGTTTTTGGTTCAGAAATAAAGTATAGGAATAGTTACATGTTTATATGGAAATTTTATATATGGTAAAGTCAGCATTAAATGTCAATGGGAAAGGATGGACAAATTATGTGTTGTTTTCTTCAATTGGTTATCGAATTAGATTTTCATTGTCTATTATACAAAATTATTTATAAGTAAATGGCCAAGAGCCCATCAGTAGATGAGTGGATCAAAAAGCTGTGATACATTTACACAATGAAATACTACTTGGCTGTAAAAAAGAAGGAAATTTTACTCTATAAGACAACATGGATGGACTTGGAGAGCATTATGCTAAATGAAATGTCAGTCAGAGAAAGAAAAATGCCACATGATTTCAGTCATATGTGAAATCTAACGAACTAACAAACAACACAGAGATAGACTCATGAATAGAGAGTAGGTGGACAGCTGTTGGGAAAAGGCTGGGGTTGGGGGTTGGAGAAATTGAGAAAATAAGAAAAAGAACTCATGAACAGTGTGATCACTGTGGGGGCAGCGAGGAGGAGAGGGGGTGGAGGAGAGTATGGAGGATAGATGGTGATGGAAGAAGACTTGACTTGGGAGGGTGTAACACACAGGACAGTGTACAGATGGTGTGCTGAAGAATTGTTCACCTGAAACCTGTATAGTTTTGATAACCAGTGTCATTCAAATAAATTCAATAAAAATGAAAAAATAAGTAAATGGATATAGTCTTGATAGATTAAAAATTAATCATAAAAGAACATAAAACATTGAAAGAAAATATAGGAAAGTATTTTTAAGTTTTCCCAAATAAAACATAAAACTCAGAATGCATAAGGTTGAATTTTGATAAATTTGACTTTATAAGAGTATAAAATATCTACATGAGAGAAGAGCATAAACAATGTTAAAATACATGAGAAAACACTTAACAAAAAATGATTAATTTCCACGATATAAAAAGAACTCATATATCTATAACAAGACAAACAAGTGTAGAAAAATGGGCAAAGGATATATCATCATTTAGAAAAGAAACAAAATATTAGTGAACATTTGAAAAAGATGTTGTCTTAGTTCGCTTGGGTTTCAATAACAAAATATCATTGACTGGGTAGCTTAAACAACTGTGAGAAATTTATTTTCTCACAGTTCTAGAGCCTAGAAGACTGTGATTAGTGTCCCATAGTTGGATTCTGGTGAGAGTTCTCTTCTCGGTTTGCAGACGGCCACTTTCTTGCTGTATCTTCACGTGGCAGAAAGAAAGGTAGCAAGGTCTCCGGTGCCTCTTCCTATACGGGCACTAATCTCACCATGAGGACCCACCCTCATAACCTCATTTAACTCCTAAAAGTCCTATCTCCAAGTATAGTCACATTGGGGGTTAGAATTTCAACATATAGATTTCAGGGGAGGGCACAATTCAGTCCATAGCAATACTCAAACTCACTACTCATCAGAGAAATGTAAATTAAAACAATAAGGAGCTATCACTTTTCATCCAACAAATTGGCAAAAATTGGTAGTATTGATATCGCATGCTGACAGTAAGGCAAAGAATGATCTCCTCAGACACTGGGGTTGGGAGTGTGACTAGTGTGCCTTTGCAGATGTCATCATTGTCCAAAGTTCCCTATGTCCAGGCCTTCTTTGCACTCAGATCATGACCGTCTGTCTCTCTGTGACTCTTGCTCTCCTTCCCAAGTTTTCCTATTACTTAGCATAAATTTCATCTCCCAATCAGCACCTGACACCAGGCGCAAGCTGCAAAAGCTGGAAAATGGCCCTCAAACTCTCCAATGAGACCTTTTAAAACTGGCCTTCAAGGTCTTTAACAATAGGGATGAAGAAGCCCCAAAACAAAGATTAGCTCACTTTCAAATGCTAGCCTCTGCCATTTAGGGCCCACAATGTTGCCTGCCAGTGCCTCAACCCCCCATTGATAGTGGTCTGTGGGGGATTGGATATGTCACTCTTGCAAACACCCCCATTCATGTGTTCTTGCCTAACCGCTCCCCACAACATAAATCTCCTCAGCTTTAACCCAATATAGGTCAAAATGGGCTGCTGGAGTAACAATCACAGGAATCATTGCAGCCAGTACTGCTGCCAGCCTAGCAGGGGGTATCACCCACAATGCTCTAACTGAAAAAAACCTCATGGCCACCATGACTGCCATAGGACAGGATACAGGAGAGAAATTCTAGCTTACACGCTCCCTTGACTCCCTCCTTGCATGGTGATGGACAATTGAATAGCCTTAGATTTTTTTCTTGGCCAAAGAAGGGTGAGTCTGTATAGTCACGAACACCTAGCACTGTTTTTATGTCAACTCCACAGAACAAGTAGAAGAAAGAACCCAAAGGATCTTAGAAAAGGCAGCCTGGCTCAAACCTTTCAGCCAAGAAGGGCTTGAGGACTCCATCTAGTCAGCTATACAGGAGGCGCTACTGAAATTAACCTGGTCGTTACCCTTCATAGAACCTCTAGTAACCCTCCTATTAATGCTTCTCTTTGGCCCCTGTCTTTTTAGGATTTTCATGCACTTCATACAGAATAGAGTCCAGACTCTCACCAAGGGGGAGGGCATTTGGGGGAGGGGACAAGGAGGATGTTGAGGGGAACATGGGGGTGGGGGGATGTATTCAGTGAAACACTTGAATCTATGTAAACACAATAAATTTAAATCAATTTAAAAAAAGTGAGCAAGAAGACTTAAAGGGCACTGTTAATAAAGGATATACAACAGACAATGAATTTTAAGAAAAAAAGAAGAAAGAATTCAATCAAGAGACAAAGTACAACAAGTAAAGAAAGAATTCATTGGCTCTGCAGGAAGAAAGAGAATAGGGGACCCTGAAGACAAGCTCAAGGGGTTTAGCCAAGAAAAGCTTCTGCTGTCTACTGCTCCCTTGGTTGCAAATCTTGTGGGGCCTCTAGGAGCTTAGGAGAGAGAGGCAAGGAAAATGTGCCTGGGGGGAGGGAGGAAGAGGAGGAGGGAAAGGCAGGGTCCTACCCCTAGAAGGGAGAGCACACTGGGTTCTCTGTCCTAAGGTCTTTTAAGGGGAGAAACCTTAGAGGAGGTCTCGGGAAGATCTCAATAGAATATTTATCAGCTCTCCAGGTGTATACTCTGAGGGTCAGGGTCTCCACTGAGTGTGCCAAGGCAGCTGGTCCTGAGGTCAACCGCAGCATTGCTGGTTTTCTGAGACTGGAGCTGAAACATAACTGAGGGCTAGATGTATTTGATGTGGGTCAGAACCTCATTGTCCTGAGGGCTTAATGCTTAAGGGCTATATTCTGGCCCCCTTGCTCACTCCCCTGCTAAGGGGGTCTAAAACCACATAACTAGCATATGTTAGTAGAGGAAAGTTTATCCTGAGGGCAAGATCTTTGTCTTCCTAGTTTTGCCTTTTGTTAGGCATGTGGGGCCTTGTGCCCTGGTGACCTTCTGTGCCTGGCCTCTAGTCCTTTCTCTGCTCATGCCTAATTGCCTACCACAATATCACTTCTAGGTAAATCTTCACATTTCTCTAAGTGCCTGTAAGTAAAGGCTTTCTATTAATTGTATATCTGCAGGAGTATTAATGGCAGTTGAGGCCTAGCAGTTTATGGCCTCGGAGGCATGATATCCTATGTTAATTTTAGTTTTATTTTGGTATCTGTCAAATCTGAACAAATTTCTAGGGATATTGTGTAGGGGCTTTGTATGGCCAGGGGCTGCCATTGTGGCCATTCACATGCAGGTTCTCATTGAATTCAGGCAGAGGGTAAAGAAATGGCAGAGTTGGAGTATGGTGTGCCATTCTGTTTATTGGAGTCTCACCAAGACAGGCAAGCCACAAGAAAAGCCAAGGGAAAAGCAGAAAACCTGCTTTTTCCATGGAGGGCAAGGGATCAGGGAGGAGAGAAAAAGAAATCCTCCCGCGCCTCACAGTGGTGGAGCAGAATCTCTATTCCAGTAAACAGTAGCATAACATTGTGGTTTTAATTAAACCACAATGAGATATCACCTCACACCAGTCAGAATGGCACTCATCAACAAAACAACACAGAATAAGTGCTGACGAGGATGTGGAGAAAAGGGAACCCTCCTGCACTGCTGGTGGGAATGCAGACTGGTGCAGCCACTGTGGAAAACAGTATGGAGTTTCCTCAAAAAATTGAAAATCGAACTGCCTTTTGACCCAGCCATCCCACTTTTAGGAATATACCCCAAGAACACCATAGAACGGTTCCAGAGGGAGAAATGCACCCCCATGTTTATAGCAGCATTGTTTACAATAGCGAAGATCTGGAAACAGCCCAAGTGTCCGTCAGAGGACGAAGTGGATTAAAAAGCTTTGGTACATATATACTATGGAATACTACTCAGCCATAAGAAATGATGACATCAGATCATTTACAATAACATGAATGGACCTTGATAACATTATACGGAGTGAAATAAGTAAATCAGAAAAAACTAAGAACTATATGAACCCATGCATAGATGGGACATAAAAATGAGACTCAGAGACATGGACAAAAATGTGATGGTAACAGGGAGTGGGGTGGAGGGGTGGGGAGGGGGCGAGGAAGGAGAGGGAGGAGGTAGGGGTAGGGGTAGGGGAGGGGCACAAAGAAAACCAGATAGAAGGTGACAGAAGACAATTTGACTATGGATGAGGGGTATGCAGCATAATCAAGGGTCAAAATAATCTGGAGATGTTTTCTCAGAACATATGTACCCTGATTTATCAATGTCACTGCATAAAAATTAATAAAAATAAGATAAAAAAAACCAAAAAAAACCCAGTAGCATAACAATGGCCCTTCCCAAGCAGGAAGGTAATTAGCCCTTTCACCTGGGCAGTGGCCATTTGTAACAATAAAAGTGAGCAAAACCAGTTCAGCTCTGCAGTTCCTCTACAGATTTTACAAACCTATTTGCCCAACAGGGTTAAAGGATGCTGCTTGTGAATTGAGCTCCAAGGGAATGTCACCTCCTGAGTCATCTCAAACCCTCTTATGAGTCTTGGTTTCTCTCCCCAGCTGTCTAATACAACCACGAGGACTTGCAGTGCTAGTAAGGGAGGAAAAGTCAGGCACCCTACCCCTCCTCCCTGAGGAAGAAACGAGAATGCAAGGAAGAGGAGCCTGCAGGGGCAACTGAGTCAGCTAGTCATAGTTTACTTCCAATAGTTCTCTGGAAGGACTGGCACCACTTGCTACACAGAGCAAAGAAGATAGAACTTATCTGAAAACCCCTTCCTCTTTTCTTCTCTTAAAAGACTTTAAGAGCCTGACCAGGCAGTGGCGCAGTGGATAGAGCGTTGGACTGGGATGCGGAAGGACCCAGGTTCTAGACCCCGAGGTCGCCAGCTTGAGTGCGGGCTCATCTGGCTTGAGCAAAGCCCACCAGCTTGGACCCAAGGTCGCGGGCTCGAGCAAGGGGTTACTCAATCTGCTGAAGGCCCGCGGTCAAGGCACATATGAGAAAGCAATCAATGAACAACGAGAAACTGATGTTTGATGCTTCTCATCTCTCTCTGTTCCTGTCTGTCTGTCCCTATCTATCCCTCTCTCTGACTCTCTCTCTGTCCCTGTTTTAAAAAAAGCCTTTAAGAGACGTTTACATACCTTAATTGAAAATTCTAACACTTATTCTTTGACTCACCCACTCACCCTCCCATCCTGGAGTCATGAGAGTGACGTATACTTCTAGACAAAGATCATGAGCCCCTTGCATGAAAAACTGTGTTCTGTAAAAGGTATATAACCCATAAGAAAATCAACATCGGAGAGCACATCTTTGGAGCTTCTAGTCTCACGTGCTCTGCCGGCTTTTAATAAATTTTCTTTTCCTCTTATAAAGTTATCTGAGTGTCTATTCTCCGTCGGGTCGCTTCCTGCAACACTAGGTAGCCAGTCTTTATATGTGCATTCCCAGATGAGTCAATTATTTAATTATAGTTTGTGGGGAGAACAGCTGTGTTAGACTTGCTCGCTGGTTTCCCAGCTGCAAGCACATTGCATGATTAGTCCTCGGACACTTGGCAGAATGTGTGTCTATAAATAGCTATGGGTGCTTTCCCTCAGTGGTGACTCTCCCAGATGGCTCTCCTGCTACTGTGAGGTGCCATTCTCAAATTCCCTCAGCAGCCACCAAGAGGGGCAGTTTTCCTGATCCCTTGCCCTTCACTGCAAAAAGCAGTTTTCCTCATTTATTCACTTGCCTGCCTCTGTGAACCTCCAATAAATGGGTACGGCCCAACACTTTTCGGCTCTGCAGTTCCTCTACCGTCTGCTCAAATTCAGTGTGAATCTGCCTGGCCTCAACCACCAGCATTACCCAGTTGAGTTAGAATTCCCTATGGGTTTCCTATACAGCATTAGGAATGACCTCTGACACCTCCACACAGATTGTTAGTCACCTACGAATACCCAAGATTTGAACTGCAGGAAGGAAGTGTCCCTTATCTTTGGAGCCGAATGAGTTCAGGCTCTTGCTTATCGTGCAAAAAGTTTTGTTCAGACCCTCAGAAAGCAATTCCAGTAGAAAAGCCAAAGTTGAAAACCAGCGATTCATTTTTTCCTCCTCCTGTCCTTGTTGTCTTATCTCAACTCTTAACCTGTAGCTTCACCTTGAGGATTTAAAAAATGACTCAGTTAAAATCAGGGTCTCTTACCTTAAAATCAGGGTCTCTTACCTTAAAACAGGGCCTGAATTCTAAGAGAACTCACCCAAGCTTTTCTGATGCAAAATGAGGAGCTGGTGAGACACAATGGGCTCCTGCAGATACCTAGCATTTGTCTGGGTCTGTGAGGTGGTTCTGGGTGGGCTCATCTGGAATCCTGCAACTGCACGCCACAATAAAACAATCAGTCCTGTCAAGTGAGCCAGCTGGGCAGCATCGGCTCAGGAAAGTGTTCAAAAATTCCATATGGGTCACCAGAAATGTTACTGAACAGGGGACCTGGCCCTTAGGGTCTGCCTAGGGCCAGCTATAAATGTGTGGGGTCTTGACTTCATGCAGGAAAAATTTCACAACATGGTCTTGGTGATTTTGAGTGTAAGTTTATTAAAACTGGGAACAGTGAAACAAGGAAGGGTCTAGAACAGGGGTCTCAAACTCAACTCAGCATGTGGGCCGCAGAGCAAGATCACAGCCGTTCGGTGGGCCGCACTAGGTCTACAAAAGGCAACTGTTACGCAACACTTTTCTCACTGCAGTTGAAAACAAAAAAAAATCAGTACAACAAGCACAATTGTACATGCAGTTTACTCAGTGTCACAAAATGACCAGAAACTGTAGTTCGCATCACAACTGCTGTTAACTAAGCTAATATCTAGCTAGGATGCTAGAGAAATGAAAAATACAAGTAGGCCCCTAGGCTTACTTAATTTTATCCAAAATATTTTGAACTTCGTGGATTAGTCTGCGGGCCGCACAAAATTGTTCGGCGGGCCACATGCAGCCCGCGGGCTGCGAGTTTGAGACCCCTGGTCTAGAATAAACAAAGAAACAGATGAGAGTTTAGGGAGGACTACTTTGACTCACTGGAAACATTGTGGGAAAGTCTGCTATCAGAAGACAGCACCTCTGGGCCTGCAGCTAGGCTTTTATTACATTTACTCCTTTAACTGTCAGGTCTCTTCCCAATGTAAACTTTCCCTGACTTTTGCAAAGACAAACTTTTTGCTACATTTCAAAGTGAAGGCCAGGAAGCCATTAAGTGAGAGAATAGCAAGTCAATTAACTACAGCCTCACGGTGGGGGAGGAAAATGTGTTGCTTTGAGCCTGGGTAAGAAATTGTGTGAGGGGAATTTTAGTTTTTTGTTTGTTTGTTTGTTTTTTGTTTTTTTCTGAAGCTGGAAACGGGGAGGTAGTCAGACAGACTCCTGCATGCGCCCGACCGGGATCCACCCGGCATGCCCACCAGGGGGTGATGCTCTGCCTATCTGGGGCGTCTCTCTGTTGCGACCAGAGCCACTCTAGCGCCTGAGGCAGAGGCCATGGAGCCATCCCCAGCGCCCGGGCCATCTTTGCTCCAGTGGAGCCTTGGCTGCGGGAGGGGAAGAGAGAGACAGAGAGGAAGGAGAGGGGGAGGGGTGGAGAAGCAGATGGACGCTTCTCCTGTGTGCCCTGGCCAGGAATCGAACCTGGGACTTCCGCACGCCAGGCCAACGCTCTTCCACTCAGCCAACCAGCCAGGGCCTACAGAGTAGTTTTTAATTTTATAAGGTGTACATTATTAATTTTTTTAATTATTTTATTTTATTTATTTATTTTTTTTTACAGAGACAAAGAGAGAGTCAGAGAGAGGGATAGACAGGGACAGACAGACAGGAACGGAGAGATGAGAAGCATCAATCATTAGTTTTTTGTTGCGTATTGAGACACCTTAGTTGTTCATTGATTGCTTTCTCATTTGTGCCTTGACCGTGGGCCTTCAGCAGACCGAGTAACCCCTTGCTCGAGCCAGTGACCTTGAGTCCAAGCCAGTGGTTTTTTTCTTAAACCAGATGAGCCCGTGCTCAAGCGGTGACCTCGGGGTCTCGAACCTGGGTCCTCCGCATCCCAGTCCAACGCTCTATCTACTGCGCCACCGCGTGGTCAGGCCATTATTAATTTTTTAACTTCATGTCCACAACTTAAAATAAAAACGGTCAGGGTTGTTTTTGGCACACATCACTTCTGATCACATTCCATAGAGCCAAAGACAGTCTCAGGGCCCTACAGAGTAGCCTGGGGAATGTGGCTAAGTAGCACTCACAGGGAAAAAAGGAGATGCCTGTGGTGAAGAGCTGTCTTTTTCACAGATACTCAATTTAAGCTCTACCAATAATCCCCATTTTTCTTGGCTGTGGAAACTTAATTCTGCTAAATCTGGGATTTCTGGATCTGAATTTGAGGTTGTCTATAAAGCAAAGGCACCAGAAGGAAGCCCTGGGTGTTTGTTGTCCATGATATCAGCCTAGATATCTGTTTTCATTCAGTCTCGATAGCTCTTGTGTTATCCCTGGTTCTTGTCTGATTTTTACTCTTACCCTGGTACTTGGCATTTTTATAGCCCCCACTTCTTTCTCACCAAACTGGGAGATATAGAATATTCTGCTTCTTTGTCTGAGGTCATTTCTTCCAAACCTCCATACCATGCAGCATATTTTCTTTGAGATCTTGGAGTCTCTCTAAAAATTATCTGTGAAGAAGTAATACAGATAATATCTGGGGTCTTTGTCACCTATCCCTTCCTGAGATGTAGGCTGCAGTGACCTCTTTATAGATATACTAGCATCTAATCTCTGTCTACTTCTGTTACTGGAACAAGCCAAGATTCAAGTTACCCATCACAGCTGAGTCACAGAATCCGAGTCCAAGTGGTATAAAGCAGTGGTCCCCAACCCCTGGGCTGTGGACCGGTAGCAAGCAAATTAAGGACAACCTTACAGTGGTATTTCTAATCTTCAGCTCCCTCCCTAATGTAAGCCTTTAAAGAGATTTTTCCAGACCTTCCTACAAAAATAAATTTTTCCTAGTATCTCAAAGGGGAAGGCTACGGAGTCATTAAGAAAGAACAGTAAGCAAATTAACTATTTCCTAACCCTATTGTTACAACTAAAAGTTACTCTTACTGATGCTTAATTCCTAACTTTTGAGTCTCCTGTCACTTCTTCTATTAATAAAGGACCAATGACCTTTCAAGATTGGAGAAAAGGAGGTCTTCATCAGCTCTTGTTAAATCTATTGTTCATTTCTTGAGGTCTTGCCATTTTTCCCTTAGGAGTTTGACTTTGAGTCTCAAAAGCTGGAGAAGGTTTTTGTTTTCTTTCTCTGCTCTGAGACAGCAGAATTTCAGCTCAAATTGAGGAAATGCCTGGAGAGCAGTAATTCAAGTTTCTAAGTATCACCTCACATTGGCAATGCATATGTATATTTTACAGATAAAGGAACCAGGCTCAAGAAAATTATCTTTTTAAGGATACAGTTTTTAAGTGTTAGAGGTAAGATGCAAATCCACAATCTGCCTGATTTCTATGTCCCTGACTTCACCATTAGGATATTCTGATTATCATATGGTATAGTAAACAGGTAATCCCAGTGAAACACAGATACTGACTCAGAAACACACACACACACTCACATGTGTCTACATAAAAAGCTGAAACATTCCCTTTGATTTTATTGGTTTATTTTTTTTTGTTGTTCTGAAAAAGCAATCCAGTATCAAGGAGCTAAGAGCATTAAGGGTGTGAAAGTGAGGACCCCCCCCCCCCCCCAGGTAGATGGAAACAGCTCTGGAGGCCAAGAGGATGAAGTAGTTTGGTGTTACTGGGCTATTAAATTGCTTAGATGTTGAGTTCCTTGGCTGGTGGCTTTCCAGGATAGGGGTGTCTCAGTAGTTGGTCTCTTGCACTGTGGATGATTTGGCTTATTAATGTCTTGGTGGTGGGTCTTGTTGGGAGGTGGACCCATAGGCTACTGGGCCTGGTCTTCATGAAAATAGAAGAGCGTAATAAATGATGCCTAAACCGATGAGTATGGCGAATACATTCAGCCAACCAGTTCGGCCTGAGTTGACGTAAGCTGCTTCCCAACTGCTCTGCTTGTTATCCTGCATGGTCTGTAAGGGTAGGAGCTTTAGAGGTGGGTTTCTGAATTCAGCTTTGTGAAAACCACTGGGGAATGGCTGGAGACTTGCTGTCACTGAGGGAAAACCCCTTCCTAGGTCCCAGGATGGGAGTAGATGCCTGGGGCAAGTAGAGGACAAGATGGGTCATGGTTTAGGAATTATTTTACCTTGTAACTGAAGTATGCAGCTACTAATCCCAGGGGAAAGAAAAGAATTACGGCCAGGATGGTCAGACATAAGTACTCTGGTGCGTAAAATGCTAGTTCTTCAGGTGTCTGTTTAGTCTCTTGCCAGAATTCAATCACCTCAGGTGGGGTTTTGGTGGTGGGTGGGGCATCTAGGGCGTCTGGGGCGTCTGGGGCGGCTGGAGCACCTGGGTCCTGTTTCGGGGGCATGATCTTTCCACCCAGGCAAAGACAGACCTTGCGTGTCTTGAAATCAGAGAGCCAAACCCACTAAGCCTCCCCTTGTTCTAGCCAGAATCTCAAGACCCAAACCGTCAAAAGCCAGTTTTTCACAATGGAGAAAGCAACACCTCGAGTCCTGATTGGCTGCCCCCATAAGGGGGCGTGGTCCTGCGGTTCTCAGCTCCTCCCAGACTCAGAGCATGGAGCCAGGCTCCTCTCTCCATCCGGACATTGACTCCGCCCACCCTAGTAGCGATTGGTTGGAAGCCGTAAAGTTGGATCCTGGCTCTTTCCTCTTCCCTTGTCCCCGCCCCACATGCAGGTGGGACTGAAAGGCAGTACCAGGGACGGCTCCCAGAGACGCAGGAGAGACAAAGTAGACAAAACCAATAAGAAAAAACTATGGTAATAGGGCCCTGGCCGGTTGGTTGCTCAGTCCATTAGAGCGTCATCCCGAGAAACACCAAGATCAGGGCACACAAGGGAAGCAAGCGATCACTGAGTGCACGATTAAGTGGAACAAGTGAATGCTCCCCCCCATAGCTATCAAATAAATAAGAAATTTACAGAGGGAAGAAATGAATTATGTCGGTAGATTATGAAATGTTAAAAAATAATTCTTTCGTCTATTCTGCCAGAAAGAACAGAGAAAGGTAAAAAGGGGGAAGGTTTTTAATCTTAAAGTAGAATGTCATCTAATAAATGTGAATGGAATGATGCAAATGGTTATCACATTGTGGTAGGCATAATTCTAAGATAGTCTCAAGATTTCTACTTCCTGGTACACACACCTTCTCCCAGTTAGTCACGTAAGTACTAATATATGTGCAGCTGTGAAGGGATTTTGCAGATGTACAAAGGTTCTAAATCAGTTAACTTTAAGAAAAAGAGGGTATCCTCAGTGGGCCTAACCTAATCAGAGGAGTTCTTAAATAGGACTGGGTCCAACTGACAAAAAAGATTTAAAGCATAAGACAGATTGCAGGCAAGGAAGTTTCTCCATTGCTGGCTTGAAGATGAAGGGGGCTATGTGGCAAGAAATGCAGGCAGCCTCTTGCTGAGAGTGGTTCCCAGCTGACAGCAAGGCAATGGGGACATTAGTTCTACAACAATAAAGATCTGAATCCTGCCTGACCTATGGTGGCACAGTGGATAAAGTGTTGACCTGGAATGGTGAGGTCACGGGTTCAAAAAAACCCTGGGCTTGCCTGGTCAAGGTACATACAGGAAGCAACTACTATGAGTTGATGCTTCCTGACTCCCCCTAAAAATCAATAATAATAATAATAAAAGATCTAAATCCTGACATAACCATATTTTTTTGGAAGAGGATTCTAACTCCAAATGAGAATGCAGGCTGGCCAACACCTTGATTTCAGCCTTTTGAGATCCTGAGCAGAGAACCCAGCCATTCTGACATACAACTGTGACTTAACAACTAATTTTGTGGGAATTTGTTATGTGTTATTAGAAAACTAACAAACATTTCAAATACTGTAGTAATTAGTGGTTCAGGTAAGAATCATTAGTGGATGCTAATACCACTGGGTTTTAGGTGGCAGATCCCTAAAGCTAGAGGTTTTAGGGGAATGGAGAGTGTGAGGGCCAAATTTGCAGGGAGTTGTAAGTGAGTAGGAGGTGACACAAAGAAGTCCACAAATACAGACTCCAGTGTGGTTTGCCAAAGATCCAACTGCATTTAAGCACAAAGACCTTTTTCACCCAGCCCCCAGTTCTCTTTCCTTCTGACAGCTGCCAGTCTATTCCCTGTCTCTATGAGTCTGTTTCTATTTTGTTTATTAGTTTATTTTGTTCATTTGATTCCACATATAAGTGAAATCATATGGTACTTGTCTTTGACTGGCTTATTTAATTTAGCATAATGCTCTCCAGGAGTATCCATGCTGTTGTAAAACATAATATTTCCTATTTTTCTATGGCTGAATAGTATTCCATTGTGTAAATGTACCACAGCTTTTTTATCCACTCACCTACTGATGGGCACTTGAGCTGCTTCCAAATATTGGCTATTGTAAATAATGCTGCAATGAACATAGGGGTGCATATATAATATATTCTTTCAGATTAGTGTTTAGAGTTTCTTTGGAAATATTTCCAGAAGTGGAATCACTGAGTCATAAGGCAGTTCAATTTTTATTTTTTTTGAAGTAACTAAAAAAACTGCTTCCCACAGTGGCCTCACCAATTGGCATTCCCACCAGAAGTACATGATATCTTTACCAACACCTGTTTATTGATTTATTGATGATAGCCATTTTGACAGGCATAAGGTGATATCTCATTGTGGTTTTAATTTGTATTTCTCTGCTAATTAGTGGCATTGAGCATTATTTCACATGTCTATTACCACCTGTACATCCTCTTTGGAGAAGTGTCTATTTAGGTTCTTTGCCCATTTTTTTTAAAATTTATTCATTTTAGAGAGGAGGGGGAGAGAGAGAGAGAGAGAGAGAGAGAGAGAGAGAGAGAGAGAGAAGGGGGAAGAGCAGGAAGCATCAACTCCCATATGTGCCTTGACTAGGCAAGCTGGGGTTTTGAACTGGCAACCTCAGTGTTTCCAGGTTGACACTTTATCCACTGCGCCACCACAGGTCAGGCCTTTGCCCATTTTTAATTGGATTGTTTGTTTTCTTGGTGTCGAGTTGTATAAGTTCTTTATAAATTTCTGATATTAACCCCTTATAAAATGTATCATTGACAAATATGTTCTCCCACTCAGTGTGTTGTGTTTCATTTTGTTGATTGTTTCCTTTGCTGTACAAAAGTTTTTTAATTTTTGTTTGTTTTTGTAGCAAGAGATGGGTGAGGGACAGGAAAAGAGAGAGATTAGAAGCATCAGCTCAGAGTTGTGACACTTTAGTTGTTCATTGATTGCTTCTTATATGTGTCTTGACCTGGGGCCTCCAAGTGAGCCAGTGACCCCTTGCTCAAGCCAGCAACCTGGGGGTCAAGCTAGCAACCTTGGGCTTCAATCAGTCAACCATGGGATCATGTCTATAATCCCATGCTCAAGCCAGCAACCCCATGCTCAAGCCAAATGAGCCCATGCTCAAGCTGGTGACCTTGGGGTTTTGAACCTCGGAGCTCAGTGTCCCAGGTCGATGCTTTATCAACTGTGCCACCACTACTAGTCAGGCAGCTTTTTAGTTTGATGTAGTCCCATATATATATATATATATATATATATATATATATATTTTTTTTTTTTTTTTCTTTTGTTTCCCTTGCCCTTAGAAAAAATATTGCCAAGAAAAGTGTCTGAAATTTTACTGCCTATGTTTTCTTTTAAAATTTTTATGGTTTTGAGACATATTTAATCCATTTGGAGTTTATTGTATATGTTTTAAGGAGGTGGTCTAGTTTCATTTTTTTTTGCATACATCTGTCCACTTTTTCTAACATCATTTATTGAATAGACTGTCTTTATACCGTGGTATGTTCTTGCCTTCTTTTTTTTTTTTTTTTTTTTTTTTTTTGTATTTTTCTGAAGCTGGAAATGGGGAGAGACAGTCAGACAGACTCCCGCATGCGCCCGACTGGGATCCACCCGGCACGCCCACCAGGGGGCGACGCTCTGCCCACCAGGGGGCGATGCTCTGCCCCTCCGGGGTGTCGCTCTGCTGCGACCAGAGCCACTCTAGCACCTGGGGCAGAGGCCAAGGAGCCATCCCCAGTGCCCGGGCCATCTTTGCTCCAATGGAGCTTCGGCTGTGGGAGGGGAAGAGAGAGACAGAGAGGAAGGAGAGGGGGAGGGGTGGAGAAGCAGATGGGCGCTTCTCCTGTGTGCCCTGGCCGGGAATCGAACCCGGGACCTCTGCACGCCAAGCCGACGCTCTACCACTGAGCCAACCGGCCAGGGCTGTTGCTGTTCTTACCATCTTTGTCAAATATTAAATAACCATAAAGGTGTGGGTTTATTCTGGGCTCTCTATTCTGTTCCATTGATTTATATGTCTGTTTTTATGTCAGTGCCATGCTGTTCTGCTCACTACAGCCTTGTAGTGTAGTTTGATACCAGGTAGCACGAGTCCGTCACCTGTTCTTTCTTAAGATTCCTGAGGCTATTCAGGATCTTTGTGATTCCATATGAATTTTTATGCCATTGAATTTTAATAAGAATTGTGTTGAGTCTATAGATTGCTTTAGGTAGTATGGACATTTTAATGAAATTATTTTCCTAAACATGGCATATGCTTCCACTTATTTATATCTTCCTCAATTTGTTTCTCTAGTATCTTGTATTTTTCCAAATACAATCTTTTTACCTTCTTGGTTAAATTTATTACTAGGTATTTTATTTTATTTTTTAGTGCATTTGTAAAGGGGATTGTTTTCTTAGTTTCTCTTTCTAATAGTTTACTATTGGTGTATATAAATGTCATAAATTTCTGAATATTAATTTTGTATCCTGCTATTTTACTGAATTTATTTATCAGTTCTAGTAGTTTTCTGGTAGAGTCTTTAGGGTTTTCTATATACATTATCATGTCATCTGCAAATAATGACAATTTTACATCTTCCTTTCCAAGTAGATCCCTTTCATTTCTTCTTATCTGATTGCTATGACTAGACCTCTTAGAACTATGTTGAATAAGAGTGGAGAAAGCAAACACCTCTGTATTTTTTTAAATCAGTTTTTATTTTTCAATTACAGCTGACACACAATATTATATTAGTTTCAGGTGTACACCCCAGTAATTAGACATTACATAACCTACTAAGTGATCATCCCAATAAATCTCACACCCATCTGACACCATACATCAGGGGTCCCCAAACTATGGCCCGCGGGCCGCATGTGGCCCCCTGAGGCCATTTATTCGGCCCCCACTGCACTTCCGGAAGGGGTACCTCTTTCATTGGTGGTCAGTGAGAGGAGCACAGTATGTGGCGGCACTGCAAAGTGGGCATCGCTCACGTACAGTACTACTTCCGGTGACGCGGGACGCACCCATCACAGCTCTGGAAGCACATCACGGCTCTGGAAGCGTGTCATATCACTTGTTACGGCTAGCAGTGACAAATATGGAACCGGACATTGACCATCTCATTAGCCAAAAGCAAGCTCATAGTTCCCATTGAAATACTGGTCAGTTGTTGATTTAAATTTACTTGTTCTTTATTTTAAATATTGTATTTGTTTCCGTTTTGTTTTTTTACTTTAAAATAAGATATGTGCAGTGTGCATAGGGATTTGTTCATAGTTTTTTTTATAGTCCGGCCCTCTAGTGGTCTGAGGGACAGTGAACTGGCCCCCTGTGTAAAAAGTTTGGGGACCCCTGTCATACATAATTATTAGAATATTATTGACTATATTCCTTATGCTGTCTGTACTTTACAACCCCATGACTATTTTGTAAGTACCAATTCATACTTCTCTTTTTTTATATATATTAATTGAGAGGCAGGGGGCAGGGAGACAGTGACAGACGCCCATATGCACCCTGACCAGGATTCACCCAGCAAGCTCCCTACAGGGGGATGCTTTGCTCATCTGGGGTGGCTGCTCTGTTGCTTAGCAACTGAGCTATTTTAGCACCTGAGGAGAGGCCATGGAGATACCCTCAGTGCCCAGGACCAATTTGCTTGAATCATTCACGTCGTGGCTGCAGGAGGAGAGGAGAGAGAAAGAGGGAGGAGGTTGGAGAAGTGGAGAAGCAGATGGTCACTTCTCCTGTGTGCCCTGACTGGGAATTGAACCCAGGACTTCCATATACCAGGCTGATGCTCTACTGCTGAGCCAACCAGCCAGGGCCCAATTTATACTTAATTTTTTCCCCTTTTTCACCCATTCCTCCTAGCCCCCTCTCATCTGGCAACCATCAAATTGTTCTCTGTATCTATGAGCTGTTTTTGCTCTGCTTGTTCATTTATTTATTTTTAAAAATTTATTTATTGATTTTAGAGAGAGAGGAAGGGAGAGAGAGACAGAAACACCTATCTGTTTCTGTAATGTGCCCTGACCAAAGATCAAACCTGCAGCCTCTGTGTATTAATATGATGCTCTAACCCAGTGGTCCCCAACCTTTTTTGGGCCACGGACTGGTTTAATGTCAGAAAATATTTTCACGGACCAGCCTTTAGGGTGGGATGGATAAATGCACAAAATAAAATTATGCAACCGGCATAAAAACTGTCATATTTTTAAATATAATTGTCGAACTTACGAGACAAGCGTCAAGAGTGAGTCTCAGATGGATATAACAGAGGGAATCTGGTCATTTTTTAAAAATAAAACATCGTTCAGACTTAAATATAAATAAAACGGAAATAATATAAGTTATTTACTCTTTCTCTGCGGACCGGTACCAAATGGCCCACGGACCGGTACCGGTCTGCGGCCCAGGGGGTTGGGGACCACTGCTCTAACCAACTGAGCAATCTGGCCAGGGCTTATTTTATTTTTTAGATTCAATTGTTTATTGATATGTATTGCTATTTTATTTATGTTTTTAATCTTTTTTCTCCTTTTTAAAGAAAACCTTTAACATTTGATGTAAAATCAAATGGTTGGTGTTTTGGTGGTGATGAACTTTTAGCTTTTTCTTGTCTGGGAAGCTTTTATCTGTCCTTCAATTCTAAATGATGGCTTTGCTGGGTAGAGTTATTTCAGTTATAGGTCCTTGCTTTTCATCACTTTGAATGTTAATTGCCACTTTTATTTTGGCCTGCAAAGCTTCTGCTCTGAAATCAGCTAACAGTTTTATGGGGGCTCCCTTGTAGGTAAATAACTGCTTTCCTCTTTCTGCTTTTAAGAGTCTCTCTTTTCTTTAATCTTTTGCATTTTAATTATGATGTGTCTTGGTTGGGCTTCTTTGGGTTTATCTTGTTAAGGAAGTTTTCTGTCATTATTTTTCAGATAAATTTTTAATTGCTTGCTCTGTCTCTTCTCCTGGCACCCTCATGATGTGAACATTGCTACCCTTGAAGTTGTCCCAGAGGCTCCTTATACTACCTTAATTTTAGGGGATTCTTTTTTTACTTTTTGCTGTTCTGATTGGATAATTTATTATTATTATTATTATTATTAAGTGAGAGGCAGGGGGCAGGGAGACAGAGACAGACGCCCATATGCACCCTGACCAGGATTTGTCCATCTGGGGCGTTGCTCAGTTGCTCAGCAGCTGAGCTATTTCAGCACCTGATGAGAGGGCATGGAGCCATCCTCAGTGCCTGGGGCCAAATTGCTGGAAGCATTCGAGCCATGGCTGCAGGAAAGGAGGAGAAAGAGAGAGAGAAGGAAGAAGGGTGGAGAAGCAGATGGTTGCTTCTCCTGTGTGCCCTGACTGGGAATCACATTTCGGACTTCCACACACCCAGCTGACGCTCTACTGCTGAGTCAATCGGTCAGGGCCTGATTGGGTGATTTTTTGCTTCCTTGTATTCCAAATCACTACTACTGTTGATTCCCTTTAAGTTACTCTTCATTTTAGTTAATGTATCTTTCATTTCTGACTGGTTCTTTTTTATGGTTTCTGTGTTGTTGTTCTTTATTTATGCTGTTGAAGTTCTAAATTCATGATTATTAAAGAAGTGGGATCTGAATAAGACCCCCAATAACTATGAGGCTGGTGAACAAACAGTTGCTGGCACCCACAGAGCCCACTGAGCTCACTGCTTTCTCACCATCCTGGAGTTTGAAGGTAACTATCCTCTAGAATGCTGAGCTTTAAGACTTTATTCAGGATCTGTTCAAGGACTTCATTTATTTGTTTTGTTAAAGAGGTGCCACCTGTGCTAGAGCGCATGATACCCAACCTAGACATAATACTTGACCTAACTACAGTTTTAACATTCACTGGAATTGTAATCTTAATAAGCCACTCTGGAACTTTCTGGTCAACACCAGTGAGGTACTCTTTTATGTAGGTGCTCTTCATTCTCCATAGCAAGAAGTCATCTGCATGATAAAACCCTTGCAATTACTCCCCCATCCCTACCCCCAAAGAGTATGTCCTGGTATAAAAATTTATTCATTCATTCATCTATTTATTTATTTATTTTACTAATAACCCCCTTGCTTCACCCTTCTGATTATAAAAACTTACATTTTGTACAACTCCTTAGAGGGCGTTTTTGTTGCTAGATGGGATGCTGTCTGATTCATGAATTACTTAATAAAGCCAATTGGACCTTCAAATTTACTCAGTCGAATTTTGTTCTTTAACAATTTAAAGGTTTTATCCTTTTGAGACAGCATAGAAACCTGGGCCCAGAACCGAAGGACACTAGGTAAAAAAAACAAACAAACAAACCTCAGAGCTGGTGCACCCTGTTAGTCCTTATTGGGATCCCAATAATTCCAAATGACCTGGAAAAGAACACACTAGATAAGTCCAACACAAAATACAATCACCCCTCCACTCCCAACAAAATAATGTCTTATCTCCCTTTTAACTATTTGCTTCCTGACAGATATTAAAGCCACCACTGCATGTGGTTAAACAAAAGGGCAAGAACAGGGATTGTTACCAAGCAACCCAACAGAATAAAAGTTCACGTAAGTCCTCCCCTCCCTCACCAATGGTAGCCAAGTAGTTGCCTGTTTTCAGAGGCAAGAGGAAGAAAGATGGCTTTATCATACCAGTTATACAGCTCCCTTCCCAATTCCTGGGAAGGTGGATATAGGCCCTGTTCCGCAGATCCAGTCAAGTCGATGTGGTGCTATCCAGTGTCCGCCTTGCTGGGGTTATGCCAGGCTCCACCTGACTCTGGGAACCTGGCCAATGGATTTTTTTCTCTGTCTAAAGGTGGCATTATAATACTATTGGCCAAGGAAAGTTAAATCCCCAACTGATTCAATGAAATTTCCTCCATCTCTGGCCAAGCAATATTGTTCTATAATAGTACGTTTTTTATTATTAATTTTAATGGGGTGACATTAGTAAATCAGGGTACATATGTTCAAAGAAAACATCTCCAGGTTATCCTGTCATTCAATTATGTTGCATACCCGTCACCCAAAGTCAAATTGTCCTTCATCACCTTCTATCTGGTTTTCTTTCTTTTTTTTTTTGTATTTTTCTGAAGCTGGAAACGGGGAGAGACAGTCAGACAGACTCCCGCATGCGCCCGACCGGGATCCACCCGGCATGCCCACCAGGGGGCGACGCTCTGCCCACCAGGGGGCGTCGCTCTGCCTCGACCAGAGCCACTCTAGCACCTGGGGCAGAGGCCAAGGAGCCATCCCCAGTGCCCGGGCCATCCTTGCTCCAATGGAGCCTTGACTGCAGGAGGGGAAGAGAGAGACAGAGAGGAAAAGGAGGGGGGGGGGTGGAGAAGCAAATGGGCGCTTCTCCTATGTGCCCTGGCCGGGAATTGAACCCGGGTCCCCCACACGCCAGGCCAACGCTCTACCACTGAGCCAACCGGCCAGGGCCCTATTTGGTTTTCTTTATGCCCCTCCCCTTGCCCCTCTCCCTCCCTCTCCTCCCCCCTTCCCCATTTTTTAACTGAATTGTTTACTTGTTTGTTGTTGAGCTTTGTGAGTTCTTTATAGATTTTGGATATTAACCCTTAACAGAGCTATTGTTTGTGAAAGTCATCTCCCATTTGATTGGCTGCTTTTTGTTTTGTTGTCAGTTTCTTCTGCTGTGCAGAAGCTTTTTAGTTTGATATAGTCCCATTCTTTTATTTTTGCCTTTACTTCCCTTGCTTTTGGGGTCAAATTCATAAAATGTTCTCTACAGCCCAGGTCTATAAGTTTAGGACTTCTGTTTTCTCTATGCAATTTATTGTTTCAGATCTTATATTTAGGTCTTTGATCCACTTTGAATTAATTTTTGTGCAAAGGGGCAAACTGTAGTCATTTCATTCTTTTGAATGTGGCTTTCCAATTTTCCCAGCATCATTTATTGAAAGAGGCTTTCTTTTCTCCATTGTGTATTTTTGGCTCCTTTGTCAAAGATTATTTGTCCATATATATGTGGTTTTATTTCTGGGCTCTTGATTCTATTTCATTGGTCTGTCTGTTTATATGCCAGTACCATGCTGTTTTGATTATTGTGGCCCTGTAGTATAATTTGAAGTCAGGTATTGTGATACCTCTGAATTCATTCTTTTTCCTCAGGATTGCTTGGGCTATTCAGGGTCTTTTATGGTTCCATACAGACATGGTGATTTTTGTTCTGTTTCTTTAAAAAATGACATTAGGCCTGACAGGTGGTAGCACAGTGCGTAGAGTGTTGACCTGGGATGCTGAGGTCCCAGGTTCAAAACCCTGTGGTCACTGGCTTGAGTGCAGGCTCACCAGCTTAAATGTGAGGTCACCGGCTTCAGCATGGGATCATTGGAATCACCCCATGATCGCTAGCTTGAGCCCAAAGGTTGTTGGTTTGAAGCCCAAGGTTGGTGGCTTGAAGTCACTGACTTAAGCAAGGGGTCACTGGGTCAGTTTGAGCCCCCTAGTCAAGGCATGTATGAGAATTAATCAATGAGCATTTAAAGTGATGCAATTACGAGTTGATGTTTCTCATCTCTCTCCCTTCTTCTTCTCTCTCTCTCCCTCTCCCCATCACACACACACACACACACACACACACACACACACACACACACACACAAATGACTTTAGGATTTTAATAGGGGTTATACTAAATTTGTGTAGTGCTTTGGGTAATATGGCCATTTTAAGGTTTTCTTATTGTTGTTTTACAAAACTACTAGAAATAATAAAGATGAAAGAAAATGTATATAAAGAGTAGGCAAAGAAAATAAGATATGTGTATTTAGTGAGAGAAAGTATGAGTAATAGAGATATACTTTTGAGAAGGAAAAGAAGTAATTTTGCCCTAAAGTAAAAAGATTGTTCTAGAATAAAAAAGGAAAAAGACAAAAGCTAATGGATATAAAAAGTTGCAGAAAAGAAAGAAGTCTTGAGAAAAAAAATTGTCTTATCTTCTCACCAATCTTAAAAGATTGTATAGAGGTCTTAACTGTTGCAGTCACAGATATAGTCCAGATAGTCTCAACATCACATTACTATCTCGAGGCTATGTCTTTGGGTAGGTCCTGTGGTGGGGAAGACAAGTGGGATGCACATGACAAGGATGGGGGTGGGGGCTGAGAACCCTCTAATTGTTTAGGTACAACTTAAGGGTCTTAACTAAGGTTAAAATTAAGATTTATTTTCGTAAAGACACCACTCTCCACGTTCATTGCAACATTAATTCACAGTGGCCAAGACATGGAAACAACCAAAGTGCCCTTCAATAGAGGATTGGATAAAGAAGATGTGGTACATCTATACAGTGAAATACTATGCAGCCATAAGAAATGATGACATAATATCATTTATGACAACATAGATGGACCTTAATAACATTATACTGAGTGAAATAAGTAAATCATAAAAAGCTAAAAACTGTATGATTCCACACATAGGTGGAATACAAAATTGAGACTCATGGACATAGATAAGAGTGCAGTGGTTACCAGGGGGAGAAGGATGGGGGGAGGGGGAAGGGGGTTAGGGAAAGGGTATAAAGAGGAAAAAATATAAGGTGACGGAGGATGATTTGACTTTGGTTGATGAATATACAACATAATCTATTGTCCATATAATGTGGAAATGTGTGCCCAAAATCTATGTACTCTTACCCTGTTAAATTTAATTAAAAAAATTAAGATTTAGCCTGACCTGTGGTTAAGCAGTGGATAAAGCATCAACCTGGAAACACAAAGGTCGCCAGTTCAAATCCCTGGGCTTGCCTGGTCAAGGCACATATGGGAGTTGATGCTCCCTGCTCCTCCTCCCTCCTCTCTCTCTCTCCTCTCTAAAATGAATAAATAAAAAAAAATTAAGATTTATTTAAATAAAATATAATATCAAAAGTACAGTGGTATAAAATTAGAATTTGATTTTATCTCATTAAATAGACAAAAATAAGAAATTATAAACGAAAAATTTTCTTTACTTTTAATGTAATCTGCTTAAAAACTAAAGACTGATTTTTCTTTAACAGGTCTTTTTTGTTGTTGTTAGGTGAGAGGAGGGGAGATAGTGAGGCATACTCCTGCATGCAACCCAACCAGGATCCACCTGGCAACCTCATCTTGGGCAGATGTTCAAATACCAAACTATTTTTAGCACCTGAGCTGATGCTCGTGGACCATCCTCAGCACCTGGGATGATGCTCAAACCAATCTAGCCACTGGCTGCAGGAGGGAAAGAAGGAGAGAAGGGCAAGAGGAAAGGGGTGAGAAGCAGATGGTTGCTTCTTCCATGTGCCTTGCCCAGAAATTGAACCTGGGACATCCACATGCTGGGCTGATGCTCTATCCACTGAGCCACTGGCCAGGGTCTTTTTAATAGGCCTTTTATTACTTAAGAAAACTGAGAGCTAAGTTTCTTTTCTCAATTATATAACTTTCTGTATTTTCCTGTGAAGTCTTATTACTATGGTTTAATGGAAAACTATTGTTTCACAGTGATCTATGATCCTATTTAATCAAATATTTTAAAACTTTGATTGTTTTTTAACAAACTTTCCCCAAATTAACTTTTAAGTAAAGTCTGTTGACCTTGGACTAACTTGGTATTTTTAGAGAATCCCTGGAACGTTTCAAATATTTAGTATTTTCTCCTTATAAAATAGTTTATTAAACTCATTAAGTTTATTTTATTTTATTTTATTATTATTATTTTTTTTCATTTTTCTGAAGCTGGAAACGGGGAGAAACAGTCAGACAGACTCCCGCATGCGCCCGACCGGGATCCACCCGGCACGCCCACCATGGGGCGATGCTCTGCCCATCAGGGGGCGATGCTCTGCCCATCCTGGGCGTCGCCATATTGCGACCAGAGCCACTCTAGCGCCTGGGGCAGAGGCCACAGAGCCATCCCCAGCGGCCGGGCCATCTTTGCTCCAATGGAGCCTTGGCTGTGGGAGGGGAAGAGAGAGACAGAGAGGAAAGTGCGGCGGAGGGGTGGAGAAGCAAATGGGCGCTTCTCCTGTGTGCCCTGGCCGGGAATCGAACCCGGGTCCTCCGCACGCTAGGCCGACGCTCTACCGCTGAGCCAACCGGCCAGGGCCTCATTAAGTTTATTTGATGTTTAAAAATACATGGGAAGCATTATCAAATAAGAAACGATGCCAAAATTTCTTTAGGAAATATTTTTATAAAAGTTATTAATATAAATGTTTCAGAAGTTATATAAAAATCCTAAATATCTGATACATCCTGATATAATGTTATCAGTCATGTTTTAAAATATATGTCACAAAAATAACCAAATTTACTTGTCAATTACATCTATTTTATTTTATTTTTTTCTTTTCCAAGTGAGAGTAGGGGAGATAGAGACAGACACCCGCATGCACCTTGACTGGGATCCACCTGGCAACCCCGGTCTGTGCTGATGTTGCCCATCTGGGGCCATGCTTGTAACTGAGTTACTTTTAGTGCCAGATCTTTTTTAATTTTTGAGAGAGAGACAGGAATGGAGAGATATGAGAAGTCTTAATTTGTAGTTGCTTCACTTTAGTTGTTCATTGATTGTTTCTCATATTGACTTGATGGGGTGGGGGTGAGGCTCAAGCTGAGCCAGTGATGCCTTGCTCAAGCCAGCAACCTTGGGCTTCAGGCCAGCAACCTTTAGGCTCAAATCAAGCCAGTGACCTTGGGATCATGTTGATGGTCCCGTGCTCAAGCCAGTGACCCCTCGCTCTAGCCAGTGACCTTGGGCTTCAAGCCAGTGGTCATGGGGTCATGTCTGTGATCCCACACTCAAACCAGCAACCCCATGCTTAAGCTGGTGAGCCTGTACTCAAGCCAGCAACCTCAGGGTTTCAAACCTGGGTCCTCTGCTTCCCAGGTGATGCCCTAGCCACTGCGCCACCACCTGGTTGGGCTCCAGGCAACATTTTATGCCTCTAAAATGTGAAAAAAAAATGCCCTGGCTGGATAGCTCAATTGGTTAGAGCATTGTTTCAAAGCACAGAGGTTGCTGGTTCGATCCCCAATCAAGGCACATACAGGAACAGCTTGATGTTCCTGTCTCTCTCTCCATCTCTCTCTCTCTCTCTCTTCCTTCCTCTCACTGAAATCAATAAATTAAAAAAAATTTAAATGTAAAGAAAAAGTAATTTAGGAAAATCCTTAATATATAAAGCATAGAGTTCTAAACAAAGAAATGCAAAGGAAGCAAAAGAGGGAGTGAAAGAGCAAATGAATATGAGAATGAATGATGCAGAAGGCAGAAAAGGATATATTTTTTAAAAGGACAATATAATACAGTACTAACTTTAGTTTGCCAAACATCTCAACTCATATACAGCTAGTGCTCAACTTACGACCATGATTGGTTCTGACAGACTGGTCGTAACATGGTTTGGTTGTAAGTTGAGTAGGCTATGTGTACAGTACTGTGAAATGATGTTATAAAAATCTTTAAGTCATATTTTATCATAATTTTCTTTCATTATTGTTATGTATCATAATTTTCTTTGTTCATTTTATGCCATTTGTATCATCTCTACACCATTTTGTTTCTTATTTTTATATTTGTCAGGTTTAAGTAAAACACTGCATTACCAGTACAACTGGTTTAATATTTGCAAAGATAATTTCCTCCTGGTAGACATCTTGGGAGGGGTTTGATGAAAAATATCCAAGACACAAAACACAAATTGCTGTACCGCGTCTGGGATAACAGTTGAAATGGTGCACGTGAAGATGGTAGTGCTGCCAGAAGTTGGTCCACACTGTCGTACGCCCAGCTGGGCAACGCTTGCGCTGCCAGACGCAGAGCAGTCGTGGCTAGCGATTGTGGTCGTAAAGTCGAATGGTTGTAAGTTGCATAGGTCGTAAGTTGATCAATATTTGTATTTAGCTTTGTCCTTGGTTTTGTTTTACTCTAGGTTGCTAGTAATTTACGCCCTTAATTTCTGAATAAATTTCTTGTATAATTTCTTTGATAATTTCTGGTACTTCTCTCTTTTTTTCCTTTCTGCAATTCCTATTCCTCCTGGGATGATTTTCTAATGTTCTTAGATATTCCTTACTCCCTGCCTTTCTTGTTCCATTTTCTGGGAAATATTTTCAACCATTTTCCAAAATTCCTTCTTGAAAATTTTATTTCTGCTATCATATTTATCATTCCACTGAGATCTTCTTGTTTCTGTGTGTTCCATTTCTATGGCCTCCTATTTTTTATTCATGAATGCAATATCGGCTCTTCCTTTTTTGAGAATACAGTATAAAAATCTTGGTCCTAATCCCAGCTTCATTACCTATTTTTAACAAGTTCTGGTGTTTGTATTTGCTAAATGGAGTTAATAGTGCCTACTAATTCAACTTTTTCATCAAACCTTTGGTGATATTTACCAAAGGTCTTAAAAATATTCAGCTACTTTCACCAGAAATGTTTTTCTAGAATGTGTCAATTTCATTAGGAAACTCTTGGCTGCAAGAAAATGGTCTCAAAGCAGCTTAAACAAAAAGGAAATCTCTTCTGTCACAGAACAAGTTTTGAAATAGGGGGGCTCCCAGGAGACCACATCAGGGATCCAGCTCTGTTCTCATACATTTTCTGGGTTATGTCATTAGTTATGGCCTGGGTGCTGAACAACAGCCATTTTGTGTTTTTTTGTTATTTGTAGCTAAGCCTGATCTTAACTAGTCCTGACTCTGTCATAGCCTAGGAGTCTGACCCCAGGGTATGACTTCTGTACTCTCTAGAGAGGGTGACCCGTTGGACATGGACTTTCTGCAGTGAGACCTATATTCGTGTACATAGCTGGATCTTCCCAGCTAAACTTCAAAAGCATCCATAATTTTGAGGACTAGATATTTTATTGTCACTCTCATATGAGCTTGCAATGGGTGGATTGGGAGGAGGTGGCCCACGGATATCATAAACCATGAAATGAAAGGATAGCTGAGAACTAAACCTGGGGGCTCATGGATATTTCAAGGTATAAACAAAATAGATCTGTGGAAGACACTGGTGTGGGGCAGCTGGAGAGCAGAGAGAATAACCAGGTGGAACTGGCCATAATTTAATAGTACAGTTTTGTCTTTCCTGTATTTTTTTTTTTTTACAGAGACAGAGAGAGAGTCAGAGAGAGGGACAGATAGGGGCAGACAGGCAAGAATGGAGATGAGAAACATCAATCATCAGTTTTTCGTGGCGACACCTTAGTTGTTATTGATTCCTTTCTCATTTGTGCCTTGACTGTGGGCCTTCAGCAGACTGAGTAACCCCTTGCTCAAGCCAGCGACCTTGGGTCCAAGCTGGTGAGCTTTGCTCAAACCAGATGAGCCCACGCTCAAACTGGCAACCTCGGGGTCTCAAATCTGGGTCTTCTGCATCCCAGTCTGATGCTCTATTCACTGCGCTACCGCCTGGTCAGGCTCCTGTATTTATTTTTATGGTTATTTTCTCTTTATGGCAAAAGATACTCCCCCCCCCCATTACTCAGTGCTTTAAAGTTCCCTTTAAAAAGCAATTTATTTAAGTTGTTTTAAAAAGTGAGTTAATTTAAAATAAAGAGATACTACAGTACATACATAATAGTTCAGATGGGAATAGTGTCAACTTAGACAAGATTGTTCTGCCCCATTCTATTGTCTGCATTAATCTGGCAAACACAAGCATTCATACCCAAATAAAGGCAGAAATAACCACAGTAGAAATAACAATGAAATCACAACAAGACACATTTTCCCCCACCACACCCACAGTGCGGCTACACACACACACACACACACACACTAAAGAAGTCAGGAAGTAGGTGTATTTAGTCAAAAACTTTCTTGATGTTTTTCTTAATCACCAGCCTTGTACTGTGGGGCCGCAGGAGCACAGAGCAGGGGAATGTGAAGGCCAAAGATGGAGGAAGACAAACCTGCAGGTGAGGAGTGACTAAGAGGTCAGGATGGTGACTGGGATGTCCCCCAGCAGGTGAGTCTCTTGAGTGTTGAATCCCTGGAGTCTTTAGTGTGGGCCAAGGCTGGAAAATCCCTTGGCTGGTCTGTGCCTTGGCTACACAGCCCTTTGTTATGCCCTCAGCTGGCAATCCAGGCATTAAGAGCATAACATGATAAGAAAATATAGACAGTGGCTATGTTCATAGTGACGGCAGCAAAAATAAAAGCCAGTGGCATCCTTGGTTTGTGGGAGTAAGAGGATAGAAATGGTTTCAGAATGTAGGGGGAAGGGGAAAGTCAGGGGTCTCCAGGGCTGGAGCCACTGAGGGAAAGCCACCTACCCCAAACTCAGTATATTATCTGATGAAGGGGGTGGGAAGAAAAGGGGGCAGGCAGCGGCTGGGCCTTGACACTTTCTAAACTTGAAAGTGAAGGGGTGCTTCCAGATCTTGGCTATTATAAATAGAGCTGCACTGAACATAGGGATGCATATAATCTTTCGAATCAGTGTTTCAGGTTTCTTTGGCTATATTCCCAGAAGTGGAATCACTGGGTCATAAGGCAGTTCCAGTTTTAATTTTTTGAGGTAACTCAGTACTGTATTTTCACAGTGGCTGCACCAGTCTGCATTCCCACCAACAGTGCACGAGGGTTCCTTTTTCTCCACATCTTCACCAACACTTGTTGTTTGTTGATTTATTGATGATAGCCATTCTGACAGGTGTGAGATAATATAATTTTATTAACCAATATTACTCCAATGAATTCAATAAAGAAAAAAAATTTAAAGGTATTCCCTTGAAAAACACTGCTTAGGTTGCTAGATGCTGTATAAAAAATTAATTAGGGAATTTTCAACCAAAAAAAGTATAGTAAAAATATATAGTATAAATGTATCAAGCGGCCTGAACAGGTGGTGGTGCAGTGGATAGAGCGTCAGACTGGGACACAGAGGATCCGGGTTCAAGACCCCGAGGTCACCAGCTTGAGTGCAGGCTCATCTGGTTTGATCAAGGCTCACTACCTTGAGCCCAAGGTTGCTGCCTTGAGCAAGAGGTCACTCCGTCTGCTGTAGCCCCCCAGTCAAGGCACATATGAGAAAGCAATCAATGAACAACTAAGGTGCTGCAACAAAGAGTTGATGATTCTCATCTCCCTTCCTGTCTGTCTGTCCCTATCTGTCTCTCTCTCTGACTCTCTGTCTCTGTCACACACACACAAAAAGTATCAAGCAGTTAATTAATATAATTATTTAAATTTTGGAGGGGAAAAAAAAGTGAAGCAGTGCTAGCATTCCAAAGGGGAGGAATGCAAGCAAAGAAAGCAAACACAGGCTGATGCGCTGCCAATTTCTCAAAATCGTATTCAGGATCTCTGGAGGTGCCTGTGTCTGTGGAGGTGGTTTGGTGCCACTTCCCAAACCTAGAATCCCCTCCCTGCAAGGCTCCATGCCCCAGACACCTGGCGGCTTCCATACTCTCCAAGGTCCAGCTTGGACCCAGGAAAAATAAAGCCCTTCCCCCACTTCTGCTCCTGGTTGGCTAGAGAGCCAAGGGGGTGTGCCTAGCAATTTCCTCTGGCTATAGATGCTGGTCCAGCCCCATCATTTTACTTTCTTGTCATGATTGGCTGACAGTGCACAAACTGTGTCCTGGTTGGTCCTGCCATCCTGATTATGCAGGCCTGCCCCACCTCTCTTCTCTTTACCAATTGGCTGACAGTCGGTAGGGTCCATCTTACTTTTTCTGTTAGGCTGGTTCAGTCACACTTATTGACTGTCCTCTTCTAATTGGCAGGAAGTTGGAAGAAGCCTTGACTGAAGAAGTCCCATCCTCCCACTCACACCTCACCCAAAATTTCAGCTCCCAGACTGGATGACTGGATCAAGAGGCCTACCCCTCAACCTTGGTTTTTGAACCCCATTCTGAATCTGCATACTCTTCCATCCCAGAATACTTTTTTCCAACGCTCCGATTTTATCAAGCCTCCTTGTCAGGGTTGAGAAATGAGGTGTCAGCCTGCCCTATGAACAAATGCTGCCCTTGAGTTCTCATTGTTTGTATGAAAAATCTATGTGGGTTTTGCCTTTGACTCCTCCATCCGTACCTTCATTCAGCAAATATGGAACTATGTGCTGTGTGTCGTGCACTCTGCTGGGCACTGGGGGCATTCAGAACGCGGGGCACTGCTGAACCTGCCCTCCTTCACGAGGCTTCCTTTTTCTCTGCATCCAGAGCCACCCTGGGTGCCTCTTGATTCTCTTCACACCTCTAACTGTACTTTCATGTTTAACAGTGTGACTTCCAGCGCTGTGTCCTGGTCCTGCCCTTACCTGCTTGTTCTCCTCACTCTTGACAGAGGCTGTTTCAGACTCCTGTCGCTTCACTTGAACTTTCTGCACTGACAAGGGCCTCATCTCAGTTCCCGGTTCCAGCCTTTCCTGTAAGATCCAAGCCCCAGTTGTCCCACAGTCTTCTGGCTGTCTGCAAGTCCCTTGGTTCCTACAGTGGCCTCAGAACTCCCTCAGACCTGCCTCTCTTCTACGGTCTTATGTCAGGAGAAGTCTCACTACCCCCAGGCTGAAGTCCTGGGTCTCCCCTGGGTACCTCCTCCCCCAGCCTATGTCCTCATGAGATCAGACAGTATGTACTCTTTCCAGCTCTGCTCCTCCTCTCCCGGAGGTCCCTTTTCCAATCTCCTCCCTGGGTTTCTAATCTAAGTCTCTTCTGATCCACCCTCCTGTGGCTGCCAGGGGCATCTTCCTAAAGCTCAGTACTGACTATGCCCGTGTCCTGATCAAATCTCAAATGCTTTCAGTTGCTCTTAGACTGAAATCCTAACCCTTTACCCTGGCCTACAAGGCCCAGCACAAACTCCTGTCCTCAACTTCTGTCACCTTTCTCTCACTAACCTTACCCCAGCCTCTTGCCCTCCCACACGCCAACCCTGACGCAGCTTATCCTGCATCCACCAAAGGCCGTTTGCTCCTTCTTCATCTATATCATTCCTGCTGTCTTCTCATCTTTAAAGACCCAGCTCAAATGTTCCTCCCTCAAACATTCTCCTCTGATGATACCTCACTCCTCATTCAGGATCCTCCCCTCTGCCTTTCTCCTCAAGTTTCCTGTTATTTTTCTTCACCTTCTTCTCACAATTTGCAATTAAATATTCATTTCTCTGATTACTTAGTAATGCCTGTCTCTCTCCCTAGCATGCAAGCACTGTGGGTAGGACCATGACTGTTTTGTTCACTGCAAATCCCAGTGTTCAGTACAAAGCTTGGCACATAATAGATGCTCAATAAACATTCAGTAAATAATTAAATGAAGGACAGTTTTAATGAGGAACCTGTTTGTCAAATAGTGCCTGGTGTGAGCCAGTGTATCCAAAGGTTTGTGAGGACTCCCTAGCCAGGTTGCATTGCTTCCAATCCTGGCTCTGCCACTTATTAGCTATGTAATCTTGGGCAAGTTATTTAACTTCTCTGAACCTGTTTCTTCACAGTGAAACAGAAATAAAAACAGTACCTTTCTTGTGAGGTTATTGTAAGGATGAAACATGCTCAGACATATAAAGCATGGAAGACAGGAGTTTTATGCATGAGCACGAGGAGTTTTAATGAGTGTCAGCTGTTATCATCAGTTTCTTGTCATTTTATCTGTCCCTCTATTTATGTTGGGGTTGTGTTGGACAAAGAACATCATTCCAAGTTAGGGCCATATGTTCATATTAGTTTTTTTGTGGCCATGAGAGCTGCTGCATGCTGTTGAGTGTCTCAGGGACCCTGAGGTTTATCCAGTCAACAAAAGTTTATTAAGCACTTACTATTTGCCATTTTAGGCAATAGGGATACATCAGTCCAAAAACCAAAAACAAACAAAATAATCACACAACATCCCTGCCCTCATGGAGTTCACATTCTATTGGGGATTCAGAAAATATACAAGCAATTCAATAAGAAAAAGCATATAGTAAGTCAGAGGGTGGTAAGTGTTATAGGAGGCAAGTGAAGAAGGTAATGGAGATGGATAGAGTTGGAGGGGGATTGTGGGCTACAGTTTTAATTAGTCAAGGAGGTCTCACTAGGAAGGCAACTTTTGTGCAAAGACCTGATAGAGGAAGAGAAGGAACCATGGAGATATCTGGAGGAAGAACATTCCAGGGAGAGGAAAAAGCATATGCAAAAGCCAGGAGGCAGGAGGCTGTTTGCTATGTCTGCGGCACAGCAGGGAGCCAGTGTGGCTGGAAAGGAACTGGTCAAATGAAGATTGGGATGGGAGGTTAGGGAGGCAACTGGGCAGACCACTAAGAAGTCAGGCAACAATGTGGGGACTTAGCTTTTACCAGGAGTGAGTTGTAGCCCAGAGGGCCCTGACCTGATTCTGCATTCATAAGCTACCTCTGTCTTCATATGGGGAGCAGACTGTGAGTACAGGGACTAGAGAAGGAGACTGGGGAGGAGGCAAGCTGCAATATCCATGAGAGAGAGGATGGAGGTTATATCAGAGTGGGAACAGAGGCAAAGGAGAGATGGTTGCATTCTGGATATGATTTTAAGATCCTAGTCTGACCAGGCAGTGGCACAGTGGATAGAGCGTCAAACTGGGATGCAGAAGACCCAGGTTCAAAACTCCAAGGTCGCTGGCTTGAGTGTGGGCTCATCCGGCTTGAGCACAGGCTCACCAGCTTGAGTGTAGGATTGCTGGCTTGAGCGTGGAATCATAGACATGACCCCATGGTCGCTGTCGTGAGCCCAAAGGTCACTGACTTGAGCAAGGGGTCATTTGCTCTGCTGTAGCCCCTCGGTCAAGGCACATATGAGAAAGCAGTTAATGAAAACTAAGGTGCCACAACGAAGAACTGATGCTTCTCATCTCTCTCCCTTCCTGTCTGTCTGTCCCTATCTTTTCCTCTCTCTTTCTCTCTCTCTGTTTCTGTCACAAATAATGACAATAATAATAATTATTATTTTAAGATCCTAGATAAGGACAGCCTGGCAATTTTCTAAGAGTAGTTGACCTTTCAGCATCTGAACAAAAGTGGGAGAGGAACAGAACACAGGAGACCTGGCTGCCAGCTTAGCTAGGCTGGGGCTAGACGTTGCCCCCACTTGTCAACCCCTTGTCTGCTCCTATGCTAGCTTAAGGAGGAGGAAAAAGGTCCCTGCTTGCCCAGCCACTAGCTTCAGTCTTCTCAACATATGGGGGTGTGGTGGGGGTGACCTGCCCAGGAGGTGAAGGGCACTGTTAACTCCACTATCTTATCAGAGAAACCAAACACATACCAAAACTCACGTCACAATGAGTTCTTTTACCCAGCAAACACTCCCTAAGGACAGCCTGGGCAATGCAGGGCACTGTGGGAACTGAGACATCCTGGATCCTGTCCTCATGAGTCCAAGCAGGAGCTGTAATGTCACCAAATAGTGACAGCCAGAGTGGTCAGGCTTGTGATGGAGAAATTATAGATTAGAGAGGTCAGAGCTGGGATGGGGAACCTGGGGTCTGTAACAGCCCAGGGGAGGTACCCGATCCAGCCCAGTGGGTGGTCCGAGAAGGCTTCCTGGAGGAAGGAACATCTGCACTAGAACAGGAAAGAGGGGGAGCAGCTGAACATGGAGAGGGTGCAGGGTGAATGTTTCAGGCAGAGGAAACTGCATGTGCCAAGGTCTTGACATGCTATTTTTGACAAGCACAAAGCCTGGGTGGGCGGGGGTACACTGAGGCTTACAGCATGAAAGGGAAACGTTGCGTCAGGTCTTCTAGGGGCTGAATCCCTAAAGTATGTTTCATCATGATTGCAGGAGACTTGTTCAAATTCCCCTGAAAACCCACTCAATGCTAACCTCTTAATAACATGTCTTCTGCCTTATCTATCTTAGGAAAAAATTAAAAAAATTGTTTTTGACTGTTGTTCTCAAAAGTCTCCAGTGAGCCATGTGGCCTGGCTCAGAGAAATCTTGCAGTACTGTGCTAAATGGGTCAAGTCACACTTACAACGTTCTTGCGAGAAGCCTCTGGCCCCAGGTCATTTGGCCCGAAACTACATGATACATTCTACCCAGGTTCCACTGCAGAGTGCCAAAGACGTTGGCGCCCCCCCTCCCCATTTTACCCAGGTCCTGCCTGTGGGCAATAGCCTATGTCGACCCCCAGACATAGCTTAGGATTGTTTGGACACATAATGAAAGAATGAATGCACAGGGGTCCTGGCTGGTTAGCTCAGTCGGTCGGTTAAGAGCGCTGTTCCAAAACAATAAGGTTGTGGGTTCGATCACCGGTCAGGGCACATATGGGAAGCAACCAAAAAAAAAAGTACAACTCAGTAGAACAACAAATGTTTCCCCTTCCTCTCCCCTCTCTCTCCCTTCCTCTTTCTGTCTCTCTAAAAATAAATAAAAATTAAGCCCTGCCCGGATAGCATGGTTGGTTGGAGCATCCTCCCGAAGTGTGGAGATTGCCAGTTTGACTTCCCGGTCAGGGCCCATACAGGAGCAACTCGATGTTCCGATGTGCCTGTCTCTTTCCCTCTCTCTCCCTGCCTCTCAAAAGAAAAAAAAAAGGAACTCACAGGAAAATAAATCCCCCACCCCAAAGACACAGAACTTGAGGAGCATCAAAGGCTGTGTAATCAAAGGGGCTGGTAAAAATATCTAACCGTCAACAGGGCTGGGCACTGACCAGTCAGAATGGACAAGGCTGTGGGGCTGGCGCAGGGTCGAGCTGGGCCAGCAGCCTCTTGAGGTGGTCAGGTGAGGGGGTCTGGGGGCTCAGGCAGTAGCTATTTCCTTTACTTTAATCATCAGTACAGCTGAGTGGCAGCATGGCTGTGACAATATTTTCAATAGAAAATAAAGAGATCATAGAATAGCCCTCTGGTCATTCCCTAAGCCTCTTGATATCCCCAAATGTCCACCTTCTTCCAAACTCAAAAATGAGGTTTGTCCTAACAAGATGCTCTGTGAAGGGTTCAGGGGTCTCCAAACTTTTTACACAGGGGGCCAGTTCACTGTCCCTCAGACCATTGGAGGGCTGCCAAATACAGTGGTCCTCTCACTGATCACCAATGAAAGAGGTGCCCCTTCCAGAAGTGCAGTGGGGGCCGGATAAATGGCCTCAGGGGGCCGCATTGCGGCCCGCGGGCCGTAGTTTGGGGACGCCTGGTACATCATGGTACGTTCTGGCCAAAAGTGCACAACCTGAATCTCATCACGAGGAATCATCAACAGACCCCAACTGAGGGAAATTCTACATAATAACCGATACTCTTTCAAAATGTCAAGGTCATAAAAGACAGGAATGACTGAGAAAATCACAGATTGGAGGAGACTCAGGAGACATGACAACTAAATGCAAAGTGCAATCCTGGATTGGATGCTGGGCCAAGAAAAGAACCTGAGTGGGAAACATGGTAAATTCAAATAAATTCTCTAGATTCGTTAGTCATGTCATATCAATGTTAATTTCTGAATTTGGTCATTGGACTGTGGTTATGTAAGGAGCGTCTTTATTCACCAGAGATACATGCCAAAGTATTTATGGATAAGCATCCTGTCTCCAACTTGCTCTCAAATGATTCAGCCAAAACTTAAAATCATCCTATCTATCTATCTATCTATCTATCTATCTATCTATCTATCTATCATCTATCTATCTATCTATCTATCTATCATCCAGTGTAAATGTAGCAAAATCATTAAATTTAGGTGAAGGGTAGGTAAGTAGTCATTTTACTATTTCTGTAAATTGTAGATTTGAAATATTTAAAATAAAAGGATGGAAATTAAAATAATAAAACCGAGAAATGAAAACAAATGAGGCAGAGCCCAGAGAAGGGCAGTCCCTGAGTTTTTTTTTTTTTTAAGATTTTATTTATTCATTATAGAGAGGAGAGAGAGAGAGAGAGAGAGAAAGAAAGGGGGAGGAGCAGGAAGCATCAACTCTCATATGTGCCTTGACCAGGCAAGCCCAGGGTTTCGAACCGGCAACCTCAGCGTTTCCAGGTTGACGCTTTATCCACTGCGCCACCACAGGTCAGGCCCAGTCCCTGAGTTTTGACAAAGGTTTGCACAATATTGCAGGTCAGCCATCTGCTGCCAGTGACAGTGCCTCAGTCTCTGCACCTGTGATGTAGGTCATGTGGTCCTTAATCTGTGCAGACATATCCCCATATCTGCCCCAGGCCCTGGATACTCTGAGGGGTAGTGGGCTAGGGTGGGAGGATTGGAGACAGTTAGGGGTGCCTGAGGAATTCCCCAATAACTAAGACTTCCTGAAGGCTTTCCCAGTGGACTAGGGAGAAATGATGAAATTCCCCACCAATGATAGAGCCTGTCCAACACTCAAGAATGTTTATGGAGCATCTACTGTGTGTCTGGGGCAATATTCTGGGTGCTAAGCAGACATCAGTAAACACAGCCTAGTCTCAGTCTTCCTTCTAGTGCAACAAGATTGTCACCAAACAAAAATCGAATACAATGTCACATTGGGATAAGGGGTGTTAGTAAAGCAGGGCCAGTGAATGGACTCTGATGGGGTGCATTATACAGTTGAGGACTTTCTGAAGAGGTAACATTTGAGCTGAGACCTGGAGGTAAGAGAGCCATGCAGATATCTAAGGAAGAGAGTACTAGGCAGAAAAAGCTGCAAGTGCAAAAGCCCTGGGGCATGAAGGACTATGGTCTATACAAAGCACAGCAAGGAGGCCAGAAGAGGCCAGTGCTAGTGGGACCATAGTAGAAACTGAACCAGGAGAGGTGAGCTGGAAAGAGATCTTGCAGGGATGATTGTGGTGTTTATTCTGAGGAAAAAAGAGAAGGCCCCAGAGGGTTATAAGCAGAGAAGTGACACAAGCTAGTTTACATGTGTGAGCCAGAGAGATGAAATCCCAGTGAACAAGTGGACACATTGTAAGGGCAGTCTGTGACTGCGGCCCCACCTGCCTCTCTTTTGGGGTTTCCTGTAACAGGCAGGGGATGACCAGCTGGGTGGCCTGTGCGGAGGAGCTGGGACTACTCACATGCTTTGACTTTCCCAGGTGGCCTGCCCCACAGGAGAAGGACATCACCAAGGCAATTATCTTATCAGATATACCCACACCTGCTCCTGGAGACATGTCCACCCTTGAGGCCCAAGCAGGAAATAGCAAGGTCCCCCTATTCCACCAGTGCAGCCACTCACTGCTGCCTGCAGAGGCACCATCCCCCTTGACTGTGGGATTGGGATGAGGCCCCCAGACCTCAAACCCAGCACCAAGCACCAAGTACCAAGATTGAGCCAGGACCCTTGGACACACCTTTTCCCTACTTTGTACCTTGGTTTCCCCATCTGGGCAGGTTGGGGTGGAGACAGGGGAGTGATTGAGAGTTGTGATGGCTATAGCTGGATGTATGGAGTACCTCTAGGAATCCTCCTTGAACCTCTCTAAGCCTCAGTATTCCCTTCTGCACAATGGGAATGATAGTGCCACCCTCACAGGGTTTTGTTGCAAGGATCCATGAGGTTATATACGTGCAGTACCTGGACATACTTGGCACTGCAGCTGTGACGTGTTGGGTTTTCTATTGGTGAGCCCTTATGAGAGCCAGGCTCCTAGGTCCAACCTGGGCTGGAATCCTGCCCCTGATGCTTGTTCATTACAACCTTAGGCAATGTTCTTAACCTAGCTGTGCCTCAGTTTCCTCATTTGTAGTGGAACATCACTTTACAGGGATGTTATGAGGAGCTAATGAGATATTTTCACAAAGCACACAGGGAAGACCCAGCACGTGGCAAGTACCCCTTAAACACTGGCCGTTCCAGCGACTGTGGGGAGCGCCCTCCCTCTCCCTCCCCCTCTCCCCCTCTCCCCTCCCTCCCCCTCCCCCTCCCTCCCTCCCCCTCTCCCCTCCCTCCCCCTCCCTCTCCCTCTCCCCTCCCTCCCCCTCCCCCTCCCTCCCCCTCCCCCTCCCCCTCCCTCTCCCTTTCCGGGTGCGGCATGTGCAGTGTGGTCTAAAAATGGACACTCTGCAGCCAACCCAGCCGGTTCTGAGTTTTGACTCTTTCACATCCTATCTTGGGGGCATGAGCAAGTGACTGCACCTCTTTGTGCCTCAGTTTCTCCATCTGTAAGGCAAGGCAAGGACAGTAGTCACCTCAAAGGGTTGCTGTGAGGTTCTATACGTTAACACATGGACATTCTCAGCACAGTGCCTAGCACATAATGGCACATGTTTACCTCTTTTCTTGTTTCTATGGGTAGTGCCACCTGTTCCCTCCTAGGTTGCAATGGGGTCTGGGCAGGTTGGGTAGACCAGTCAGGAATGCCTAAGCTGCCCAGCCCTAGAGGTCATCCCAAGGAGCCATGTAATCAGCTATAATCAGGCCAGTCCCGCCCCACCTCCTCTTCCCTGGGTATATCAGGGCTGGTCCAGACAAAGGAGGGAAGCTGCGCTGGGAACCATGGGGAAGGCAGTGAGTATAGCCTGGGGCCACGGGTTAGGGGGAGGGAGATTGGAGGTTGGAGCAGGGGTTCCGGTGGGATGTGATGCCTTTCCTCTACCCCTGTCCCCAGGAGAATTACGAGCTGTACTCAGTGGAGCTGGGTCCTGGGCCTGGTGGGGACATGGCAGCCAAGCTGAGCAAGAAGAAGGCAGGCTCTGGAGGGGGCAAGAGGAAGGATAAGCTGGAGAACATGAAGAAGGAGATGGAGATTGTGAGCTTGGGGCTGGGGGGCTTGGTGGGGGGCAGGGTGGGAACCAGCGAGAGCTGGACAGTGAATGTCCTGCCCCCCTCCCCACAGAATGACCACCAGCTGTCAGTGTCGGAGCTGGAACAGAAATACCAGACCAGTGTGACCAAGGTGAGCTCTGGGCAGAGGGAAAAGTGGTAGACAGAGGGAAAAGGTGGTGAGGGGTGAGGGGTGAGGGGGGGAAGGCGGGAAACGCATTAGAGAGAAAGGGCCAAGCACACACACAAAGACAGAGATGGAGGGAGGAGGAAGGAAGAGGGAGGAAAAGAAGAGAGGCAGATAGAAACAGAAAGAGAGGCAGGGAGATGGGCAAGAAATAGGGGCAGAGACAACAGGAAGACAGAGATAGAAAGATAAGAGAGAAGAATGGAAGGGGGAAGGGGCAGGAACAGAGACAAAGACGGAGAAAGAAATGAAGAGGCGCAAGACAGATGGGGGAGCAGAGAGAGAAAGAAAGGGGGAGAGACAGGAAAGTACCCCAAACCCCCAAGGAGTGTATCAGGAGAGGAAAGCCCTTAGCAGCCACCGACACCCACCCCACTCTGTCCCCAGGGCCTGTCTGCCAGCTTGGCTGCGGAACTGCTGCTGCGGGATGGGCCCAATGCTCTGCGGCCACCCAAGGGTACCCCGGAGTATGTCAAGTTTGCACGGCAGTTGGCAGGTGGTCTGCAGTGCCTCATGTGGGTAGCTGCTGCCATCTGCCTCATTGCGTTTGGCATCCAGGCCAGTGAGGATGACCTCACCACCAATGACAATGTGAGTGGTGGGTATTGGAGGACAGACACAGGTATCTGGAGTGCAGAGAAAATTAAGCATGGGGATTCAAGATACCAGGAACATAGGGTGGGGATACAGAGACACAAAACTGCAGTTCCAAGACATGGTCATGGGGGGGGGGGTGAAGGACATTTGGATAGGAACAGACTCAAGGTCACAGGAGACACTGGAGAATGTATCGCCACCTGGAGATACAAAGACAAATAAATGCAATACTTAAGATATGAGACTTGGGCAGCAGAGGACACGGGGCAGATCAAGGACAGAGGGCACAGGGGACATTGAGACTCAGGCATGGGACACAAGGGGATAGGGACATAAGGTACACAGAACTCAGGACACAGTGCATGGAGAGAAATAAGACATTAGACACAGAGCATAGAGACACAGAAAATATCAAGGGGCAGGAAAGAGGGCATTAGATGTATAACAGAGGTCAGACAAGAGACATGGGGACTAAGGGACATTTGACATTGAATGTGACATAGAGTGGGGACTCAGAAGTACATAGACATGGAAGACACAGGGACTTGTAATTTGGAACCTGAGACACTGATCATGGAGATCACAGAATATGAAGCATAATAAGATCAACAGCGTATAGATAAATGGAAATGGGGACACGAGGGCACAGGAACTATTGGGGACACAGAGAAAGGCAGGCAAATTATGAAAACAGAATATGAAACTCGGAGCACAGGAAATATAGGACATGGGAACACGAGGAGACAAATGGCAGTGGACACGTGGAAACCAAGACTTGGAGGACACAGGAAAAGGGAACACATATGGATCAAGATGCATGGTGGCATGGGGCACAAGTCGGGATATGAGAATATGGGAGACCTAGGATTAGGGGCCAGAGAATATGTGATACAGGGACACAAGGACACAGACTCTTGAGAATACAGTGCAGTTGAATGTGGGATATGAAGACTATAAGGATAGGAGACGAAGGCCACAGGGAATAGTGCATGAAGCTTCTTAGTAGAGTGGGGAAAATTATGGTGGAAGTTTAACCCTGAGAATATCAGGGGACTAGGAAGCAGGCAGGTGGCCGTATACAGGGAGTTTCCAGCCTGTACTCACCAGCCATCCTCCACCTATCTGCCCCCAGCTGTACCTGGCAGTGGCCCTAATTGCAGTGGTTGTGGTCACTGGTTGCTTTGGCTACTATCAGGAATTTAAGAGCACCAACATCATTGCCAGCTTCAAGAATCTTGTGCCCCAGGTGGGTCCTCCAGTACCCCACTTCAGATCCAGAGACCCCATACCAGCTCAGGCAGGCTCCTGGCATCTCTGTGTGGCCCCCTCCGTTCAGGCCGAGCCTGCCCTTTGTCCTTGGCCTCCATCTCTCCCCTCAGGTCCTCAGCTTGTCTCCCTGTCCACCTCCCCACATCCCCATTGCACTTAGCAACTTCCGCGCCCCACCTGCTGCCCACCTCAACTCAGTTGTCCCTGCCCCACAGCAAGCAACTGTGATCCGAGACGGGGACAAGTTCCAGATCAATGCAGATCAGCTTGTGGTGGGTGACCTGGTGGAGATGAAAGGTGGGGATCGCGTGCCGGCCGACATCCGCATCCTCCAGGCCCAGGGCTGCAAGGTGGACAACTCCTCGCTGACTGGAGAGTCTGAGCCACAGACCCGCTCACCTGAGTGTACACACGAGAGCCCACTGGAGACCCGCAACATCGCCTTCTTCTCTACCATGTGCCTTGAGGGTCTGTGAGGCCCCTGTCTGCCCACCCAGCTGACCCCACTGCCTCAGCACTTACCATCTCTGCCTCCGCTGACCCTCTTCTGCTACATTCTGAGACACAGTGCCTCCACTGCACATGACTGCCACTTATTTAGGTCATACTACCTCTCTAGCTCCTGTTATTGCTACCCTCTTCCCAGGTCACACTGCCTCCACTGTCTCACCTTACTGTGTGCCCCTTCCGTTCACACTGCTGTGCACATCCCCTCTACTGCCCTTCCAGCTCTGAGTCACCCTTTTGGCCCCACTGCAGGCACAGCACAGGGCCTGGTGGTGAGCACAGGTGACCGCACCATCATCGGGCGCATCGCATCACTGGCATCTGGAGTAGAAAATGAGAAAACACCCATTGCTATCGAGATTGAACATTTTGTGGACATCATCGCAGGCCTGGCTATCCTCTTTGGTGCCACATTTTTTGTGGTGGCCATGTGTATCGGCTACACCTTCCTGCGGGCCATGGTCTTCTTCATGGCCATTGTGGTAGCCTATGTGCCCGAGGGGCTGCTGGCCACTGTCACAGTGAGTTGGAAAGGTAGAAGAGGGGTGGAAAAAGCTTATAGGGCTGTCCATCTGCACATTCATCCAGGCTTCCCTCCACCCTCTATCTGTCCATCCCCTCCTCCTACCCACCTTCTCAATGTCCCTCTTTCACCCCCACTCCCATCTCTCCATCTGCTAAGCAAACATTCACTGAGGCTACTGTGGGCCATGGTCTGTGCTGCATGCTGAGGACGCAGATGAACAGGCAGGGTCCTTGACTGGAGGAGGCTGAGGCTTGATGGTGTGGACAACCTTCAATTACCAGCTCAGAGGAGGCTGAGGGAATGTTGATTTTTTTCATTTTGATTCTGTTGATAGGAGAATTTACAGAACCTCAGCTAGGCAGATTAGAGAGGTGCCCGGCTATGTTTATCTCGGTGAATTGAGGAGGCATCCCAAGTAGAAAGCTCAGTCTGGACAAAAGCATAGACGCAAGAAAAAGCCTGGGTTTTGTGAAGAAATGCTGCATACTCAGTTCTGTGTGGCTGGGGTTAAGATTTCCAACGCTGAGCGGAGGGAGATGGAACTGAAAGCAAGGGGTGGTCCCTGCGTTGGTTTTTCTCTCCCTTTCCCCAGGTCTGTCTGTCTCTGACAGCCAAGAGGCTGGCCAGTAAGAACTGTGTAGTCAAGAACCTGGAAGCAGTGGAGACCCTCGGCTCCACATCAGTGATCTGCTCTGACAAGACGGGAACCCTCACTCAGAACCGCATGACTGTGTCCCATCTATGGTTTGACAACCACATCCACTCAGCTGACACTACGGAAGATCAGTCAGGTTTGGAAGTGGGAGGAGACAGGGGCTGCTGCAGAAACTGGTAGATGGTGGAGTATTAGATGGGAGCTCAGGGGCTACAGAAGGGAATCTGGGGAAGGCTTTGCATTAATGGAGAGGAACTCCATCCTCTAGGTCCAGGGTCCAGGGTCCAGGGAGGGGGCTAAGATCTAGGTTTGTAAAGGACTTGGTATGGAGTCTCGTAGGACCCTCATAGCAGACTCAATAGTGGGTCTGGAGAGCAGGCTCTGTCTCGGGGTATGAAGCAAGGGTTTAGGTTCCACTCAAGTCTGGGGAGGGGAATCCTGCCCCAAATCTAGGCGGAGGGGCTCAGTTGTGGTGTGGTTAAACTGCCGCTCTGGGTCTAGTGCAGAGTCTAGTCCCCTCGCGGGCCCAGCATGGACGTCTGTTCTCCAGGGCAGACATTTGACCAGTCCTCAGAGACATGGAGGGCGCTGTGCCGCGTGCTCACCCTGTGCAACCGTGCTGCCTTCAAGTCGGGCCAGGACGCGGTGCCCGTGCCAAAGGTGAGAGTCGAGGGAACACGGCGGATACCCGGAGCCTGGTGCAGCCCGGCTCGCACCTGACACCAGCCCCCGCTTCCAGCGCATCGTGATCGGGGACGCATCTGAGACAGCGCTGCTAAAATTCTCGGAGCTGACGCTGGGCAACGCTATGGGCTACCGGGAGCGCTTCCCCAAAGTCTGCGAGATCCCTTTCAACTCCACCAACAAGTTCCAGGTGTGAGCCCCGCCCGGCCCGGCTCAGCCCGAGGCCCGGTCCCGCCCACAGCAAGCCCCTCACTGTAGGCCCCGCCCACAGCAAGCCCCTCACTGTAGGTCCCGCCCACAGCAAGCCCCTCACTGTAGGCCCCGCCCACATCCGGGCACGCCTGCCGCGGGGCTTCGCTCCTTAGCGTCCTCTGTCTCACCCACTTCTCGGGCCTCGCCCACAGCCCCTTACTCCTTACTTCACAGCCTCTTCTGCTCTCGGCTGTCAGATCTGCGGTGGGTGGTAGCTCGCAATTCAAATCCCAACCCCCGCGTTAATTCGGTCCATTCCCCGTGTCCAGGCCCCTAACTACAGCCCAGCCCCAAACCTCGGCCCCCAGCGAGGACCTGCCCGACCCCAACCTTATGCTCCCAAGACTCTTCCTGCGTCAGCCCGCCCCTTCGCGTGACCTCCCCCACAACACCGTCCGCTACCCCGCCCACAGCTGTCCATTCACACCCTGGAGGATCCGCGGGATCCGCGGCACGTGCTGGTGATGAAGGGCGCCCCCGAGCGCGTGCTGGAGCGCTGTAGCTCCATCCTCATCAAGGGCCAGGAGCTGCCCCTGGACGAGCAATGGCGTGAGGCCTTTCAGACTGCCTATCTCAGCCTGGGAGGCCTGGGCGAGCGCGTGCTGGGTGAGAACCCTAGGGCGGGGCAGCGGGTAAACCGGTGTGGGAGGAGGAGCTAGAGCAGACCGAGGCCGTCCTTCTGGGACAGCCCTGACCCGCCCTTCCCCATCCCTGATTGACAGCTGACCTGCCCCAATCTACACACTCACCTTTGTCTTTCCCTATCTCACTCCTGACCCCTGTCTATTTTCAGTTCCACCTTTACCCATTCTCTTCAGACCTGTCCTCCTCACCTGGACCTTACCTATCGTGACCTGACCTATGACCCCTTGGTTTTCCCAACTCTTGTCCCAGTTGATGCCCTACCTTTGCGTTCACCTCCAACTTTCAGTCTTCCTCTTTTATTTATTTATTTATTTATTTATTTTCATTTTTCTGAAGCTGGAAACAGGGAGAGACAGACAGACTCCCGCATGCGCCCGACCGGGATCCACCCGGCACGCCCACCAGGGGTGACGCTCTGCCCACCAGGGGGCGATGCTCTGCCCATCCTGGGCATCGCCATGTTGCGACCAGAGCCACTCTAGCGCCTGGGGCAGAGGCCACAGAGCCATCCCCAGCGCCCGGGCCATCTTTGCTCCAATGGAGCCTTGGCTGCGGGAGGGGAAGAGAGAGACAGAGAGGGAAAGCGCGGCGGAGGGGTGGAGAAGCAAATGGGCGCTTCTCCTGTGTGCCCTGGCCGGAATCGAACCCGGGTCCTCCGCATGCTAGGCCGATTCTCTACCGCTGAGCCAACCGGCCAGGGCTCAGTCTTCCTCTTGACTCTTTGACCTTCCGCAATCCCTGCCTCAAGACTTTCCTTAATCCTTGTCCTGACTGCTGACCTCCTCCAATTTTGTCTTGACTCCTTAAACTTCCCTAACCCCTGCCTCAATTATGGAAGGCACAGACCTGTGGTTCAGTTCTGGAGTTGTCATTTTACTTGCTGTGTGACCACTGGCAAGAACTGTCCACTCTCTAAGCCTCAGGTTTTTCATCTGTAAGGTGAGGATACTAGTAGGTTCATAGAGTGGGTGTGAGGATGAATTCAGATAATATGAATGAAGGATTCAGCACAGGGTTAGGCATCCACGGGTGCTTGGTGCAAGGGACCTGGTTATTTTGCTCAATACCTGGCCTTGCTAGCGAAGGGTACACCCAGGGTTCCTCTCTGACTTTCCTGTTTTGTGTGTGTGTGTGTGTGTGTGTGTGTGTTTTGTTTTGTTTTTTGTTTGTTTGTTTGTTTGTTTTTTGTCAGGCTTCTGCCAGCTCTACCTGAGTGAGAAGGACTACCCACCCGGCTATGCCTTTGACGTGGATGCCATGAACTTTCCAACTAGCGGCCTGTGCTTTGCAGGACTTGTATCCATGATAGATCCACCCCGGGCCACCGTCCCTGATGCTGTGCTCAAGTGCCGTACAGCGGGCATCCGGGTATGCCACTTGGGAAAGGACCAGGCAGGGGCGAGAACAGAGAACGGAAGTATTTGGGGATGAGGAACCCTGTGATATCTGAAAATAGCTTGAGCCAAAAAGGGAACATATTGGTTCATGAAAATAAGGTTATGAGGAATGAAGCTTCAGATAAAGCTAGATCCCAGTGTTCATTGTCATTAAGAATTTGCCTTTCTTCATGTGTCAGCTCTGTTTTTCTCTCTGCTGGCTTTATTCTCAAGCATTCCCTCCATTTTGGTAGACAAAGGTGACCACCACCCAGCAGCTCCAACTTACCTGTTTAGCCACCCACAGAAAGAGTGCCTCTTTTGCAGTTACACTAGACTGGGTCACATGTTTATCCTTGAACCAGTTGCTGTGGCTAGTGGATGAAATACCTTGTGTAGCCAGGTCTGGGCTTACTTGCCCACTCTTGGCCGGGGACTTCAACTTCAAGCCTGTCGGAGGGGTGATTCCCCAAAGACAAAAATAAGGGTTGAGGACCCAGTGCTGAGTAAGCATTACCCAAGTCTTTCCAATGGCCTGTAAGACCCTATAAGATCTGGGCACCGTTACTTTTCTAAGCTCAGTCCTTAGCCCTCTACCTCTTGTTCACTCCTCTCCAGTTATGTTGGTCTGCCCGCTGTTCCTCCAATAGTTCAGGCACATTCTCACCCCTCTCATTTTGCACTGGCTGTTTCTTCTGTCAGGAACACTCTTCCTCCAGATTTCCATGTGGCCAACTCTCACCTTTCAGGTGTCTGCTCACATGTCACCTTCTTGAAGAGGCTTTCTCTGAACATAATTAAAATTGAACTATCACTTTTTTTAAAATCTAATACTTGCATCCCCTATACCCAGTTTAATTTTCCCCTTCCTTCTAACATGCTATATCATTCATTTCTAATTTAAAATTTTTTCTGTTTCCCACATCAGAATGTCATCTCCATGATCACAGGAATTTTTATCCGTTTTGTCCCAGCTATTTCCTAGGCACATAGAAGGTGGTCACAATTGGTTGAATAAATGAATGAGTGTATCACCAGGGAAGACTGGGAGATTGGGCTGATCCAAAGGGGTCAAAGGTCTGCTGGTCCTCCGCACAGGTGATCATGGTGACAGGTGACCATCCCATCACTGCCAAGGCCATTGCGGCCAGCGTGGGCATCATCTCAGAAGGCAGTGAGACAGTGGAGGACATTGCTGCCCGCCTCCGTGTGCCCGTGGACCAGGTTAATCGGAAGTAAGCCACCTTCAGCCTTCCCCATGGTTCCTCCCATAGCTTATGCAGACTATGCCCTCCCATCTTCTTCCCCAGGGATGCCCGTGCCTGCGTGATCAATGGCATGCAGTTGAAGGACATGGACCCATCAGAGCTGGTCGAGGTGCTGCGCACCCACCCTGAGATGGTGTTTGCTCGCACCAGTCCCCAGCAGAAGCTAGTGATTGTGGAGAGCTGCCAGCGACTGGTGCGACCCTGCTGATGAAGATGGGCAGATGGGCTGGGCTGGGCTGGCCCGGGGATGGCCTTTCACTTACCACCATTCCCTGCAGGGTGCAATAGTGGCTGTGACAGGGGATGGTGTGAATGACTCCCCAGCCCTGAAGAAGGCAGACATTGGCGTGGCCATGGGCATTGCTGGCTCGGATGCTGCCAAAAATGCAGCTGACATGATCCTGCTGGATGACAACTTCGCCTCCATTGTGACGGGCGTGGAGCAGGGTCTGGGCTGGGTCAGAGACAGGGGCAGGCAGTGTGGGTACAGAGGAAGTGGGCTGTGAGGAGGCTAAGGTGCCTGCTGTATTCCCATAGGCCGACTGATCTTTGACAACCTGAAGAAGTCCATTGCCTACACACTGACCAAGAACATTCCTGAACTAACGCCATACCTCATTTACATCACTGTCAGTGTGCCTTTGCCCCTCGGGTGCATCACCATCCTCTTCATAGAACTCTGCACTGACATTGTGAGTCTATAGTCCCAATGCCCCCACCCACACATGCCCATAGGCAGTGCACATAGACAGAAACCACCATGGGTACTCTTGGACACAGGTCAACAGATAAGATATGTATAACAGATGTGGAAGCACAGGCAAGCAGACAGGTAGACACAGAACTATGGACGTGGATACACGGATGGACACTCGGGTATGGATAAAACCCATGGATTCAGATAAACAAAGATATTACCAGATACAGATGTCTGGCTATACTTGGAGTAAGACAGACATCTCTCAAAGGGTAAAACAAATAGATACCATCAGATAGACCCCAAAGCAGACAGATGGGAAATAGCCACAGATACAGGCACCAACGTAGCCAATGCTGGCCATGTTGACATGTTTATTCAACAACTTACACAATGCATAGTCTGGGCCAGGCACACATTAATTTGTGTACTTTTGTCCTTATAACCACTCGGTGTCATGGGCTTTATTTATCATCTTTATTTCACTCATGAGCTCATTGAGGCATAGGTAGGTTGAGTAGTTTGCCCCAGGACACAGCTAATAAGTGGCACAGCTGGGATTTGAGGCCAGGCAATCAGATGGCCCAGAGCTTGTGCTCTCCATCAGTACACTCTGCTGCCACTCCGTAGTCACATACACACAGGGTGGGAGGTGGGGGAGAATATAGAGAGACAGAAGGGATACGGAGAACCAGAGATGGTGACAGAGACGTACAGACAGGGATAAAGACACAAAAGCAGAGACACTGTCACAGAGAAAGAGGCCAGAGGTAGACAAAGAAACAAAGGGAGAGAAAGAGAAGGGCCAAGACCAGAGTACTCCAGAGAAAGACAGGGAGGAGGAAGTGCAGGAGGCAGCAACAAGGAAGAGACAGGGAGAGAACATGCAGTAGTGTAGATAAATGCAGATGTTCTGATGGACCTGGACACCAGGACAGATGTGGAGTAGATATGACAACACCACTGATAGGCCAGCTGGACCCAGGCTGTCCAGGCAGGTGTAGCTGTGTGGTCCCTGTATGTCCTGCCTCCTAGCCTCAGCCCTATCCCTGCCCACTGGCAGTAGAGAGGAGAGATCTGGAGAGTAGGGGATAGGAGCCCAGGCAAACGCTTAACCCAGGCTCCTTCCACTCCTGGCAAGTTCCCATCTGTGTCCCTGGCATATGAGAAGGCTGAGAGTGACATCATGCACCTGCGTCCACGAAACCCGAAGCGTGACCGATTGGTCAATGAGCCCCTGGCTGCCTATTCCTACTTCCAGATCGGTGAGTGTTCATGGGAAGCTTGTGGCTCTCCTGCAGGGCTGCTCATCTGCCTTGAGGGTCTCTAACTGGGGCTCTAGCTTGTTCAGGATCTTAAGTGTCTGCATTTGATCCTGAGTCTCTGTCATTCTGAGTCCTAATGTGCACATAATGGTCTCTATGGTCCCCTGTGTTCTTTCTCCGTTTCTGACTCTGTTATCCGTGATCCTGTCTCTGAGTTATTGCCTTCCATCATTCTTAAGTTCTCCAGGTGTCTCTGTCACTCTCTGTGCCTGTTGTTTGTGTCACCAGTCTCTCTTGGGGCCCTTGTCTGTCTCTCCCTGTCTGCCACTATGTTTCTGTCATTGTTATGTCACCATTTCTGTGTCCCTCTCTGCTTATGTCTGTCTTTCCATGTGCCCACTTCTCTCCCCGTGTCCCTGTTTGTCTTCCATTTTTGTCTCCCTGCTTCTTCCAGGTGCCATCCAGTCATTTGCCGGCTTCACTGACTACTTCACAGCCATGGCCCAGGAGGGCTGGTTCCCACTGCTGTGTGTGGGGCTGCGGCCGCAATGGGAGAACCACCACCTACAAGATCTGCAGGACAGCTATGGTCAAGAGTGGGTGAGTTCCAGGACTCCCTCATTTCTAATGCCGCCTATCTAGTGTGTGGTATGCATGCAACTGAGCTCAGCCAGAGCATCCCGGACACCAAATTCTCTGCCAGTTCTGGGGTAAAAGTCCTTTCCCATAAATGTATCAAGCTCTAAACTCCTGATTCTGATGACCCTAGCTATAAATGGGTCCTCTCCCTGCCCTGATAGTAACACAACATCTCAGATGTGGAACCAGGCTGTACTCTGTTATTTTTCCTGCATCACCTCAAAATACATGCATGTGTGGCCAACTGTAATGAAGGTTTGTAGCACAGAGAGGCCAGAGCTGGTTTGCAGGCCCTGTAGAGTTACAGATCAGGATATTCCCCTTAAACCTTTACTGTCATGGTGAAGAATGTAGACCTTGGAGCCAGACTGCCTTGGATTCATGGTGTGCTATTGTTCCTCACTGTTGTGTAACTGGGCAAGTCGCTTTGCCTCACTGTGCCTCACCTGTAGAGAGTGCACTGATGTCTATCTCAGTGACGTTCAGGTGGCCCTCAGACCAGCAGCATCAGCATCACATTGGAACTTATTTGATTGATGCATATTCTCAGTCCCCACCCCAGAGCTCTGCGGTAAGAAACTCTGAGGGTGGGGCCTGAAATCTGTGTTTTAACAAGCCCTTCTGGGGTTCTGACGCACACGAAGTTTGGCTATCACCAATCTACCCCTTGGGAATATTGGGAGGGTTAAGTAAGATAATACATGTGAAGCACTTGGTAGCTGGAACATAGGAAGAGTTCCCTACACAATTAGCTGGTATTAAAAATAGCTACAATAAAGAAATGGACTGAATAGTGACTACCCTTTCAAGTGCCCTGTTCCCTCATATGCCCACTTGGTCCACTTATTTTTGCCATCTGCCTGTGTCCTGGAGCCACTGGACTTTGCAAATCCTGCTTTGGGATTCCAGTTCCTTTTTCCCAGGTCCCTTCTTTTGGATGCCCAGGAAAGTCTACCTCCCTTCTTTCACTGTGAAAGCGACTGGCCCGACCTGTCATTTACCCATGCACTGACATCCAAGCTCTGCTAGACCAAGGTTTCTGGGCCTCACCTTGTGGGGTCCCACAAACTGGTGGATCCCGTACGTCTCATTTCCCCCCACCCTAGACTCTGATGTAGGAGAAAGAGCATTAAGGGTTCCTGGCCCCAGGCCCTGAGTGCCCAGCTGGCTAGAGGCTCTCCGCCTGGGCTCAGGCTGCTTTGTTTCCTCTGGCCCACAGACGTTTGGGCAGCGCTTGTACCAGCAGTACACTTGCTACACGGTGTTCTTCATCAGCATCGAGATGTGCCAGATCGCTGACGTTCTCATTCGCAAGACGCGCCGCCTCTCTACCTTCCAGCAGGGCTTCTTCAGGTGTCCCCAGCTGGCCCGGGCCCTGCCCTCAAGCCCTAGTCCCAAATCCCACTAGGTCCTGACTAGGGCTTCCTGCAGCCAGCAAACACCAGCACCGAATGCGCAATGTGCCAGTGCCAGGTGCTAACATCGATAATATTGGTAGATGGTCAGTAGCTTCCCCCACATGCCTCTCAGCTGGCCCTCCCATGTTTCATTACTAAAGGGGCGACGCTGACAGGGCCAGCAGCCACTGTTGCAGAGGTGCGGGCCACTCTGGTGCTAAATGTTTATTTAGACCATCTCTCTGCTGCTAATGACTGACCTCCTCTGACCCAGTACCTTATTTCTATCAGGCCCCCACTTCCTGGTGGCTTTGTCCTGAGCCTGGCAGTCTGAACCTGTTCCACCCTGTCCCACCTGCAGGAACAAGATACTGGTGACTGCCATTGTGTTCCAGGTCTGCATCGGCTGCTTCCTGTGCTACTGCCCTGGAATGCCCAACATCTTCAACTTCATGCCTATTCGGTAAGGCATGAGGCCTGAGTAGAGGGATGGGCATGCAGGACACAGATCTGGAGATAGCCTTCACCATGCCATCTCCCTTGTGCCTTCAGGTTCCAGTGGTGGCTGGTCCCCATGCCTTTTGGCCTCCTCATCTTCGTCTATGATGAGCTCCGGAAACTTGGAGTTCGCTGTTGCCCAGGGAGTGAGTGTGGAGACTGGGGGCCTGAAATGTTCTCAGAGCAGCTGTCCTGACCTTTGTTTGATCTTCAACACTGGACCTCCAAATCAAACTGCCATAACCTCTGAGCCCCTGCCCCCTCCAACCCCCCAGTACTGAGTCTTTGTTTTCTCTCCGCCAGGCTGGTGGGACAAGGAGCTCTATTATTAGAGGGACTGCTGCTTTTAAGTCATCCCTGCCTCTACCACAGCCAGGTATGAACAAGACTCATCGTGTCTGGACAGCCACCAAGACATCTGAGCAACCGAGTCCTAGCCTGACCTGTGTCTGCTCCTGTAGACCATGGCACCCGAATCTTGGAGGGACCCTCTGTACTCCCCTTCCCATCCAAAGGGGCCAACTTCCTGGAGCAGTCCTTAGGCCCAGTCCTCTGTGCTGGACTGGGGAAGCCCCCACCCGCAGGGGGGTTTTGATGGGGAGTAGAAGCTACAGCCCCCTGTGAGGTGGGGTGCCTGGGGGCTCTTTTTGAAACACACTTGTGTCTGCGTAACAGTAATAAACCAGCTCACAGTGACTGCTTTTTAATTTGGTGTGGCACCATCTTAATTGGTTTTCATGAGCCCCTTTGGTCCTATATTCCTGACTTAGGGACTAATTTGTTCAGGACTACTATCTCCAGTTCCTAAAATACACCGTGGTACATAGTAGGCACTCAAAATCTCTCCTTGGGGGAATGAATTCCCATTTCTTTCCCTAGGGTTACAGCATTTAAAGGCAACATGGAGGTGATCATAGGCAACCTCCAGAGCACTGCTTTAATCACTACCCTACCCTCTGGGCTCTCTCCTTCCTCAGCACCCATTCATTCTCTTGCTAGGTCCTTGACACAGCTGTCAAAAATCTTTTCCACCTCAGACAGTCGCACCTTCCACCCTTCACAGAGTCTCCACTCTTTTACTTGTTCATTCCTTTGCCCCAGTAATGGGCATCCCAGACAACTCCTGGAAATCACCCACAGACTCGTTACACCCTTACCTGAAAAGCTTCCAACTGCTAGAAACTCCCTGTCCCTGGGCCTACTTCCCTCTGATCACAGCGTTTCCTTACATTCTTTCTTGTCTCCCCTTTTCTTTCATGAGTCTGGCTGGGCCCCTGGCTTCTCCCTCCTCTTCACCACAGTACCTCCTGTGCCACCTCAGTTCTCTGCAGTTATACCATGTCTCCAGCCTGCTCAGGAACATCCACAGGGACCCACACTGGTCTCTGCACTGTTCTCAAACCTGCTCCCACCCACTGTTCCATCAATGGGTTTCTTTTCCCTGGAAAATGTCTTTGGGAAGGGCTGACTCCTTCCTCACCTGTCATCTCCCCAGTGTTCCCACCCCCTGGGGGAAATAAAACAGCCTAATGGTCACTACCATCTCTACTCTGCTTATAGCTACTCTCCTCCTACTTCCACCACCCTTGTCCTGGTCCAGTCCTGGTCTTCCAGCCTGTCTCCCCACCCACAGTGATCTTCCCAGTCAAACTGGACCCTATCTTTCCCCTACCTAGAACTCTCTGTGGTTCTCCACTGCTCCTGGTCAGCTCCTCAGCCCAACCCTCAGAGCCTTCTGGGATCCAGCACCTGCTGACATCTGTCTTACAAGCCCCCTTGAACTTGTTCTAACCAGTTTTGCTGAAAAGGGAAGGCCCTGACTTCAAGGCCCTTATACAGGCTTGACTCCTGCTCTTTTCCTTTCTGCCCCACTAACTCATCTTTCAGGTCTCAGCTCATACATCTCTCTTCCAGGGAGTCTAGCCTGCCCCCCAGTCTGGGTCACCTGGTTCCTCCGGGCCACCACAGCCCGAATCATTGTAGTCCTATCACTGACCAGGCTTCACCCATCACATCCCTGGTCCCTGTGGCCTGTGTTTCCTGTGCCCCTTACTCCTGCCCCTGCCACCCCACCTCAGCCCCAACCACTCTGGTCTGTCTGTCCATGTCCCATGGGGTTAGTTCACAGACAGTTGGCTACCAGCAAGGGGCCTGGATCAGAGTCCCTGCTCAGCAAGCAGTTGTTGAATAATTTCTGACTTCACTTGTCCCAGTATGTATCAAGAACTAGGTGGTGGCCCTGGCTGGGCGGCTCAGTGGATAAGATGATGTCTCAGTGGATAAGAGGTTCAATCCCCAGTTAGGGCACATATGAGAAGCAATCAATGAATGCACAAATAAAGGAGTTGATTCCTCTCTCTAATCAATGGAAAAAAAACCCCAACTAGGTGGTACATGGGACAGGGGTATGGGAGAAAAAGACTCCATTCCATATTCACCCACCTGGGCTGGGGAAGTGTCTGCTCTAACCCCTTTCAAGTCAAAGTCAAGACACCTGGGGAACCTGTCTTCACTAGGGGCAAGGAAGGGGAGGGCTGGATGGGGTTGTACGTTCCCTCTGAAAACACCAAACTGGCATAGCAGAGCTGTGCATAGTGCTTTTCTAGGCCTGCAGTTTAATAACATTAGGACAGGACCTAATGTTGCAGAGTGAGGCCTATCCCAGGCCCTAGGGCAGTGGTCGGCAAACTCATTAGTCAACAGAGCCAAATATCAACAGTACAATTGAAATTCCTTTTGAGAGCCACATTTTTTAAACTTAAACTAGGTAGGTACATTGTTATTAACTTAACTAGGGCACTCCTAAGCTGGCCAAAGAGATGCACTCAAGGGGCCAAAGAGCCGCATGTGGCTCGTGAGCCGCGGTTTGCCGACCACTGCCCTAGGGGTACCACTGGGAATAGCACGGCTGGGGAACACTTTCCTGGGTGGGAAGGATTTGTATCAAGGTGGAGCTTAAACATGACAGTCAAAGCCCTGCTTCTGACATCCCTTCCAAGGAGGGGAAGGAAATGGGGTAGGGAGGTGGGCCAAGGAAGGGTTGGGGAGGGGAGGGTGCCATCTGGGACAATATCCAAACTGAGGGGCTCAAATGCTCTATTTGGCTGCAGCTGTATCTTAACTCTACCCTAAGGAGATTCAGCCAGGATGTGATCTGAGAACTATATAGAACTGAGTCAAAGCACAGGAGCTCAGAATCATAGAAGTCTTCCTCAAGGGTCCAGTGTGCAATAGGAGCCCTAGATGGTTGTAAGGAGGGTGAATAGACTGGGGTTTCAAATAGACCCCCTTGGCTGCCATATAAAGGATGGGTCAAAGGAGATTAGAAACATATGTCTAGAAAGTCACCAGCCAGTGAAGGGTCCATGGGGGAGAGTGTCAGGTTAAGGCTGTGAGAACCCTCTCTTGCATTCCAGCTCCCCTCTACCACCTGTTCCCCTATTTGCCACTGCTTAAAGATCATATACTTCAAGCCCTCAGTCTACTCTGGGGAAATAATAAAAATAGCAGCTGAGGAACTGCTCTAGAACACAGGACAAATTAGGACCAGCCAGTTTGCAAGCCTGTCTGCCTAGCTCCAAAGGCAGAGGGCCTCTGGGACACAGGTAAGCATGGTACTGGTAGACAGGTCCAGAGAGATATAGGCGGAAACAACTTTCCAAATACCGTTTACTTCACTAAAATCTGGAGACAGGAAAAAGGTGTGTGAATGCCTGGGACAAGCCTAGGAGTGTACGCTGACAACGGCGACATACAAGGCCAGGGTGCTGAGGGCCAGCAGCCCAGTCACTACTGCTCGGGCCAGAAGTGCCATCCAGCTGCCCAGGGAACAAAGGTGGACGATGGTCCTGTGGGGAAACGTTACAATGAGACAAGGAAAACAAATAACCCATCCCCATTTGGAACCGGCTTTGACCACCACCCAGCTCACTCCATGACAAAGGCCTTATAGACGCTGAGGAACATCAGCAGGAGGACAGCCGGCCGGAAAGTGTGGTAGAGGTCATAGCGTGTTATCATCCACACTTGGGCAGATGTGACGATGTAATGAACCTGAAGGGAGGCAGGAAGTCAGGGTTAGGTCTTGGGGAGTACTGCCACCAGCAGTGGGAAACAACGTGTGGGAAAGCAGGACTGCATACCAGACTGATGTTGGAGTCAATGCTCATCTGAATGTATTTCCAGTCAAATTCAATGCCCCGGGCTCCAACCCAGAGTGGGATGCAACTGAAGAAAGCAAAGAGAGATTCTCCGGTACCCAGAATTGGAGCCCCCACCCTTCAGGACCTCCCTGAAACCCAGGTATCCTTTCTCAGGGATCAGGGCTCCAGGCCGCTGCACACACCGGGACATAATGAGCTCCGCGGTGGCCCAGCCCATGGCAGCAACCATGATCTTGTACTCCCCTTTGCCGGCATTTCGGGACATGACAAGGTTTAGGCCTACTAGGTCTGCCACATCCACGCTGGCCTTCATGAATTCCTGTGGGTCGGGTTGAGGCTCGAATAAGCACAGGTGCCAGGGACCTCACTTCTGCACTCCCTACTCCCACCCTTGCTCCACTCACCCCAATGAAGTCATAGATGCCGCCTTCCCAGGTGGGAAAGAAAGTGGCCAGGAACAACATCTGAGAACAGAAAACAGAGATCACCTCAAAGTGAGGTGGATGAATTATGCGGTTTTGTGGGCAGTTAGTACGTACATGGTTCTGGGGTACCCATGTGGAGAGGGACCGAGTTTTCTCAATTTTACAGAAATAGCTATGCAAAAGTTGCTTGGAGGCCTCTCCTCAGGTTCCACCCTTCCAGAGTCCGTCTTCTATGTGGAGTGCTGAGGACCATCCCACACAAGCGGAATCCGAGCAGCAGGGAGCCCTGGGTCTGGCCAGCCTGGGGGCCAGACGCGAGGCTCCGGGCGCCCTCACCTTGCACAGCTGAACGAAGAGGTAGGTGACCCCAGCCTGGACACACTTCCAGAAGGCGTTGTACTCGGACCTGCAGGAGCGGGCGGTGAGGGCTCGTCCGGGCCCGCGCCCCCCGCCCCCCGCCCCGCGGCCTCCCGGTACTCACAGGCCGCTGCACTTGTAGGTGATGAAGTAGGGGAAGTAGGCCAGGGCGAAGCAGTTCCCAAAGTGAAACAAGGTCATAGCGCCGGCCTCCGGCCCGCCGGAGCGCAAGTCCCTACCTCGCCCTCCTGGCGCCCGAGCCCGGGCCTGGCGCCCCTGCCTCCGCCGCGGCCCGCGCGGCCCGCTGGGAGTGGAGTCCACGGCGCCGGCGCGCTGACGTCACGAACTCCGCGCCGCTGAGCGCGGTGGCTGGAGCCGACGCGGGTAGTCCCCGGCAAGGGGGCGGTGACGGGCCGGTAGGCGCGAGCCGCTGGAGGAAGTGTGGACTGACCCCGCCGGGAACGGTGCAGAGAGACACGGGACGCAGCTGTGAGCACTCGGTTTTTATTAAACCAGCAGACCTGCGGCGCCGGGCCCTTTGGCGCAGAGCGCCCTTCTTCCCCTGGGGAGCCAAGGGAGGGAAGGGGAGGTAGAGGTTCTGGACCCGGGGGAGCACAGGGAAGCAGAGGAAGGGCTGTCCTAGTTCACTTGTCACGACTAAACATATAACAGAGGAGATCCACCACCCGGTGACTATAGCCGTATTCGTTGTCGTACCTGGAGAGGGCGGGAAGGAAGTTAGGGCATCCTTCCCGATCACCGCAGCCTCCCGCCACGTTCTCTGACCCTTTCCCCTTTACCAAGAAATGAGCTTCACGAAGTTGTCGTTGAGCGCGATGCCGGCTTTAGCATCGAAGATGGACGAGTGGGTATCGCTGACGAAGTCCGTAGAGACAACCTGGGTGTCAGAATTTTGAAGGTGAGTGTGGGTCACAGAGGAAGACCTCCTCCAGGAGTCCAGATTCTGATTTGAGCATATTGACCATCCATTCATCTACGATATTTGGTGGAATCCTATTGTGTCCAGGCTCTGGGGGTGGGATATGAAGAAAGCAAAGGGGGGCTTTGCTTGTGGGGTCTGGCCAAAGGACACCAACTGCAAACACCTTGAGGCTACACCATTATCATTTCCTGGGAGTAATGCAGGCACTTGGAATGGGCTGGCATAGAGGCGCCCGAGTGGAGGCAGCAAGGCTGGATCTGGATGACTAGGAGTCTGGTCAGCTCAGTATCTGAGGTGGAAGGAGCTGTGGCATAGAGGCTCTGAGGATTTTGGCCCTGGTCTGGTAGAAGGCCACAGGAAGGTTTTCAGCAGTTGGGGATGTAGGAGCAGAGGTGGATTTAATGGCAGGTGCACTGGGTATGTGGCATGGGCCCCAACTGCTGAAGGGCCCTGCAAAAACTCAACTTTACATTTTTTTCTAATGACACCAAGTTTGGTTTTGTATGTGCAATTTTAACATTAGTAGTACATAATATAATACTTTTTACTTATTTAAAAATATGGTTAACATGTATTTTTATTTCCCCTGTCTTTTTCTAAGGGGCCCGATATTTTCTTCTGTGCCCAGGGCCTCAACTGACCTTAATCAGCCTCTGTGTAGGAGAGTTTGATCTTATTTTTGTTAAAATAAGAGGTCCTTGTGGCTGTGTGAGGGTGGACCTGCAGGAGCTAAAGCAGGGAGAGATGGCACTACTGGGAACAAAGGGTACAATGACATTTGTTCCTCATCGGGAAGGCACCTGCCCATGGCCTGTACTGAGCAGGTGTTGAAAAATGGGATCTGTTGTTCACAGAGCATGTATTTAGCACCTGCTCTGTGCCAGCCCTGGGAAGATGGCTGAAGCTATGGAAGTGAAAATACCATCCCAAATCCTTGTTTTCTTGGAGTGTGTGTGCTGGCAGGACCAACAGTGAGTATGAGATGAAATTTCAGGTGAGGAAAAGGGCCACAGAAGAACATTGCGCTGAGGAGGGAGCTGAAGTATAAAGACTTGGAGGAGGCAAGGACAGAGGTATGGCCACCTGGGGAGATGTGACCCTCCCAGCCCTGCAGTTCCTATCCTGATACATTGAGAGCAGCTCTTTGGCAAGTGGGAAGTCACACTGTCCCCAGAGGGTTCTTCCCAGGGATTCTTCTCCTCTGTCCCTACCTCATCCTCAGTATAGGCAAGGATGCCAGCCATGGGCCCCTTGGCTGCCGCTTTTATGGCGTCCTTGATGGCTGAATATGGGGTAGGCTGGGCCAGGCGGCAGGTCAGGTCCACAACAGACACATCTGCGGTTGGCACCCGGAACGCCATTCCTGTCAGCTTCCTAGAGAATCCCATATTGGGATGGAGTCAGAACCGAGAGACTTTTTTGACCATCCTCCCCACTGCCCCCTTTTCCTCATCAGACACCTCAAAGATTGGGGCCAGTCCCGTCTTTCCAGACTGTGCCTCCTACCCTGTTACACCTCCTGCCCTCATACCCTTTGAGGTCTGGGATGACTTTGCCCACAGCCTTGGCAGCCCCTGTAGAGGCTGGGATGATGTTCTGGTGGGCTCCCCGTCCGTCTCTCCAGGCCTTCTTTGATGGTCCATCCACTGTCTTCTGGGTGGCCGTGTATGAATGAACTGTGGTCTTGGGGAAGAAGGGGGCTGAGGTGAACCCTTTTTTTTCCAGGCCTGGGGTGATGGGCCAGGTGTGGAGGTTGGTGGGGCCACCACCACAGACCACAGGAGGGAAACCTGCAGGCCAGGGCTCAGCCTTGCCTGAGAGTTACATGGTGCTTTAAAAGACTTTACCAATAGTGGGTCTTTCTTCTTGAAACCAGTTTCTTTTAACTTCACACACTAAGCAAATCCTGAGAGGAAAAGGTAGAGTTTCCCTGCCATCCATCCTGCCCCTAGCCCTCTCCCCAACTTACCATCAGTCCTTCCACGATCCCAAATCGCTCATGAATGACTTTGGCAAGAGGGGCCAGGCAGTTGGTGGTGCAGGATGCATTGCTGAAAAGCCCGGTGTGCAGGGCACTGTGAGGTGAGCGTCAGAGCCACCCTACCACCCTTACCTCACTTTGGGGGTATGCTCACAGGCTTGGTTTTATGAAAAGTCAGGATGGGGATGAGAGGGATTGTTGGGGATGACTGCACACTGAAGGAGGCAGCAGAGGTGCAGCTGGGGGAAGCTCTCCAAGCATGCTCTTAGAGTCGTGTATTTCTAACAGTTTTAGGGGAATGTTTATGTGGTGGCTTAAGAATTTGGGAAGGAGAAGCAGATGGATGTGAAAGAAGCACCAGTGGAAGTGGGGGTGGGGATACTGAGTCTGATCCCTCCCCATCAGGGGCTTCCATGTCCTCTGGGTACCACTCACACACTTCAGGATGATTCCTGCCCGTTACCTGACAATTTTCATTGAGCCAGGGTTATAGTCCTTTTCATTCACCCCCATGACAAACATAGGTGCGTCTGGTGAGGGCGCAGAGATGACTACACGCGAGGCACCTGCCTCAATGTGGTTCTAGGAAAGGAGGAAGGTGTAGTGAATTCATAAGGTGCTTTGAATGCCAAGTCACACCCACTGGCCATCCCTAGACACCCCTCCCCCACTTACAGAAGCTTCCTCTAAGGACAGGTACACGCCTGTGGACTCCACCACGAAGGGGCTCCCGACAGACTTCCAGGGGATATCTCTGGGCTGCTTGCTGTGGAGGAGTGGCAGTACTGTGCGTCAGTTTCCCTTGCATGGCCTTGCCTTCATAGTCCATGGTCTTTACTGTTGAAAGGCTGACGAGACACCTTCCCACCTGATGTGCAGCCCTCTGTTCTTCCCACCCCACACATACCTAGCTGTTCCAGATGGATTTGTTCCCGCTGGTCTTGCCTCTCACCCTAAACCCATTTTTCTTGACTGTCTCACCCCTGCTATGCCTTCCCTACGCAGGCCCCATTTACTCCCTATCCCCGGGGACCATCCCTGACTACTCCCAACCAGGTCAGTCCATTTCTACGGAAGCTGCATAGGATGTGGACCCCAGGAAGGTGAGGCCTGCCCCACTGCTCTAGTTCCCTGCCCTGGCAACCTCACCATGGCCCTTCCTGCCCCTTTTGTCTTTACCACCAGCTTCTGCAACAGGGAGCCTACTGTAGAGGCTGGGCAAGTCCCTGAAGACAGGCACTACTACATCCTGGGGGTCATGGGGGAGGGGGTGGGACTGAAGCCTGAGGCCACCGTGGGATCAGCAGTGTTTAGTAGTTTACATCAGAAAGGTAAAGAACTTTTTGGTTTTCTGTTCTATAAATTTACATTTTTACTTGATAGTTTGTCAAACATTTGCATTAAAAACATGTTAAACATTATTGCTGTTTTCTACTTGGCTTGTATATGAATCTTTTTCCTCACAGGGCTTATCACAACTGCAGTATTGCTTTTATAATTTTTTTGTTATCATCTGTCTCTTTTGGACCACTCTGTGGCAACAGGACTGGGTCCTTTTCCTTTGTCATTGAGCCTGCTCACCCCAGAGGGGCTCAGTCTGTTTGTGAGGTTATTTCGTATTAGCCATCCTGCACATGTTTACTGAACACCTGCCACGTACCATGTTCTAAGTGCTTCACCTTTACTGATTCGCTTAACCTTCACAACCCAAGGGTTAAAATGCCTTACTGGCATTCTTCAGAGAAGCCAGGGCAGAGGTGAAAGGGTAGGAAGCAGAGCTGGCTGGGAGCACAGGCAGACTGGCCCTCAGGTCTGTACTGGCTGCATGCCAGAATAAATGAACAAATGAGTAGCTTCTGCTTTTCTCCCTGGGCCACCACACATGCTTCTCTTTCCCTGATCATCTGCTCTGTCAGGTCACACTTTTCATCATCTGGCTCAACTAGCTCTTCTCTGACCCCCCGCCCATTTCCTGCCTTCCAAGTTGGGGAGGAGTGGGCTACTCAAACTCATCTGCAGCAGTTGAGTCAGCATGGGGCAAAGAGTTGGGACCTCCAGAGACCCCAGCCCTTTTCCCTAGGCTCTCGGGCTCTGCCTTCCTGCTCAGGGGCATGTTTGGAGGATTCTATTCATTCATTCTTCAAGGAAGTGCTGAGTCTACCTTATGGGCCAAAGGAACAGTGGTTACACAAACTGACAGGGCTGTTCCAGCAAGGAGGCTGTGGCCTTGTGGGAAAATGCCCTTCTCAGTTCTCCCCACACACCTGTTAACTTTGGCTGAGCTACCTGCTATGGATGTGCTGGATTTGATCATCAACCGTCAGTTATATGAGGAAGTAGACTCAAGGAAGTTCAGTTCCCTTGCCCAAGATCACCTGACTAGAAAAGGTAGAGCAGGGTAAAGTACACACAAAAGCAACATCACTTGTGCCTGGAGAACACCCACGGTGCAGTGACAGAGTACGTGGAGGGGGACACAAACCACTGAAGGCAACACGCGAGTAGGGGTGCACATTGAGAGGGAGAGTGCTGCAAGTGACAGCAATGATGGTGCCCAAGTTGAGGAAGAAAAGGACACGGTATGACTTTGTAATGACCTGTGTGCCAGAATTGTTTTTGGTATGATTTCAGACGGGTCCAGCAGCCTCTGCCATTCTCATGGATGCGCCAGTCCCCACCTGCACCCCCTCCCATCCCTGCACCCAGCCCTGACCATCTCATCACTAGCCTTCCTTGCCGTTTTCATCATTCACCCCTCCCCCCTTCCAAGTGAAAGAGCAGCCAGGAGTGGGCCTGCTGGAGAGCTCTGGGAAGGCATGTGCGCATGCGAGCACAGCACGTGTGAACTTGGCCAGCAGTGGTTCATAATTTACACTAGAAATATAAAGTAGGGTTACTATTTTCCACTTTATACATTTTTAGTTTTTTTTTATATCTTGAAAATGTTTTACTTGAAGCATATTAAACATCTAATACTGTGTTCAACTTACAGATTCTGAATATATCTTTAAGTGGAGAGGAGAATTAATATCAGTGAGAAGGATGTGAAATGGGCACTAAGAAGCATTGCTCAAGTGTTCTAGGGCTGGATCGAGGTCCCAAGAGGGGGGTGACCAGTGTGCTGAGGTCCCATGAGAAGGCTCAAGCATAGGGCTCATAGTGTTTGTGGGACCCTATCAGGAGCTGGGATTTTATTCTTGGGGTAATAGGAGGGTTCAAGTAGGGGAGTAACTGGGTCCAGTTGTTTTAAAAAGCCCTCTGTGGCTGCTGTATAGGAGCTGAGTAGAAGCAGTTGGCTAGATAGAGATCCTGTTTCCTGGGAAGGGAGATGAATAGGTTGGGGGTAGGGGAAGGAGAATCAAGAGGTGAGTTTTAGTCACTGAATTGATACACCTGAGAGAAAACTTGCAAATGTGCGTTAAATAAAAGTATGCTTGAGTACAGTGGGGCATCTTTCTAGATTAATGCTTCTTAACCATTTCAGTGGTCAGGGACCTCCTCTCCAAACCAGTACCGAGAGGCATGCACACACACACACAATGGGGGGGGGCTTATGAACCCATGTGAGAGTCTGGAATCCCATTATGGTCATCTGGATACCTCCTCCATTAATGTGTTGCAGGCGTGCATCAGACAGCTGCCCTTACCTCTGGAAGACACGGATCTCCTGGTTATCCACGACCAGCTGTCCATTCTTGTATTCCACAGTCCCTTTGTATCGGCCATGGGTGGAGTCATACTTAAACATGTACACCTGTAGGAGACAGAATGGCTTCTAGGGTGGCAGGGATTGGGGAGCTGGCATCCCTGAGGAGTACCTGCCATGGTGAAGGTTCCAGAGGGCTCCCCTGAGCCCCTTCCCCACCTCAATCCTACCCTTAGCTGCTCACCATGTATTCTGGGTCAATGAATGGATCATTCACTGCGACCACCTTAACACCTTTCGCCATGCAGGCGCGCAGCACCAGGCGACCGATGCGTCCAAATCTGTCCAGGAACAAGGGTTGTGGGGTTGTCTTCAGGATCCTTGGCCAGTAGACGGAGGGGGGTTGGGAGAGAAGGGAGTAACAGGAGGCTCCACAGGGACTAAGTAGGAGGGACTCCTCCGTCTAGACCAGGGGTAGTCAACCTTTTTATACCTACCGCCCACTTTTGTATCTCTGTTAGTAGTAAAATTTTCTAACTGCCCACTGGTTCCACAGTAATGGTGATTTATAAAGTAGGGAAGTAACTTTATAAAATTTATAGAGTTACAGCAAGTTAAAGCATATATACAATAATAATTATTTACCAAGTACTTTATGTCAGATTTTTGCTAAGTTTGGCAGAATAACTTTATAAAATAACTTCCTATAGTTAAATCTATCTTTTTTTTTTTTTTTTTTTTTGTATTTTTCTGAAGCTGGAAACGGGGAGAGACAGTCAGACAGACTCCCGCATGTGCCGGCACGCCCACCAGGGGCTATGCTCTGCCCCTCCGGGGCGTTGCTCTGCCACGACCAGAGCCACTCTAGCGCCTGGGGCAGAGGCCAAGGAGCTATCCCCAGCGCCCGGGCCATCTTTGCTCCAATGGAGCCTTGGCTGCGGGAGGGGAAGAGAGAGACAGAGAGGAAGGGGGGGGGGTGGAGAAGCAAATGGGCGCTTCTCCTATGTGCCCTGGCCGGGAATCGAACCCGGGTTCCCCGCATGCCAGGCCGACACTCTACCACTGAGCCAACCGGCCAGGGCCTTAAATCTATCTTTTTAGTTATACTTTGGTTGCTCCGCTACCGCCCACCATGAAAGCTGGAACACTCACTAGTGGGAGGTAGGGACCAGGTTGACTACCACTGGTTGAGGAAGAAGGCAACCAACCCTGTGTGGGCCACTGTCTTGCTCAGATGACCTTGCTATTCTTTTAAGTGATTTACCTACTTCCTCACCTGTCTGTCCTCTGCCCCATTCCGAACTGCATAGCTGGATGTGTTTTTGTAGAACTTCAGGTCATTATGTCTCTGGGACTGAAAACCTCCGCAACTCATCAGTAAAACCAGATCCAAACTCCTTACCGTAGCGTACCAGGCCCGTCTGCTTTTCACTGCTCTCCTTCCTCTTGCATCGTTGATGCACACCAGCACACTGAATTCCTGCCTATCCTTTGTACACTAAGCTGCCACTTCTGCCCCAGCTTGCTGCACAGCTGTCACTCAGGCCGCACCCCGGTGTTACCTCCCAGAGGTTTTCCCTGACGCCCCAGCTAACACTGGCCTCTCCAGTCTCATTATACTCCACTCTGTTCATACAAACATCACCAAACCAAATGTTCCTGATTTGATCATTCTCACCAGAATGTGAACTCTGAGGGGGCAAAGCCCTGTCTACCTTTCCTCAGTTTCTCCAGGGTGGACAGATGAAAACATTGATGATGAGAAATGTGAAGCCGCCCCATTCGTAACCAGAGGAAAGCCTTTTTGCCCTCAGCCTCCAGGAAGGGGCCAGGGATGACTCACCCATTGATGCCAACAGTCAGTACCCGTTCCATAGGAACCTTCTTAGGTGGAGGAGGTGGCGGAGGTGGGGGAGGTGGGGATTCCGCCTTGATGGGCTGTGGCGGTGGCGGTGGTGGTGGTGGTGCTTCAACTTTTGGCTCTGGCGGGGGTGGGGCTCTGATCACTGTCAAGGGAGTGAGGGTGGCAGTGAACTGCACCGTTACAGTGAGAGAGATAGAGCCATTTTTTCCACCCAGAACCTGCTGCTGGTTTCTGGCCCTTAGTGGCCAACCATCTGGCCCAGTGTTTCCCTAACCTACGTGATCCACAGAATGAGCAGCAGGTGGGTTTGCTTTAAAATATCAGTGCCAGGGCCTCTTCCCTGGAGATTCTAATTCAGTGGGTTCTATGTATTTTTAACATTTGCTTGGGGTGACATCCTCTGTGACTCAGTTTCCTCCTCTAAAATGCGGATAATAGTTCTCTCAGAGGGTCACTATGAGGATTAAATGAGGTACTATATCTAGTGCATATGACAGGAGTCTGGGAACATTGCACATACATTTGTATTTCAAAAATATTTTCCTGAATGGTCCGCAAACTTGCTGTAAGCATTATCCGGGAAGCCTCTCTTAGAGAAATCTGACTCAGTAGACCTGTTCTGAGGCTCAAGTATTTCTAACAAGCACTTCAGATGATTCTTATCCTCAGAGACGTTTAGGAAATATAGGTGTATCATAACATGAAATAAATAGAGATCCTTATTAGCTTCCACCTCTCTAAACACACACTCCCATCCCCATACTACATATTAAAACGCTTGTGCTTGGAGGTGTGCTACCGGAGCTGTCGTTGAAGGCTTGAGAGGAGGGGAGGTGTGAGCAGCAGTCAAGGAGCCTGCCTGGCAGGGTTCATGTGGGTATCGGGCCTGACTGTCAGGCCTGGCTCAGCCATCTGGTGTCTGTGTGGCCTTAGGGAAGTTAATGAACTTCTGGGCTGTTTCCTGTCATCACATCTGACCCTCCAGTTGGGGGCTTCTGTAAGGACTCTGATATCTCAATGCCCAGAGGATTTTAATTTTAATAGGGGGAAGTTAATAGAAGTATTCATGTGGAAAGGGAAAGAGAAGTGTTTGGAGGGAGGTTGGAGGGTGAAGGTGGGATTTGCATTTGGCACTAGAATCAAAAGACCCTGGGAGGTGGTGGGGCTAGGAGCCAGGGGCCAACTGGCCTGTTGTCTTCCTGACCTCTCTGGGCTGCCACAGACCTTGTGGCCTGAGGCTGCACTGTGGGTGTTTATGGTAGCAATACAAGTTCACAAAAATATTGGTGTTTATTGGTGGCAGAGACCCTGTGATTATTGGTGACCTTAAAGATGTTTGCATTCCTTAGAGTTCTGTTTCTGCTATCACGAAAGTTGATTTGTCTATCTGGGTTAAGAGTAGGGATGCTTCCCCTTGGCGACCTGTCAAAGAAAACTCGGTGGTCCTCCCCTCCCAAATTCCCCTATCCTTCCCCTCCCCTCCACTCTAGGGATGGGGTATGTGGGCCAGAGGAAAGCTGCTGCACTGGGGAGGGGGAGCTCAGAGGAACTTCACTGATGAACAATCACCTGGCAGGAGAAACAGGTACAGGAGCGCCCTCCTAATTACAATGACCCTCCCATTTCCTGGGTATCACCATGGGCTAGTAGTGGTGCTGAGCTCACCATGCATTATTAGCTCACAGAATCCTGTGAGGCATGCAGAGGGGAAACCAAGGCCCGAAGTCACAGAGCAAGTGACAACAGGGAGGGTGTACAAGGCCCATAGCTGGTCTTACCTGTCTGCTGCTGCATCTCGCAGTCTCCCCCACCCTGGAGCTGCGCCTGAGGCCCCCCCCCTCTGCCATGCGCACCCCTGGGGACTGAGCTTCCCAACTCCTACCCCACCCACCTACCCACCTCTGTCAGTGAGGAGCATGGGAGAAGGGGGTGGAGCGAGAGAGAGTGCAGGTGAGGTAAGGTTGCCCAGTGGTTTTGAGCAGGGACTCCAGAGTCCCAACTCTATTCTGGTGTGAGAGATTAGGAAAGTGGTTTGCTCCCTGCGAAAAGGGAACAGTAAATCACTGACATCTCAAGGTGGTTGTGAGGCTTCAGTGAGCGCAGGCTTGTAAAGTGCTTGTCACAGCTCTGGCAGGTGCAAGCGACCTCATTTTGTGCAATGCAGGAAGGGACAAAGCCCACCAACTTCCTAGCGACTCTTCTGTTCTGGTAGACGGGAGCATCAATTTAGAGTGAAAGCCAGCTCCCCAAGGTTCCTAACTCCAGCGGCTGCCCTCAGAGATGTCCCCTCGTAATCTAGGCTCCAGTACCCGCCCTGGCCCCTGCTTCTATCCTTTCACCGCGCTCAGGGTGGGGGGCCCTGTCCCGTCCACCATCGCGCCATAGAAACCCCTTTGCCAGCAAACTCAGACGGCTGGCGGGGGTGGGTGGGGAGATCGGCAGGAGGATGGGAGGAAAGCGGCCCAGGATAATTGAGCCAGTGCCTCCTGTTCCCTTGCCCTTGCGGACACTCGTGTAGGGGGACTCCGTCCGACCCGGCGAATGCTGCTCCCTGACCACCCTCTCTTCCCCTCCGCCGGGGCTCTCCATTTCTCCCTCACCGGGGCACGGCTGTCGAAGCAGCTGGACAACGGTGACATTGGTGAGGACGATATCGCGTTTCGACATGGTCTCCTAAGGTTTCATAGCCTAGCCCTGCCCAGGTACCCGCCAGAGATGTTACTGCGACTCGGGCGCCACGGCTGATGGGGCGCGAGATTCCTGCCATGACGTCACAGTCCAGTGATGTCACAGAGGCGGCGGCACGAAGGACTGATCCCATTGGAGGGATGTGCGGCCCTCGCGCTGGGTACTACCTAGGAATCCAACGTTTTACGTTGGTCCTCAAAGCCCTTCCCCCTCTCTCCCTAAACACTCTGGCTCCCTGCTGTTCCTTGACACATACGCCACCCCCATAGTTACCCTCGCTGTTATTTTATGCTTGGGATGCCTGGCAAGAGCTTTCCTCAGCTGGCTGCCTCTTGGTTTCCCTCAGGTGTTACCTTTTAAGAGGTTCTCCCATCGTTTCTTGGCCTTTTGGCTGTGATCAAGTGTAGTATGTGTCTGTTCTTATCAGTTTGAAAGAGGTCCTTCGGACTCCCCATCTAGTTTTCTCCTTTTTCAGTCACTACCTGCCATCCTCCTCCCCCACTCAATGTACCCACCTTTCAGGAAGCCTTGTCTGACTTCCCATCCTGGGTTAGATGTTCCAATGTGCAAAACCACTCCAGCGTTACACACTATTATTTTTCTGTTCCTCACAGCATATGTCTCTCTCTCTGAAAAATCATCTTTATTCATTTGTTTTCTTACCAATTGTCTCTGCCCACTAGACCAAGCTCTGGGAGGGAAGAGTACTTGTCTACCTTGTCAGTTTTATGCCAATCAACTAGAAGAATGTTTGTTACTTAGAAGGCACCCATTCAGTAAATAATACCAGAATAAATAAATGTCACCTCCTCAGGTTTTTTCTGATCCCTAATCTTAAAGGAACCTTTAAGGCATATCATCTCATAGAACTCATTCTTTTTCTTGTGGCTTTCATGCATTTTAACATGATCTAGTTATGATTTACTTGTTCACTTCTGTCCCACAAGGCATGCATTCTTGTTTGTTTTATTCACTGCTGGACCTCCAGCGCCTAGAAGTGTGCCTGACACAAAGCAAGCTCCCCTTAACGTTTGGGGAGGAACAAAGGGACAGATGGCTCCCTTCCCCTAAAGGACTAGGGGTGGGGGCTTGCTTGCATGTCTGTTACTCACAGGCAGGCACCTTCACCTGCAGGGCCAGTTGACACACAGCTGTGACCAAGTTTTAGAGGTATGGGGTTTGGGCCAGGAAGGAGTCACCATCCCAGATGTGTGGAAGTAAGAAGGGGCAGAATGATGTAATCTCCTCCCCAGACCTCCATGAGAACTCAGTCTGCTAAGCACCTGCCAGGAGCCTGGGTGAGAGTGAAGCCTTACCGCTTGGATGGCCTGGGAGAGCTGGAACTGAAACTAAATTGGGTGTATATACAAATGGGGAGATTTCAATCGACCAGTCATAAAAAGATAGTAATTAAACAAAGGGGAACAAACTTTACATGTATGATCAAGGGAGGGAGGGAAGACCACACAAATAAAACCAGGATTGAAAAAGGAACAATTTTGTACACCTTTACAATAATAAATATGAAAATCTCAGTGAAATTAAGATATTTCTTAGAGAATATAAAGGATCAAAACTGGTACAAAGAGAAATGGCAAATCTGAGTAGACCAATAACAAGAGACAAAAGTTGAGATCTATTCTCCCAAAGCCCGATTCAGATCCCTATAGGAAGTGTTGCAGTTCCTAACTAGAACTGGAGAGCCTGTGGCAGCTCCTGTGTGGTGAGGCTCTCGCAGTGCGCGTGCTCAGAGGCCTGTGGATTGGCAAGCACACTGTGACTACTTTCATGGCAAACTTCTTACGAATGTCTTGGGTGAGCTGTGATGGCTCGGGGTCTGAAAGCTCCCCCACTTGCTCTAGGAAGGCTGCACAGCTGCGTTACCCAAACCAGCAGAGGATGGCAGGCCAACCTCACAGGGACAGATGCCAAAGTCCGGAACCAAACAGTGGCCAATGGGAATGGAACACTGGGGAGGGGGACTGAGGCTGACCGAAGACGCTAAGCTGGTACAGAGAGAGGGATGGAAAGAGATAGAAGAAACCCCACCTGTCAACCTCAGGGAGGGTTAGGATTCTGGAGCTCCCCACCCAGCAATATCCTGGCATGAGAAACTCCCTAATTTAGACACTGGACAGGGCAGAAAAGCCACTCCTGAGGTTGCCCAGGGACTTGGCTTGGTCCTGGGAGCATGAAACTGGGAAATAGATTTGATGAGCTCAAGCATGGAGAGGTGATACAATTAGTCACTCTCTGTAAGCAGAGCCCAGAGAAATCAGAAGCTCCTGGGCCTCTGGGTCGGGATGCCTGGTTCTGGGTAGAGCCAAGTGTCCAGGATCTGGGGTAGAACCCTGGGTCCTCCAAGGGGAGTGGGCCTTGTTGTCCTTGTTTGAGCAAAGCCCGAAAACACAGGCAGATTCTCACCACACCTGGGCACCCACACACATAACTCTGCCACCCCCACTTGCTCACACCCTGCACATTCCTTCCTGCCCGGCCTGCCCACTAGCAATCCCACCTCCACCCCCTCTCTCAGGGGGTGGCACCCAGACCCACATATCTTTCACCCCTGCACCCAACTGTACCCACCCACTGGCTCTTGTCCTTCTGGTCTCTGTCCCCTCCCCCAAACTAGCTTCTGATAGATTTTCTGCCACAGATATACCAACCACTGCCTGCCCTTCCTCTTGGTGCCCCGCTTCAAACCTAGGCCAAACTAGGTTTCCCCTTCCACTGTTTCCCCTTCCAACCCATGCTTCTGTAGCAGCACCTGGAGCTTCAGGTTGGGACTTAGGAGTCTCTAGTCGGAGGAGGTCAGGAAGAATGAGCTCCTGGCCCCCAGCCCAGGTTCTGGCTGACAGTCTCCTGCTGCTCTGGGTCTTCAGCCCCTCCCCATGGCTGCCTAACCGGCTTTTCAGGAGACACTGCGTCCTGTCCCAGCTCATGTCAATCAGCCCCCTGCCCTTGCCCAAGGGCTGGGAGGCAGGAGGCTAGGGTTCTGTGATAAGAATGTGATCCTGGCTTCCCTTCCCAAAGGACCCTAGGCACCCATTCCCTCAGACCCCCTGAGACGCAGGCTCAGGCCTAGCCTCTCTTCTCTTGCCTTCTCCTAACCATCCATTTGTTCAATCTATAAATGTTTATGGAACTTCAGGCAATGTTCTAAAAGTTGGGGATATAGCAGTAATCAACGAAGACAAAGTCCCTGTCCTCTGGATGTTTATAATCTGATAGGTGAGGCAGACAATAAAAAAGATAATTTTGGGTTGTGGTAAGTGCTATAAAAACCAAAGGATGATATTACAAAGTATACCTGAGGGATGGCCAGCGAAAGTTTTCTGAGGTGACTTTTGAGCCAAAAACAGAATGAGGAGCAACCTGCCATGTGAAGATCTGAGTTCTGCATAGCAGATAGAGAAAACAGCAAGTGCAAAGGCCCTGGGGTAGGAATGACCTTGGTATTTTTGAGGACCAGGCAGAAATCCTGTATGGCTGGAGGGGGGGGATTCCCAAGAACAATACGAACAAAGTCTGATGATTCCCTCAACTCCCTGAGAGTGCTCCCCTCCTCCTTGGCTGCATTTTCTATCTTTCTAGAATCTCACTGCTGGGAAGCTAGATCCTGGATCCCCTGAGAGGAGTGAAGATGCTTAGGAACCAGGGATGGGGGTAATTGAAGGTGGAGTTGGGAGAGAGAAGGCCTGGTTAGTGGGTGAGGAATGAAAAGAGGAGGTGGTTGGAAGGGCAGACATCTAGGCTTTGGGGGTGGAAGGCTGAAGCTGTGCAAGGAGCAAAGATGCCATGTGTGTGTTCTCCATTCATGACTCACCTTCTCTTCCTCCTCCTCTTTGTTGCTCAACCCCAAATCTCCCTGGAAAATACCTTCTTGACTGAGGACCAAGTCAGTGCCTCACAGGGGTAATTGAGTCATGAGGGGTGGAGAAGAGGGAGGGAGCAGAGGATAAATAGCAGCTTGGCTTTGCTGGTTCCTCTCTGCATCCTTCTCAGTCTCCCAACAATATGCATCTTGCCAGTTTGGTCAGTTCCTGCTCCTTCCTACTGCTACTGGGGGCCCTGCCTGGATGGGCTGCCAAGGATGACCCCATTGAGAAGGTCATTGAAGGAATCAACCGAGGCCTGAGCAATGCAGAGAGAGAGGTGGGCAAGGCCCTGGAAGGCATCAATAATGGAATCACTCAAGCTGGAAGGGAAGTGGAGAAAGTTTTTAACGGACTTAGCAACATGGGGACCCAGGCCGGCAAGGAGCTGGACAAGGGGCTCAACCACGGCTTGGACAAGTTAGCCCATGGGATCAACAATGGCATCGGACAACCAGGAAAGGAAGCAGAGAAGCTTGCCCATGGGGTCAACAACGCTGCTGGACAGGTTGGGAAGGAGGCAGACAAAGTGATTCAGGGGGTCCATCATGGGGTCAACCAGGCGGGAAGTGAGGCAGGAAGATTTGGCCAGGGGCTCCACCATGCTGCTGGGCAGGCTGGGAATGAGGCGGGGAGGTTTGGCCAGGGGATCCACCATGCCACTGGGCAGGCTGGGAATGAGGCGGGGAGGTTTGGCCAGGGGATCCACCATGCCACTGGGCAGGCTGGGAATGAGGCGGGGAGGTTTGGCCAGGGGATCCACCATGCTGCTGGGCAGGCTGGGAATGAGGCGGGGAGGTTTGGCCAGGGGATCCACCATGCTGCTGGGCAGGCTGGGAAGGAGTTAGACAAGTTTGGTCAGGGGATCCACCATGCTGCTGGGCAGGCTGGGAAGGAGGCAGAGAAGTTTGGCCATGGGATCCACCATGGGCTTAATGAGGCCTGGAAGGAAGGAGAGACATTTGGTCAGGGGGTCCACCATGCCGCTGGGCAGGCTGGGAAGGAGGCAGAGAAGTTTGGTCATGGGATTCACCACGGGATTGATGAGGCCTGGAAGGAAGCAGAGAAGTTGGGTCACGGAGTCCACCATGCCGCTGGGCAGGCTGGGAAAGGAGATAAAATAGTCCAAGGGATCCATCATGGAGTCAACCAGGCTGGGAAGGAGGTGGAGCCGTTTGGCCGGGATATTCACTATGCTGCAGGGCAGGCTGGAAAAGAGGGAGACAGAATAGTCCAAGGTGTCCATCCTGGGGTTAACCAGGCTGGGAAGGAGGTGGAGCCGTTTGGCCGGGATATTCACTATGCTGCAGGGCAGGCTGGAAAGGAGGCAGACAAAATAGTCCAAGGTGTCCATCCTGGGGTCAACCAGGCTGGGAAGGAGGTGGAGCATTTTGGCCAGGGAGTTCACTATGCTGCAGGGCAGGCTGGAAAGGAGGCAGACAAAATAGTCCAAGGTGTCCATCCTGGGGTCAACCAGGCTGGGAAGGAGGTGAAGCCATTTGGACAGGATGTTCACTATGCTGCAGGGCAGGCTGGAAAGGAGGCAGACAAAATAGTCCAAGGTGTCCATCCTGGGGTCAACCAGGCTGGGAAGGAGGTGGAGCATTTTGGCCAGGGAGTTCACCATGCCGTTGAACAGGCCGGAAAGGAGGCAGACAAAGTGGTCCATGGGGTCTACGATGGGGTCAACCAGGCCGGGAAGGAGGCAGAGAAATTTGGCCAAGGGGTCAACCACGCTGCTGGCCAGGCTGGAAAGGAAGCGGAGAAACTTGGCCAAGGTGTCCACCATGCTGCTGGCCAGGCCGGGAAGGAGTTGGACAGGTTGCAGCAGAATGTTCATAATGGGGTCAACCAAGACGGCAAGGAGGCCAACCAGCTGCTGAATGTAGGTGAACAGGGGTGGGGAAATGGGGAGAAGGGGGCTGGGGAGGGAGAGGTTAAACCCTTGAGACATTTGGGAGCCCAGGTGGCCTTCACATGGTGAAAGAAGCTTAGACAGCTATGTAACCAAATCCTCCGTCTTTCTCTACTGGTCGGATGGATCAAGCCAACTTAACTTCAAAGCTTTATACCAGACAGTGTGAATGTGACCCAGCCCCACCTTAGGGAGCTGCCCTCCTAGTTAAGGAGGTCCAGAGAGGAACATGAAGTCTGTCCTGGGGAACAGGAAAACAGGAAACAGTTACCGAGCCAAAATCTGTTACAGTGGGAGCAGAATGAGTGCTGAGACAAGAACAGAACATCATAGTGTGAGCACAAGGAATAGCTTTGGAGTTAAGCCCTTTTCTGTTTAATTTTCATAACGAGCTTTTGAGGTAGTCAGGGTGAGGAGGCTGACTTGACTCCCTGATTCTCAGATAAGGAAACCAGAGCTGAGTGAGGTTTAAGGGAATTTGCTAAGGCTATGTGGCTAGCACATAGCCTTGGCAAATCGCAGGTCCAGGGTCTTTCTCTTCCCCCACATTGCCCCATTAGAGCAGGTCTCCTGGAGGATTTTTGACCTCCATTTATGTAGAGGGAACAGAAACTGAAGGGCAGGAGAGGCAAGCAGCACCGTGCACAGGCACCAAGCCGGGGGCTTGGCAATGGAAGGCTAACTCCTGCCTGCCTCAATTCTACACTCTCTAATCTCCATGAGGAGTCTTTGGGACACCATCTTGAGGACTGGCCCAGGCCTCAAAGCCCATAGCTACACTGGCAGCCAGGCAGGGAGCCAGAGATGGTGAGTGGGGGAAGGGACTATACAGAAAGCATGCACAGTAGGGAAAGGGCTCTGAGACAGACGGCAGGATTCACCATGTAGAGGACAGAAGAGGGAGGTTTGTCATAGGACTCCAGCTGGCAGCAGCAGTCGGGTGGCATTGCTGAGTGTCTGGGGATAGGATTAAAGATGGAGACCAACCTGAGTTAGGGGTCAGGCTCAGTGTGTGTGGAAGGGGTAGAGTTGAGGTCAGGGCTGAGGTAGTTGAATGATTCCACTGGGATTCCTTTCTAGTCATCAGTCCCCTTCTCTGACAGGCCCATCTCATCAACTAAAATAAAAGGGAATTGGGGGAAGACTAGTCAATAAGGGCAGATATTCTTCCTGGCTTTTCTTCTCATCTCCCACAGAATTACCATGGCAACATGGCCTTTGGGGTTCTTTCTGAACAGTGAAAGGAAAGGGGGGTAGTCACCCTAGAGGGAAGCAGGTAGCTGGGAAGGGGAACTTGGGAGACCCTCAAGGGCTGAGGGATTATAATGTTGGTCTGGGCTTTGTCCACAGGGCGGTCGTCCAGGCGGATCCACCGGCCATCACGGAGGGGGCGCAACCACAACATTAACATCTGGAGTAAGTGTCCCGAACAAAGCAAGGACTTGGAGGTGGGGGAGTGGAGGCCCTCCTAGGATGGTGGGGGATGCATGCTGGACACTGACCCTCTTGTCCTTGAATTCCAGGCTTCGGTCAACAAGCCCTTCATCAACTTTTCAGCTCTGTGGAGGGTGAGTGTCCACACGGTCTCAGATGTGTGCTCTCCGTCGTGGGAGATATTTGTATACCCCTCCCCACTGCCTATTCCTGGACAGCTTCACTGTGGACAGACTCTCAGCCTTTCAAAGACCATCTAACCCATTCCCTAGCTCTGCTTGTCTCTGTCTTCACCTGCTCCTTGCCCTTCACACCCTGCTTTCATCTTTTGGATGCTTTTCATTGCCATTGAGGCAAACACAAGCTTGCAAGAGAGACCTCCAGAGGCGTATGTGAATCTGTGAGCCAGGGAGAGAGCGGCCGCTGAACCCATCCCTCCATGTGCCCACCATCTCCCTTATCACCCCCCGAATAACTCCCCCTACCTCAAATCACCGCACAGACACACCCCTGCTGCCCACCCTGCCTCAGTATGCTCGTGGTGGGAACTGGTAGCTTTGTCCTTTTCCTGGTTGACACCTCCCACCCTACCTGCAGTATAGGTTCCTGTGGGATCCTGGCCCTCACTCTGGGACCAAAATAAACGCCCAGCTCTACTCTTTGGATTGAATACCTCTGCTACCTAAGGCTGGGGCAGGAGGGTGAGGAGGTGTAATAGCTCTTTAAACTGCTCCTGGAACCTGAAGGCATGCCTTATTGATTCCTGGGCTGTGGGGGTGGCGGGATCCTCTGAGGTAAAGCAGCCAAGGCTTCTCAGTTCTTATGCCCTCCACCCAGTAGCTCTGGTATTAGGGTATAGGTTGTATTGACTTCCTAGTCATTTTCAATCTAGGTGCTACCTTCCTTAAAATATTCCCCAGACATAGATAATTACTGGGCCAAAATAGCCAGTCTCCCTCTAATTTCTCGGGGGAGGGGGCAGTACGTGAGAGCCGGGATCTTAGTGCCCTCATGACTGCATACCCTGCATTCACTCTCTATCTCCTCCTCTCTTCCAGAGCGTCGCCAACATCATTCCCTAAATTGATGCACTGACTTTGCTGAGCAGATTGACATTCCTGCTGCCAGATCAGCTGAAATGACTCCGAGGAGCTGGGGATGGGGTGATAGATTTCGGGGTCCCTTAAGGGAACTGTACTGAGATTTGTGAATAAATATGATATAATATACTCTCATCATGGCCCACATGCTCCCTAAGGAGGGGTGTTGGGCGGGGGGCTTGTCTTTTCTCTTCTTGCTTCTTTGTTGAGGGAACTGGGGTCTGATGTACAGGATGGGTTGAGCTGATCAGATCTAAGAAGGCACTTACAGGGATAAACCGCGTTTCATTAGTGTGTAAGGTCCGTGGCCAGCACTGGGAGGAGCAATATGCAGGGAAAGCCTTTTCAGGCCAGCAGCAGGGGCAAAAACACCAGGGAAGGGATGGCAGGGACCTAGGGAAAGCCAAAGGAGTTAGCATCCTCATTCAGGGCATGTTACATCAAAGGAATAACAATGACCTCTTGAATTTATTGTGCAATTTAAGCCTGCTAAGCTCCTGGACAGGTGCTTTATGTGCATGACATCACTGAAACCTCCCAACCACCTAGTTAGGTAAGAGGTACTGTTATTACCCCATTTTATTGAGAAGCTTGCAGAAGCTCGCACAGGGTAAGAGACAGGACCAAGGTCACATAGTATTTGGAGGGAGGAACAGCCAAAGAGCTACAAGGGATATTCTGAAAACAAAGAGGTCTTTCCTTATTTGGCATCAGTAGGTATGGGAATCAGTGAATACAGAGAGAAGAAAGAGATACATTCGGGAGATCCTCTCATGGGGAGGAGGACCATGATGACAGTGGCACACTGATGACAGTGGTGACAGGAGGGAGAGCTTCTTTACAAAGACAGGAATGGTGATTCAGGAAGCCCAGTTTTTAGATCTGCGAGTGACTTAAAGCCTGGTGGAACCATCATAGCAACTACTAGGACCTGAGCACTGTGTTCCAGGTCCTATGTGAAGAGCTGTTCATTCTCTGTAACCGCTAAAACCTCCCCCACCCTAAAGGCAGAAGTCCTCTAATGATCCCCATTGCATGGGTGAAGAAACAGGCTCAGAGGGGTCAGGGTACTTGCCCGGGTGCCCTGTGAGAAAGCAGCAAGCCTTTCTGCTGCCAGAGCCTGATCTTTCATAGCTGCCTATAACATTTCTAGAACACTTGCCAAGCACTAGCTTGGTTGCTGGGGGACCTGCATTCCAATCAGGACCGTGTGCCTGTAGGCAGCTTACTTCCCCTCTAGGGGCCAGTTTCCTCCTATATAAAGCAGGGACTCGTGTCTGCAGGAGAGGACTATAAATATGGCTTCCAGCTTCAAAATTCCATCAATTATGGGACCAAATATAAGAGACAGTGTCCTTGCCTTTGAGGAATTTACAAGCTTCCTGAAGAGACAAGGCATATAAACAGAACATGAAAACAAATACAAGGCAATGCATCAGTAAGAACTAAATGACACACCAGGGAGGGGAGGGGCCTGCATACTCATGATAAAGGTGCTGTTCCAGACACTTTATATTCATTGCATTTTTCCTTATTCATAGATTACCATCATTTTCATCCCTTATGTTCCTTTTCCTACCCTGCAGTATTTTGTTTATTTTTTTAAGTGAGAGAAGGGGAGATAGAGAGACAGACTACTGCATGAGCCCAGGCTGGGATCCATTTGGCAATCCCCATCTAGGGCCGATGCTCGGACTAACTGAGCTATCCTCAGCGCCTGAGGCCGATGCTCAGACCAACCAAGCAACTGCTGCGAGAGGAGAAGAGACAGAGAAGGGGGAGAGAAAGAGGAAAAGAAGCAGATGGCCACTTCTCATGTGTGCCCTGACCAGGGATTGAACCTGGGACGTCTGCACATGAGGCTGATGCTCTATCCACTGAGCAAACCATCCAGGGCTGGAATATTTTATTTTGAAAATATTTCAAACTTAGCACAAAGGTGAAGAACTTTAGAGTGGATGCCTGGATACCCACTATTTAGATTCTACCACTAACATTTTAACTATGTTTGCTTTGTCATACATCCGTTCATCATACACATCTATCCATCTAGCCATGTATCAATACATTTTTGATGCATTTCAAAGTAAATTTTAGACATCTGTTTTTTGCATTAAAGAAAAAGTAGCATTCATTCATAGCACACATTATTGAAAGTCTACTCAGTGCTGGGCACTGTTTTATATGAACTGGAGGATTCCCTTCTGAAAGGTGAATATTCAAGGGAATCATATTTTCACAAAGTAAAAGCTTTCACTGATTTTATCTGTATGCACATTTTCTTGCTGGATTTGCTTTCCAAAGAAATATAGAATAAATCAATATGTACTGGGAATCAATCCTGGGAGGCTTCTGGAAAAAAAGGGCTTAGCCGGTTTTAAAGAGTAAAAGAAGCACGGTACACGATTGCCTCAAGGCCTGCACACCATTCCCTCTGCTAGGATTGTACTCTATACGCCCCCCTTTTAATGAAAGTATATGGTTGACCATTCGCAACAACATGGATGGACCTAGAGAGTACTATGCTAAGTGAAGTAAGTCAGACAGAAAAACAAATACGGTATGATTTCACTACATGTGGAATCTAAAAAGCAAAACAAAAAAACAAAACAGAAACATACATAGATACAAAGAACAAATTGATAGTTGCCAGAAGAGGAGCGGGGTGGGAAGATAGGGAAAAAAAAATGGGGAATCAGAGCTACAAACCTCCCTATCCTTATCGTCCCCATGTTGGCTTCAGGTCGACCACCCAATCTAAACAAAGGGCCATCTTTGTTATTCTCTCTCATGGCATGCTGATTTTTTTCTTTATAGTGTTTGTGACAATTTATAGTTATAGATTTACTTGTTTCATATCCATTTCCCCTCTAGACCAAGAGGTTCCAAAGGAGAGGTCGAGGCCAGGCACAAATAGCTGGCAACTGGTCCAGGGGAAGCTTGAGCAGACTTGGGAAGAGCCTTGGAATAAGTGCGAGCAAGAACGAGACTCCTGAGGCAGATAGGTGGAGCCAGGCCAGGGAGTAACAAAGACAGGAGGGGCCAGTTTCTGCAGATGTGGAAGAACAGGGAGAGGAATCTGGGTGGACCTGCACAGCCATCTTTATTGGGCGCTTACTATGTCTGTGCTAAGCACTTACAGACATGATTCATCCCATCCTCACAACCTCCCCATGAGGCAGGTACCATGATTATTCCCCTTACAGATGGATAAAGTTAAGGTTCAGAGAAGGCAGACAGTTGCCTGAGGCCACCCAGCTAGGAAGTGGTGATGGCTGGGGCTCTATTCAAGAACAAGTCCCTGCTGGTGATCTCTGCTAGTGAGGTAGCATGCTTCTCTGGGGCCCTTGGGAACCAGGGTGCTTCAAAATTCAGTGGTCCCTCCTCTATCGTGGGGGTTAGGTTCCAGAACCCCCTGCGATAGGCGAAAATCTGCGAAGTAGCAACCTTATATTTATTTTATTATTTATATATATTTTAAGGCTTTATAAACCCTCCCTACATTCTTTTTTTTTTTTTTTTTTCTTTTTCTTTCTGAAGCTGGAAACGGGGAGAGACAGACAGACTCACGCATGCGCCCGACTGGGATCCACCCGGCACGCCCACCAGGGACAACGCTCTGCCCACCAGGGGGCGATGCTCTGCCCCTCTGGGGCGTCGCTCTGCCGTGACCAGAGCCACTCTAGCGCCTGGGGCAGAGGCCAAGGAGCCATCCCCAGCGCCTGGGCCATCTTTGCTCCAATAGAGCCTTGGCTGTGGGAGGGGAAGAGAGAGACAGAGAGGAAGGAGGGGGTGGGGGGTGGAGAGGCAAATGGGCGCTTCTCCTATGTGCCCAGCCGTGAATCGAACCCGGGTCCCCCCGCACACCAGGCCGACGCTCTACCGCTGAGCCAACCGGCCAGGGCAACCCTCCCTGCATTCTTATAAACCTTTCCCACACTGTTATTAACCTTTCTCACACTCTTATAAACATTTCCTATGTTCTTAAACACTTTCTACACTCTAGAAAATACTCATTTTACCACAAAATAACTAAAATAATAAATATATAAAAAATACCTATATACCGCAAAATCCCACAATATAGTGAAAAATCCGTGATACACAATTAGATATATACAATTTAAAAATCCGCGATACAGTGAGGCTGTGAAAAGTGAACCATGTTATGGCGAGGGACGACTGTAAGTCCTCTTTAAAAAATAAGGTTATGCTTTTGGCTTTTTCATGAAATGCATGTGTATCTCTTAAAATTAAACAACTGCTGAGAAAGCATTCCAACAACATTAATGGCCCAACACAAGCAAGAGCATATATTGAGTGCTTCTGTGTGCCCAGCACTGCTCTAAGCTCTTTGCATTATTATCTCATTTAACCCTCACATTCACCTCTTACAGATAATTAAACTGCTGTACAGATGATTAAAGTCATGGCTAGTAAGTGATGGAGGTAAGATTTCAACCCAGACTTCAAGATAAACTCTGTGAACACGGTGATCCAGTAGATTCTAGTTTGAGGCCCAAGGCCGCATCGGAGGGAGCAGAGACACTTCCCAGACTCAAGGCCTCATCTCCTCTTTTTTTTGAGTCCAGCTTTAGACCCCACCTGCAAGCCTCCTCCTTGATCTCTGTACCTCCCTCTCTTTGCATCAGTCGGTTCCCCAGAGGAACCCTGTTACCACCTGGATCAGATCATAGCCTTCCTGAACCCTTGGCTGGTTCCACCTCATGCAGAGTAAAAGTTGAGGTCTTCACAATGATTACCTCTTTGATTTCAACTCCTCCCCTTCCCCCTTGATCTAGCCTCAGAGCCCTTGCACTACCATTCCCTTGCTAGAATACTCTATTCTCAGACATCCCCATGGCTCAATCTCTTTGGGTCTCATTTCATAGGTCGTGTGAAGCAGACCTTTCCTGACCACTCTATTTAAAATACCCCCTCCATCTTCTCTATTTCCTCACTTCACCGTGTGTTTTTTGTTTTGTTTTAGCAAGTGAGAAAAAGAAACAGACAGACAGAAAGGGAGAGAGATAAGAAGCATCAATTCTTCGTTGCTGCACCTTAGTTGTTCATTGATTGCTTTCTCATATATGCCTTGACCAGGGGGCTACAGCTGAGCCAGTGACCTCTTGCTCAAGCCAGCAACCGTGGGCTTCAAGACAGCAACCTTTGGGCTCAAGCCAGCGATCATGGGATCATGTCTATGATCCCATGCTCAATCCAGCGACTCCGTGCTCAAGCTGAAATCTGGGTCCTCTGCATCCCAAGTTGACACTATATCCACTGCACCACTGCCTGGTCAGGCTCCACTGTGTTTTCTTCATAGTGCTCATCACCGCCTGATATGTTTATCATCCAGCTTACCCCACAGTGAACATGAGCTCCCTAGGAAAGAGATTTTGATGATTTTGTTCTATGTGGTATCACCAGTGCCTAGAACAGGCATGGCACAGGGTATGTGTTCAATAAATATTTGTTGAATGAATAAAAACTGAAATCAGAGGGCCTTGAACATCACGTGGGCATGGCAGATTCGTATATGCAATCATGTGCAAAACAAGGGAAGTGTTATGATGTTTGGAGTCAAGACAGACTTGGATCAAATTCTGACAACTTCATTTTACTATAATCTTTTCATGTATGATCTTGTGTATGTATTAACACTCTAGGCCTCAGTTGCCTCATCTGTATATATCTACCTCTTGAGGTTGTAATAAGGATTAAATGAGATCATGCCTATGAAAGTAACCCATCTTCTACTGAGTTGACGATGGGTACTTAATAGCTATGCCTTAAGACAGAAATGACGTGATGGTGACCTCTCAGGTCCAGAGATATCTGAAGGCAGTTTTTCTCAGAAAAGTAGAACATGGGACTTCTGGTGGTAGGGGAGAACTTAGGGGTCTGTGAATATGGCTTTAAATAATTTTAAACCACCCAATGAGAGAAACTCTTTCCTCAGTTTTCTTTGAAGCTTTCTGATTATGTTAAACAGGAGGACTGGATTTCCCTGTTGGTATGCCTTGAACATCTCTCTCATACTTGCTAATCTCCCTTTTTAATAAACAGGAGGCAGAACCTGCAACCATCTAGAATGATACCATTGTTTGCTTCTCACTAGGTTCTTCTGGTACTTTCTATTGATGGTGATTTTGGCTTTCCACTTCCAACAGCAATAGAAAATATTCTCTTAAACATATTAAGAAAATAAGCTAAAGAAAAAATATTAGTAATAGAGAAGGGAGAGGGCAGATACATGCCACAGTGAAGGCGGTGTCCCGAGGGGGAAGTGTGGGAAGAAGTCTGAGTCGGCCAGCGCTCTGCCTCCTGCCTGCGACCCTGCCCTGCGGTAGCGGGAAGCAGCCGGCTCAGGCGCGAGGGTCTCCATCACCAATCCTGGGGGCTCAGGGTTACTCCTGCTCCCTGCCCACCACCAGGTGCCAGGGAAAAACCAAAACCAATTCTATCCAGAGAAGAATAAGGGCATTGAAAAGTAGGGAGAGGTCTGAGACACTGAGGTGACAGAAAATGCTGGGCGTTGAGGCTTAGGAGTGAGGTAGGCTGGGCTCGGGCTTCGACTCTACCGCACATTCACACGGCCTCTCTGAACTCCAGGCTCACTGTCTCTAAATGGACTAATAATAAGACCGATCTCCAGAGCTGTCTGAGCCTTACATTGCTTAGTCCTGTACTGGATACACAGAAAGCCCGTGGTAGACAAGAGCTGCAGTCATTATTATTATTATTACTACCACCATTTATTATCATCATTAGAGAGCCAGAAATGGAATAACAGGGAGGTAGGAGCTGCTGAGGACAGACAGGGATTGTGTTTACAAGGTAAGAGGTGTTGAATGTTACAAGTTGGGGTGTGGATATTGGGGTGGAGAGAGAGACTAACTGGGAGATATTGAGAAAGGCTGATGGAAACTGGTCCCTCCTAGCTGGGTGATGAATGGCAGTGATATGGGACCATGGCAAGTGGGAGGGTCTGGGACTCCCGAGAGTACAGGGGCAGCCATGCTCACTAAGCATGGATGAGACTTGAGGAGGATGCCAGGGTTCTACATCCTGAGCGGGGACCCGAGAGAGTATCGTGCTGCTGACTTAGGGCTCCCCCCCTTGTGCTGACCCTGCCTCCCTTGTGAGTGCCATCCTGGCCCCTGGGGGAGGCTGGGGGGTGGGTGGGGTGAGCTGCTGCAGTCCCAGCCCTCCCAGGAGGCCATGAACTCACATGAGTGTCCCCTCTACGATGGGTAAACAGGATGGGTGCCTGGGTGAGCCGCTCCCTTCCTAGGTCTTTTCCTCCCACACATCCCTGGGGGTGGCTGGCCCACCCAGCTCCCCTGCTCCACACCCAGCTTTTTCAGCCAAGAGCCACCAGGATGCTAACTGCAAAACTCTGATGACCACTCTCGGGGCCATGGCCGTTTCTTTCCTGGACACCTGGGGTCCCTACTGAGACCTGAGGCCAGTCTCACGGCTCCCAGGCTCCCTGTGAGCTGGAGGGTGTGGAAGAGAGTGAGGCAGTCACCTTTATGTAGCAGCATGGAAGAGGAGAGAAATGGGAGGAGCAAAGGCCAATTGAAACTTAGAGAAAAGACCAAAAAGGGGACCTGAATCCCATTCTGGTCCCCCCAAGTTAGGCTGGCTGATACCTAGGGTGGGTCCTGTTCCACTGGGTTACCTACCCCTGCCCTGCTGGCAGGGCTCAGCCTGTGATTCCCCTCCATCTGCCACCGGGAGGAGACACCAACAGCCTATCTCCTGAGATGCCCCCATCCCCACCCTGTGCCCCAAATTCCTGGGGTTGGGAAATTAGAACACTTTTGCACCCATCTCATTCCATTTCTCCCTTCCTCCCTGATACACGGGCTCCCTCTCTGTTTCAACACAGACTTTGAGACTCACAATTACAGCTCATTACCCTATCGGAGCTGGCCCTGAGTCACTGGGGGAGGGACTCGGGGATGCCCATCCCTGTCGCCTTTTCCTAAGCTACAGTATAAGGAGTAGTGGCAGGGAGGAGGACTCTGGGAAAGTAGGGGAGTCAGGGAAAGGAGAGAGAAGCCTGCAGACCTAGAGGGAGGGAGAACAAGAAGTGAGAAGGAAGAAGAGAACAAAAGAGGCACACAGACACAGAGGAAGAGAAAGAGTCAATAGAAAAAAACTTGGGTGGGAAGAAGACACTCAGGAGAGAGAAGGAGCGAGGCAGAGATGAAATTACAGGGGTCCCTGGCCTGCCTCCTGCTGGCCCTATACCTGGGCAGTGGGGAGGCTGGCCCATTGCTAAGTGGAGGGGCAAGTGCTGAAGCAGGTATTGGGGAGGCCATTGGACATGGCGTGGGAGATGCCATTAGCTATGGAATCGAGAAGGCTATTGGCCAAGGGGCTGGAGAGGCAGCCAACTCTGGAATCAGGGAGGCTATGGGCCCGGGAGTGAGGGATACCTTTAGCCATAGGGTTGGAGAGGCCGTCCGCCAGGGGGCTGATGAAGCAGCCCATGCTCTTGGAAACACTGGGAGTGAGTATGGCAGACAGGCTGAGAATATTATTCGACATGGAATAGATGCTGCCCACAGCTCCTGGCAGGGGATGCCTGGCAACGGTGATGCTTGGGTGAGTGGCTAGAAGTTGGGTGTGGAAATGGGAGGCTGTGGGCAGCTGGGTTGAGAATCTTGGGGATTGGTTGAGAGGATGAAGGGGTCTCTGACTTGTGGCTATCTGGGGAAGTTTGCTCCCATGTTATGCATCCTTCCCCCACCACCTTGGGGTCTCACCTGCCTCTCCTTATACCCTGCCCTGGCTCCTCTCGATCTTAATTGCTCTGCTTGTCCTCCACCATCACAGAGTGAGAGGTCACATACACTAAGTGTCTGTATATTGTCTTTGCAGGGAACCAATGGCCAGCCTCCATCTGGAGGCCATGGCACCTTTGGTTCTCAGGGTGGCTTTGGAGCTCACAGCCAGGGCTATCCTGAAGGGCCAGGTGCTCCCTGGAACCATGGACCCTCTGGAGGCTCAGATGGCAGCTTTGGAACCAACTCTCAGGGGAGCTCCTGGGGCCAAGGAGGCAATGGGGGGCCATACAACTTGGGGCCCAATGCTCAGGTAAGTAAGCACCCCAACTCTGGTCTTGCGACCGTCCCGCCCTCAAGCCCACACCCTCCATGACTCCCTCCTCCTTTGGATCCCCTACTCAGTCTCACCCTCCCTGCAGGGAGCTGTGGCCCAACCCGGTTATGGCTCAGTGAGGGGCAACAGCAACCCAAATACAGAGGTAAGAGGAAGAGTCTGGGGAAAAAGAGGGTGTCCGGGTGCTTGTGACAGAATGTGGGAGAGACAAAGAGGGAAAAAAGATGGAGGGCAGGGCTTGGGGTAAGAGGAAGGCGGCCGGGGAAGAGCGAGGGGTGGGGGGAGGAGGCAGGGGAGGGAGGGATGCAAGTGAGATGGGGACGGGGGAGAGACATGTAGGGAAAGAACGCCAAGCTCTAAGAGGAAGGAGACCTGGCCTATGGCGATGGCTCTAACTGAAATCTCAAAAGTCACCTGTCCTCTTTGCTCTGCAGTGCACCAACCCCCCGCCCTCTGGCTCAAGCGGAAGCTCTGGCAACTCTTGGGTAAGAGGACAGGCGACCTGAGGCCTTTGGCACAGGGAGCAAACAGAAGCTCTGCTCCCGCAGACTGGGCAAGCAAGAGAGGGAGGGGTGGAGGGAGGCAATCTTGGCGTTCTCATCTTTAGTCCTCACTCTGGTCCCTTCCTGCCCCTCAGGGAAGCAGCGGCAGTGGCGGCGACGGCAGCAGCAGTGGCAGTGGCAGTGGTGGCAGCAGCAGCAGTGGCAGCGGCGGCGGCAATGGCAGAGGCGGCAGCAATGGCAGCGGCAGCGGCGGCCGTGGCAGCAGCTATGGCAGCGGCAGCAGTGGTGGAAGCAGCTATGGCAGCGGCAGCAGTGGCAATAGCAATGGCAGCAGTGGTAGCGGTGGCAATGGCAGCGGCGGTAGCGGTGGCGGTGGCAGTGGCAGCAGCGGCAGCAATTCTGGGGGCAACTGGGTGAGAGTTCTGGTCCTTTGTTGAAGGCAAAGATGGGGCTGAGGCTCCTGGGGGCCCCTGCTGAGAAGACACACTCCAAGGTCTTCCTGGACGTGCCAGCTCCAGGGTGGGTGGCATCACCAGCAGTTGTCACCCTGTGGCTCCTTCAGCGTCAGTCCCCCATCTTCCCAGCCCCACCAAGCAGGGTGCCTTAGATATGCACCCCCATTTTCCCAGAAGAAGTGTCCTCCCTACTTCTGCTCACTCTCCCTCCTCTCTGCTCTGCCATGGGGGTGGTTTCTGTCTCCACTCTAACCCCTGTTCCTGTGGTCGTGCCCACTTGGCAAATCTGACTACAGCTGGGGGTGAACAGCTGAGAGGTGGGCACAGAAAAACACGACACTGGTTAGGGCAGCTCCCAGGAGAATGGGGGCAAGTCCTCACACGTGGAGACTTAAGGCCATTTACAGAGCTGTGGTTTGGAAGAACTAATACAGTGCACACATGAAGCCCCTCCGCATGGATGAAAAGGCCAGGAAGGGACCACAACCTGGCCGCTGGATGGGGGAGGAGGGCTCCAAGAGGAAGGCCTGAGAGAGAGAAAGCACTGCTGGCTTCCTTGGGCGGCGGGGGGTCAGGGAAACTTGTCGGGCAAGAGGAGGGAAGCAACTAGAACAGCTAGATAACATAAGCTGCTTTAGTTTACTGCTCCTTGGACTACCTGCTTTTACCCCATCTACGAGCAACCCTTAGAAAATCTAGGAATTTTGATCAGGTGACCCTTCTAGTGACCCCTCCCCCATTCCAGGTTCCAGGAGAGGGTGAGGGGAGAGGACAGTCAGGGGCAGGACAGAACAAGCCTCAGCCTGCCTTCAGATGTTAGCATCATGTCTTTCGTGAAGTTAGGCTACAGATGCCTCGCCCTCAACCCAGCAGGTGGTGGGATGTGGGGAGCAGCAGCTCAGAATCCCAAAATAATCCCACATTTCCAAATACACGCAGCCACACTGGGCCTTCTCTGTGTTCCGAATAACTTCCCTCCTTGAATGACTAGCTGGTAGTATTATACTAATGTCCACACAGATCACCTGAAGATGGGAATGTATTGAGGTTGGGGACTGTTTGATCCCTTCCAAGTCCTTTAAGACACCAGGTGGACTCACTTTCCCTTACAGGAACACAATGCCAGCTCTTCCTCAGGTAGCACAGGAGGAAGTGGTGGTGGAAATAAACCTGAGGTGAGTATTTAGTGTCCACACCTGCACAGATCTCCCTCAAACTGCGGGTAGGAGAGTAAGAGGCCCCTCAGACATTGGGAGAGCGACAGCTTCTGCTGGGAAAGGGGTGGACTGTTGCTGAGGCGGGCTGACGAGGGTTAGCTGCGGGTGAGAAAGCTCCCGTTTGAGGGTGGGGATTGGTGTCTGGGTAGGGCCTGGAAGCAAGTCTTCTCTTTCTTTCTCCCACAGTGTGACAACCCAGGGAATGAAGTCCGAGTGTCTGGAGGCTCTGGGGGTCAGGTGAGAGCCACACCGGTGTGGGTACTGCGGTTCATCACTGCAGCTGTGCCCATTCCTTGTAACCCGGCCCTGCTCAGCCCCCTGCTAACGCTGACCTCCATCCCAGCCCTGTCTGTGCGGAGTTTACAATTTAGGGGAAGAAACAAAGCTCATGAAATTACTAACAGTCTCCAAAGTAATAATTAATTGTAAATCCTTAAGTGACATACCCACTTTATAACACAGATGGGGCTGTGAAAAATCGTATGAAAACCAGTCCTTTTAGAAACATAATTGTTTCAAATGTACTATACCTGGCCAGTGAAGAGAATTCAGTGACCTCTTTGACATCGTTTTGAAATCATACATTGCCCTCTAGTTATTCTGGAAGTTTGAGTATTTTGTCAGCACCTGCAATGCTGACAGAGGAAATGTTACGCTAATGTCCACACAAATCACCTAGAGGTCTTGTGAAGACATAGCTCTGATTCAGCAGCTCCGGGGTGGGGCTGAGATTCTGGCTCTGCCAAGGTCTGGGTGAGGCCGATGCTGCCACTCTGTGCCTCTGTGCGAGGGCCACCCTCAGGACAAGGGGCATGACCCTGTGGTGCTCCATTGACAAGGCTCTCTGAAGAGCCCCCTACAATATTGGCGATACTAACCTTGTATGGGTAGATGGGTTTTAAGAAAACCTCTCCCGGTTTGTAACTCTATCTTTAGTTTTTCACATACCAAAGTCTCTTTTTCTATGGTTTCTGCTCTTGAAAATTAAGGCCTTTATTTTCTTCTAGATCTACTAATACTTGTTTTAATTTCATTGTTAAATTTAACTCTTTAATCCATCCGGGCTTTATTTTGCTGTGCATTGTCTAAAAACAGAAGGGAGGAAACTGCTAAGGTATAAATAAGTTTTCCCTCAAAAAACTTAACTGGCATTCCCAGTCCTGTGTATTGAATTATTTCCACCACTAATTTAAAACATCACTTATAAATAACTTAATGTTTGGGGAAAGCTTCTGGGAGTTCTAATTTGTTAAATCGGTTCATTTCCTCCGGGACATTACCACACCACTTATCCACGAAAACGTTAATGGTGCACTAATAGCCGCCAGGACAAGTCCTGCCTGCTGCTTGTCATTTCCAGTGTTTTCTTGCCTATTCTTGCACATGATTCTTCCAAATGAACTTCAAGATGAGTCTGACAAGTTCCAAAAGAGAATTCCATTAGGATTTTAAGAGGAATCATATTAAATCATACATACATTTTCAGGGATGGACCTAGGATCTAAAACAATGATCTGTATTTTATTGTCTCATCCCTCAGGGCTTCAGAGGACCCAGAGGCCCCAGTAGCTCTGGCGACATAAGGGTAAGGCGATGACAGGTCTTGAGAGTAGGGACAGTGGCAGCAGTGTGTGGGATGGAGGTCGACTCTCCAGAAACAATACTAACAGAGCAGACAGTTCCCCATCCCCACCTGGTCTAGATTTTAGCTCTGGGAGTAGAAGAAGTGCCGATGGGCCTGGGATCCACACCAACATTGAAAGCGGGACTCAAGAGGAGCTGACCTCTAACGTAGGAGGAGACTAGGCCATCTACTTCTGCACCACCTCAGCTCCCACTGACTCTCCAGCTAGCATCACCTTTGTGACCAATGCAAAACATCAACCCACCTGGGGTTCTGCAGTTTGAATTAATTCAGTACAACAGCCTGGCTGGTTCCTGCTTTGATGCCAGGGGAGAATTCTTTGGTACAAAGGCCCTTTCCATTGAATTGTGGACAGCTTGCAGACATGAATAGAAACAGAGATGGTAACAGTACCAATGAGCGTCATAAATGAGCAATAACCCGATCCACAAGGGGATGAAACAAGGCTTGCCAGGGAAGATGGAGACACCCAGAGAGAAGGGCCTCTCTTAGGGTCAGGCATGTCCTCGGCCGTGCTCTTGTTTCAGTCCCCTGATTCAGGAGTCCGCCGCCTACATCTCACCCTGCATACTGCCTGCCTTCTCGCCAACTCGTCCCCATTTTCTTTCTCCTCAGGAAATAAGCAAGGAGGGAAGTCGCCTCGTTGGGGGCGCCCAAGGCAATTATCAGGTGAGAGAAACGGCTTTAGGTCTTAGGAGAAGGGGTGGTAAAATGTGGGGATAGAATGCAAAGGGCCTGGGAAAAGAGACAGAACTATCAGTGTCTTCTCGCTAGCTGCTCTGAATCTGTGTTGGGTGGCTAGTAGGAGACCAAGTGAGGCTCGGGCTCCCTGTCGTCCTCCCTCACTCCTTCCTCCTTCCAGCTGCACCTGTGCCATGTTAACTCTGTGAGGGGGAAACAGCAGACACAACTAGCAGAATGGCCACGGGGATAGTTTTAAAAATCACAGTTGAGAAGTAGTGTTGAGAAGTAGAAAGGAAGTGAACTTTGAATGAGATAGAGGGGTTCCAATGCCAGCTGGGCTACTTGTCATGGTGCATCTTCAGGCAGGTCAGTTGACCTCGAAGAGCCTGGCCTTCCTGTTGGGTAAAAGGGGCACAGTGAAGCCCCACTTTTCCACACCCACAGTTACTGCAGTTTTCTGCAGCATAACCTGACCGAGGCACTCAGGGTCCAGACACTGAAGTCTGACATGGAGACAGAGCCTGATGCCAGCTGCTGGACAGCTCTAAGTTTCAGCTCCCTCCACAAAGGAACAGCAGGACAAGGCCCAGTGCTCAGCGCATAGTGGGACTGTACTGCAGGGAGTGGGCAGGGTGATTCTAGGAAGCAAATAACGAGCCATTCCAGGAAGGCTTTCTGGAGTGGGGGCCTTAGGTGCTGTGTAAGAAGAGAGGTGGCTTTACAGAGGGCACCTGGTGCTTGAGCAAAGGCGAAGACGAGTGGGCCAAGAGCAGGCTGATCGGTGGTATGCATGACAAGGTGTAAGCCTTGAACAGCAGTCCTCCTTTTCCCCATCCAGGGGCAAGGGTTCCGTGGGGAAGGGGAAGCTGTCAATGGAATCAATAACTTGGTGAGTGGAGGCATCATCCCACCTTGGGCCGGGTCCCTCTGGATAGCCATGGCTCCCGCCCCTGCCTTCTGCTTACAGAGTGGGTTCTTACTCTCATCCTATTTCTCATTGGTTCCTTAGAACTCTCAGCCATATACTGAGCTCTTCAACTTTGACACTTTCTGGAAGGTGAGTTCAGCAAGACTGCTCTGTTCATTCTCTTTTGGAAAACCAAAACCTTGTCCCTTGACCCCAGAAGATGAAGTCCTCTTTCTATAACAACTATCAGCGATGGCCCTTGACCTCTTTCATCCTGGGGCCCTGAGCTAATTACATTATGATTCGATTTGGCTAAGTCTCCTTTTTGTTCTCCCTTTTTTTCTCCAGAACTTAAAATCCAAGCTGGGTTTCATCAACTGGGATGCCATAAACAAGGTAAGGGCTGAGGGCCATGCTATTTGATCTTTGTGGGAGAGGGATATAGAGAAGAAAGCCAAACCTCTGCTTGGTGATGATGGCCGCTAAAAGCATTTGAGCCAGAGCTAAAAAAACCCCCAAAACCAAAAACCAGAAACAAGGAGAAAGGGACAGCAAAGATTTGAAAAGAGGGAGATTTTGCAAATAGTTGGGAGTTGGAGATGAGAAATGAATGGGGCTCTTTCATATCTTAATGTGCATATGAATAAATCTGAACCTCAGTTTTCCCTTTGAGACCTGGAGATGAATGGGAGAGAATAAGTAGGCATAATCCTCAGGGAATCAGAGAGACAGCAGAGGCGGGGCGGGCGGTGGGCTGAATAGTAAGGTGGAGCTAACGGGCCACATGAGGACTGGCAGAGAGAGGAGGGAAAGAGGAAACAAATATCTGCTGAGTGCCTGATGGGTGACCCGTATGTATACAATCTTATGGGACACTTGGGGCCCAGGATCCCTTTCTTCTCCTCCTTGTCCAGCCCTTTCTCTTGCAGGGGAACCTCTAGACAGGCTGATATGACATTAGAGTAGTAGAGGGCATGGACTGGAAGGAGACAATGAAGGCAGACAAAAACCCCACACAAATACCAAAGGCAGAAGTTGCAGTTGGCAGCCCAATGATGTGTTTTGTTTGATCCATTAAAAACAAAGCAAAACAACATGGCCTGACCAGTGGTGGCACAGTGCATAGAGCGTTGACCTGGGACACCGAGGTCCCAGGTTCGAAAACCCAAGGTTGCCAGCTTGAGCACAGGTTCATCGGCTTGAGTGTGGGATCATAGACATGATCCCAGGGTCACTGGCTTGAGCCCAAAGGTCACTGGCAATACAGACATCTCCCAGGGGGCCAGGTCAGACAACCAAGTGTTTTCGCATATCTCGAAGGTAGTAAAGTGAGTGCTTGTAGTTAGGCAGGATTCATTTAGGGTAGCTTCCTGGAGGAGCAGATCTCAGTAGAGGGGCAGGACAGAGTTGGGCAGAGAAGACAACAGCAGCCTCATTTCCTCATGGTGGGGGCTGAGGGGCTGAGGACTTCCTCCAGAGCGAGGAGTGAAGACAGGGGGACTATACAGAATATTCCTGGCAAGGAATGGGCTTTATCAAGCCCAAGCTGGAATATCTGGGTTTGACTGGCTGACAGCCATGGGCAAAAAGGTCCCTGCAGATTTCTGGAGCAGGCGTCTAATCTAACCTGGACTTGGCCCATTAATTCCTGAAGGTTGCTAGTTTGAGCCCAAAGTTGCTGGCTTCAGCAAGGGGTCACTGGCTCAGCTGGAGCCCCCCAGTCAAGGCACGTATGAGAAGTAATCAATGAACAACTAAAGTGCCACAACAACGAGTTGATGCTTCTCATCTCTCCCTTTCTGTCTGTCTGTCTGTCTCTCTCTTGCAAAACAAACAAATAAACACCTCTCCAAATATGAATTAGTTGCCAAAGTTTAAAAGTTTGTAGACTTCACAAAATGACTTGGATTTCTGACTTCTCTTGCAAAATTTGGCAATGGGACCCCTTTCCACAGGCTACGATAAACTAAAGCTGAGTAGCAGCTGCATCTTGTCATAGGGGCTTACTCTCCAGTGGCCAAACTCCCCCTGCTCATCATAGCCATTCTAGCCATCTGACTGCTCCAGTGTGCAGTTGAGTTTCTAACCCCTAACTTAAAAGAATGAAGACGAGGATCCTGCCCTCGAAAACTTGTGGGGTAAGGGGGTGGTGGTAGAGGGAGGCAAAGAGGCAACCCAAACCACAGGAAGGTCGAAGTCTGCCCTTTGGGGATAAGGGAGAGTGGAAGATAGGAAATCCAGATGTTCCCATATACATCACAGGTCTGGTTTGCATGAAATAAATGAACAAAATAGACTGTTTCTGTTTTAGAGAGAACAACCTCTGGCAGGGTAAGACTCCTTACTGTGAAGCACAGGAAGGCTGGACCCCTGAGCATGGGGAACTTTGATTCTGATGAGAGAACCAGTGCAAATACAGACATCTCCCAGGGGGCCAGGTCAGACAGCGAAGTGTTTTCACATATCTAGAGGGCAGTAAATAAAGTGAGTGCTTGTAGTTAGGCAGGATTCATTTAGGGTAGCTTCCTGGAGGAGCAGATCTCAGTAGAGGGGCAGGACAGAGTTGGGCAGAGAAGACAACAGCAGCCTCATCTCCTCTCGGTGGGGGTTGAGGGGCTGAGGACTTCCTCCAGAGCGAGGAGTGAAGACAGGGGGACTATACAGAATATTCCTGGCAGGAATGGGCTTTATCAAGCCCAAGCTGGAATATCTGGGTTTGACTGGCTGACAGCCATGGGCAAAAAGGTCCCTGCAGATTTCTGGAGCAGGCGTCTAATCTAACCTGGACTTGGCCCATTAACTCCTGAAGTCCCATTCCTTGAGCTGCCTCTTAGAACCTATTTCTTTGCCCAGGACCAGAGAAGCTTTCTCATCCAGTGACCTCCAGACCAGGAGTTCCCAGATGGGAGCCCCCACCCCTTCCTAAAACAACACTATCTCATCACTAATCTCAACCTTTGCTCTTGAAATAAACCTTAGCTGCCCCACAGTCCTGGCCACTGCTCCTTTCTTACATCCCCACTGTTATCCCAGGGAAACTTGGAAGGGGTGACCCCACCCCCGCAGCTTTGGGAACTGGGCTAGTGGTGACATGGGAGGGGGAAGGGCAGGCCTTCGTCCTGAGGCTTTGCTGCAGCTGTGTTCATCCCGAGGAAGGGAAATGCTGTGGAGAAGAACCCTGTAGTGCCAGGGGCAGGGAGGATGGTGAATGGCTTCAGAGATCCAGCTTTTCTCTCTTCCTCTGCTTCCAAAAATAGTTTTCTGGTCCCTAAAGATACCCAGCTTCCCCCCAAACCTTGGTCACAGTGCAGTTCTGAACACTGAGCAATGGTGGCAGTGGGAGTAGGGACTGATGTGACCGGGGGTGAGGCTCGCTGCTGACCTGCTGTTCGCCTTTCACCCACAGGGCCAAGGCCCGGCCCCCAGCACGCGGGCTCTCCTCTACTTCAGCCGGCTCTGGGAGGTAGGACAGTGCTCGTTGTTTGAAGAACTGGGATTCTGGTCATCCTGTCTCTCTCTCCCCCTCCCTCAAGGCAGCCAACCCCCAATTCCAGCCTACCTGTCATGAAACTCCCCTTCTTTATTTTTTTTAAGTGGGTAATGTCACCTAAATATTATCACTAATACCATCAGAAATTCTAACACTCCTAATAAGCTTATCTTCATCTAACCTCAACCACACCCTGCTCCAAAATGCATTCTTTTTTTTTTTAATTATTGAATTTATTAGGGTGATACTAGTTAACATAATTATATAGGTTTCAGGTGCCCTATACACATCTCTGTACACTGTATTGGGTGTTCACCCCCACCCCGCATCAAGTCCTCATCCATCACCATTTATACTCCATACCCTCCTCTGCCCCCCTCCTTCCAGCCATCACCACACTGTTGTGTCCATGCGTTTATTTATTTTTTTGTCCTCTTTTGCTCTATCCCTCCATCTCCCTCACCCAACCCCCACGCCTGACAGTTGTCTGTCTGCTCTCTGTGTGGGAGCTTGTCTCTGTTTTGCTTGTTAGATCATTTTGTTCCTTAGATTCCACATCTGAGTGAAATCATATGGTACTTGTCTTTCTCTGACTGGCTTATTATTTCTTGTACGCGATCTCGAACCTTTTCCAATGAGCTGCCACACTTCACTCCCTGAATCCCATCTCCCTGTGGCCCACTTATCTCTCCTTCTTCCTCCAGGATTTCAAACATAACACTCCCTTCTTGAACTGGAAAGCAATTATTGAGGTAAGGGTGGCAGGACTTCTTGTTTTGGGGTCAGGAAACTCAGCTCTGGGGACATGGGGTTCTGGTTCCTTGGCTTTCAGATTCTGTCCCAGTTCCTTATCCTCTCTGCTGTGGGAAGGTCCCTTCCTCCCTTCCCGAGTGGGGGTGGGGTGGGAGAGAGAAGCTGTGAGTCACTGAGTAAGGAGCAGGGTGGCAGGTCCTCCCTAGGATAAAAGCCCAGGCCAAGGGTTGAGGCCCTCAGTCACGGGAACATGAAGCTGGCCACCGTCTCCTCTCTGCTGCTGCTCCTGCTGGGCATGGCCTGGCTCCGGGGGAGCCACGCTTGGGTGGGTACTGCATGGTGAGCAGGTGGTGCGGCCAGGAGGTGGGGAAAAGGGAGGGACCTCAGGGCTGCAAAGGAGGACACTAGGGAAGAAAGCTGAAGGGAAACAGCAGGTTTGGGGGAGGGGATCAGGTCACTGTCAAGTGCAGGCAGGTGTACTGGGTCTGAATATCTGGGTTCTGGGAAGGATGGACTTGGTCTTCGGGTCTTCCAGAAAGCCATAGCTTGATTCTGCATGCCAGCAGCCTTTGGGAATCATCCCTTAGGCACCGAGGTTAGGATTGCCCATTCACTCATCTGCATGGACCAGGCACCAAGGCTGGGCAGGCAAGCCAGGCGAGGGGAAGGGCAAGGCCTCCCAGGTGGGTGTTGTCATGTACCCATGCGGCACTAACATGGTCACGTCACCGGATTCTTCAAGAAAAATTAGAAATCTGATTTTTCATTGTACTCCACTGAATTAATTTAAAAAGTACAAACCAAGTAAAAAATGTCTGGAGGCCTCTGGTCAACCAGTTTGTGACCTCAGTGTTAGGGCTAATAGTGGAGTTAAAACTCAGTGTCAGGTGAGGATAAGGTAGAGAGTTAAGCCAGTGAAGAACATTTTTTATTTTTTATTTTTTTAATTTATTTTTTCATTTTTTTTTTTCAAAGCTGGAAACGGGGAGGCAGTCAGACAGACTCCCGCATGTGCCTGACCGGGATCCACCCAGCACGCCCACCAGGGGGCGATGCTCTGCCCACCAGGGGCGTCGCTCTGTTGTGACCAGAGCTAGTCTAGCGCCTGAGGCAGAGGCCACAGAGCCATCCCCAGTGCCCGGCCATCTTTGCTCCAATGGAGCCTTGTTGCGGGAGGGGAAGAGAGAGACAGAGAGGAAGGAGAGGGGGAGGGGTGGAGAAGCAGATGTGTGCTTCTCCTGTGTGCCCTGGCTGGGAATCGAACCCGGGACTCCTGCACACCAGGCCGACGCTCTACCGCTGAGCCAACCGGCCAGGGTGAAGAACATTTTAACCCTGTGTGCATGTGAGGTGGTGCTCCTAGCAGAGAAGGGATGATGGAAGGAATGAAACTCCCCTCCCACTGCTCTGAAGCTTCCTCTTGCTCAGTTGGGGGAGGGAGGTGGCATGTGCTTCCCCTGCATGCTTTAAGTCGCTTTGTCTGATTCCGGTGTTTCTCCCTTTTCCTTCTCTTTGATCAGGAGCTAACATTATACCCTTCACTTTATCTCTGTGGGAACAGCGTTTGTGAACAGGGATAGAAGGTTCCATGAGGGGAGCAGGGTTTGGTGTCAGCAAAAGGTGGGCTGGGGCTGAGGGACTTGGGTCTGCCCCACAGGGCTTCCGTGGGCACCACACACTTGTCATTCTAGCTCGGTCTTAGGCCAGCCTGCCAGCCTTCCAGCAGCCGGGGTGGGGATGCTATTGCTAAACCCAGGTCTCTAGCCTTGCTCCCCAACACTGGGTGTAGGAATCTGCCTGCATCTATCTGGGCCATCAGTTTCATCCGGGCTCATTGCCTTCTCTGCAGGCAGCACTTACGGACCACTAAGAGGGTGGGCAGGGTGGGTGGGATGCCGGTGCTCCGAAAGGGGGGCAGGGCCTAGGCAGCAGGAGGCTGGAGTCCCGCAAGTCTGGCGAGGCCCTGAGGACTGTGGAGACACCCGCACTGTGGCTCCTTCTTCCATACAGGGTCCCAACCCATCATCATCACTTCAGAAGAGGGCTGGCGGTGCTGGTCAGGTAAGTCTCTGCCCTCAGACTGACCTTGGAGGCCCTTGGTGGCTCTCAGTCTTGTTTCTCCTGGTCAATCTCAAATTCTCCTCCTTCACTCCTCTGTTCTGTAATTTTCTCAGCCTGGTGCAGGATGGGCAGACGTACCTGCTGTAACTTCTAAGGTAAGATATCTGCCGTGCGATCACCTGAGTTAGAACCTCACTCCTCTTCTTGGTCTCCTTCCCTCATCTCCCAAGTAACACTTGAATTGGGACAGGGAAGAAGGCTGGGCCATTTGGGCTAGGATCATAAAGAGGGGAGGGTGTGGGCTGTGGATGGCTGAAGGAGAGTCTAGAAGAGAAAACACATGATGTCAGCAGGGGAGAAGGCAGCAGCTTTGAGAAAGGTCCAGTCAGGGCCGGGAGGTGGGATGTTTATTCCAGAGCAAAATGCCTTCATCTCTTCTGTGCTGCCGCCCCCCACGACCCACCGCCCCTGCTTTCTTCCACAGAACTACAATTATAACCAGCAGGCACACTCTGGTGCTTCTGGTGGGCAGAACTCAGCCAAGATTCCCGCTAAGGTGAGACTTTCTACTGCCCTGCTTTCCTGTTGGGGTCTCTGCATGGAGGAGAGGGAGGGAGGCTTTCACAGCCAGGCTCCTCGACGGGGGTTAGCTGAGGCCACATCCTGTTTGCTCTGAAAGGCATGTCTCTCTACACCTTCTACCTTCCACTTGCAAACTGCTTTTAGGGACTCTCAGGGAGCTCATCAGAAAAGATGACAAGGGAGCACTGGTTACATCACATGCCATGGAGGGAAAACTTGGAACTCCTATCCTCTCAAAGAGGAATATGTGCTCCTCAAAAAGGTCACACAAAACCTGGCAGAACAAATAGCCTTCCTGTGCAGTATCTGCTTTCTACGTCTAACTGCTGACCTTCTGGGGCGGTGGGGGTCAAGCGGGAGGAGGACAGGAGAAGCTAGCCCAGGAACTCTTCATTGGTGGGAAATAAATGCTTCATTCCACAAAGGAAATAAAAGGAAAAACATTTGAGAATTTTGTTGCATTCAGCTGCAAAGAAAGCAATCTTATAAATCCAGTAAATAAATGTGCTAAATACTAACTGAGCTGGTGAAGCACAAACAGGCGGTATTCCCTTCACCTCTCAGAATAATCAAGCCCTGCCCGCAGGGGGTGGCCTTCCGCTGAGAGAGCAGGGACTCCACTGACAGAAGGCAAAGAGGCAGTTCATACTACCTGTGGGCATCCGCTTTGCCAGTTATGTGACCAGTGTCCATCCACCTTGCAGGCAGAGGGAGGCCCACCTGTTCTCACTCCCTCCCTGTGGTCAGTGTGTGCTAAGGGACTGCATTCAGTAGCACCTTGGGTAAAATGTACTTAGGATGATAAGTTCTGCTGTGAAAAAAAGTCCATGGGCTGAATGTCCACAGTCAGACCGAAGGACCTTTAAGGCAGCCTGGTCTGAGCCTGTCCCTTTACTGGGCCTTCCTGAGCCCTGAGGACATGGCAGAGTCCAGAGAGGCCACTGTAGCCCCCACATCTCCTCCTCTGATCTTCTCTTCACAGGGGGGAGTCACAGTTGTTTCTTCGGTAAGTACTGGGGCAAAGAAAATCCGGCTTGTGAGAGAAGGGGACTGAAGCCAGAGGTTGTGCAGGAGTCAGTGCAATGTCTACTCTGACATTCTCCTTGTCCTGCAGGCTTCTCGGGCGCAACCTGGCCTGCTGCAGTGGGTGAAGTTTTGGTAGGTGAGTGTGCTGGAGTGAGACATGCTCGGCTATACCCAGGAGCTGAGGCACCATCACCCAGGGGCAGGGCTGGGGTTGTGGTATTTCCTTTCCTCTGGGTGGATGTTCTGAAGGTACTGAGGAGGTGAGTCCAGAGTGCGGCATGGAAAAAAAAAGCCATAAGGTATGCCCTACTCAGAAACCACCTCTGAGCGCTGAGTGAAGGCCTGGTGGAGAGGGGACAGGGACCATGCAGGGACAGGGATGAGGAGGACAAGGAGGAGAAGAACGAGGGACAGGGATGAGGAGGAGAAAGAGAACAGCACACCAGGTGAAGGAGAGGGACCAGGATGGGAGCTGTGCAGGGGAACCGTAGAGAGCCGAGCTTTCAGGTGTAAAGGGTCAGAGGCAGGAAGAAGAAGTGAGTCCCCAGTGGAGGAGAGGTAATAGATTAACTTGACAGAACCACACAACCGATGGTGGGACTCAAATAAGTTAACAACCAGGTCTCTGCCCTAATGACTGTTTTAAATATAAAAAACTGATATATTGAAAGGTAGTTTATTATTTCATGCACTTAAATAAGAACAATAAAAGAGGTACACAAAACTGGATTATAAGAAAGAGTTTTAAAATATTAATGAAAAAATATTAAATACGTGACAAAAAACAATAAAACTGTTATTTAAGATATTTTCAGTGACAGTCTGTCACACCCCCTCCCCCCGTTGTTTGGCACTTTTTCTCTTCACGTAATGTTTGTTTACTGAAGTAACAAACACAAGGGAATGAAAATGTAGTATTTCATCAAAGGTATAATGAGTTTTATGACATGAATAAATAAATATTACAAGCATAGTTCCAACAAATTTTTTTCACCTGTGGACGGAATAAATATTACTACGGGTGCTTAGAATACACTGTTGCGCAGATGAACGTTAAAAAAGAGTAAGGAACGTAAATTTGTGGTTTCCACATTGGGTGGCTGCCCAGGCGCCCACCTTAGAGAGAACCCTGATTACAAGTGCTATTTTAACAACCGGTTCATCGAACTCAACAAAAAATTAGGTATTGGTTCTGCCAAACCAGTGCAAACCAGCTGAATCCCACCACTGCATACAACCTTTTTTAGGAGATAGCAAAAGTGAGGAGGTAGCCGGTAGAATAGGTAGACAGGTAGAACTATGGCAGCTCAGAAGCTGGTTGAAAGAATGCCTACTTTCAACAGATATGGGAGTAGTCACATTCTACCATTTGCTCTTTTCTTTTCTTCTAGAAAATTCCTCCCAATCATGCCTGAGGCCCTGAAAAAGTCAGTCATTAAGGAGGCCGACTGCACCCTGTCCCCAGCTCTCCCGCCGTGCCGGGCCTGGTCTGGGTGTTGACATCTGCTCTTTCTAGGTTGGGGACCCGGTCTGTCCTTTGTCTCTTCCCACCCCATGTGGCGTCTCCTTGACCACCAGCCTCATCGAGTGAACCAGCCACTGTCTCTGCCTATTCCGTTTGTGACCTGAAGTCACCGAGAACCCTTCAGGAGGAGCTTCCCGCTTTTGAGTTTCTCTGTGGAAATAAAACATGAATCTTGTTTCTCTAAGACTCGAACCTTTTATTCTTCAATACTATACGGGTGGCCTGGATCAGGGAGGATGGAGGAGTGATTTAGGGGCAGATAATCTGCCTTCCTCTTGAGAATAATATACAAAGTGATGGGTTGAGAGAGGTACAACCTAGGTAATCTTAACAAGAAGTAGCTACCTGGGCTCACTGGGCCTCAGTTTCTTTATTTGTCAGAAGTGATCTTTGCCCAACCTCTATCTGAATCCTGCATTTGCTGCCCCTGAAGCAGGCACAGGCATTTTGCTAGCCTGAAAAAGCAATGAGGGGCTATTTTCACATCAGAAAGTGGGAGTTGGCCCTGGCTGGTAGAAGCGTCGGCCTGGCGTGCAGAAGTCCTGGGTTCGATTCCCGGCCAGGGCACATAGGAGAAGCGCCCATTTGCTTCTCCACCCCTCCCCCTCTCCTTCCTCTCTGTCTCTCTCTTCCTCTCCCGCAGCAGAGGCTCCATTGGAGCAAAGATGGCCCGGGCGCTGGGGATGGCTCCTTGGCCTTTGCCCCAGGCGCTAGAGTGGCTCTGGTTGCAACAGAGCCACGCCCCGGAGGGGCAGAGCGTTGCTCCTGGTGGGCGTGCCGGGTGGATCCCGATCGGGCGCATGCGGGAGTCTGTCTGACTGTCTCTCCCCGTTTCTAGCTTCAGAAAAATACAAAAAAAAAAAAAAAAAGAAAAAAAAAAGAAAAAAGAAAGTGGGAGTGAAGAGCCTGTTCAAAGAGAGACCCGTCCCAGACGGTGAGGGAGGGGCTGGAATAAGAGCCAGGGGTGCGCTGCAGAACATGCCTCTAAGGGCACTGGAGGGCGGCGGAGGGTGCGGCGGGCTGCCACGCTCGGGAAGACGGGCAGCGGCTCCCCTCCAGCATCTTCTCACACGCAGCGGCCCTGTGTCTCCAGGATGCGGAGGGACAGCAGAACACCTGTACTCCAGTAGAGCACCAGTACAACAGGCAGAGTCCTGAGCACGGGCTGAGCCCAGACTTAACATCAGCCCAGGAGCCCTAAGGACAGGGCTGGAGAGTCTCCACTGGAGAGTCTGTGAGCCAAAGTCCCGCCAAGGCCACACTGAGTGTCCAAAATTAAGGAGCCTCCACTACTCACCCCTTACATTCCTTCCGGGACCCAGGGAGTAAAAGGAGGACCTGAAACAAGTGACTCCCTCTGAGACTGTAAGCTTTTGAGGGCATGACTTGTCTGCTTTGGTCACTGCTCCAAACTCAGTGCTTAGCTTGGGCCTGAGACAGGGTAGGGTAGGCCTCAAATATGATGACTAAATCAAAGACACCTGCCCCAAAATGGACTTGGGGAAACTGACTTGATTAAAGCCGCCTGAATTGAAGAACAAGGACTACTTCTTTGCTCCTCGTTTCCTTCTCATTTACCTCCCTGAATTGGGGCTGCTGCTTTCTATTTGTCTTGGGTTTCAACTGTACAGGGACAGCCTTGCAGTACCTCCTTGTGGCCATGGCGGGGAGAACACAGCTGTCCCGGGGCCAGCACTCAGTTCTTCCCGCTGACGGACAGCTAGCTTCCTGGAGAATGGGTGAGATTTCAGAAACAGCCGGAACTCAGGTCTGCTGGAGCCAGTCCCGGAGAGGCTGAGAGAGAGGCTGAGAGAGAGGCTGAGAGAGAGGGTGAGAGAGAGGGTGAGAGAGAGGCTGAGAGAGAGGCTGAGAGAGAGGGTGAGAGAGAGGCTGAGAGAGAGGCTGAGAGAGAGGGTGAGAGAGAGGGTGAGAGAGAGGGTGAGAGACAGGGTGAGAGAGAGGCTGAGAGAGAGGGTGAGAGAGAGGGTGAGAGACAGGGTGAGAGAGAGGCTGAGAGAGAGGCTGAGAGAGAGGGTGAGAGAGAGGGTGAGAGACAGGGTGAGAGAGAGGCTGAGAGAGAGGGTGAGAGAGAGGGTGAGAGAGAGGGTGAGAGACAGGGTGAGAGAGAGGCTGAGAGAGAGGCTGAGAGAGAGGGTGAGAGAGAGGGTGAGAGACAGGGTGAGAGAGAGGGTGAGAGAGAGGGTGAGAGAGAGGGTGAGAGAGAGGGAGAGAGAGGGTGAGAGAGAGGGTGAGAGAGAGGGTGAGAGAGAGGTTGAGAGAGAGGGTGAGAGAGAGGATGAGAGAGAGGCTGAGAGAGAGGGTGAGAGAGAGGGTGAGAGACAGGGTGAGAGAGAGGGTGAGAGAGAGGGAGAGAGAGAGGGTGAGAGAGAGGGTGAGAGGGTGAGAGAGAGGGTGAGAGAGAGGGAGAGAGAGAGGGTGAGAGAGAGGGAGAGAGAGGGTGAGAGAGAGGGTGAGAGAGAGGGTGAGAGAGAGGGAGAGAGAGGGTGAGAGACAGGGTGAGAGAGAGGGTGAGAGAGAGGGTGAGAGAGAGGGTGAGAGAGAGGGAGAGAGAGGGTGAGAGAGAGGGTGAGAGAGAGGCTGAGAGACAGGGTGAGAGAGAGGGTGAGAGAGAGGCTGAGAGACAGGGTGAGAGAGAGGCTGAGAGACAGGGTGAGAGAGAGGGTGAGAGAGAAGGTGAGAGAGAGGGTGAGAGAGAGGGTGAGAGAGAGGGTGAGAGAGAGGGTGAGAGAGAGGCTGAGAGAGAGGGTGAGAGAGAGGGTGAGAGAGAGGCTGAGAGAGAGGCTGAGAGAGAGGGTGAGAGAGAGGGTGAGAGAGAGGCTAGAGAGAGGGTGAGAGAGAGGCTGAGAGAGAGGGTGAGAGAGAGGGTGAGAGAGGCTGAGAGAGAGGATGAGAGAGAGGGTGAGAGAGAGGGTGAGAGAGAGGCTAGAGAGAGGGTGAGAGAGAGGCTGAGAGAGAGGGTGAGAGAGAGGGTGAGAGAGAGGGAGAGAGAGGGTGAGAGAGAGGGTGAGAGAGAGGGTGAGAGAGAGGGAGAGAGAGGGTGAGAGAGAGGGTGAGAGAGAGGGTGAGAGAGAGGGTGAGAGAGAGGGAGAGAGAGGGTGAGAGACAGGGTGAGAGAGAGGGTGAGAGAGAGGGTGAGAGAGAGGGAGAGAGAGGGTGAGAGAGAGGGTGAGAGAGAGGCTGAGAGACAGGGTGAGAGAGAGGGTGAGAGAGAAGGTGAGAGAGAGGGTGAGAGAGAGGGTGAGAGAGAGGCTGAGAGAGAGGGTGAGAGAGAGGCTGAGAGAGAGGCTGAGAGAGAGGGTGAGAGAGAGGGTGAGAGAGAGGCTAGAGAGAGGGTGAGAGAGAGGCTGAGAGAGAGGGTGAGAGAGAGGGTGAGAGAGAGGGAGAGAGAGGGTGAGAGAGAGGGTGAGAGAGAGGGTGAGAGAGAGGGTGAGAGAGAGGGAGAGAGAGGGTGAGAGAGAGGGTGAGAGAGAGGGTGAGAGAGAGGCTGAGAGAGAGGGTGAGAGAGAGGGTGAGAGAGAGGGTGAGAGAGAGGGAGAGAGAGGGTGAGAGACAGGGTGAGAGAGAGGGTGAGAGAGAGGGTGAGAGAGAGGGTGAGAGAGAGGGAGAGAGAGGGTGAGAGAGAGGGTGAGAGACAGGGTGAGAGAGAGGCTGAGAGACAGGGTGAGAGAGAGGGTGAGAGAGAGGGTGAGAGAGAGGGTGAGAGAGAGGGTGAGAGAGAGGGAGAGAGAGAGGGTGAGAGAGAGGGAGAGAGAGGGTGAGAGAGAGGGTGAGAGAGAGGGTGAGAGAGAGGGAGAGAGAGAGGGTGAGAGAGAGGGTGAGAGAGAGGGAGAGAGAGGGTGAGAGAGAGGCTGAGAGAGAGGGTGAGAGAGAGGCTGAGAGAGAGGGTGAGAGAGAAGGTGAGAGAGAGGGTGAGAGAGAGGGTGAGAGAGAGGGTGAGAGAGAGGGTGAGAGAGAGGGAGAGAGAGGCTGAGAGAGAGGGTGAGAGAGAGGCTGAGAGAGAGGGTGAGAGAGAAGGTGAGAGAGAGGGTGAGAGAGAGGCTGAGAGAGAGGGTGAGAGAGAGGCTGAGAGAGAGGGTGAGAGAGAAGGTGAGAGAGAGGGTGAGAGAGAGGGTGAGAGAGAGGGTGAGAGAGAGGGAGAGAGAGAGGGTGAGAGAGAGGGAGAGAGAGGGTGAGAGAGAGGCTGAGAGAGAGGGTGAGAGAGAGGGTGAGAGAGAAGGTGAGAGAGAGGGTGAGAGAGAAGGTGAGAGAGAGGGTGAGAGAGAAGGTGAGAGAGAGGGTGAGAGAGAGGGTGAGAGAGAGGGAGAGAGAGGGTGAGAGAGAGGCTGAGAGAGAGGGTGAGAGAGAGGCTGAGAGAGAGGCTGAGAGAGAGGGTGAGAGAGAGGGTGAGAGAGAGGGTGAGAGAGAGGCTAGAGAGAGGGTGAGAGAGAGGCTGAGAGAGAGGGTGAGAGAGAGGGTGAGAGAGGCTGAGAGAGAGGATGAGAGAGAGGGTGAGAGAGAGGCTGAGAGAGAGGCTGAGAGAGAGGGTGAGAGAGAGGGTGAGAGAGAGGGTGAGAGAGGCTGAGAGAGAGGATGAGAGAGAGGGTGAGAGAGAGGCTGAGAGAGAGGCTGAGGTGGTCACATGGTTCTGGACTCTTGGGGCTGAAAGCAGCGCTTTAGAGTGTAAAGTGCCACCTTAAGCAGATTAAGGCCCTCTTGTGTAAGGACTGTAATAAAAGGGCACACTTTCTCCTGCCTGGACCTCTGAAACCACTTCACAATGTCCTTGTCGTCTTTCTCTAAAATCCCTTCTCTATGACAGCCAGGTAGAATCCTCAGCCCAGAATCTCCCACCAGCTTTTCACTAGCCCTGGAATAAAATCCCAACATCTCACCACGGCTCAGGGTGACCTGGCTCTGGCTCCCTCTAGGTGTCATCTAGACCTGGGAGAGGCCCTTGGGGAACACTGCTGTTATCCTCCCCTGAACCTCAGAGCTTCAGAAGTTTGGAGCTTTAGGTCTAAATTCAGATGTCCTTCCCCGAGCCAGCTTAGCCAAGGATACCTACATAATCACTCGCACATCACCCGATGTTACCCTCTTCACAGAATTTGTCGTTCTCTGAAATTATCTTGTTTCCTAATTTTTTGGTAGATTATGATCTGTTTCCTCCACCAGAACATAAACTCCGCAGGGCAGGGACCACACCCATGTTCAGTTCCCAGCACCAAGAGCCGGAGTGACTGTTCAATAAATATTCGTGAGTTAGAGAACAATCAGAATTGAGTTGGATTAGTCCAGGAAGTCTTTCCGAGAGGAGTGTAAGTGAAGGGTACATAGGGACAGAGGGCAGTGGCTAAGGAAGAAACCAGACCGGCTGGGCAATGCGGCTGCTTTCCTGGGTGTTATAATTTATAACACTGGCAGAGGGGAAAAGGATGGGACAGGGATGCCCTGAGCTCTGCCTCCCAACACCCCACATACCCTAATCCCCCGAACCCTGGCCCCCCTTCTCTCCAAGGCTTGTCACCTGGGTGTTCAGCAAGGCCCTGCAGCCCCAGTGTGCATCCCTTCAAAGCCCCCATTCCGTCCCTGAACCCAGGCCAGTTCCCATCCGCTAGGTGTGTCTGTAATGTAGCAATCAGGGCTGGGCCTCACCTCCTACCCACACTCCAGTTCTGGCAGATCGGAGGTGGGGTAGGGGCAGGCCTGTGGGAAAACAAGGGTTCACTGATATGTTCGGAGAGGGAACTAGGAGATCAACCAGACTTGGAAATGGGTTGATGCAGAGCCAGCTCCATGGCTCTGCCTGTTAACCCGATGTGACATATCCAAAGTGATACTGGATCCCAGTCCAAGTCTCCTTCCAGCCATTCCCCAGACTGCTGAGACCTTCCCCCAGTGAGGACCCCTACCCGCCTGACCACCGGACACTCAGGAAACAGACTCACTGAGGCAGTGTAGATGGGGGAGGGGCAAGGAGCCTGGAGAGTAACAGTAGTTAGCACTCACAGCATAATTCATGTAAAGCCAAAGTTGTCCTTGAAATTCCATCAGGAAGATACTAAATTGAAACAAATTCTAAGTCTAGCATAGCCCGTTTTTTTCCCCAGCACAGGAACTAATTTTCTTTGGTTGCGCCTATGAAGTAGCTGGCTTATATTCAGAGGGATTATAAAAAAGTACCTATCTCTAAATACCAAAATTTTAAGCACTAGAATTAGAACTAAAAATGTCTTTAAATACATAGTTGGTGTGGCAAGACGCTCATAATTGACGAGGCACCTGGAGCCTGAGGGGCTGCGGGCTCATTCTGGGGCAGATGCTCATCGGTGCCGCTAGTCTCTTAGCTCTGTTTTCGTTTTGCCAAGAGTGTACAGATTAATTAATTAAAATTAATACTCATATGCTCAGAGCTGCCACCTCTGGCTGTGCAGGCTGCATACCACAAAGGACACCTGGTCAGGAGGGCTAGTGGGGACTAAGTGCAGCCTGCCCCCGCTCTCAGGGCATGGGTCTAATTCACACAAGGTGTGCACGGGCCAGCTGAGGACACAACTCCACCGTACAGCAAAGAGACAATACGACGCAGGCTCTGGAATCCTGGGGTTTGAGCGCTGGCCTTGCCACATACTGTCTGTGTGACCGTGAGTAAATTACTTGACCTCTATATGCTGTGGTTTCCTTACCTAAAGAACATGGATAATTATAGTACCTACCTCACAGAATCACTGTGACATTTCAATGGGATCATGCGTTCAGAGCACTTAGAGCAAGGCCTGACATATAGTAAGACATCAATAAATTGGCTAACATTATTAGCAGCATTAGTATTAGGTGGAGAGGGAGAATAGGGAAGTCAGTTTGTTGTTTATGGACCCTAGAGCCAAATAGAAGATGGCATTTGAAGGTGTTTGGACCATCTGTTGCTTTAGATGCCGAAGTGTTCCTGCGTTAGCATGCCAAGTTAGAGTGGATTTCACATTAGTTGTTCTCTTTTGTTGATTCTTCATTCATTTTGTTCCTGGATTGGACTCTGCTGACAGAATGATGGTTAATGAGCTCCTTTAGTCACTTTTAATTTTTTAAAAAATTTTAAATGTTTTTATTTAGAACTTAAATTTGATGGAGTGTTAACTAATTAGTAAGAATTCATTACACATGAAAAACTTAGGTCCTCCGGAAAACCTTTTGGGAGGTGCTCCACCCACTGCGGTCACTTTTTTTTTTTTTTTGTATTTTTTCTGAAGCTGGAAACGGGGAGAGACAGTCAGACAGACTCCCGCATGCGCCCGACCAGGATCCACCCGGCACGCCCACCAGGGGCGAAGCTCTGCCCACCAGGGGGCGATGCTCTGCCCCTCCGGGGCGTCGCTCTGCCTCAAGCAGAGCCACTCTAGCGCCTGGGGCAGAGGCCAAGGAGCCATCCCCAGTGCCCGGGCCATCTTTGCTCCAGTGGAGCCTTGGCTGCGGGAGGGGAAGAGAGAGAGACAGAGAGGAAAGAGAGGGGGAGGGGTGGAGAAGCAAATGGGCGCTTCTCCTATGTGCCCTGGCTGGGAATCGAACCTGGGTCCCCCGCACGCCAGGCCGATGCTCTACCGCTGAGCCAACCGGCCAGGGCCTGTGGTCACTTTTTTACTTGTCCCCTCCAGTAGCACCAGCTGCCCATGACATCTATTGTCACAGGTCACCTATGCTTAGTGAGTGTCCCTCAAGCATTGTCTCTTCAGGTAGCTCTGAAAAGAGAGAGACACCATTATAAAAACAGAAGTGGCTTCCTAAGAGGAATAAGACGTCAGGGACTGGGGTGCGGGGGCAGCAGAGGAATTGAACTTAAGTGCTTCTGGGGTGCATAAAGATTGCTCACGAATGATTGTAGCTCTCCCACTCCAGGCCTGCTATCTGGGTACATTGCATCAGGTTGGGTAAAGAGACCAACTCTTAAATAAGGTCTTGCTTTGTCCTGACAGTACTAGTCTATGTTCCAGCACCTCCCTGTTACACCAGGAACCGGTTGGGCCACCTGAACTTCATTGTGGAGAAGGCTGCTTGATTAAGATGTTTTGTCACTTTGAGGTAATACAACACCTAAGCTGGGGGAGAGGAATGAGGGGTGGGATAAGTCAATGAAATGGAGGAGGAACTCAAAGCTCAGGACTTAAATCCCATCTCCAATTGGTCAGCTTTAAGACCCGTTTTTTATTTTTTTCTATTCCTTGTCTTAAGTCAAAACAATCGTCTCTCTGAAGACCCAAGAGTAAAAGATGAGCAGTTTAGATAATGGGAGGGATCCATCTCCAAAGGAGGAAAGTGTACCATTTGGTGGAAGGATGCTTGAATTCTAAGATATCCAGTCTAACAAATGTTGGCTCCACCTGTACTCTGTGTAAGGCACAGTGCCTGGGGAATATAAAGGTGATTAAGATATAGTTCCTGACCTCAGGAACTTCATATCCTAAAGAGAAATAAGAACGTAAGTTACTCTAGGTGCAAGGTCGGAGAGATACACATAAATTGATACACCGATTCTAAGCAGGGCAAAGTGTGCAGGGACGGAGGGGCGGGGGGCGATGGGAAAAACCAAGGAAGCTTTATCTAACATGGCTGTTGGATTCGGAGAATTGGAGATGAGAGAAGGGCATTTAGGAACAAGGAACAGCCTGGAAAGATGCTTGGAGGAGGAAAAAGAAGGGTCTATTTGGTATGGAGTCTAGTTTGGCCAGAATGTGAGGACATGCAAAGGCAGTACAAGAAGAATGAGTTAGAAAGTTAGAAAGGCAGGATGAGACCAGAGCCTGAAAGGTCTTTACTGCCAGTCTAAGGAGGTTAGACAAAACTGGGTAGGGTAAAAAAAAAGTCTGAATTATAAAAGAGGAATGAAAAATATAAAGGAAAGAGAATCAAAAGAAGAGGCTGCTTAGGTGCCACTGGCAGTCCCTTGGAGGGACAGGTCCAACCTGTCTCCATCCTAGCTCCATTTGCATGAGGAAGCCCATTGCCATCTCCTTCCTACTGCCTAGGGCAGAGTGTGAATTGAGAAATCCCAGGTAAGTGAGGAACAGTCCACACCTCCCCTCCCAGAGCCCCAGGAGTGGGCGACGGGATCTGGGGCTGAGTCAGTGGGGTGGGGACCCCATTTCTGCTCACATCTGCCTCCCTGGGAATATAAAGGGCAAGCAGCGAGGCCCCGCCTCAGAGCACCCCAAACTTGACACCATGAAGATCCCAGTTCTTCCTGCTGTGGTTCTTCTCTCGCTTCTGGCGCTCCACTCCGCTCAGGGGGCTGCCCTGGGGGGTTCTGAGGTGAGCACATCCCCTGGATTCTCTTTCTCTTATACCTATTACCTCACTCTTCAATTTCTCTACCATCCATCCATTACTGGATAAGTGGTTCTTATTTTTTAATATTATCAAGGGTTGAACGAGAAGCTGGAGCTCTGAGAAAGGGAAGAAAGGAAGAAGGAAACAAAATATTCCTAAAAAGACCCGTAGGGATGGAGATGCTTGTATTTCTGGAAGGGATGGTGGAGTATGGGGTGGGGGCTGGGCAACTGAATCCTGGAGGCAGGGGCTCAGGCTGGCTGGCTGGCTGGGTTCAGCTTCACCTTTGGTTCATGTGTGTCCCTGGGGATGGCTTCCGGATGACTGGAAGCTCCCTCCCACCTCTGAAGTCCTCAGAGCCAGTCTCTAGCCAGGAGGAATCCTGAGGCCTTTCTACCTCTATCTTATCCCAAGGTTGGGGGAGAATGAGCGTCCTGGGTTTATAAGTCTATGAGAGGGTCACAAACTCAATTGCTCAGGATCCAAGCAAGGGATGTCGGTAAACAAGAGAGCGGATGGGGCCGCAGGGGAGGTGGTGTGAACTTGCCCTATCTAAAAGGGGACAGTCTGTATTTTCTCTCTGGCTGTTGCTAAGGAAGAAAATGTACCCCGTGTGGCCAGAGTTTAAAATTTTTCAGGAGAAACTGTGTATCTGATTTATGAATATTTACTAATTAAAACTGTTTAATTAAAAATAAAAAAAACCCAGCTAAACTGCATCTGGGTCTAGCCTGTAGGTTACCTGAGCGCCACCTCTATTGTGGGAAGGAGGGAATAAGGGACCGTGGAGCTGGGCGAGAAGGGAGCGGGACACCACAGGCTGCGCTGAGGTCTGAGGAGTTACAGACGGAGGCGGGAAAACAGGGACTTGGACTTGGTGGCAATAAAGTCACAAAGCAAGCCAACCTCAATCCATTCAAGGCAGGCAGGGCACTTCAGCAGCTTGGCCTCTGCTGGCATGCTAATCTCCCCCACCCAGCTCTCTGGGACAAGTGTGGGTGTCTCAGGAACACCCCAAGTCAACTGCAGAACAACACTGGCTTGTTTTTTAGGGGGAGGAGTCTTCTTTCTCTACCCTTTCTACCTAATGCAGGTCTGGCTGTTTGACTTTTCTGTCTTCCGTATCTGTCTTCCGTGTGCCTTTCTCTTCACCTTGTCCATCTGTCAGCCTTCTGATTTGCTGGAATTGACTGGGTTAACTGAGGCCCATGGTGGAGAGCGGGCTATGTGCTTGGGGGCTGGGCTGTGGAGGAAGGCAGAGCGGTTGAGAGGGTTTGGGAAGATGGATTTGTTGTCATGTGATCATTTGGCTCCTTTCTCCCCTTCACTTTCTAGGAAAAAACCACCATCGGTAATTATGCAGCAGGACCGGAGGTAAACGCCCATTTTCCCCCGCACTCCAGCCGTGAGCTTGTCCCCATCGCTTCCTCTTCATGCTCCTTAGCAACTTTTCTAACACCCTGCTCTTTGCCTAGGCCTTTAACTCTCAGTTCCTGAACCTTGACAAGTTGAGATCTGTAAGTACAATTCCCTAGTGCTGCCCCCACGAATATCCACATCAGAAAGGAGAGCAAGGCCTTGGTAGCAAGCTTGCGTGCTGCCCCCACGAGTATACACATCAGAAAGGAGAGCAAGGCCTTGGTAGCAAGCTTGCAGAGCTGCCCCCACGAGTATCCACATCAGAAAGGAGACCGAGGCCTTGGTAGCGAGCTTGCGTGCTGCCCCCACGAGTATACACATCCGAAAGGAGAGCAAGGCCTTGGTAGCAAGCTTGCAGAGCTGCCGTGCTCCCTTCTCCCTTTCCGGCGGGCTAGGGGCTAAGCTCTGTCCTCCTGGAACTGACCCTCTTCTGGGCTCTCTCTGCGCAGGCTTTTAAGAACGACGAATTCCTGAACTGGCATGCCCTCTTTGAGGTAAGTGCCTGGGTACCCCTTATTCTCCTCCAATGTTCGCAGTCTGGCCAGGGTCGAGGCAGCACCCGCTAGTGCTAGCCCTCTGGGTTCTTTCCGGAGTTCTAGGAGGCAGTAACTGGCACGGCTGGATGCTGTTCAGCAAAGAACGTTTCCCCAGGAGGCTGTCATGGGTATTCCTTATTTTCCTAACATGGCAGCGGAGGAGCAGGGCCACAAAGACAATTTCAGAAAAGGAAGAACTTTATCAGTTAACAGTTTATCTGAATCCCCTCATCCTCTTTGAAGAAACTGAGGCTGTGAGTCGGTGGCTTACCCAAACTTAGAAGGCTAAGTCAGTGACAATGCGGGCCTAGAGCTTGTACCGCGTGGCTCCACACATACGTGTTCTGTGCCCCCATGCAAATGTCTTCAGTCCTCCCAGCCTCAGTTTCCTCATTTGCGATGTGGGGACAGTGACAGCACCTACCTCAAAAGGCTGCTGTGAAGACCAAATGAAATCATGCCTGTAAAGCAGTTCGTACAAGGCAGACACAGAACAAGGGCACAGAAAATATTAGTTCTCACTAATTATAAAAAACACCACCGCCGCCACTACAGAGAACTGATTCAGTGCGTGCTTACTGATCCATGCTCACCAGACCTGTAACACGTCTCTCATTCATTTTTTTTTTTTCTATTTTAGACTATCAAAAGGAAGCTTCCTTTCCTCAACTGGGATGCCTTTCCTAAGGTAAGAAGTAGTGAGCATTAGGAGGATAAGGAGGTTGGGGGTGTGGGAAGGAGCAGAGGATCTGGGAGGGACTGGGGACAGCGAAAGGAGAACAAACCTTCCCATCAAAGTTAAGGGAAATCTCAGCTACAATAGAAGATGGGGATTTATTCTAGGGCGAAGATTCCTTTTCATCAATGCCCCACTCTATCTTGGGTTTCCTTATGGAAGACTCCAGCTTCCTGCACCTGAGGGTCCCCAATCTGACTGTACCCTCTCTCCCTCTAGCTGAAAGGATTGAGGAGTGCCACTCCTGATGCCCAGTGACCATTCCCTTCAAGACCCAGCCCTGCCGACACCCACCGGAAAAGGGGGCTAAAGTAGGATCTGAGCTCCATCCTACAACCACTCTTTCCTGGCTCAATAACTTCAATAAAATGTTTTGCAACCAAATAGCTCCTGTATCTATATCTCTGTCCTTATCCTACTGGGCTCTAGAAAGCACTTAAGATGGAGTGGGCTCCAAGGCTGATAGACAAAAATCTCGAGTTCTGAGAAGGTAATAAACACTAAGCTGGGAGGAAGTCGGGAGGGCATATCAAGATGGCAAGAGACCACTGTGTCCTGGTTCCTTAATGCTGGCTGGCATCTTTGAGAAGCATGAAGCTGTGAGTCGCTTGGTAAGATGCCCAAGGAATTGAACTTTCTCCAAAACTACTAGTACCCTCCCCCTCCTGCTTTTTGAGAACCTGATTTCTTTGGTGCTGGTGATTTGGTATAACAGAGAAATCTGGAATCCAAGGCTAAGTAAGGACCCAGCTTAAATCATATAAGTCCATCTGAAATCTTTTTTTTCTTCCTTTCTAAATTAGGTAGGTTATAAATTAAAAAAAAAAAACACAAACAAACCTAGTGGTGTGACCCTAGGCCATTTTAAGCAATAATTTTTTTCTCTGTAGTAAGACCTTGTGGTATTATTATGAAGGTCAAATGAGATAAGGTGTGTGAAGCCCTTTGCACAGGCCAGGTATGAAAGTACTCAACAACTGATTGTTCCCTCCGCTCCCTCAAAGAGCTGCCGCAATGACCCAGAATCATTATCTACTCATTCACTCACCCACTCAATTGTCCACCCACCATCCATCCCTCCATTCACTGCAAAGTTCTTGAAGTATGAAATTGATTCCGTTTTAGTTCCTGCAGGTGCATTCTGCATGGAATCTCTGTGTACTCCATGTGCCTGCTCTGTCTTACATGTTGAATTAATTTGGGTTATTTTTTATTTCTCCTCAAAACTAGGAAAATCAGAAAATAATGGAACTGTGATTGATTTATATCTGAGTAATAGCTGTCCTCTTAATGTAGGACATGGCCGCCAGATCAGGAAAGTTGCACCTGGCAAGTTTCACTTATTTAATTTGCCTTTTGGCCTCTGTAAGTGACTGACTTTGCAAACTGTCGCCTGTAGCTAACTTGTTGAAGTAGACTGACTACAAAGAGAAATTAAATTTGTGTAGAGGCAGGAAAAACTTTCTATTACTGTCTAAGTTCTGTGGCTGGTTTAAGAATTAAACTGACATAAGACAGCCTGACTAGGCAGTGGTGCAGTGGATAGACTGTCGGCCTGGGACATGAGAACCTTGGTTCAAGACCCTCAGGTTGCCGACATGAGTGAGGGCTCACCAGCTTGAGTGTTGCTGGCTTGAGTGTGGGATCATTGACATGATTCCATGGTTGCTAGCTTGAGCTCAAGATCACTGACTTGAGTAAGGGGTCACTGGCTCAGCTGGAGCCCCCAGGTCAAGGCACATATGTGAAAGCAATCAATGAACAACTAAGGTGGTGCAATGAAGAATTGATGCTTCTCATTTTTCTTCCTTCCTGCCTGTCTGTCCCTGTCTGTCTGTCTGAATGTATCTCTCAAACAAATAAATAAATAAATATGTAAGACAGAAGAAAAGCATACAAATTTATTTATTTAATATTTTAATATGTTCATTGGAGTTTTCAGAAGGAAAATAAAGACTCAAAGAAGCCATGAGGTTCAAAAGCTTATATAGATTTTTATGCAAAAAACAACAACACAAAGGGACTCAGACTGGGAACAATAAGCTGATACATGACTAGGAAATAAATAGGGAAAGGTAATGAAGGATCAGGGTTATTTTAGTAGATTTGTTTGTACAGACTGGAGTTGACTCCCACACTCTGTTGATGAGATTGTCCTTCTCTTCTTGGTGTAGGGAAGGCACTTTTCTCATGGAAAATGTTATGACTTGCTTTTGGAAAAAGGGGGTAGACAGAGAGCCTTTCCTGCATCCTCTATGTCTCAAGTGCCTTCAACCCAAAATCATCAGTTTGCCAAAGTGGTCCATATTCTGTACACCTTCACTTCATCCCTGCTTTCTAAGAGTTTACAGACTAGATGAATAAAATTGGTAAATGTTGCTCATACTCTTCCTTCTGGCTAGCTTATAATAATAGACACATACATGCACATGCACACACACACACACACACACACACACACGAAGCAACTTATAAATGGGATCATCAACAGAAAAGAAAAAGATGAAGACTGGTCAAATGTCACAATCAATTCAAATATTTAACAAAGATTGAATGCTCATAAACTGGGTGATAGAAAATAAGAGGGGAAGTCCTTAAGGCACATTTATTAAGTGTCTAGGTTTTTTTATGTTTTTGTTTTTGTTATTTTAGAGAGAGAGAGAGAGAGAGGAAGAGAGAGATAAGAAGCATCAACTCTTAGTTACGGCACTTTTAGTTGTTCATTGATTGCTTTTTCATATGTGCCTTGACCAGAGGGCTTCAGTTGAGCCAGTAACCCTTTGCTCAAGCTAGTGACCTGAGCTCAATCCAGTGTCCTGGGATTTCAAGCCCTTTGGGCTCAAGAAGCCATAGACCTTTGGACTTAAGCAATGACCATGGGGTCATATCTATGATTCCATGCCCAAGCTGGCAACCTCAGTGTTTCGAACCTGGGTCCTCAGCATTCCAGACCAACGCTCTATCCATTGCATCACCGCCTGGTCAAGTGTGGTTAGGTTTTAAGGAGGGACAAGAGTCATCACACATAAGCCAAGACTATCTTTGAGGTATAGTAGTAGTTCTCAAAGTGTAGTCCTGGGATTATCGGCAGTGCCACATGGAAATTTACAAGACCTACTGATTCAGAAACCGTGGGACACAACAGTCTGTGCTTTAACAAGCCCTCTAGGTGATTCAGATGCACCAGAGCCCAGAGCCACTGAGAAAAGGAAAGTCAGAGAGTGACTAAGGCAACACGCAGGATAGTAGTTACCCCATGTGCGGGGGAGAGGGGAGGGGCAAATGGAGGAGGAGGTGGAGGAGGCAGGTGACAGAAGGCTTCTGCTATTAGTGTTTTTATTTTTTCCTTAAATATATTGTAGGAGAGGGGAAAAGTATCTTTTCCTTCTACCCTCCTAGGTTCTTAGCTGCTCCTCTGTAACAAAAGACAGATTAACAAGAGAAAAACATACAAATTTATTATAAGTGTTATGGGACATAGGCACCGTCATAAAGAAATGAAGACCTAGGATTTAAACCTGTATGTTTTCATGCTATGATTGATGAAGAGGGGAAAGTCGTAGTAAAATGTAATAGGAACAAGGGGTATGAGCTCAGTGTAGTAAACTGTGGGAAACTTAGCATAGTCCGTCCTTTCACATTCTTCTTGGGAGTCCTTCAGTCTTCTAGATAAGGATGATTCTTTCCTCAGGGTGTAGGGAGGACACTTCTTACATGAGAGTCTTATGATCTGCAGGGGAAGGCCAGAGAGTAATTCCTGCATCTATTTTCTCCAACTCCTTCAGTCTGAAATACTCAATATGCCAGGGCATCATATTTTGGGATAGTGTGTCTTGTACATAGTCAGTGTACATTTTATACACACTTATGTGTATCCACAACAATATTATTAAAATGAGAGAATGTCTTTGAGTATCTTGTGAGTGCTGAGGGAATAGAAAGTAAAGAAATAGAGAGTCTTAGGGAGACTAGAATCTGAAGGAAAAAAAAGGGTAGACATGCTTGTGTAAATGAGTAATGGATGTATGTATTATAGATCAAATGAAACTGACAAAAATGTACCAACATGAGCCAGGTAATTCAGAGAATTGAAAGAATGAAAGACAAAATACCTGTTCTCTCTGGGAAATGTGTAGGATGAGGAAGAAGCCAAGAAGTAGTCAAACTTCCCTGTATATTTAATAAAAACAACCAATATATCTTTGTGGACACTATGCTGCCCATTAATCAAGATGTAGAGATATAGGTTGAGACATAGAACAATCTCTAAGATACAGTAAAATGAAAAAAAAAAAAAGATACAGTAAAATGAAATAAAGTGGCAGAGCAGTGTGAATAATATGTTTAAAGAAGAGAGATGGTACAAATACAGTATATGCTCTTATATGTATAAAATGTCTCTAGAATAAAACTCAAGAAGTAACACTGATCACTTCTGGGGACTGATGTACTTTCACTGGGTCTTCTTTTAGATTTTATGAAAAAAAATTTTTTTAACTATGTATACTATTATATTTTCAAAAGAATAAATTTAAAGAATAAAACTCTACACCTGAAGCTAATACAACTCATATAATACTGTATATCAACTATACTTAAAAATAAAAAATGAAACTCTCATGAAACACACAGATCCTTTGCATTTTAAGGTGGCAGAGCCTGCCTGACCTGTGGTGGTGCAATGGAGCACGTGGAGACCTGGAACGCTGAGGTTGCTGGTTTGAAACCCTGGGCTTGCCTGGTTAAGGCACATGGGGGAGTTGATGCTTCCTGCTCCTCCCCCCTACTCTCTCTCTTTCTCTCCTCTCTCTAAAATGAATAAATAAAATCTTTTTTAAAAATTAAAAAAGAAAGAGGAAAAAAAAAAAAGGTGGCAGGGCCTAACCCATGAACTGGCCCAGAACAAGCACTTCTAACTGAATGAATGAAATAGATTTTTCATATTTAAAGTGTGGTCCCTGAACCAGCAGCATCAGCAACACCCGAGCTTGAGAGAAATGTAGACGCTAGGCTCACCCCAGAGACAGTGAATCAGAATATGCATTTTAACTAGCTCTGTATCCCGACCCAGCCTGGACGCATATGCACAATGAGGTCTGAGAAGGCTACCGGAAACATTATGTTAAGTCAGGGGTCCCCAAACTACGGCCCATGGGCTGCATACGGCCCCCTGAGGCCATTTATCTGGCCCCTGCCACACTTCCGGAAGGGGCACCTCTTTCATTGGTTGGCGGATGAATCCTGTGCTCCTGGAGTACTGTATGTAGCGGCACCGCAAAGCGCTGCATCGCTCACGTACAGCACTACTCTCGGTGACGTGGGATGCACACCTCATGGCTCCGGAAGTGCATCATATCACTTGTTACGGCTGGCATTGACAAATGTGGAACTGGACACTGACCATCTCATTAGCCAAAAGCAGGCCCATAGTTCCCATTGAAATACTGGTCAGTTTGTTGATTTAAATTTACTTGTTCTTTATTTTAAATATTGTATTTGTTCCTGTTTTTTTTTTTTTTTTTTTTTTTTTTTTTTTTTTTTTTTTTTTTTTACTTTAAAATAAGATATGTGCAGTGTGCATAGGGATTTGTTCATAGTTTTTTTTATAGTCCGGCCCTCCAACAGTCTGAGGGACAGTGAACTGGCCCCCTGTGTAAAAAGTTTGGGGACCCCTGTGTTAAGTGCTGGGCAGACTGCCTTCAAGACGCCTAAGAGCCCCCTGAAGGCAAAGGAAGTACAGCAGGCAGAGTGCCTACTACTAGAAAAGACATGTTGAAATTAAATTTAGCAGAAGGGAGAAATTCCTTTAGAGTCAGGGTAAGAAAACTAGGGGAAGTAGTTTTTGAGCTGGGTACTGAAGAATTCCTAATGGTACTAAAAAACAACAAACTCCTTGGTACCTTTAGAGGCTGCTGGGAACCAATTCATTTTTTATTTATTTTTATTAATTTTAATGGGGTAACATTGATAAGCCAGGGTACATATGTTCAGAGAAAATATCTCCAGGTTATTTTGACACTTGATTATGTTGCATACCCATCACTCAAAGTCAAATTGTCTTCTGTCACCCAGTTCATTATTTTGAAAGTTGATACATAGAGGAAAGGGATCCAGCATTTATTCTCTTTCCTGTATTAATTGTACCCCAGGGCAAACAAAAAGCTTTTCTTTATGCAAGGATTTGAAGCTAATAAATACAGATGGATTAATAAAATAATAATATTACTATTATGCACAACTTGAAAAATAATGGATCTAGGTTAGCATCAACGACTGCTAATACTGTTACATGAAACACTGACAAGGAACTCAGTGGTGGACCAGGCTGACAATCTGAACCCATGGATCTATCCAACACTAAACAGATAAGGAGGCCTGCCTTGTAGGTCTGATACAAGACAAGGCAAGATCACTACCTATGAAATATTCTTGTCAAAAGTCAACTCCAGGCCCTGGCCAGTTGGCTCAGTGGTAGAGCGTTGGCCTGGCGTGCGGGAGTCCCAGGTTTGATTCCCGGCCAGGGCACGCAGGAGAAGCACCCATCTGCTTCTCCACCCCTCCCCCTCTCCTTCCTCTCTGTCTCTCTCTTCCCCTCCCGCAGCTAAGGCTCCATTGGAGCAAAGTTTGCTCGGGCACTGAGGATGGCTCTGTGGCCTCTGCCTCAGGCGCTAGAATGGCTCTGATTGTGCAGAGCGACGCCCCAGATGGGCAGAGCATCACCCCCTGGTGGGCATGCCAGGTGGATCCTGGTCAGGCGCATGCAGGAGTCTGTCTGACTGCCTCCCCGTTTCCAACTTCGGAAAAATACAAAAAAAAAAAAAAAAAAGTCAACTCCAAATCTGGTTAAAATTCTAGAATCTAGATTTAACTACCAGTTTACAGGGAGGAAAAAGTACAGAGAAACCTAATAAAGAGTTCCAGAGAGAAGAAATTATCAACACCCTCCTTGATATTTTCCATGAGAAATTCTAGGGAACTAATGGTCCAGTTTCTTCAACAACAACAACAACAAAAATGTGGGAGAGAAAGAGAAGTGGGTAGGAACTTAAAGATAAGAGCAAATTTAAGGATTATACCACTTAAATGCAATGTATAGACCCTGTCTGGATCCTGATTTGAACAAATCAACTAAAAAAGGTTTATGAAGTGATGAAGAAAATTTGAACACTGATAGATTGACATTAAATATGGTCATTTTTTTAAAGATGTGAAAATGATACTGTAGTTATGTTTTTACCAAAGAGTCTCTATGTTAGAGATACAAATGATGTATTTGTACAGATGAAATGACCAACTGTTCAGGATTTACTTGGAAATAATCTAGTGGGGTGAGTAGATTGGGTATATGTAAGAAATAAGTACAGTCATTACTAAAGTGATGTGATAGAGGGTTATTTATACTAGCTTTTTACTTCTGTATATTTAAAATTTTTTCATAATAAACATTTTAAATAATATTTTTTAAGACATACTTTCATAATTGTGGAACAAGGGAGAGGTTAAAGGGGGTCCGCCCAGTGGGCAGAGCCTGAATGCAGAACTGGTAGTACAGATACTAGATTGGGACCTAAGTCAGCCTGACTACAGTGTAGGTGTTGAAGGCTAGAAGTGCAGGTTTGGTCAGATGATGGAGGGCTGTGAACACAAGGCTGAGAAATTTCCATTGCATCCTGTGGTCAGTGAAGAGAGTCCCGAAGGTGCTAACAATGACAGCCACAATTGCAACAGCAGCTACTCTTATTTGGTTCTTATCACAATCCAGGCTTTATATCAAGTGCTTTGCATACATTATCTTAATTGATCTACATAACAATCTTATTAGATTGGTATCATTATCCTCATCTTACAAGTGAAGAAACTTAAGCTTAGAGACATGAAGCAATTTGTTTAGGCTCACAGAGCCAGGATTAAACCAGCACATATCTATGCCACTACTCCCATTTTAATGGAATAATTCTAACTTCATTTGCATTATAAACTGCGGTTCCCTATACAATTTTGTTGGAAAAAATGCTTCTATCTTTTAAAAACGATTTGGAAACCATTGCTGAGAATTATGGGTAGCTGCTGAAGTCATAAAGGTAGTATAGAGTACTGGTTAGAACACAAGTTTTAAATCAGTCAAACCTGGATTCAAATTCTGTTCCTACCACTTTATTAATTATGTGGCTTCTGGGTGGTCACTCCGTCAGGGCCTCAGTTTCATCATTTGTAAAGTGAGAATAATACCAAAACTTCATAGGAGTTAGAAAAAAATAAATGCTAGCCTACATTTATTCATATTAACTAATGGTGGTCGTCATAGCATGTTATAAACTCCAACCAGATCATGACCTAGACAGATTCTTTCTTAAGTACATATATTCACAATGGCACTCATTACTCTCTTCTGCTTTTCCTTCTTCTTCCTCTCCTTCTCTTCTTCCTCCTCCTCCTCCTTCTTCTTTCTTCTTCTTTTTGTTCTCTCCTAATAGACAAGGAAACTGAAGCTCAGAAAAGTGAGGTGACTTCCCCAAGGGCACTCAGAGAGGAAGCAGCAGAGCTAGGTTGCACACCCAGTTTCTGTTACACTCTAAAGCCCAAGCTTTTAGCCATTTTACTTTCTTATCTCCATAAGACATAAAAGCTCCCAAGTATTGAGTACCTACTGTGTGTAAGATATTGTGTTCGCTACTTTACATTCATGTTCTTATTTAATTCTTACACCTTTGTGAAGTAGGTACTATTATCGTGTTCATTTTACAGAAAGAAAAATAAAACTCAAAGGGGCAAAGCATGGCTAGCTTTAATTTTCTGTCACTTAAATTTCTCATCAGGGTCCTGAATGATAAAATCAGGATTGAAGTACAAAATTGTGGATACGTGTACCCCAGCAACTACTGTCCTAGAATACACTAGAAACTCTTGGCTGTATACACAGAGGTAGATACAATGATATTCACAGCAGCAATGCTTGTGATGGCTCATAGGTGGAAACCAACCATCTACGTGTCCATCAATCAGAGAATGCAAAAATAGAACATGGTACATCCATTCAGTGACATGGTTGGTATCCAGCAGGGATAATGAAATAGAGTTACATGTATCAACCAGACCGAGTCTGGAAAACACAATGTTAAGTGAAAAAACCAAGTCACAAAATGATTCCCATAGTGTGAAACCATTTACATAAAGCTTAAAAACATGTAAAAACAATACTATATGTATGTGGGTACATCCATTTGCAGAAAAGTGTAGAAACATGGATGGGAAAAAAAAATCCTTCACCAACTTGAGGATTGTGCTGCCTCTGGAAAGGGAAGGAAACAGGGTGGAGAAAGGGCTGACTAGGGCTTCCGTCCTATCTCTAATGCTTTTAGTTCTTAAAACAAGCCTGAAACAAATAGGTCAAAATGTTAAGATGAATAATGTTGGGGGATGTATAGAGTAGGCTTTGCTAGTATGGTTTCTCATATTTTTATTTATGCTTGAAATATTTGATAACAAAATATTGATATTTTAAAGCAACAATAGTAAAGACACTTTCATTTTAACCCGCCCAAAGCCATTCAGCCACAAGGGAATTCTGTGGCTGACACAGCACTCCTCAGCTGCCACCGAAACACAGTCCTTCCTGACAGCCTGGTTCATGCCATTACAAACAAGGGCACTGTGGAGGCAGCCCAAGACCTGCCACAGAAGAAACATTCTCAGATGCTCCTGTGAACACAACACACTGCCCTTGATGGCTACCTGCCTATTAAAACCTCCCCCTGCATTTTCTGACACCCCACACACAAACCTACTACGACATTCTTGGGTGCTCCTCCCCAAACCAATGACAACCCAGACAAATAAAAAGTCCTCAGTCCTCTTCCACTAACAGACCCCTCTCATTCCTTGTTCTTCATGGAAATCTGAGTCTCCCCACCATCTGTGACTTGAGGTGATGTTCCTCGGTGCCCTTGACTGCAACCGGTCGTTTTCACATCTACCCTCCCACCAGACCCTCCATCACCCATGGGTACCTAGTCATGTCCTAGGACCCCGGAAAACTCCCTTTTTATGTTAAACCAGATTATGCCATCTTTGCACTCTTGAACCTTCAATAATTTCCAATTACTTCTGGAATAAAACCCTTACGTCATCTCCTACCTTCCTCAATGACCTTGCCGACTTTGGTTCAGCCACCCAGCCTCCTCGGGGATCCTCAAACAGCCCAAACCTGCCCTCTGCCTGCACGACTCATTCTTCCTTCCTTTGCTCCCTTACTTCCTTCAGATCTCTTGAGATGACACCTCCCCAGTGAGGCCTTCCCAGTCTGACCACCTGGCCTAGAGCATCACCTGCCCTTTTGATTGTCTAACCCTGCTTTGTCTTTTGTTATAGCATTTATCACTACCAGAAACATCTCAATGAATTTGTTATCTTCATAGCACTCTAGAGCGGCACTGTCCCGTACAGTAGCCACGAGCCACATGTGCCTTTGGGCACCGGAAATGGGACTAATCATAACAGATATGGCGTAAGTATAAAACACACACCGCATTTTAAAGGCATTACAAAAATATAAATAAAACAGCATATAAATACCTCACTAATATCTTTACATTAAATTTTAAAATAATATATATTTTGGCTATATTGGGATAAATAGAATATATTATATTAAAATTTTAAAATAATTTCACCAGTTTCTTTTCTTTTTCTTCAAAATTTGGCTATTGGAAAATTTTAAATTCTATATGCGGTTCCCATTTCATTTTTATTAGATACAGCTGGTCCAGAAGGTCAGCCCTATGAAAATGGAAACCCTTTTGTTTCCCACTGTATCCCTAGTACATACTGCCTGACACGGAGCAGGCACTCCATAAACATTTGAGAATTGAATGAAGGACCAGCCCCTCATCCATGCCTAAGCTTCATCTGGGCATGGACGATCAAGCCTACATCAGAGACTGCTAAACAATCACTCCCCTTCAGAGAGCCCCTTCTCCAAGGTATCACACAACCTTAGCCCTACAGTAACAGTTCCAACGTCTCCCATAGCATGAACTGCCTTTCATATTATTTTCCAAAAGGCAAATAACTCTATCTTAAAATCCCCCAGCTTCTCTCACCTCATGCTCCGCAATCCTGATGTGATTGATGTGTGGTCATAAGATCACTGTGACGGTCTCAACCAGAAGCCCTCCCTCCACAACAAACCTCACTCCCTACATACAGGGCCTCTCTTTCTCATCCTCCACGTAGCATCAGGGATCAGTGTCTCTCCAGCACTGGTGACCTGGCGAAAGATCTCTCTAGATTTCCATTTGTTACTGATCCCCCGTACAGCTTATTCTCAGGGTAGCTTTCCTCACTAATTCCCAATAGAACATCTGGGGTCCTTCCCTTATGGAAGCAGGAGCTAGGATAACTAACTTTTAACTCCTTAGATTATCTTTAATTGGGATTAAAAAAATTTTTTTTAAAGATTTTATTTATTCATTTTAGAGAAGAGAGAGAAAGAGAAAGAGGAGAGAGAGAAAGAAGGTAGGAGGAGCAGGAAGCATCAACTTCCACATGTGCCTTGACCAGACAAGCCCAGGGTTTCAAGCCAGAGATCTCGGTGTTCCAGGTGGATGCTTTATCCGTTGCACCACCACAGGTCAGGCCTTCAACTGGGATTTTTCAGAGAGTTACAGAGGCAGACTGGATTGAGAGATCAAGATCTCATTCACTGTGAAATTTAAAAATTGCATCCTATTACCAGGCCACCCACCTCGTTATTTCTTGTAAATCAAATTGTCTGCCAAACCATATTGTCCTGGATATGTTATTTTAAAAAACTTTTAATGTAAACCTTTTAAACATGGCACAAGTTTTGTAACATACAGAATGGGGCAAAAGTAGGTTTACAGTTGTTCACATAGAAAATAATAACTAATAAATAACAATACAAGAATAAACTCTGTTTCACATACAACTATAAATCTACTTTTGCCACACTGTGTATTTTCCTTTGACAATTTATCAATATATGTCAAAGAAACCTCCCAAGGTCTCTCCTGACCTCAAAGAAGCCCTGGCCACCTTCCTCCTCACAAAGACCCTGACCAGGAATAAATCCTCCTCTAAAGGGTTTATATCATCCTTTAGGCCTAAAGGTCTTATATCATCAATGGAGAAGTCAATTTCCAGTTCCAACTTGACTTCAAACACCAGCGCTAACTCCTCTTCTGGTTCTCGTAGCTCAACGTCCTGGGCAGGTTGTCCAGCTTTGAGCTTCGTGATATGGCTCCACTGGCTTCTCCTCCAGAGGGTCACCTGTGCCTCCAGCCCTGGCTTCTCCTCCACTGGCTCCACTGGCTTCTCCTCCAGAGGGTCACCTGTGCCTCCAGCCCTGGCTTCTCCTCCACTGGCTCCACTGGCTTCTCCTCCGGAGGGTCACCTGTGCCTCCAGCCCTGGCTTCTCCTCCACTGGCTCCACTGGCTTCTCCTCCGGAGGGTCACCTGTGCCTCCAGCCCTGGCGCATGTCATTTCCCATCTTTCCTCACGCATTTGGGGCAGAGCTAACCTGCGCATGCTCCCTGGTTCTGGAGTTTCTTCTGGTTTAGACCCCTGCTGACTCACCTCTCATCACATCTGTTTTATTTATTTTTATTTTTTATTATTTACTTATTTACTTTTAGTAAGCAAGAGAGAGAGAGAGAGAGAGGGAGAGAGAGAGGGACAGACAAGAACAGACAGATGGGAAAGGAGAGAGAGGAGAAGCATCAATTCATAGTTGTGACACCTTACTTGTTCATTGATTTCTTTCTCATATGTGCCTTGACCCCTTGCTCAAGCCAGCAACCTTGGGCTCAAGCCAGAGGCCTTGGGCTTCAAGCCAATGACCATGGGGTCGTGTCTATGATCCCACACTCAAGCCAGGGACCCCACGCTCAAGCCTATAATGTTGAGGTTTCGAACCTGTGTCCCCAGCATCCCAGGTCAATATTCTATCCACTGTGCCACCACCTGGTCAGGCTCATCATATCTGTTTTAATCAGTCCTTTAACCAAGAAGGACTTTTAAGTTCTCACTGGAGGACAGTCTCCAGCTTGCAACCCAGCTCCTGATGGGCACATGCTGACAGAAACATACAGAAAAGGCAGGAAGGCTGAGCCACAGTTTAGGGGACACTGAGGCAGGAGTGGGCCTGAGTGAAAGCCTGTGAATCCCAAACTTTGAGGCAGTATTGAGCTCCTCGAGATGCAGAAGTCAGACAGAAGGGATTGAAGGAAGTATAAAATAAATTAATAAAATAAAATGTCTTTTTTAAAACCAATTAATGAGAAGATAATACTTTAAATAGGTTGGAGGTAAATAAAATATATTGTTAATGTGAATTTCATCTGTTTCTGTTTACTTTTTTAAAAGTGGTTTTTAGAAAATTTAAAATGGTTTATATTTCCATTATACAGCTCTGGGGGTGATAGAAGGCTACATTGCAAAGCTCTTAGCCCAGTGATTGTCACAAAATAAATGTCTGATAACTTCTCCAAATAGACTTTTACAGATTGCTTTCCTGTGAAAAGCTTTCTGCTGCTTATTGAGCATTCAGCTCTGAATAAAATAGACCTTCCCCATGGTATGTCAGAGGGAAGGCACACAATAAGCAAGTGAACACAGAAGTAAATGCTGTAAGAGAAATAAAACAGGCAGTGGAACAGCAGGTATTGGCAGTGTGTGTATATTTAGGTGGCTGGGAGGGCCTCTCTGAGCTGGCAGCATTTGAACTGAGATCTGAATGACTAACAGAGGGAGCTGGCCCTAGAAGGCCTGGGAACAGGGGTTCCAGAAAGAAGGAACAACTTTTGCAAAAGTCCGGAAGCAGGAATGAGGCTTCTATAAATGAGGAACAGAAGAGAGCTCATGTGTTCAGGAAAAGGTTAATAGAATATAAGCCAGCAGAAGTGGAGGTGTGGTGGTTGGTAGGTCATAAGGGCCGAGTAGGTTATGGTCATTTATAGTTGAAATATGACAGGAAACTTTTTTTTCAAATTTTTAATTTAATTTTATTTTTTTAGAGAGACAGAGAGAGAGTCAGAGAGGGATATGGAGAGAGATGAGAAGCATCAATCATCAGTTTTTTGTGGCGACACCTTAATTGTTCATTGATTGCTTTCTCATATGTGCCTTGACTGTGGGCCTTTAGCAGACTGAGTAACCCCTTGCTCGAGCCAACGACCTTAGGTCCAAGCTGGTGAGCTTTGTTCAAACCAGATGAGCCCACGTTCAAGCTGGTGACCTCAGGGTCTTGAACCTGGGTCCTCTGCATCCAAGTCCGATGCTCTATCCACTGTGCCACCGCCTGGTCAGGCAACAGGAAACTTTTGGAGCCCATTCTACCCAGCTCTTGGGAAGAATTAAGTCCTAACACTTTAAGGAATCCATTGCATGTAATGAATTAGGTCATCTTCTATTATATTAGAGAGAGATTGGTATTAGCTAGTATTGTCTTTAGGAAAAGGAAGAAGACAGTCACTCATACCATTCTTTTTTTTCTTTTTCTTTTTTTTTTAAAGCTGGAAACGGGGAGAGACAGTCAGACAGACTCCCGCATGCGCCCGACCGGGATCCACCCGGCACGCCCACCAGGGACAACGCTCTGCCCACCAGGGGGCAATGCTCTGCCCCTCCGGGGCGTCGCTCTGCTGCGACCAGAGCCACTCTAGCGCCTGGGGCAAAGGCCAAGGAGCCATCCCCAGCACCCGGGCCATCTTTGCTCCAATGGAGCCTTGGCTGTGGGAGGGGAAGAGAGAGACAGAGAGGAAGGAGGGGGGGGTGGAGAAGCAAATGGGCGCTTCTCCTATGTGCCCTGGCCGGGAATTGAACCCGGGTCCCCCGCATGCCAGGCCGACGCTCCACCGCTGAGCCAACCGGCCAGGGCCATTCTTTTTTTTTTTTTTAAGGGATAGAGAGAGAGAGTCAGAGAGAGGGATAGACAGACAGGGACAGACAGGAACGGAGAGATGAGAAGCATCAATCATTAGTTCTTTGTTGCGACACCTTAGTTGTTCATTGATTGCTTTCTCATATGTGCTTTGACCATCAGCCTTCAGCAGATGGAGTAACCCCTTGCTCGAGCCAGCGACCTTGGGTCCAAGCTGGTGAGCTTTTGCTCAAACCAGATGAGCCCGCGCTCAAGCCGGCGACCTCAGGGTCTCGAACCTGGGTCCTTCCGCATCCCAGTCCAACGATCTATCCACTGCGCCACTGCCTGGTCAGGCCATACCATTCTTTGTATAGCTCAATTCTCTCTGAAGAAAGGCTGAATGAGAGAATATTTAGCAAGAGGTCTGAAATAGACCACATCGACTGCGCTATAGAGAGTGGATGGGGTAGAGGTCAAGAGGCAGGAATGGAAGCATGCAGTTTGGTGAGGAATCCTTCACAGTGGCCCAGATGAGAGAGAGTGGTAGCTTCCACTGGGCTGCAGTAGCTGGATAGTGAGAAATGAGTATGTATTTTGGTAACTGGAACCAAATGGAACTGATGAATTAAACATGAAGAGAAAAAGGAAAGAGACGAAGGAGTCAAGAATAACTACTGAATTTTTGGTCTGAGCAACTGGGTGGAGGCCAGTGCCATGTTTGGTGACTTGACCAAATTCTACTCCTAATTCTGCTGGCTGGACTTGGGCAAATAAGTGACTTCGTCATTGCTGAGCCTCCGTTTCTTAATTTGTAGCACAGAGATTGCTATGGGGATCTGATGAACTCACACAGGCCTGGCACATGGAAAGTACTTAAACTTCTGTTATTAGCATTGTGATCATTCTTGCAAAATCATTCCTGGCATACTAACGTAGATAATATCATAATATCATGGGCTCTAAAACCAGTCAGACCTGAGCTGTGTTCCTGCATTGTTATGTGACCTTGATGAAGTCAACTGACATCTTTGAGCCTCAGGTTCTTCTGTAAAGAGGGCTAATAAGACTACCTCCCTCCTCCATACATGGTTGTGAGGAGTCAGTGAAGTCTTGAATGAGAAGTGCTTAGCGCCAAATGAAGTACTGTATATGAAACTGCTCAGTAAACAGGGCCTAAATGCTAGAGTAATTTGAGTTGTCTGTGTGTGTGTTTGCGGAGCAGAATTATTACTTAAAATAAGTCTTTATATTTTATTGTGAAATAATACATGCTCATTGGAAAAATGTAAACAGTAGAGAATTATGTAAAGTGGAAGTTGACCTACTTCTTCTTCCTCTAACTCCCTAAATAACCACTGTTGACATGCCTGCATACACACGTTATGCTCTTCTTGGGGTGGCAGTAATGGTTGAGAGTTCAGACTCCAGAGTCATACAGACCCAGGTTCTAGTCCTACCCCTGTCATATTTGTTATGAGATAATTGGGCAAATTATTTAACAATCACTCTAAGTCTCAATCTCCCTTTTTTGTAAAAAGAAAAGTCATGACAGTACCAACATTGTGCTTTGGTAGGGCCATTCAAGTGTACATGCAGAAGGATTAGCACTGTGTCCGCATGTCAAAGATTTATACTTATTTTAACATTATAGACAGTACTGTTTTCTTTATGCTCTCTTGCAACTGTTTTGTAGCTTAATAAGATGTCCTGAGCCTCATTCCACATCAAGCCTCATCTTTATTTGATGCAACTTTAAGTAGGTGAACCCCTTGCCAACTCCTCATCCTTAAAGTTTCTGCTTCTGAGAAATTCCTGGTTGCGAGTGAGTAACAAAGGCCATATAGCCTCTGTGGTGCCTGGGCCCCCAGGCTTTGGCAGCAGTAATGACCTTATCTCCCCACGAGGTGGCAGGCAGATTCCAAGGGAAGACAGCAGATAGCACTAGGAAACTGCTGGGCCCTTTACAGCCTTTTGTTTCTGTGACCTATGCCCTTGAGACTTCCTGTGATTTTTGAGGTCATGCCTTATTTTCCTCAAGGGGATCGTGCACCCTGCTTTCACTTTTCACTGGGAGACTTCAGGCAGAATTTAGACCAAGCTTGTCTTAGATTCTAAGATCTTGATGTCATTGTTTTATGGAACCTGCTGTCTAGCAGGGGTCTCCAAACTTTTTACACAGGGGGCCAGTTCACTGTCCCTCAGACCATTGGAGGGCTGCCAAATACAGTGGTCCTCTCACTGACCACCAATGAAAGAGGTGCCCCTTCCAGAAGTGCAGTGGGGGCTGGATAAATGGCCTCAGGGGGCCGCATTGCGGCCCGCGGGCCGTAGTTTGGGGACGCCTGGAACTGGCTTTATGATTATATTATAGTTTTTCCTTTAATTCTGTTGAAAGAGTCTGCTGATTATGAAAGTGGGTTATTTTGATCCCGCCTCTCTCCCCATTATGCGCAGATTGCTCTTCAGTTCTGGGACTTGTTCCCCCTCCTTCCAGGATCTAAGCCCCCTCCCAGTACCAACCTCTTCTCTACGTTCTACTAATTTGACCTGTCCTATCTGTCTTTTTTTCTTCTCCAACTATATGAAACTCAGATATTCTCTTTGCTCAAAGGCTCTTGTATTACTTATCCACGTCGTTCCTGTTTTCCTCTTTATGGGAGAGCTGGTCTTGGACTTTTTTTTTTTTTACCCAAAGTCAAATTGTCTTCCATCACTTTCTATCTAGTTTTCTTTGTGCCCCTCCCCTCCCCCCACCCCCTCTCTCTCCTCCCTCCCTCGTTACCATCACATTCTTGTCCATGTCTCTGAGTCTCATTTTTATGTCCCATCTATGTATGGATTCATATAGTTCTTAGTTTTTTCTGATTTACTTATTTCACTCAGTATAATGTTATTAGGTCTTGGACTCTTGAGGACTATGTCTTTGAGGGATGACAAGCCTTAAAAGTCCCATTTTCAGAGGAAGTGATGTGAGCGGCAAGATAAAGGTCAGTGGCCTAGGATGAAAGATCAGGAACAAGGTTGGTGATTCCTTTGGCACAGGATAGTTCTCGGCGAGGATCATAACTACATTAGGGCCAATAATAATTATTTTCTTATCTGGCCCATGGGCTGTTGTCAGGATCAAATAAGACAAAATCCTGAAACCACTTTGTAACATGTAAAGCACTTTATAATTTGTTAGGTATCATTAGTTAGCAAAATCACCCGCACCCCACCCTGTGGAAGGAAGGGCACTGAATGGAAACTCAGGAGACCTGAGCCTGCTACCAATTTGTTGATGGTGAATAGCAAGTTTCCTTTGCCAGCAAATTGATTCAGTCATTTGTTGAATTGTTCTAGGTGCTGTGGTTGTATAGGTAAACAAAATAGAAAAGTTATCCTGGTACCTACATTCAAGAGAGGAAGACAGACAACAAGTACATAAACAAACAAATTATAATAAAGAAGAAATACTTGAGGCTAATGAATTGACTACACCCATCTCCTTTGTCTCCTTCCTGAAATCACATTAAAATGACAGTAAAGAGATTATTTAGAAGGCACTAAACCCATAAAGATAGGGAGAAGAACAAAAGAGAATGCTAAACCACCAAAAGTTTGGAAGCTGGAAAGCACATAAAAGAGAGGTAACTGGTGATTGACTTGGAAGACCTATGAAAGTTGAATCTTAAGCCGGCAGTAAGCCAAGATTCAATCGGGTTTTTACTGCAGGGTCCACATAAGGTTCATGAGACAACAAGCACCTCTGGAAATGAGGGTGGAGGGCAAGCTACCATATGGAAGATTGGTTGAAAGCTTATTTGAAAAGAATCCCCAGATCTCTTCCCCAATCTCCTGTTGTGAGACGATGGCTCCTCACCCAGGAAAAGATTGAAGTTCTATTCTTTAGAGAGGATAACACAAAGGATCTTTGGAATGTGGGTTACCAGACACAGTTGGAAGAGGAAGCAACGTAATAGAAATAAAATATTAAAGGATGCTGGTTGCTGAGACCCCCCCCCCCCCCCCCCACACACACACACACACTCAGCTTTCTTTTCCATTTGGCTTCTAAACTTCTGGCATCCAACTTTCACTCTCCAGAAGAGAGTGAAAGAGAATTTTTTCTCTGGGAAATTTAATCAGCCCGAGAATAAACTCCCTAAGTACTGACAATGGAGGTTCCTACAACTAAATGACCCAGCTGAATCACCCTGCAGTGGAGTCTAATCATGTGCTCACAGCTGTCATTCATCATTTAGTACCAATGAGGGGCAACCTCCAGGATGGCCTCAGCAATCCCACCTCCTTGTATTCACTCTCTTGTATAACTCATTCTCTCAGCGAGAATGGGCTGAGCAAAAACAATAGAAGATCACTTTGAAGATTAGGTTTATAAAAAATAACTACCTTCATCTTGTCCTCTCTTGCCGTATTGCTCTGGTGGAAGCCAGCTACCCTATGAAGAAGCCCACATGGTAAGGAACTGAAGGAGGCCTCCAGCTCACAGCCAGTGAGGAGCTGAGGCCCTCAGTTAACAGCCCCCAAGGAATTGAAGCCTGCCAACAACCACATTTTTGTTGTGAATATTTTCAAATATCAAAAGTAGAGGAAATAGTGCAATAGAACTTAATTCATTTATTACCCAGATTTAAGTTTTTGAGATTTTCCATATTTCTATTACTTTCCTTTTCTTTTCTGCCTTTAAAGCAAACCCTAGACATTACATCATTTTACCTCCATATACTTTTATATACCTAAAAAAAAAGTCTACTTCCTTCTTTTCTTTCTTTCTTTCTTTCTTTCTTTCTTTCTTTCTTTCTTTCTTTCTTTCTTTCTTTCTTTCTCTCTCTCTCTCTCTCTCTCTCTCTTTATTCTCTTTCTTTCTTTCTTTTTTTCTTTTTAGAGAGGTATAGGCAGACAGGAACAGATAGATGAGAAGCATCAACTTGTAATTGTGGCACCATAGTTGTTCTTTGATTGCTCTCTCATATGGACCTTGACCAGGGGGATCTAGCTAATCCAATGACCCCTTGCTCAACCTTGCCAGTAACCCTCTAGCCAGCGACCTTGGGTTCAAGCCAGTGACCTTTGGGCTCAAGCCAGCAACCATGGAGTCATGTCTATGATCCCACGCTCAAGCCAGTGACCCCGTGCTTGAGCTGGGAGCCCACATCAAAGCAGATGAACCCATGCTCAAGCTGGTAACCTCGGGGTTTCGAACCTGGGTCTTCAGTGTCCCAGGCTGACACTATCCACTGTGCCATCGCCTAGTCAGGCTCTCTATCCTTCTTTTCAAGATGATCAACCAAGGATTACCAGATATCTGATGACAGCTTGTAACATAAAGGATAGAGACCAAAAAAAAAAAGGCAGCTCAGAGCAGGGAGACAAACATTCTTCAGAGAGACTGAATGGATATTACGACCAAAAAAACAAGATTGATAACAAAAGAAATTGAGTAGAAATAAAAGTTAATAGCAAAAATGAAAAATTAAATAAAAGAATTGGCATATAAGCTTGAGGCAGTCTCACAAAAAATAGAGCAAAAGGATTGAGAGATAGAAAATACAAGCCTGACCTGTGGTGGTGCAGTGGATAAAGCATTGACCTGGAACACTGAGGTCACCGGATTGAATCCCTGTGCTTGCCTGGTCAAGGCACATATGGGAATTGATGCTCCCTGCTCCTTCCTTCTTCTCTCTCTCTCTCTCTCTTCTTTCTAAAATGAATAAAGTCTTTTTTTTAAAAAAAGGAATGAAAATGAGAAAGAAGAGAAAATTAATGGGCTGGTCTAGAAGGTCCAATATCTCAGAGAGAAAATAAAGAAAAGGAAATAACTATAAAATGGTTTAAGAGAATTTCTCCAAACTGAAAGATATCATTTTACAGATTGAGAGTCCATCGAGTGCTTTGCACAATGGATAAAATTTCAGAATACTTGCAAGAAAGGTAAAGACCCCTCAAGCTTCCAGTGAGACAAATATAGGCCACATATGAAGGAATAAAAAATCAGAATATATTGGGAATTTTTAACAAGACTGGAAGCTAGAAGACAATGTAACTATATCTTTAAAATTCTGGAAAAAAAAAAAAAGATTTCCAATCTAGACTTCATATAACCCAACACAAGTTAAATAGGTAGGCAGAATAAAGACATTTTCTGATATACAGAGTCTTGAAATACTTTCCAAAGAAGCTGCTAGAGAATATACACCAAAGAAGGGAACCAAGAACAGAGAAGCAAAAAGCCTCCCAAGAGTGTCCAGGGGCCAGCTGGACATCTGGCATAAACTGCCACCAGTTTCGAAGCAGCTCAGAAAGTTCTGGAAGAGATTTCATTAGGAAGATGAAATCTTTATCCTACTAACACCTCTGAAGTTTTAAGAGGAAATAATACAATTGGCACAGACTTTGGAGAGGAATTAGTGATAAGTATGTAGAAAACTAAGCTAATAAAAATTCCAGAGATGGAGAGAAAACTTGTCAAGGGTAGAAAAAATGACTACAGTTTACTATAGAGCCCACCCCCCATTTACATAGTCACAATAATATAAACATTGAATATTGTTCTAATACAATTATAGTGTAAGTATGTATTTTAGGAAGATACAGAGTGACAGGGGGCATGTGTTTATGTACGGGAGAGAGCTAAATCCTCACTACCTTTCCAGACATTCAAAACTTTGCCAGGTGGATTACTGGATGACTACTTCTGAGGGCTTGGAGATCTTTGACCCAATTTCCTGGTTGAATGTGCAATTTGTAGATGAGAAATGTCCTCATTTCCTGTGACTAGAGAAAAATAATGAAAAGAAAAAAAAATGGGGCCAAATATTTAACCACAGGAGGTAGAGAAAGCTGAAGAGAGAGAGAGAGAACTACCAGAAACCTGCAGCTAAGGGGCAAGGAGGTTAAAGGGAGAGGATTTGGAATCTTGTTCGTGTGTTTTACTTCCAAACCTGTCCAGGCTGGTCCACCCCTGCCTTCTGTGACCACAGTGATCACCGCAAACCCACACTACACGTGAACTCTGGCTGTGTGGTCAGACGAGAATTTCTGAGGAAGGGGCGCAGTAGCATCTTTGCTAAAAGGAGAAGTGAAGTAGTTAAGGCAGGTTCCCCTTCCCTAGGTCAGGCTGAACCAGATCTCTCCACCCCTGTTTCCTGGTAGTGACTCTACACTGCTGTCTGTGTTATTCATTAACCAGACGCTAATATTTCTGTTTACCCATCTGCCATCCTGCAGGGGATTCACAGGAGTCCTGCAATCTAACCAGACATCAGATTCTCTTGGACCAGGCCCAGCCAGCCGCATTTAGCTAGTGTTTATTGTACCAGAGCTGTGAACTAAATGTAGCCAGGCAGAGAGAAAGTTTTCTCAAGTAGGATGTGATTTGCCTGCCAGTCGAGCATATGTGCTGAGACTGTATCTAGTGATGTGTTTGAGTTGGCTTGCAAGAGCTGATTATTAGCATCTCTTGCCAAACCCATGGTCAGTGTCTTCATGTTGGTAGAAATTGGCTTTGGTGGAGTGTGTCTGCCACAGAAATTGATAAGTTAATAACTCAGGGCCTTTCTTAACCTCCACGCCTGTGCTCCCCACCCCCTCTTATCCCAGGAGCTGGTTACAAAACACTTTCTAGCACACTGCTGGGGATAACTATTTATTAAGTATATGCATAACTTGTATTCTAATGAAAGAGGAAACAGCCTGATGAAAACCCTGCGTGTTTGCTATAGTACTTTATGGTTTCTTAACTCTGTCATGCACATTATCTCCTTAACCTAACAACCATTTCCCTTCGGTGGTAGGCACAGAGGCCAGAATGATTGTCTTAAAATGGAATTAGATCATTCTACTTTCTCACCTAGAACCCTCTAATGACTTTAAAAACTCTTAGAACAAATTCAAGCTCCTCTGTGGCCTAAAAAACTTTGCATGGTCTGGTTTCTGCTGACCTCCTTGGGTAATCTTCCATTGCTAACTCTCCTCAGTTCACAATATTCTGGCCCAGTGGTTCTCCAATGTGGTCTCTAAAGCACCAGCCTCAGTGTCACCTGAGATTGTTAGCACTGCAAACTCTTGGGTTCCAGCCCAGACCTGCTGATTCTGAAACTGTGGGGAGGGAAGACAGAATCCATGCTTCAGCAAACTCTCCCTGTGATTCTAATACATGTTTAAGTTTACAAATCACTGCTCTAGCCCCACACTGGCCTTGAGATGCTAAGGTTTTCTTTCCCTTCTTAGGGCCTTTGCACTAGCAGATCCTGTTTCTAGGATGCTTTCCCCATGGGCCTTTGTGTGGTAACTCCTCCTTATTCAGGTCTCAGCTGAACACCACGGACTCAGGAGACTTTTCTAAACTCCCTCAAACCCCTTAGTGTACTTTCTCCTATAGCCCATATCTGTTTATAAAAACCATTTGTCGCTTTCTGAAGTCACCTTGGTTGTTTATTTGTTTACTTGTTCATTACCTATTTGTTCCCACTAGAATGAAAGCCCCAAAGACAGACACCTTGTCTGCTCATACACTTTGCATCCCCAGCCCCTTATCGATCCCAGGTTGCAGTAGGCTATTGATACATATTTGTTGAACAAATGAATTACTAATTTCCCAGTGAAGAAATGTGATATGTATCAAATACTTGTTGAAGTGTTTGATGAAGATGAAAGTCTCAGGGTGGTCCAGAGATTTTCTTGCACTTTCCTGCTTAGCAGAAGCAGGCATGTCCCTAAAACCCTGGGAATCTCAAATTGGAAGGGGTTTGTTGTTACTTGTTCAGATGCATAAATTTCCTCAACGTCCTAAGATGGGTGTTTTCTATCTTCTCCTTTGATGTTCCTGGAGACTGGGAGTGACTGCTTTGTTGAGGTAGTCAGTTCCATTCCAAACAGCCTTGACTCTTGAAAAGTATCTCCTTGCCTCTTTGCCCATGACCTTTGTTCTTCCCTGTGGGGCTGCATAGACTGCACCTTTCGCACAGTGAAACTTACCTTAGTCCAGTCACGTATCCAGCATTCTCTTACTTGCTTCTCATGTGTCAGTGAAAAAAGCAGGGACTTTCGAGTCAGGAAGACCTGGATTCAACCCCCTCTCGATTATTGACCTTGAAAAGTTCCCTTTATCATGTTAGGCTCCTTCTCTAGAACAGTACATGGCACTTAATGTGCTGTTGTTATTTTGTTATTATTACCACATTTTAAGTCTCCAAAATATTTTGGTTAATTTTTCTGATTAACCAAGTTATTATCCTTTGGCCCTTTGAGTTAATGTCCTTTATAAAATGTGTTGCTTGGTACTGAACATGCTACTGAATAGCCCTCAGTGAAGTAAGATGATGAACTTGTTTAGACTCTGTTTTTTTTAAATATCACCCAAAATCAAACTAGTTTTTTTTAGAAGGTGTAATACATCTGAAAACCCCAGATTTTTTCCCTTGCAAATCACTATCAAACTATCCTATATAGCCCTGGCCGGTTGGCTCAGCGGTAGAGCGTCGGCCTAGCGTGCGGAGGACCCGGGTTCGATTCCCGGCCAGGGCACACAGGAGAAGCGCCCATTTGCTTCTCCACCCCTCCGCCGCACTTTCCTCTCTGTCTCTCTCTTCCCCTCCCGCAGCCAAGGCTCCATTGGAGCAAAGATGGCCCGGGCGCTGGGGATGGCTCCTCGGCCTCTGCCCCAGGCGCTAGAGTGGCTCTGGTCGCAATATGGCGACGCCCAGGATGGGCAGAGCATCGCCCCCTGGTGGGCAGAGCGTCGCCCCATGGTGGGCGTGCCGGGTGGATCCCGGTCGGGCGCATGCGGGAGTCTGTCTGACTGTCTCTCCCCATTTCCAGCTTCAGAAAAATGAAAAAAACAAAAACAAAAAACAACAACAACAAAAAAAAACTATCCTATATAGTTGGCTATCTAATATATTATTTTCTTCATCTAAAATTTCTACTTTACTATATTTCAATAAATGGGGGTCTCTTTGTGCTTCAGTTGCTATCTTAGAGCTAAATAATACTTTATAATTTTTCAGCAATTTTATACATGCAGTCTCATTTAAATGATCAGAATGACCCCCGAGGCATACATCACCCTCATTATTATGATTTGGACATGGGGGCCGGAGGTGTGACTTGTTCAAGGTCATCTAGTTAGTAAACAGAACCAACTCTGAAGTCAGGGCTCTTATGAAACGAGTCCAGTGTTGTTTTGAGGAAGGAGAACAGAAAATGAGCTCTCAGCTGGGTGCAAATAATAAGGGAAGTCTTTCTCAAGAAAGTAAATAGTGAGTGAGATTTTATAAAAAAAAAAAAAAAAAGAAAAGAAAAGCAAGCAATCAGAAGGTGGGGGTGCATGGGGTTGGGTAAGAAGGACTCATAGGAGGAAAGGGTTCTGGGAAGAGTAGTATCTTGGACACATTGGGTCCCGGAACTAGGCCAGTGATTCCTAATTGAGCTGTCTGTCAGAATTGCCTGGGGAGCTTTTTAAAGCTCACCTGCTGCCTCCTCCCTTCCCCACCCTGAGATTCTGAGTCAGTAGATTTGAGGTATTTTTCTATATCTCTACATGTAATTTGGATGTAGCCTCTGTTGCAAACCACTAGGCTAGAGTCTGGAGGGTCAGTTCCCTAGAGAGAGTAGTCTACGTGTCCTTTTTGTGGAGAAACAAGTTAGGCAGATGGAATTGGGAAGGGAAAGAGAATACAAAGCAGGCAATGGAATAATATGATACCAGTTCCCAAGAGGAACACTTTTGATGATAAAGCTCTGTAGGTTTCTAAGCAGGAGAGTAGCATGTTTTAAGCCCCCTGTGGTACACTGATAACTTTGAGTCAGAACTCAGTTCACATGCGCTTTCTAAATCCAGTCTGTTCATCGATCTAAACAGAATTACATCAGTCCTTTCACTTAATCCTTTCATTGCATCTTTACCTTAAATCAGGGGTCCCCAAACTTTTTACACAGGGGGCCAGTTCACTGTCCCTCAGACCGTTGGAGGGCCGGACTATAAAAAAAACTATGAACAAATTCCTATGCACACTGCATATATCTTATTTTAAAGTAAAAAAACAAAACAGGAACAAATACAATATTTAAAATAAAGAACAAGTAAATTTAAATCAACAAACTGACCAATATTTCATTGGGAACTATGCTCCTCTCACTGACCACCAATGAAAGAGGTACCCCTTCCAGAAGTGCGGCGGGGCCGGATAAATGGCCTCAGGGGGCCGCAGGTGTTTTGGGGACCCCTGCCTTAAATGTTTCTGGGTTTCAGATGCATAACCTTCTCCCTTTGCTGCTGAGTCTGGTTCTCCCTCCCATTTTTGCCCTCCCGCTGCTTGCAGAAATGTTACAAAAATTGTGGACACTTGCTTCAGAGTTTTATAATCTTTATTTTCAATCTGCCAGATCAAGCTGTCTACTCCTTTGCTAGTCGGTCCCGAGCTCTGAGTGATGGGTGCTGAACTGTATCCTGAACTGTGCAAGGTGCCATGGAGTGAGAGGACAAGATCCAGACCTCAGGAAGTTCCCCGTTTACTGGGGGAGACAAGATACACATGTGGACATTACTGGAGTATACTTACAAAGATGATACACCCGTGGACATTACTGGAGTATACTTACAAAGATGATACAGCCGTGGACATTACTGGAGTATACTTACAAAGACGATACACCCATGGACATTACTGGAGTATACTTACAAAGATGATACACCCGTGGACATTACTGAAGTATACTTACTTACAAAGGTGATACACACATGGACATTACTGGACAATACTTACAAAGATGATACACATGTGGACTTACAAAGCAGCAGGTCCGACTGAGACAGTGCAAATCTAGAGCTTTAGAGACTTAAGCCCTCAGCCCCACCTCCTTCTTCCCTTGGCTCAGAACTTTCCTGAGTCCTCTTTGACCTCATTTACTCTTTCTCTTCCATCTCTTTCCCACTGGCTTCTTTCCAGCATCTAGGTGTTGTTTCCAAGTTTGTGACAAGATTGCTTTAGGATTCTCTGCTTCACCGTGATCATCCCCAGTGACCGACCTGCTCACAAGGACTGAATTCTTACCAGCTACACTGCTTCTAAAACTTGGCCTATAATGATTCTATACCTATTTCTTTTTTTTTCTCAGGGAGCTATGTTCTTTTGGGAAGGAAAATTCAGTCAGGAACGGATACTAAGTTGGTGAAAGAGATTTTTGCAGTCCCAGCAGGGGTTTGAGTCTGAGGGTTCCTGAACCTGGACCCTCATGTTCGCTCTCCCTCTCCCAGCCACACTTGACCCATAGTAGCCCCCAGTGCCTCCGAAGGTCCAAGGACACCTCTACTCTGTGGTGAAGTCAGAACTTGGTGCTTGACTCACACCCTTATCCACATTAGTCACATCTGCTCTCTCTTTGCTTCTGCGTCCTAACAGAGAGGAGCTCTGATGCCGCAGTATCTGTAGGCCTTTCCCGAAGGCTCTGCGTACGTCTGAGGAAGAGAAATAGAAAAGCAGGGGGTCCAGACTGGCGTTGAGGGAACTCATCACCACAGCTTCTGCTCGCCATTTGGGGCTTTTCTTTGTGTGAAATCCCACCAGGTGGGATATGTTATAAGGTCCGAAGCATACCAGGAAATTAAGGAGTGTCACGACAGCCAGCCCCACAGCTCGGCGCCGCCTCTGGGCCCCCACATGAGGCTGGGTGAGCATGATCCACACAAAGCGCCAGTAGCAGAAGATGGTGATCACCATAGGGACGAAGAAAAGGACAAGGCACAGCTCCAGCCGTACAGGAAGCACCACATCCAGTTGCTGTTGGGTGAAATTCTCATAGCAGGCATTTGTGGCCGTATGGGTTGAGTTCAAGTACTGGGCGATGATCACAATGGTGCAGTGACCAAAGGACATGATCCAGGCAACCAGAGCAGCTATCACTCCATACAAAGGCCGGCGGGACAGCTTGTACTGCACGGGGAAAGCCACTCCCAGGTAGCGCTCGATGCTGATGCCTGCCAGGAGCCATGTGCTGCAGTAGATGCTGCTGTAGAAGCCGAAGCCCGTGAGGGCACAGACTATCTCGGGCAGAAGCCATTCGAAGTCATACGCAGCCTCAAGGATCTTGAAGGGCAGCAGCAGCAGCAGCAGGAGGTCCGCCAACGTCAGGCTGAGCAGGAGGATGTGGACAGGTGCAGGGTGGGGCTGGCGGACCCGGCCCACAAAGGCCCGCAGGGCCAGCAGGTTGGCAGGGAGACCTGTGAGGAAGATAATGACGTAGGCCGCGAGGATCAAGGAGCTCTTCAGGCTTGTCATGACTATTCTGGAAGAGAATGAGAAAGGGCAGGGTCAGGAGTCCCCACTCACAGTGTGCAGACCTGCCTTCGGTTCAGGATGAGGACATCCTCTCTGTCACTCTCCCCTTCCCGGGCCAACACTTGCTGCTGCCACCACTGCTTGCTCACACCACCTGCCAGAACTGCCCAGAGCAATTATTGACTTTGCCTGGGGCGGGATATTAACTAGGAGTTATTAGGTTTGCCGTCATGTGTCTCTGGGGAAGACCAACCCTTGGCTTCCCAAGGGAATTCCCCCTCCGGTTTCAGAACCTTTCTCCTGCTCTCCTCAGTTTCCAACTTTCCTTCAGTTCCTTCCTCGGTCAGAGATGTTCAGAGACAAAAGGCAAGCCTTCTCACACAGAGAACGTGTGCTGTAAGAACCAGGCGCCCCGCCCAGTGCTGGCTCTCCCCAGGACCCCTCCACATGCCCAGGAAACAGGCGCCCAGCCCCCAGCCCATCTCCCGACCTCGTCTTCCTCTCCTCTACCTTTCCCTCTCCTGTCCAATACCAGACTCTGGGGCTGTATGAAAAAAGGGAAGCTAGTCAAGTTGTGTGTGGGGGGCCGGGGGAGGAGGAGGAAGAGTGAGCCAGCACTATTTTGGGGGGCTTGTCTCCCCAAAGCCTCCAGAGAATATTTAGAAAAGCCCACAAGCAGTCACTGGTTCCTGAGCCTGGTATTTTGACTATAAACACAAGAACTCTTCTTAACTGTGTAACTCAATTTCCACTTGGTCTGTAACCCTCACCACCCACACAGCCTGTCCCCTCCATCCTCCTCCCCAGCTTGAGGTCCCAGTCTGCGTTTCCTTGCCTCCCACACTGGCTCCTGGCTCCAGATATGATCCTTCCATTCCATCTCTGACAGACTTCCTCCAGCCCCCCCGCCCCCCAGCACCTTCCGCAGAGCCCAAGCACTCAGCTAGCTGCCTTGCCTTCTCTCCGGATAGATGGCTTCTTGGAAAGGAAGGTCTGAAAGCTTCTGAGAAAGACGAACAGAGATTCAGCCACTGCTACCGCCCATTTCACACAGGAAAATATTGTAAGGAACCTGGCTGGTAGAAAGCTTTTATACCAGCATAAGTCATGTGACTAGAGAGAGGAAGGTCAGTAATTGAGCGCTGTCTCCTCTCCAACCGAAGGAAAAGGCGCCCGCATCTTTCTTCTCATCCTAGAGATCTTCACTCCGACTTCCAAACCCAGTTCCTGAGTTTCTTCAATCCTAGGCATTTTTCCCCCATTTCGCAAGTCAGATTCTCGTCCTTTTCTAGGCAATTTCTTCTGTAATTCTGCTGATTCTCAGAAAAAGAAAGGATTTCTTCTCCCTTTAATTCTTCAATTTTTTTCCTTTCTATATGGTCTCCTGTCCTATGCCCCTGGTAAGTAAGTTCCTTTTACCGTCTCAGTTGAAACAGATTGGTTTCTCTTAACCTGTCTCTTGTTTTGGAAGAAGTAGCATGGAATTTAGGGTCACACACCTCAGGGCTCAATCTAAGTCCCTTCATTGTGACTTTGGGGCAGATAAATTTTCTGAAGTTTAGTTTCCTTTTCAGGCAAGTGAGGGTAGGAATACTTACACCTCAAGATTTCTGTGAAGAGTCAGTTAGATAGCGTATGTAAAGCGTACGGTCCAGTGTTTAGCACTCTATGGATGCCCACAGTAGAAGTGGCCCCTCCTCTCAGGCCTGGTAGATAGCTTCAGAGACAGCAGGCCGCTTGGTAAAATACTCAGAGGCTGAGGACACGGAGAGTCCTCTGACTTGGGAGAGTGTCAGGGGTTCAGCGTCAGGGCCCAGCGTGCCTGTGTGGCTCTTTCTAGCTCAGGCTTCATTCCTTTCCCCTATGTATTCTCGCTCCTTTTAGCTGGGCCCAACTTCTGAGCCATTCTGTTCTTTTCTCACTATTTTACCTATGTAGGTCCAGGTTAGAAGCTCCTCAAAGTCCTGTTGAAACCCACGCCCAAGGAAACAGAGTCACTACACGGTTTCCTCTTGATCTAAGGAATGGGTTTCTGTTTTGCCTGACCCTTGCTCACAGAATCTCCAGTCTTTCTCAAAGACACACTTATTTCTTATTGCTTGTTCATTCATTCATGAATTCAGTCATATTGTGACCTACAACCCCAGGGTTCAAGTACCATATTTCTCCATATATAAGACATCCTTGTTTGAAAAACTTGGGGTCTAAAAAATGGGTGCATCTTATACAGTGGTTGTAGCTGTTTTCTTTTTCACTTGCATTTCCCACTTTTTGTGCTTGTTTTTGTGCTTATTGTTGTAGACAGTTTGACACCAGCAGGAAAAGTGAAGAAATCACTACAAGAGAAGTTTGTACCTGGGTGAAAAGACCCTGGGATAATATCAAGATTGAGATCATTATCAGGTCATTTAAGAAGTGTGGCATTTCAAATGCCATCGATGGAACCGAAGATGAGGCAATATCTGAAGACAGTGATTTGTCATCAGACACAGATGAGGACAAGTTAATGGATGGGAGTTTTGATAGTCATGAGGAGTTGTATGAATTTTATGATGAATAAAACTTGAGTTCAATAACTTTATATACTACATTTTTTTTCCAGTTTTGGGCCCCAAAATTAAGATGTGTCTTATACGTGGGAAGGTCTTATACATGGGGAATATGGTAGCTTTTTTTTTTTTTTTTTTTTTAAGAGAGATAGAGAAGAGACAGGACCGGAGAGGGATGAGAATCATTAAGTCGTAGTTGGGGCACTTCAGTTATTCATTGATTACTTTCTCACATGTGTCTTAACCAGGAGACTCCAGCTGAGCCAGTGAACCTTTGCTCAAGCCAACAATGTTGAGCTTCAAGCCAGAGACCTGGACTCAACCCAGCAACCTTTGGGCTCAAGCTACTGACCGTGGAATCATGTTGATAATCTCATGCTCAATCCGGTGAGTCCATGCTCAAGCTAGTGAGCCTGCCCTCAAATTGGATGACCTCAGGCGCTCAAGCCTGAGACCTCAGAGTTTCAAACTTGGGACCTCAGTATCCCAGATACTGTACCACCACTGGTCAGGCCCAAGGATCTTTTTTTTTTTTTTTTTTTTTTTTTTTACAGAGGCAGAGATAGACAGGGACAGACAGACAGGAACGGAGAGAGATGAGAAGCATCAATCATCAGTTTTTCGTTGCGCGTCGCGACTTCTTAATTGTTCATTGATTGCTTTCTCATATGTGCCTTGACTGCGGGCCTTCGGCAGACCGAGTGATCCCTTGCTGGAGCCAGTGACCTTGGGTCCAAGCTGGTGAGCTTTTTTTTGCTCAAGCCAGATGAGCCCGCGCTCAAGCTGGCGACCTCGGGGTCTCGAACCTGGGTCCTTTTGCATCCCAGTCCGATGCTCTATCCACTGCGCCACCGCCTGGTCAGGCAGGCCCAAGGATCTTAATATTTAGCTTTCCTTTTTCCTCAGCTCTCTCCTCTTATAGAACCAAGGAGTTCTAACTTTTTATTTATTCCTTTCCCTCAGCACACACATGCACTTCCCAGATAAACAGGGAAACTAAGGAAGAGACCATTCTGTGTTGCTTGCTACCAAATTTATATATGTCATTTGCTTTTATGATTTTCTACAAATATTTATGGGGATCTGGATTTAACTGCAAAGTGGAAACTTACTGGAAAACAGAGGTTAAGGAGTAGGACTAATTTTTTATTCCTGCCTGTTTTCCCCTCACATCAGCCCTTCTCATATCACTGTTGTGTGTAACCTATGTTGAAGGCTCCCTATTGAACCCCCTTCTCCATATTTATGGTAGTTATGAAGATAACAGAATAAAGGAAACTTTTGAACTCATGATTCATAATGCCCACCTATGTCACAGGAAAAGGAAATGCAACCTCTCAGGCTAATTCAAGAGCTGAGCTTTCACAAAAGCAGTATCTTTCACAATCTCTTTAAGTTCGGTTTTCTTTCATCATCATTATAACTCAGCTTATTGTGCTAAGAAGTTGAACTCATTATCTAAATATATAATCACTGTCTATACTTCCTTATTCCTCCATCACCCTTCAGTGTACTCTAATCTGGGTTACACCCCTATTTTTCCATAGGATCTGTTCTTCAGGTTGGAAGTGACTTCTATGTTACTAAATTCAGTGGATATTTTCTTATTACTTTATTAGCATTCAACACAGTTTCCACATCCATCTTGAAATCTTTCCATGAATTCTGATACGTTATGCTCTTCTGATTTCCCTGCTTTTTCTTTGGTCACATCTTAATTTCCTTTGCTTCCACATCCTCTAAATGTTGGAGTTCCTTAAGTCTAGGGTTTTTTGTTTTTTATTTTTTGTTTTTTAGTTTTTTAGAGAGAGCGGGGTTGGGGAGAGAGGCAGACAGACAGACAGGAAGGGAGAGAGATGAGAAGCATCAACTCATAGTTGCAGCACCTTAGTTGTTCATTGATTGCTTTCTCATATGTGCCTTGACTGGGGGATTGAGGGGAGGGCTCTAGCTGAGCCAGTGACCCCTTGCTAAAGCCAGTGACCTTGAGCTCAAGCCAGTGACCTTTGGGCTGAAGCCAGTGACCATGGGGTCATGTCTATGATCCCATACTCAAGCCAGCGACCCCAATCTCAAACTGCTCGTGAGCCCATGCTTAAACCAAATGAGCCCGTGTTCAAGCCGGCAACCTCAGGGCTTCAAACCTGGATCCTCAGTGTCCCAGGTTGATGCTCTACCCACTTCACCACTGCTTGGTCAGGTGGTTGTAGATTCTTTACTATCTTCATCCTGTGCTCTGACTCTAGTCTACCACTTCCATTTCTGCAACTTCAATGACCATCTTCATAACACCCAATTTTGAATCTGTATCCTGGGCTTTTGTGAGCTTTCACATCTACATGCCCACCTGCCTAGTAGACACTGTTACGTGGATGTCTCCCAGGCATCTCAAATCCGGTGTGTCCAGAGTTGACTTTAGACCTTCTCCACTAAACTAAGAATGAATGGCTGTGAGGGAGCTGGTTATGGCTCCTGTCGAAATCCTGGTAACAACTGTTGGTAGCTTATGTTGGGGTTTAGCTAGATTCCTTTATTATATGTTCTCATAGTATCATTTCTATTGCTGAATAATATTCTGTTTTATGAATATTTTGTATTTTATTTATCCATTGACCTGTTGATAAACCTTTTTTTTTCCTTCAGTTTTTAGCTTGTATCAACAGAACTGCTATATCCATTGTTATTTAGGTGTGAACATGTGTTTTCAGTTCTGTTGGGCCAGCACCTATTAGTATATTTGCTAAGTTGTTTGTTAAACTTTTCATTCAACATTTTAAGAAACTGCTATTTCTTAAAAATGTTCTTGGTATTTGCTAGTCTTAAGTTTAGGCATTCTAATTAGTGTGTTGTGGCATCTCACTGTGGTTTTAATTTGCATTTCTCTAATGACTTCTGATGTTGAGCATCTTTTCAAGTACTTATTGGTCCTTTATATATCTTCTTTTGTGAAGTGTCTTTTCAAGTCTTTTGGTCATTTTTTAAAAAAATTTGGATTATTTTCACCCTTTTGGTTTTGAGAGGTTTTATTAATGTTCTGAGTACTAGTCATCTGTTAGATATGTGTACAGTCATCCCTCACCATATTGTGGTTCACTTTTCACAGTTTTACTGTATTGTGGATTTTAAAATTGTATATATCTAATTTTGTATTGTGGATTTTTCACTATATTGTGAGATTTTATGGTATATAGGTATTTTTATATATTTATTATTTTAATTATATTTGTGGTAAAATAAGCAGAATAAGTATGGGAGAGGTTAATAATAGTGTGGGGAAGGTTTATAAGAGTGTGGGGAGGGTTTATAAAGCCTTAAAATATATCTAAATAGTAAAATAAATATAAGGTCACTACTTCGTGGATGTTTGCCTATCACGGAGGTTCTGTAACCTAACCCCCACGGTAGACGAGGGACCACTGTATTATAAATATTTTCTTCTGCTCTGTGACTTGCCTTTTCATTTTCCTGGTTGTCTCCTGAAGAACAAAAATCTCAAATTTTGATAAAGTGTGATTTATGGTTTGTGTTTTTATGTCTTAAGAAATCTTTACATACCTATCCAATTCTAGATTTGACCTTCCCTATTGAATTGCCTTGGCATCTTTATTAAAAATGAATTGATGTCTGACCAGGTTGAACTGGGACATAGAGGACTCAGGTTCAAAACCCTGAGGTCGTCAGCTTGAGCACAGGCTCATCCGGCTTGAGTGGGGACTCACCAGCTTGAGCAAGGGGTTGCTGGCTTGAGCATGGGATCATAGACATAACTCCATGGTCACTGGCTTGAGCCCAAAGTCACTGACTTGAGCAAGGGGTCACTTGCTCTGCTGTAGCCCCTGGTCAAGGCACATACAAGAAAGCAATCAATGAACAACTAAGATGCCAGAACGAAGAACTGATGCTTCTCGTCTCTCTCCCTTGCTGCCTGTCTGTCTCTATCTGTCTCTCTCTGTCTCAGTCACAAAAAAAATGAATTGATATTGATTGGGTCTATTTCTGGAATCTCTTTTCTGATCTGGTGATTTTCATATTTTTCCTTTAACCATTACTACAAAGTCTTGATTGCTGCAGTGTTATAATCAATCTTGGAAGCAGACAGTGTAAGTTCTCCAATTTATTCTTTCTCTTTTAAGTTGCTTTAGCTTTTCTAAGTCGTTTTTTATTTTCAGATAAATTATTTTCTACAATAAAGTCTGCTGGAATTTTGATTGAAATTATGTTGAATCTATAGGTCAATCTGAGACCATCAACACTGGAACAATATTGAGCTGTCCAATCTACAAACATAATATATCTCCCTTATTTACTTAGGAGTTTCACTTCTCTCAACAGTGCTTTCTAGTGTTCATTTTCAGCATAGAGGTTTTTACATCTTTTCTTGATTTCTAAGTATTTTCGGTGCTATTGACGATTTAATTTTTAATTAATTAATTATTTATTTTTAGGTGACAGGAGATTGCCAGGCAGACTCCCACATGCACCCCGATTGGCATCTATCCAGCAACCCCATCTGGGCCAATGCTCAAATGCTGAGGTATTTTTATTGCCTGAGACTGACAAGCTACAATGCAGCAATCCTCAGTGGCTGGAACCAACTTTGCTTGAACCATCTGAGCCATGGTTGTGGGAGAGGAAGAGAGAGAGAAGGGGGAGAGTGAAGGGGAAAGAAGCAGATGGTCACTTCTCTTGTTGCCCTGACTGGGAATCAAACCTGAGATGTTCATATGCCAGGCTGACAGTCTATCCAATGAGCCACTGGCCAGGGCTGAGATTTAATTTTTTAAAATTTCCTTTTCTCGTTATTTGTTGTTCTCATAGCATCTTTGACTATTTCTTCCTAGCACATTATTTATAATAATACATTTATTTGTGTGCGAATTTGCTTGACATCCATCTCCCTTACAATGAGGGCAGGGAACATGCCTAATTTTCTCACCATTGTATCCTCACAGCCTGGCAAAAAGCCTGGTGTATAGTAGACACTTGATAATTATTCCCTGGTTGATGTGTGGATGGATAAGTTAAAGAAGTGGAATGGAGAGAAGTCAATTTTCAGAAACTCAGAGATATTAGTACTCAGGTGCCTCATTATATCTTCTTCTGGGACCATCATAAGAAATCCCAGCCAGTGATCACTTGAGAGCTCTCTTATAGATTAAAGGCACTCCCAATACATTTTTTTTTTAAGAGAGAGAGAGAGAGAGAGAGACAGGGACAGACAGACAGGAATGGAGAGATGAGAAGCATCAATCATTAGTTTTTTGTTGCGCATTGCAACACCTTAGTTGTTCATTGATTGCTTTCTCATATGTGCCTTGACCACGGGCCTTCAGCAGACCGAGTAACCCCTTGCTTGAGCCAGCGACCTTGGGTCCAAGCTGGTGAGCTTTTGCTTAAACCAGATGAGCCCGCGCTTAAGCTGGCAACCTCTGGGTCTCGAACCTGGGTCTTCCGCATCCCAGTCTGACGCTCTATCCACTGCGCCACCGCCTGGTCCGGCACTCCCAATACTTTTGTTGGAAGCTGCAGGGATTTTTTTCTCAGGGTGAGTATTGATAATTCAGGTTAATCTACCTTTATTATGTAGATACTGCTTAGCAGATATGAAGAAGGTATAGATATAAAATACAAAGTGAACGGGGATGCAGGATTTCACCAGTAGCAGTACTAACAATAATAATAATAAAAAAGAGCCGTTGTTTCATTCATCCATTCAGTTAACAAACATGTATCTACTCCCTAGGAGATGGTAAGATCTGCATCAAGTACCAGGGCTATCCGAGTAAAAAAAAAAAAAAAACAGCTGTGCTCTCGCACTCATAGAGGGTACACTCTGATGAAGGGAAATAGACAATAACAAGGACGTATGGCTACAGGAGTAATTACGGAGACATTATGGAGGAAATGAAGCAGGGTGATGAGAGGGAGAGTGGTCAGGGAGCGGCAGAGGCTTCTTAGTTCAAGAGTTCAAAGAAGCCATCTCTGAGGTTACTGCTGAGCTGACGCTTGAGAAATTGAGTTGAACTCTGAGAAGGAGCTGTGTGAAGCTCTTGCTGAGGAGTGGTCTAGGCAGAGGCACTGGCAAGTGCAAGACAGAAATCACCTTTGTGTTGGGGGGACAGAAAAGCCAGTGTGATTCGAACATGGTGAGCCGGGGCAGTTACAGTGGGAGATGGGACTGTGGCAGGGCCTTATGCTGATTACAGTAAAGAGCTGGAATTCCATTTGTAAGCAGTGGGAAGTCACTTGAGGGCCATAAAAGGAGAGAGCCATGATGAGATTTTTTTATTTGACAAGATCATGATGGCTGCTGTGTGAAGAATGGTCTCCAGAGGGAGTAAGTTGGAAGCTGAGAGAACAAGGAAAGTACACTGCAGTCATTCAGGGGAGGGCCGATGACGGCGTGGATGTGGGAGAACACGGCAATGGGGGGAAAGCGGGTCAGCTGGGATTTGGGGTGTGTGCCTTTAAGTAAATAACAATAAACGAAGAATTGCAAGATGCCAGAGAGAACTGGAACTCTTCTGGGAGTAAGAGGGCAGATGGTTCTACACCAGCGCATCCAAATGGACATTGAGATTTCATTGCTCTCCTGTGCCAGTGTGGTTCAGCCTACTTCCATTACCCTTTGAGCCCTTACTGTGGCCTTATGAAGGCATGAGTGACAGTTTATGTCCTTTCCTGCTTGGATCTCCTCTTTTAGTTGTCACTTGTCTAGCCTTTCCTCTGTCATTCCAATAGTGGTATCCTCCTATTTGTAGCCTTTACACCCATCCCCAGTACTGGTGAACCACTAGAGGAGAGATATAAGGGGCAGCTCAGGACTAGCATCTTCAGACCCCGTCTCTGTTGGTCTCTGTAATGGGCATTGTAGGTTTTTGTCACCCACTAATGGTAGACGTACTACACCCTCCTTGTGCAGAGACCTCTCTTTCCTTCATTCTGTCCACCTGCTTACTGGTCATCAGACTCCATTCCTGGCCAATGATAGCAGTTGCAATGCCTGGATAATGGTTCCCTCAAAATATATCCATGTCCTAATCTCTGGAACCTATGAATGTTACAATCTCTAAATGGCAAAAACCAAAACAAAACAAAAATAACAACAAAAAACTCTGCAGATGTGATTAAGAATTTTACAAATGGGAGATTACCCTGGTTTATTTGTGTGGGCCCTTGATGTAACCACAGATGTTTTGTTTGTTTGTTTTTTCTTCTTTCTACAAATGAGAGGAGGGGAGATAAAGAGATAGACTCCCACATGTGCGGCAAGATCCACCCGGCAACACCCTCTGGAGCCGACACTCTGCCCATCTGGGGCCATGCTTGCAACCAAGCTATTTTTAGTGCCTGAGGCAGAGGATCCATGGAACCATCCTCGGCGCCTGGGGCCAATGTGCTCCATCCAGTTGAGCCATGGCTGTGGGAGGGGAAGAGAGAGAGCGAGAGAGAAGAGGAAGGGAAAGGGGTAAGAAAGCAGATGGTTGTTTCTCCTGTGTGCCCTGACTGGGAATTAAACCTGGGATATCCACATGCCAGGCTGACACTCTACTACTGAGCCAACCAGCCAAGGCCAGTCACAAATGTTTTCATAAGGAAGCAGAGGAACATTTCAGACGGAAGAGGAAAAAGCAATGTGATCATGGGGGCAGAGATTGGAATGATGTGGCCATAAATCAAGGATGTCAATAGTCATCAGGATCTGGAAGAGGCAAGGAATGGGTTTTCCTCTAGAGCCTCCACAAAGAATGTAGTTATGACCACACTTTGATATTAGTTTTGGACTTCTGGCATTCAGAACTGTTGGAAAATAAATTTCTGTTGTGTTTAGCCACCAAGTTTGTGGCAGTTTCTTAGAGCAGACATAGGAGAGTAGTTCAACAGCCAACATTTACTGCCCATTCTATGATACTGTGTATCAGGCACTATGCTCAAGAGCTTTACAAAGATAAACTCATTTAATTTTTAAAATATTCTGTGAGGTTGGTACACTCATCCCCATTTACACATGAGAAAACTGAGGTATAGAGAGGTTAAGTAATTTCCCTGAAGTCACACAGCTGATAAATGGAAGAGCTGAACTCTGAACTTAGGGTCCAGGCTGTCTGGCTCTGGACTCATGGTGTTCGTCACTGTGCTACACTTCCCACTTTACCGGGTGGGGTGCGGGTTAGACCCAACCTCCTTAGCAGACTCCAGAAGTCCTGTAGATCAGTGGTCCCCAACCTCTGGTCCACAGGCCATTTGGTACCGGTCTGCAGAGAAAGAATAAATAACTTACATTATTTCCATTTTATTTATACTTAAGTCTGAACAATGTTTTATTTTTAAAAAATGACCAGATTCCCTCTGTTACATCCGTCTAAGACTCACTCTTGATGCTTGTCTCGGTCACATGATACATTTATCCATTCCACCCTAAAGGCCGGTCCATGAAAATATTTTCTGACATTAAACCGGTCCGTGGCCCAAAAAAGGTTGGGGACCACAGCTGTAGATGCCACACAGGAGGATACAAGAGCACAGGCCAGGGTGTCACGTCATTTGCTTCCCACAGGGAGTGTCTGCATGATCTCCAGCTTCCCGACAGTGGTCTTCGCTCTTTCCCCGAAACCAAAAAGGGAAGAATGACTTTCAACCCATTTCCCAGGATCCAGGAAACTTTCAGCCTTTCACATGTTCTAGTTCCTGCTCTAAGCTCAGATCCCAGATGTTGTGATCTTTCATCGGTCCTTCCTCCCCTCCCTGTCTCTAAACAGTTTAGATACAATGAGAACAGAAGGAAGATATTATTTACTATTTCTTGCTACTAGATTCACAGTGTCGTTTAGCATTTATGATCATGAATGTTTATAAGAATCTGGATTTGACTGTGAAACAGAAATAAGAACTTGGGAGGAGACACTTCCTTTATTACTGGAATATTTAAGAGGTTGTCCGAACTTTTTCTTCCTCCATGGCACCCTTCTCCATTTACTGTTCATGCAGAGCTGATCTTCAGACCAGGAAGTGGACTGAAAAAAAAAATCCCACCTTCTTCCCCTTGGCCACACACACACAGCTTTCAGGTCAGACCACCAGGTAGCTTTCATTGGCTCAAACCCCCTTTGGACTGCCTTTCAGTGTTGACCTTGAGCAAAGGAGGACAGACAGGAGAGTCTCTGGAAGTGGGAATGGTACAGACTCCCTTAGTAAAGCTGGATGCGCCTGCATCAGATGCAAAAGATAAGCCAGACTGGGACAGAACTGTATGCTCTGTGTTCTTTGTCGTGGCCCAGTCTTCCCTCTGCTTTTCTCCTTTTACTTGCTTCTGTCATGTATACGAATTCCCCTACTAGTTGTGGCATAACTGGAGTTATCAGGGTTTCTATCTGGTTTGCAGACTCTTAAGAAACTCAAATTAGACCTCTGAGTCTCAAGAGGTGTGGCAAGATTATCACAAACTCCTGGGTTGGGTGCAATTGTAGTTTATGTGGTTTGAAAATGATTGGGAATTTTCCAGGAGAGGGGAAAGCCCTGGTTTTCTTAATACAAACTATAGAAAGTACAGTTTGTGTTTACAAAAGTGGGAATTGGTTAAAAAGGTTGAGAAACAGTGATGTAATACTTTACTACTACCTCTCAGAAAAGTTTGAACTAAGGTCCTCTGCAGGTTGAGCCGTCCATCCCTAGCTCCTTCCATCACCAGAAAAATTCAGCTCCTATAGTGAGCACAAAGACTGTCATCAAGAGAAGGGGGGGACAGGTTTCATTTGGAAGATGTCTTCAAGGCTCCCCCACCTCTTTTTCTTTTTTTTTTTTTTGCCATAGGCCCTTACCATGCCATGACATCGAAGCCACAATGAATTAGCACCTGAGAGTCCCCTTGTGTCTCAGGAAGTCTTTGCCAAGTATAAAGCATTATATCTCAGGTGGGATTGCCTGGAAACCCAAATCACAGAGGCTTAAACACATCCTTTTTCTCAGGTCATGCGAAGGCAATGGGAAGTCCCAGGCTGGTGCAGCTGCTCGGGAGCAGTCCTCCACAGCCCAGGCTCCTTCTAGCTCTTCTGCTTCTTTATACTTAGCCTTTTTGTGTGTCATGTGTTAAGAAAAGCTATTCTTTAATAATATTTTCAATAGAATTTATTTTGTAGCACAATTTTAGTTTCACAGCAAAATTAAGAAAAAGGCACAGAGATTTCCAATAGACTCCACACATGCTGAGGTTCCCCTACCATCAACACCTCCCACCAGAGCGGTACATTTGTTAAATTGATGAACCTACAATGACATCACCATCACCCAAATTTACCCCCTTTTTAATCAAGAAAACTATAGCTTTTCAGAAGTCCTACCTAGCAGACTTCTGCTCATTTCTCATTAGCTAGCACTGTATCTCATGACACCTCCCAGCTGCAAGAGTATCTGAGAAAATGATTAGCTGGGCATTTCCCTGGCCTGGCAAAATTGGGTAAGGAATAAGGGGAGAGTACCAAAAGTATATAATTCTAGAATTTCAAATACGGGGAGGAAAAGTACTTCTAAGACTAAAATATCTATGGTGGCCCTGGCTGGTCAGCTCAGTGGTAGGGCATTGGCCCTGCTGGTCGGCTCAGTGGTAGGGCATTGGCCCTGCATGTAGGATGTCCCGGGTTTGATTCCTGGTCAGGGCACACAGGAGAAGCAACCATCTGCTTTTCCACCCCTCCTCCTCTTGCTTCTCTCTCTTATTCTCCCACAGCCATAGCTCAATTGTTTTGAGTACACTGGCCCTGGGCACTGAAGATGGCTCCATGGAGCCTCTGCCTCAGGCACTAAAAAAAAAAATAGCTCAGTTGTAAGCATGACCCCAGATGGGCAGAGCATCCGCCAGAGATGGGGGTTGCTGAGTGGATCCTGGTTGGGGCACATGCGGGTGTCAGTTTCTCTATGTCCTCCTCTCTCACTGGAAAAGAAGAAAAGAAAAAAAGTGTCTATGGCAGTCATAAAAAGGTGTGGAATTTTAGATAGAATTTTTATTAATTATTTTTATTAAAGTGTAATATACATACAATAAAGTATACTAATCTTAAGGGTACAGCTGATGACTTAACATATGTATATATTTATGTAAGCACCCAATAGGTAAAAATATAAATTATTTTCAGTGCCCTAGAGAGCCTCATTGTGCTCCTCTCAGGCAGCAACCCTCCTAGACCGAGATAACCGCTATTCCAACTCTACCACTTAGAGAGGGACAGAAACCATCATAAATGTTGGAAAGAAAGCAAATGGTGGGTAGAGAAGAATGAAAGAGAAGAAGGGTAGGGCCATATTCATGGTGGCTTTGGCAACATTGTTGCTTTCCTTTGCCTCTTAAATTATTCTAATTCCATTTTGAAAGCCTACTCTTTAAAGTGTCATCAAAAACTGAACATAGAGGCCCTGGCCGGTTGGCTCAGTGGTGGAGCGTCGGCCTGGCGTGCAGAAATCCTGGGTTTGCCTGACCAGGCGGTGGCGCAGTGGATAGAGCGTCGGACTGGGATGCAGAGGACCCAGGTTCGAATCCCACCAGCTTGAACCCAAGGTCGCTGGCTCCAGCAAGGGGTTACTTGGTCTGCTGAAAGCCTGCGGTCAAGGCACATATGAGAAAGCAATCAATGAACAACTAAGGCGTTGCAACACGCAATGAAAAACTAATGATTGATGCTTCTCATCTCTCTCCGTTCCTGTCTATCCCTCTCTCTGACTCACTCTCTGTCTCTGTAAAAAAATAAATAAATAAATAAAAATAAAATTAAAAAAAAAAAAAAAGAAATCCTGGGTTTGATTCCCGGCCAGGGCACACAGGAGAGGCGCCCATCTGCTTCTCCACTCCTCCCCCTCTCCTTCCTCTCTGTCTCTCTCTTCCCCTCCCGCAGCGAGGCTCCATTGGAGCAGAGATGGCCCGCGCACTGGGGATGGCTCCTTGGCCTCTGCCCCAGGCGCTAGAATGGCTCTGGTCGCAACAGAGTGACGCCCCGGAGGGCCAGAGCATCGCCCCCTGGTGGGCAGAGCGTCACCCTCTGGTGGGCGTGCCGGGTGGATCCCGGTCGGGCGCATGTGGGAGTCTGTCTGACTGTCTCTCCCCGTTTCTAGCTTCAGAAAAATACAACAAAAACAAAAACAAAAACAAAACAAAAAAAACTGAACATAGAAATTTTAGTTTGCTATAAAGTTGATAAATGTTGAAAGTCCAATCAGTTAAGACTGGATCCCACTGCACATAGTAGAACAATCCCAAGTAATAGCAGCATGAGTAAGAGAATTCTATTTCCTTGTCATATGAAAGCAGCCTGAGATCTGTAGTCCGGGATTGTCTCTGTCAGCCCCAGGAAGACTTCAAGACGTGTCCTCTAGCTCTCTACTCTACCAGTCCTAGGGTGGCCTTTGTCCTCATGGTCCAGTAGAGAAGCTGAAGCTTCCACTATTACATTTGTGTTCCTGGCAGTGGAAGAAGGGAAGGGAAAAAAGAAGTGCTCACCCTTTCTCAATTTAATAGACTTTTTGGAAGTTCCACACAATACTTCTGCTAATAACTCAATGGCAAGAACTTAGGCAAATAGCCATATCTTGCTTCAGAGAAGTCTGGGAAACAGCCTTTTACCTGGGTGGAATATGCTGTTAAAAATCAGACTTTTTACTAAGTGAAGAAACTAGCAGTTTCTTCCAAATTACACTTTTGTGACTTTTGCAGATGAGCCTTTCTCTCCCAATTCTGCAGCCTTTACACCGCACCCCAATGGCTTAGTGTCCACCCAAGGAAAAGCATGTCTCGGCTTACACCATCTGACCCGGCCTTCTCAGGAAAATCCTGAGCGGACGAGAAAGGAACGGATCATTGCACACTACTCTCTGTTTCTATAGTCCCTTCAGTCCCTCCCGGGGTTGGGTGAATATAATTCAAACCAAGTCTCATAGCAGCCAGCAGTTTCGTCTTAGGGACACAAAATAAGATATGTGTATTCTTTTTTTTTTTTTGTATTTTTCTGAAGCTGGAAACGGAGAGAGACTGTCAGACAGACTCCCAGATGCGCCCGACCGGATCCACCCGGCACGCCCACCAGGGGCGACGCTCTGCCCACCAGGGGGCGATGTTCTGCCCCTCCGGGGCGTCTCTCTGCCGCGACCAGAGCCACTCTAGCGCCTGGGGCAGAGGCCAAGGAGCCATCCCTACCGCCTGGGCCATCTTTGCTCCAATGGAGCCCCAGCTGCGGGAGGGGAAGAGAGAGACAGAGAGGAAGGGGGGGGGGTGGAGAAGCAAATGGGCGCTTCTCCTATGTGCCCTGGCTGGGAATCGAACCCGGGTCCCCCGCACGCCAGGCCGACGCTCTACCACTGAGCCAACCGGCCAGGGCCAACATATGTGTATTCTGTTAGCACCTCAGTGAGCAGTCACTGGGAAAATTTAGATGACTTTTATTTGTATTTTCTTTTTTGACACAAGTGCCATTTGTTTTCTTGTGTAAGAACTCAAGCACAGCACCGTGGAATAGGAGCCAGGAGTCCGGCCACTAAAGAAGCAGCCATCACACATGGTGGAGGAAGGGATTGTATTGGTTGTCCAGGAAAGTCACAGTTCCACTCAGTGATGGTCCAGCCAGGAGCCAGGGGCTACAGAGGATGCTGACATGGAAGCAGAGGCGAAGCTTTACTCTGAGCAGAGGCTTCTGAAATGGTCCATGGGCCACAGCCTTAGCCGACCTAAAAGGGTAGAAATGTCACGTCTGGCAGCATTGGGCTAAGGATATGGATGAGACTGCTGAGCTTGTGATAGTTGAAGAGAATTATAGAATCAAGTGAGACTCTCTGAAAATGTTCTGCTCGAGTTAAAAAAAAATTAGGATAAGGTACCTCCCTGATTTTGTATGCCTTTCCCTAGGCTTAACTGACTGAGCTTCTACCATTTGCTTCTTTGAAACAGCTGTTAGTGCCTCTTTCTCCACTTCCCAATCACACCATTAGTGAAGCTCCTTGATGGGTACAGATTCTGCTGGTCAGATTTTTCTACCTGACTCCTCACCTGCCCTGACCCTCCTCCTAGACGCCTCAGACTTTCCACTTCTACCCTTCCTGGACGAGATGTGTTCTTACAAGGATTTTGAAGTTTCAGAACTGCCTTCCAGCCACATAAAGACGAGGAGTTAAACATTTCCCTCTGTAAATTGTACCAGTGCCAAATTCTTACTCTCTGGGAGGCTTCTTAGGCTCTCCCAAGAGGGTGAACTGGATTTGAGAGAAGAGAAGAGCTTGATAGCTCTTTTTGCAGTAAGAATATGCCACGCAGGGGATTACAATCCAAGCAGAGAGAGTGTCTCCTGTCCTGAGGTCCCAGTCGAGATCTCTAGGTTTGGCCCCTCTGGCTCACAGTGGTTTGGCCTGATGCACAGACTTACAGCATGTGCCTGAGGGCTGGGGTCAGCTCGGCTTGAACCACAGAAAATGAGAATGAGAAAGGACGAATGAGAAAGCACTGAAGGAAGGATTCTATGTCAGAACCTGCTACTCTCATGTCCTGTGTAATTTCAATCTGCGCTGTGATGTTTCCCCTTCTTGCTCCCTCAAGAAAGTGTGATGGAATACTCATTACTGGCATTGTAACAGCTTATCTTGTATCTGCTTACCCACTCAGTTTTTTTGTTGTTTGTTTACTTAAACTCATAAACCCTGGTCCTTTCAATGTTGCCAGGAAGCTTTGACTTTTATTTCTTGCCTCTGGTTGCCACATACCAGTGTGTCTCAATACATCTTTTGAGAACTGCAGACTTAGAGGGTCAGGTGAGTGGAGAGATGCTCATGGCCTGGCTAGGGATGGACCTACAGCCTTGGGCTCCTGTCTGGCCTGGCATTAGTGTAAGTATCTGCCTGCCTCCACATTTAGATCCGGTCTGCTTTTTGTCACTGCTGCCATCCCTCAGATTGTTCCTAAGAGTGACATCCTCCACTTAGGCCTCCGGAAGTCCCAGCACCCCGCTTCCCCAGACACAAACAGTGGTCAGTGTGCCTCCACAGTGGTCCCAGGGAAGGTCTCCAGGCTTCTGGGAGGACACTCAGGCCTACAGGCACCTCGATGACTGTTCTCTTTTTGGCCACAGAGCTCTCCTGTCCACAAGAGTCGCGTGTCAGAAAGAAGAGCACTCGGTAAGCTCTTCAGAGGCAGCCGGGTGCTCTTTGCTTCTGCCCGGATCTCTGCTCCTGCAAATCTAATCATCTCTCAGCATGCAAGTTGTGTTTCTCCCAGGCCGTTCTTTACACTCGAAATGCAAGCAACCAATACTTTGGAGGATTCTTTCTGGTAAATTCTATTTACTCTCCAGCTACTGCTTACCCTTTCCCTCTGCTCTTTCTTCACCTCCCTTGCTCCCCACCCCCACCCCACACCAGGACTACTGACAGTTCGTCAAGTTCCTGTTCCCTTCCCAGCATGAGACCGCCAAAGCAGGTTCATCTCACCGGGTTTGCATCACATGGCGTTCCTCGGCCAGTGAAGTACATTTCATAGAAATTGGGTTACTGGCTTCCAAGGTCAGGGGCTCCAGCCAGCCCAGAAAAATGTTCTGACTCCAAGTAGCATCACAAAGCTCATTGCTGTCTAGGGAATCGGGCTCAGCTCTACTCCTACGCGTCCTCCGTGTTCCAGTGTCCCAGTCCTGGCTCTGTGCCCCCTCCTATCCCCTTCCCAGTGTCCTGTCTCTGAGGCCCAGGGGAACCCTATCTTTAGAAGCACCTGAAAGTCTCTTGCACTAGGCAGCTGAGGGCAAGGTGACAAGCAAATCATGTGTTTCATCTCCGCATGAATGAACGGGGATAGAGCACCAAACAAGACAGCCGTGGTTTCTACCTTCACGGAAGTTACATTCCAGTGGGGCAGGGACATTAGGAGAGTATCTACCTCAGGGGTCCCCAAACTACGGGCCGGCCCGTGGGCCACATACGGCCCCCTGAGGCCATTTATCCGGCCCTCGCAGCACTTCCGGAAGGGGCACCTCTTTCATTGGTGGTCAGTGAGAGGAGCATAGTTCCTATTGAAATACTGGTCAGTTTGTTGATTTAAATTTACTTGTTCTTTATTTTAAATATTGTATTTGTTCCCGTTTTGTTTTTTACTTTAAAATAAGATATGTGCAGTGTGCATAGGGATTTGTTCATAGTTTTTTTTTTTTATAGTCCGGCCCTCCAATGGTCTGAGGGACAGTGAACTGGCCCCCTGTGTAAAAAGTTTGGGGACCCCTGATCTACATGAACATATAGGATAGTTCATTGTCGTAGCATATTCTATGTCAGATAGAAAATAGGACAATTTAGTGGCATACCCGAGGATGGCAGGCGGGTACTTTGAGTGGCAGGAAGTGCTTCCTAGGGGTAGCATTTGAACAAGGCGGAAGGAGCTCTCTAAGAAGAGCTGGGGGAGGGGCACTCTGTGCAGATGGAGACCCTTTGTTTAAAGACCCTGGGACAACAGAAAGCTTGGAGAGGTGGAAGAAGTGAAAGGAGGTGGGTGGGGCTGGGCAAAATGAGCATGAGGGTGGGGGGTGGGGGGTGGGGGGGTGGGGTGGGGGGAAATGAGGTCAGAGACATGAAGCGGAAGGAAAGCTCATCCCGGCAGGCTCCGTAGTCCAAGGTGAGGAGTGGGACTTGATTCTTAAAGTACTAGGAAACCATTGAAGGGTTTCTGCAGAGAAGTGAAACGCTCTGATTGATGGATTTTGAAGACCCCTCTGGTGATCTGTAGGAGTGCGAGCGTGTCTTGCTCCACTGCCAGAGCCTCCTCCTTCCCCAGGTCTTAGGGGAGCCTGACGCTCCAGGGACCCTCGCGAGGATCTGCCGGCAATCATTGATCACTCCATCCTCTCTGCAGGCTTCACTGCCCCCAGCCCCGCCGCACACCTGCTTCCTACTTTAGGGAGAACATAAAGGAAGAGACTGTTCTTTTTCTCCTGACTAACTGTACTTGCACATTTTACTTCTATTGTTTTCTATAGATGTTTGTAACATTCTGAATTTGAGTGAACAGCACAGACTCACCGGCAAGGAAACAACGAGAAGAAAGACGTCTCACCTCCTTTGCCTACAGAGAAGGGACCGCAGGCTGTGAACATTACGGAGGAACCTTGATTCTGGAACAGAAGTGAAGTCACCGTTGGTTACATGACCTTTGACCGCTGCTGTTACCTCCTTTATACCCCTATGTGTCTCCTCTCCAGATGTGAAGCTTGGATAAGCGGGAAGAAGAGGGACAGTTTCTGGCTTAGGAGGACCAACCTGAGGCACAGCCGAGTACCACCTCCCTTCTGCCAGCCGGGGCCTCTCCTCCTTCCCTCTTTCACAGTAAGGCCCCCCCCCCCCCCCCAGTCTGAACGGTACGAGTGGTTCCACACTTCCATGGCACACCAGCTCAGTGCTTTCCTGGGCCATCAGGGATCACACTGAAGACAGAGGTTCTACGCTGGCCTGCAGTCTTAAGAAACTTCCACATAGGCCAGCACTTGCATCCCAGGCCTGGCTGACCACCCTGTTACTGTCGCTGAAGTGCAGAGGGCAGTGGGGATAGCTGGGAAGAGAGGGTGTAGGATGTTATGGAGTAGCACTTTGAAAAAACATATTTAATATAATGTTATATTTGAAAACAAAACTCAAAAATCAGTTGTCTTCATGATATGGACTAGTGAAAGCCAGCTTTTGGTTTATTCTCACTACAGGTAGAGAGGTGCTGAGAAGACAGGGGAACATTTCGAGCCCAACCCGAAGGAGGACGCTGTCTCCAGGACTTCTTCCGGGTGAACTGCGAGAGCCTGTCCGCGATTCCCCCAGCTCCGCACTCACCCCTCCATCCCATCGCCATCACAGCCCAAATGAGAACATGCGCAGGACTTCAGCGCTTAGGTTTCAGAGCCGTATTCATATCGAAATCTCGGTTCCCATCCCATTACTAGCTCTGTGTTGACTAGTGACTTAACCGATGGTTAACCCACTAAACCCCTAATTTCAGAGGTTAAGAGTACGGACTTTGGAGCCAGTCTTGAGGGTTGGAATACTGGCTCTGCTACTTGTTAGCTGTGTGACCTTGGACAGGGTTACTCATCTTCTCTGGGCCTCAGTGTCCTCACTTGAAAAAATGGGGATAATAATGCACCTTGTTAAGGGCGCTGTGATGATTGAAATGAATGTGTAGAAGTATACATGCACGTGCATGTATACATGAGCGCATATGTGTATAAATGTATGTATGTATGCGCCCAGCACACTTATAAGTACTGGTTGTTATTATTATTTTGTTTTTGTCTAGGATAAGACTAAACTATGTATGAGAAAAATCTATAAGTACATTATAATGCAGGTGGTATATGGACCTAGTAAAGCTGAGATGCTGATACTTGATAACTGAAGTAAGACACTAAGCTGGATTACAGCATCTGTCCTCTATTTCATATATACCGGTTCCTACAGACTTTTTTTTTAATCTCACGTTGCTACCTCCTTTTTTTTACTAGATTGTTAATCCTATGCCTCATGAAAAACCAGCTCTCTAAGTCTCTGTTGAATTCATCTTCTAGTCCTCTCATCCTTTCTATTTTTCTACCTGAAGAAGAATTCTTCGCATAAGGATTCCAGAGTCCCACAATAAGGGAGGGTACCTATTATATCATAGATAAGTAGTTCTCAAAGTGTGGGCCCTGGGCCAGCAGCATCAATATCACCTGGGAACTAATTGAAAACGCATGTTCTTGACCCTCTACTCAGACCTGCTGGATTGGAAACTCTGGGGATGGGGTCCAGAAGTTGGTGTGTTAGCCAGCCGCTCAGGAGAATTTGGCATACACTAAGGTTTGAGAGCCACTGTAACAGAGGAAGAGTGGGTCTGCCAGCTGTTTGGGGCTTGTTCAAGTTCATGGTGCTGCTCTGGATACCTGGTGTTCGGTGAAATTATAAGGCTCAGTTATGAAGATAGGGACCAGAGACAGAAGGAGAGACAGCTGACTACTCTGAATGCCTTTTGGCCTGGTTCCTTCCTGAGCTTTCCAAAGGCAGCGCTCAGGCCTGGTTCCTTCCTGAGCTTTCCAAAGGCAGCGCTCAGGGTGGTTAGCCAAGTATTTGGGAGGATAGCCTGGATTCCCACGTGGGCTTTGTCTGATCAGCTGGAAGGCCATGGGAATTTGCTTAACCTCTCTGGGCTTCATTGTGGGTTGTAGCTTCAGTGAATAGAGCAGGATTGTTTAGGAGAATAAATGAGGTAACATGTGAAAACACTTTACAAAACTGCAAATCCTTTTCTGTTGTAAATTGTAACCAGAGCCCTGGCCAGTTTTCTCAGTGGTAGAGCGTGGGTCCAGTGTGTGGAAGTCCTAGGTTTGATTCCTGGCACACAGGGAGAAGCGACCATCAGCTTCTCCACCCCTTCTCCCTTCTCTCTCTCTCTCTCACTCTCTCTCTCCCACCCATAGCCATGGCTCGAATGGTTCAAGCAAAGTTGGTCCCAGGTGTCAAAGATGGCTCCATGGCCTGGGCCTCAGGCACTAAAAAAGCTTGGTTGCCAAGCAATAGAGCTGCGGCCCAGCTGGGCAGAGTATACCCTGGTAGGGGCTTGCTGGGTGGATCCTGGTCAGGGTCATGTGGGAGTCTGTCTCTGCCTCCCCACCTCTTACTTAATAATAATAATAATAATAATAATAATAATAAATTGTAACCAGACAACTAGACTCTTTATAGAAGTAATTCTCAACATTTTCCCATTGGACACCTGGGACAGATTCTACTCACCTGCTGAACAGACTCCCAAAGCACTCCATCCAGCTCAGCTGCAACTTCTTTCATTCCTCTCTTGCTCAAAAGAGGGAATAGCCACAGCCTCTGAGTCAGAAGTCCCAATGGGCAGGAGACATGTCTCTCTGCTTTGTGGCCATGATCGTATCCGTCTCTCTCCCCCACTCTGGCCCACTTAGGCAGAGTACAGTCTCTATTAGCACCTCTCTGCCTGCTCTCTTTCTGTGATCTTTCCCCTTTCCAGTTGGTATGTCTGTCTCTTAGAACTGAACCTCTTGTTTTATCCCCAACAGTGTGGCCCTTTCCTGATTCCTTTTATTTCATGCCACCAACAGTCCTTTCCCAGAGCACAAGCAGTCATCTGGGAACCTTGTTTTATTCTGATTATTTTATTGGGCAAGGGGGTCTAACACCTAAAAGAAAGCCTTCAGGCTCCTTAATAAAGTGGCAGAATTGGAGCTGCCGCAGCGTCATCAGCCTGCTGCAGGGCCAGCCTTTCACCAAGACAGCCGTGCCATCAGCAGAAACCCAGCAGCTGCTTACTTCTGTCTTTCCTCAGAAAGCCCTTCTTCGGCAGCTCCCACTAAAGGAGCCCTACCCTCGTCCTGTGACGGCACTCTGTCTTGTACCCAAATCTGACATTGTCTATTTACCTTTTGTGTGTCAGCAGTTCCTGGTGACTGGCAGGTGCTACTCAGGTCACAGTCTTCATTTTTTATTGCCCCAGTAAAACTTTTGTTTCACCTAATAATTGAAAGTGCAGGCATAGACATCCTTTCAGGTTAAATAAACAAGTATTTTTAATTTGCTATCTCTCACCTCCCCTTGGTCCAGAAACAAAGAAGAAACAACACTCACATTATAAAAATTAAACAAACAAACAAAAAGAAACATTGTAAACTATCTTGGGTCTTTTATTAGTTCGGTCATGCAGTAGTCATCTAAAGTTTGTGTCACTCCTGGGGTGCCCAAACGCCAGCCATGAAGGGATGTACCAGCATTCCTCAGCTCCATGGCACTTCCAGAATGGAAACTTCATGGGAGCTGGTAGCTCCTCTGTTTTGCTCACCATAATGTTCCCTGCACGGTGAGCAAGGCCTGCCGTGGCGCAGGCACTCAATAAATGCAGTCCAATGAAGGAATGAAAGACAGACAGATAAGGATGCAGGCAGGTGTCTGTATCTCTGGAGAGGAGAGGGGCCTTTGCCTTCCCGCAGCCCCGGCACTGGAGCCTTTGGGAGCGCTCGCTCAGGGCTTACAGGGTATGAAACATTGAGGACGGTAAGTTCTCATAATGTTTTCTGTTCCCTCTGGGTCCGGGCAAAAGAACCCACAGACCCAGTTCCCCTTCCAGAGTCCTAGCATTTAGCCCTTTAGGGTTCCTTGCACCACATCCAGCTGCTATTGGACAAAATTCTATACTGCTGTCCCTGAGTCCCACGTGCTGGCTCCTGGTTTTTGAGGAAACTGGTGAAATAAAAGGAGCACTGGATCTGGAAGACCAACATAGGTTCTTGTCCAGGTTTGACCACTGTGCGGTTGTGAATCTCTGAGGAAGGCATTTAACTTCACTGAAAGAAGGCATAAGAAACCAACCTCAAAGGATTGGTTTATGACTCAAGTGTGATAATACTTGTGGATGCTCTTTTAAAACTGCAGAGCACACTTCTTCTGATTTAACTCATTGTTAACCCGGTATGTGAAGGCAGTCACCAGTATGCTCAGAGCTATGTGCAATTCCTAGCTTTTGGGCTGTGGCTCTATCTCTTGCATGTCAGAATACAAGTGATTTAGTGAATTATACAGAGAGTCTTGAATCTAGTTCATTTGAAAATATTATAAGAGATATAATTTAGAAACATCTATTCTTTATTATTAGTGACAAGTTATTTATCAACTGTTTGTATGAACATCATGGTTCTAGGTGACAGAAACTTGGCCCAGCTGATTAAGCAAAAAATGGAAACTTATTGACTGTGTAATTGGAGAGTCTTGGGCAAAGTGGTGGCTTCAAGAATGGCCAGATCCAGGTGCTTAAATGAAGCTTTGCTCAAATGAACACCAGGTGTCCACTCACAAGAGGTTGCCACACAGCAAACAAGCTAGCACGGAGGTGTGGACAGTTTAATCACTGGCCAGTTGACTATTAGGGCCTTTCTCTGCTCCAACAAGGGAGATCAGTTCTGCTTGATGCCTCCCACCTCAGCTTGCTTACTCTCTCCACCAGTTTCTCTCTTGAGTCCCTATTTAGTTTTTTTGATCTTTTACTATTCTGGTTTCACACCTCTACTGGGAATGAACATCTCACCTTGTTTCCCAGCTGGGTGACCTTGTGGTCACCTGGGCCTCTCAGCCCTTTCCTTCTCTGTTTCAGATTTTAGGGTGCCTTCTTCCAAGACTTGCTCTGTAATTTGGGCATCTAACCTCATCTCATTCCCAAACAGATGGCTTTGGGGGATCAGCCCTAAACGGACATTTACTGCTGTGTGTAATGAGGTGCAGAGACACAGACATTTTTGCCATCTCAGAGTCTCCCACCAGCAAAGAATGTTTACACTTGAACATACTAAGTGTCAGGAAGAGGAAGGTCAAGAATTGAACTCTTTCTCAGACTATTCAGCGTTCTCTGTTTCCCCCAAAACTCTGTTCCCACAAATCTAATTGATCTCTAGATCTTAAGCCATGAGTGGTCTTTCGGACTTTGTTCTGCTTTCATAACTCCGGCTTCCTCAATTACATCACTCCGTGGGCTGATTCTTCCAGATGAACTTGCTGACTTCAGTTTTCTCATGTACTCCCACCCCTGCCCCAGTCATTCTTCTTGCTTGGCAAGTTTTCTCTAGTCAGGATCCAGTCGAATGGGTTATTCTTCAGCTCTGCCTTACAGAACCTCTCTAGAATCCCTAGACACATGAGCACCCAAGAAGAAAGTGGTGTTCCATATTAAAATGTTCACATAGCCCATTGCTGCCTGTAGGTGGGCTCTGTCGCCCTGTGGTCCTGTCCCCTGCCTCTGTACCACCTCTGCCTTCCTCTCACTTCTTCTTTGCTTGAACTGTGTAGATCCAAGTTGTCTTCAGTTGCCATGGAAGCCACATGACACAGACAGATGTGACAGATGATGCTTTCTCTCTCCACAAGAACTATGTCTCATCTTGACCCATGGTATATGGCCCAGAGTCAAAAGAGACTCCATTCTCATCCCTGTGAACCAGGATGCTTGACCCCCAGCTTCCCAGATGCCCCCTCAGGATCCAGGCATCTTATTTTCTCTTCACTCCATTGTCAGTCAGTGCTCGCCTCCAGACCGAGGGTTTCTAGCCTTGCAGTCACTGTTTCTCCCCAGCATGAGTGCAGTTCTATATAAACAATAATGGGGGGGGGGGCAAACCTCTCTGTGTTGTATCTAATTGTACTATTGTACCTTTATGCTTTTCTTGAATGCTCATGACAATATGGGTTTGGTTAAGAAAGGTAAGAAACGGGGAGATGGACCACTCGTTTACCCTAGAGTCCCGGAGAGGTCATCTGCCCCGCTGTGTCCCACCACAGTCCATGTGCATCAATATGCTGGCTTATGTTGGGGCTCTCAGGCCACATATGAACTCTTTTTCCTGCTAGCAGGTAGTGCACGCCTAGCCTGTTCCCTCCCATTTGTCATCTTGTGTTGGCTACGGGGCCAGAGTTGGGAGAAAGCTGGACTTATGATGTCACTTTGGAGAGCAATTTGACAGCTTCTGCTGGAAATGCATATGCCATGCCAGCCAGTACTTCCCCTGGGAGGAGCTTTTCCACACGGGCATCAGAAAGACATGCACAAGGATGTTCAAGCTGCATTGTTATGTTGGGGGAAAAAATAGGAGATTATCTAAATGTTGATAAACCGTAAGATAGACAAAATAAAATGGCTTAAGAATACAAGTGAATATTATTCAGCAGACAAAAGAAATGTATGAAATCTGTAAGCTTCAGGGATAAATATCAAAGGGTAGCTATCAAAGATAATGTTGGGTGGAAAAGAGCCAGTTACAGAATGACTTGCTCCATATGACGTTTATGGACAGTGAAAAACACAAAAGAATACTCAACAGTGTTTATGCTACACTTGATCTTAGCCAAAAGGCCAAGAAGCAATCAACAGTGTTTATGGATTTAAACACAAAGTAAATTCATGGACAAGACACAAGACAAACTTAAATTCCAAAATAATGTGGCCTCTGGCAAAGAAGAGAGGAAATCCAGTGAGGTAGAACATCAACTTTAAAATATGAAGAAACGACAGCATACATGGACCTGGAGATGATCACGTTTGAGTGAAATAAGCGAGTCAGAGAAAAACAAGTCCCATATGATCCCACTTACGTGTGGAACCCAATGAACAAAATAAACTGATGAACAGACTAGAAACAGAGGCATCGACACAGGGGACAGACTGACAGCTGTCAGAGAGGTGGAAGAGGGGCCCTGGAGGTGTGGAGGGGGTGGAAGGTGAAGGGTTTAGCCAGAATCATATGTACGTAACACATAGACACAGACATCCGTGTGGTGATAGCCAGAGGGCACAGGGGCTGGGCTAGGTGGAGGTCAGCACAGGGGGGAGGAAATGGGGATGAAAGAGACTTGGCTTGGGACTATGGGCGCACAATGCAGTGTGCAGACGAGGTTTTGTTGAGTTGCACACTTGAAACCTGTGTGGTTTTGCAAACCAATGTAAGCCCAATAAATTCAATAAAATAAAAATAAAAATAAAAATCTGAAGAAATATGACTATTAGTAAGCATCCTTTCTGCATAATGGGTATACCATATTTTTTATGTTTCTAAGTTTCCATACTTAAATTTTTAATCCAGTAAGACCTGCTGCAACTGTGATAGCTTGTGAAATGACCTATCTTTTGGTTGCAAGTGACTAAAAACCCAATTCAAACAGGCTTAAGCTAAAAGAGGGAGAATTTTTGGGTTTCAGACCAGAAAGGCCCAGAATATATCTGCTTTGAAGGGACATCCTATTCCTGGACTTGGTGGTTTGCTGTTCTGCCTTCCTTCCAATTGACTTCAGCCTCTCTCCTTAAAATGGCCCCCAAAGCAATGGCCAGCATTCACTTCAGGTTCCGTTCAGCAGAACAGAGGTTCTTTCTCCTAAATGGTTAAAGGAGAAGGTCTGGGCTAGCATTCCTTGGCCTAGATAAAGTCACATGCACACATGTGAACCATCACTGTGGTCAGAGGGGAACTAGGTGATGGTCCTGATTCTGGGTCATGCAGCCACCCCTGAAGCACGAGGTGGGGAGTGAGGTCAGCTCCACCAACACATCACAGAGGGGGCAGGCAGAATGCTGTCAAGAAGGCCAAAGCAACAAATGTCCGTCTCTGTTTGCTGGCTCCTTTTTGAAAAGGGACTGCAGTGCACATTGTGATAAAACTATAATCTTCAAGTCCGCCAATCAGTTCTGCATTCCCTGCTTCCCTCTCAGCACTCTGCACCCTGCCCCAGTTGTGGGGTTCCCTCGTGGGAGTGTGCCGTAAACGCCAGAGCCAGGCTTTCAGTAGACTTCCCGTAACCCATTAGCTCTCCGCTAGAGTGAGGGTGGGGCAGAGCCTCTGCCAAATGAGCTGGTTAGAGTCTCAGAGCAGGATTTTGCAAATAGGATGGAGTAGATGGATTGAAAATGCGTGTTTAATATAATATTACCTTTGCCAAATAATACTTGTCTAATGTAACACAACTGCAGACAATTGGCGACTTGTCAAAAAAATATGTATTCAATGACTGTCAAGTGCTGGTTAAGGGTGTGGTATCTTAAAGAGGAAGATCCCACGTAAGCTTACATGAACCAGCTGACCTGAGTTCACATCAGAGTCCTTTCCCGGTGGTAGCTCACCCTCCCCACCATTCACCTGAAAACCAGAGGGAGCTGAGGAAAGTCTTCCTTTTCCCCCTTAACACAATGCTCCAGGAACCATTTATTTACCGGCAGATGTAACAGTCATTGCATTGAACTAGGAGGTTCTATGAACCAGATGTTATCGAGTACTCTAACAACAAAATTGGGGCTTTGTGAAGCTCCCCATCCACAATAAAACACACAAAGTATATTCATAACTTTTGCCCTGACAAGCTTTTTTTAATCTTTGCTGATAAGAATCAAATGTACAGTTTTGTGGGGGTTTTTTTTTTCAGGATGATATAGGGCAAATATAACTAGTTGGGCTTTCCTCTTCTCCAGTTTATACAATTTCTAAGATCAGAAATCCTACCTATATTTTAGATCAACATACTACCACCTAAATGTAGATGAAATATTCCTGCCCCATAGAACAAGAAGAAAAACTCCAGCTCAAAGAATCTTTGAAAAAGAATCCTGACTAGCATTGCGATGAACATACTGAGCCCTGTCTTTCTAAACCAGTTTTGTTACTCGTTATCTCATGGCAGAATAGTTCTGGTTTTTATGTCCCATGTTTAATATATCAAAAAGTTTTGCATTAGATTAGGCAGACTTTAAATCACAAAATATATAAATTTGCAATCATTAAATGCTTATACACCAGCTAACAAAATGTTTTGTATAGTATACGCAATTGCATTCAGCAGAATAAGCACAGTTTATCACTTCACTAGATTGACAACTCACAAACTTGTTGATTTTTAAGGCTTCTTTATACTCTTAAAACTTAATGCATATCCCAAGGAGTTTTTAAAATTTTATTTATTTATTTATTCATTTTAGAGAGGAGAGGGAGAGACAGAGGGAGAGAGAGAGAGGGGAGACAGAGAGAGATAAGGGGAGGAGGAGCTGGAAGCATCAACTCCCATGTGTGCCTTGACCAGGCAAGCCCAGGGTTTTGAACCAGCGACCTCAGCACTTCCAGGTCAATGCTTTATCCACTGCGCCACCACAGGTCAGGCCTTTTTAAAAAATATATATCTAGGTTATAGCTATTGGCAGTTATTATATTAGAAAGTAAAATAGAAAATTTTAAAATGTGTAGTAGTTTATTTATTTATTTATTTTATTTTTTTATTTTTTTTGTATTTTTCTGAAGCTAGAAATGGGGAGAGACAGTCAGACAGACTCCCGCATACGCCCGACCAGGATCCACCCGGCACGCCCACCGGGGTGAAGCTCTGCCCACCAGGGGGCGATGCTCTGCCCCTCCGGGGCCTCTCTGCCGCGACCAGAGCCACTCTAGCGCCTGGGGCAGAGGCCAAGTAGCCATCCCCAGCGCCCGGGCCATCTTTGCTCCAATGGAGCCTCGGCTGCGGGAGGGGAAGAGAGAGACAGAGAGGAAGGGGGGGGGGTGGAGAAGCAAATAGGCGCTTCTCCTATGTGCCCTGGCCGGGAATCGAACCCATGTCCCCCGCACGCCAGGCCGACACTCTACCACTGAGCCAACCGGCCAGGGCCTGTAGTAGTTTATTTTAAAATAATAATAATCATAAAATCATGGCATGTTAATATAAGTAACATATTTTCATGAAAATAACTAAATTTTCAAAAAACTGTTGAGAAGAGTGGCATTGGTTTGCATTTTTGCAGATCTCTTTAATGTCCAGCTTAATAGAAAGCAAATATGTGCTCTCATATCTGCTCTGCATTTAGTCAGATACCTGTCATGATTTCATGGCAGATAGCCTCTGAGAAACTCCACTGCACATTCATTTACAAGAGAATGAGAGTGAAAAATACAATTAGCAGATCTTAGTATCATTATGAAAATAATTTTGACCTTACAGGTCCCTGAAAGGATCTGAACCCCATTGCACTCTTCAGACCACACTTTGAAAACTGGCCAACTGGCCAACTGGCCAGGGCCACAAAATAGATTTTGGGCAAAAGAAATAAAAAGTTTGGGTCCTGGTCAGTGGCTCAGTGGATAGAGCATCAGTCCAATGTATGAATGTTCCAGGTTCAATTCCAGGTCAGGGCACACAAAAGCAACCATCTACTTCTCTCCTCCTTCCACTCTTCCTTCTTTCCCTCTTCCCCTCCCACAGCCAGTGGCTCAATTGGTTCAAGCGTGGCCTCTGGCACTGAGGATAGCTCAGGTGGTTCAAGCATCAGCCTCAGGTGCTAAAAACAGCTCGGTACTCAAGCACTGGCCCAAGATGGGGTTGTTGGGTGGATTCCAGTCGGGTTGCATGTGAAAATCGGCCTCACTATCTCCCCTCCTTTCACCTAAAAAAATTTTTTTTGATTCATTAGGAAGACAGAAGTACAAGGAGAAATAAGTTCGCCAATATAGAAAGGCATCTATCTCATCTCTCATGTAACTCAAAGATCAAATAGACAAAATAAATTAAGGTTATAAAGATTTGAACATCACAAATTAACAAGTTTGATCTAAGAGAACATGACACCCAACAATCGCAGAATTCATATTCTTATCACACCAGGCACACTATATATTCCAGGTCAAAAAGTAACTTTCAACAAATGTTAAAGAATTGATACCATTTGAACAATATTCTATGACCACAGTGCAATCTAGTTAGAAATGAGTAACAAAAAGATCAAGGGAAAAAATTCGTATGTTTGAAAATGAAGAAACATCTCTAAACTTGAGTCAAAGAAAAAAAATTATATGGAAATTAGAGCCGATTCAGAACTCAAAATAATGAGAATTCTTCAAATCAAAACTTGTAGCATCCCACTAAAACTGCTCTTAATGAGAAATTTATAGCCTTACATGTTTATATTAGCAAAAGGGCAAAAATATTAATGAGCATCCAACTTTAAAAAGTTAGAAAAGGGGCCCTGGCTGGTTTGCTCAGTGGTAGAGCATTGGCCTGGCTTGTGAATGTCCCAGGGTTCAATTCCTGGTCAGGGCACACAGGAGAAGCGCCCAACTGCTTCTCCACCCTCCCCTTCTCTCTTCTCTCTCTCTCTCTCTCTCTCTTTCTCTCTTGCTGCAGCCACGGTTCAATTGGAATGAGTTGGTTCCAGGCACTGAGGATGGGTCCATGGCCTCCGCTTCAGTCACTAAGAAGAGCTAGGTTGCTGAGCAATGGAGCAATGTCCCAGATAGGCAGAGCATCGCCTTCTAGTGGGCTTGCCAGATGGATCTCAGTCAGGTCTGTCTGCCTCCCCTCCTCTCACTGAATTAAAAAAAAAAAAAAGGTTGGAAACAGAACAACTGAAAAGACTCAATGAAGTATAAGGAAGGAAACAATAAAATAAAATTAGATATTAATAAAATAGAAAATAAAAATAAATGCCAGAGGAGATCTCGTGTTTCTGAATTGACAAATTAACAGACTTCTGGCAAAGCAGATCAAGGCAAAAAGAAGACACAAATACAGGATGTTGGGGATTGAAAATAAGATGTAACTACTAAAAAGTATCTGACTTAAGTTTCTTTACACTAGCACTGATTCTTCTCTCAGGAGAGAAGAATTTTATTTTCTTGTATGTATTATAGGCCTGAGCCAGCAATTGCTTTGATTGGGGTGCTGGACCTCTGGGCTGACATGCAGGATTCTGTCTGGCCCTCCGGACTCTTGCCTTTGCTAGATGTTCAGACCCAGCACATGGAACCACATCCCCTACCCCCAAAAAATCAGGGCCAAGGATATAGCAAAAAACTCTATAGTAGATAAGTGAATGCTACCATCTTATAGATACCGAGTGTGGGAGATAAAGAATTCCAAGACTGAGATATTCTAGGATAACAGGGCTCGTGGTTTACCATGAAGCAGTACCAACCATAAATAAGAAAATGTAAACTCTGGAGAACAAGTCAAAAACACTCCTCTAAATGGATGAGGAGTTTGAGATACTCACTGCTCTTCTTTGCTTCTTAAACTAGGCACAGGAAAACTCACCCCAGTTCTGCTTCATTGTTCCCCTCTTGAGCCTTCCTCTGCAAGGAAGTAACAAACTGGCAAATCGAGTCTCCTGTGAAGCTGACATTGGCCATACTTAAGCTCCCATCTCCTCTCTCTGCAGCCGATTCCCCAACTCTTACCCTCCAGCATGCTGACCGCTGACCATAAGGCACCCAATCTCAGTAGCCTCTGTAGCCTTTTATCAAAGGCTTTGTGGACAGCTGAGGAGGAAGAATAGGAAATCAGGGGATCAATGCAAGCACTGAACTGCACTGTACACACCCGCCAGTTTTGACTTCTTCTCTGGAAGAATCCAACCACACGAGACATATTGTAGAGCCCTAAACAGACCAGGAAATTGCAGAGGGTCACAGTGGCCATCCCCACAGCTCTCCAGCTCTTCCCGGTCCCCAGTAGGGGCTGGAAGAACATGCTATGCACAAAGCGGCAGTAGCAGGAAATGGTGACCATCATGGGGATGAAGAAGGGGATAGGACACAGCTCCAGCCACACAGCAAGACCACGTCCAGCTGCTCTTGGTGAAGTTCTCATAGCAGACAGGGAGGCCTTTGGTATCACTCATCACATTGTTAGTTGGTAAATATTGGACAATATTTACCAACTAACAAAGGACAAAATCCAGTAGACCCAAGTGGCAAAAACTTCATACATGGGCTGGCGGGACAGCTTGTACTACACGGGGGAAGTCACTCCAGGCAATACCCAATGCTGATGCCCACCAGAAACCACAGCCGGTGAGGAATCAGAGTATGTCCCACAAAGGCCAGAAGAAATCATATGCAGCCTCAATGATCTTGAAGGGCAGCGGCACCGGAGGTCTGCCAGCATCAATCTCAGTGGGAGGATGTGGGTGGGTGCAGGGTGGGGCTGGCAGACTTGATCCACAAAGGCCTGCAGGGCCAGGGGGTTGGCAGGGAGACTGATGAGAAAGATATGATGTAGACAAAGAAACCCCATATTTGGGGGACTTGGGATATCTTTCCTGAAGAGAGAAAAGATGGATCCTCTTTGACCATGGGCTTCCCAGTCCCAAATCAAGGGGAATCCATTTGTAGCTTCATTGTATCTCCTCTGCCTGCTTCACACAGTGAGTATTGCTAACCCTTCAAGTTGAGTCCTGTGTGTCGCGGAGAAAAAGGTCTTACTTGCTTCCCACCCAATGTACTTCTTTAGTATCTTCCTCATCTCCATTTCTACCTGAGAGAGAGAGAATTAGTCTCTTAAGAATTCTGATGTTTCAGAAGCTCTTACAGAAAAAGTATTGAGATCTTCAAGTCCCCGCTGGGAAGGGCACTTTGTGAGGGCAGTGACATCATCTGTCTTGTTCACCATTGTGTCCCTAGCACCAGAACTGTGCCTGACACATAGTAGGTGCTCAACAAATATCTGACAGTAAATGAATGGCTGTGTAGATTGAGAGGAAAGAAACAAGTTGCTTCATCACAAAGAGAGAGGAAGCCTGAGACTGTCTCTGAGTTTCTCCAAATTCTACTCAGTCTGGTTGTGGCTTTTAAAAATAATCAATTAAGCCTGACCAGGCAGTGGTGCAGTGGATAGAGCATTGGATTGGGATGCCAAGGACCCAGGTTCGAGACCCTGAGGTCGCCAGCTTGAGCGTGGACTCATCTGGTCTGAGCAAAAGCTCATCAGCTTGGACCCAAGGTCACTGGTGAGCAAGGGGTTACTCGGTCTGCTGAAGGCCCGTGGTCAAGGCACATATGAGAAAACAATCAATGAACAACTAAAGTATCGCAATACGCAACGAAAAACTAATGATTGATGCTTCTCATCTCTCCGTTCCTGTCTGTCTGTCCCTGTCTATCCCTCTCTCTGACTCTCTCTGTCTCTGTAAAAAATTTTAAAAAAATTAAAAAAATAAAATAAAAATAATCAATTAATTAACTAGTTAATTAGTTATTTTATTAGGGTAACATTGGTTAATAAAATTATATAGGTTTCAGGGATACATTATATTGTGCGTTCACCACCCATTGTGGCTTTTTTCTTATCTTATTTTTTTTCATCTTTTCTTTTTCTTTTCTTACCTTAACACATTGAGCTTGAAGCCCTGGCCGGTTAGCTCAGTTGGTTAGAGTGTCACCCCAGGACTCCAAGGTTGCAGGTTCAATCCCTGGTCAGAGCACATACAAGAATCAACCAATGAATGCATAATCAATGGAACAACAAATCGATGTTTCTCTTTTTCTCTGTCTCAGATCAATAAAATAAAAAAGACATGGGGCTTGAACACAACTTTCTCACCTTTACTTCTAAAAACAGGAACTTGATTAAAGCTGAGGAAAAAAGTTAAGCTTAAATTGAATCCCAGATGCTTAGTTTCTTGCTATCACGCTGAGCCATTCAAAGAAAAGCTGCAGGGTTGGGTGTGGTAACAGAAGGGGCTTGACTTGGGCCAAGGATTCCAGTCCTGGTCATGCTGCACATCAGCCCCATGACCACAGGAAAGTCACTCTTAAGTCCTCTCAGCATCAGTGTGTTCTCATTCTGCCCCACATACAACCAGTGACTTCACCAGAACTACCACGATTCTCAACATGCTGCCTGCAGGTTCATCCTTTCATTCTCCTTGAAGAAAGCGTTTATACATGATATTTATGCCAATCAAGAGTCACCTTTAATCTCCTCTAACTTGTCATTAGTATCATAGATATTTAAAATGAAACTTTGAGTAGTTAACCTGCTACTGGTAACAAATGACTGGTGCCCATATGTGCAGCTCCTTCCCGAACTGGAGAGTCTCGTAGAGGGTGAGGGGGATAGGCATTTCCCATCCAGTTGGAACTGAGCTCACCTTCTGTTTTCCTCCAGCTCTCTCCTGCTCATCCCTCCCCAGCAACATCTCTCCAGCGCCTTGTCCTTGCCCCTTTCCCCTCTCCATGACCTCTTCCCTCCCCTCTTTGAGAGTAATCCCCATACTCTACCCCCTCTTTCTAAGTTAGATGCATTCCTTCTATCCCAGCTCTTTCTAGGGTCATGATTCCAATGGCCTCTTCCCTGAGCACAAGCAAAGTCCAGTGGCTTCCCTCTTCCAGGAGGCAGACAGATGGCTTTTCAAGTAAATCAGGTTTCAAAAGCAAGTGGAACCTTGTCCAACTGGACCACCTCTTTTTCTTCCACAATCAATAGGTTTTTATACTCGGAAGAGTCAAGTGTTCAAAAAGAGGAAGGTCAATAGCTGAGCTCTTTACAAAGATACTTGACCCTTTGGGTTTCCCTCCAACTTCTGTGCCCACCAAACTTAGTTCTCCCAGAATCTAGATCACAACTGTTTTTTTTTGTGAGTGGGGGGTGCTTCTTCCTCCTTCTGCATGCCAAGTAATTTGTTCTGTCTCCTTTCCATGGACAAGGATTTCAAACAATTTTGCAAATGCATCTACTTGTTCTCCCTGCTCTTCCTTCTCTTGTTCCTCCCCCATCTTTTCTCTCAAGGCTCCTAACTTCTCACTGTTGGTCTCTCATCAACCGGTATAGGATCCATATTGCTCCCTTGTTGTGTCTCGAGGCAGACACGTGAAGATATGGACACAGAGGATGCTTTGTCTCTTCTTGGGAAATGTGAATGTCTTACCACTGGTTGCTTGACATTGCCAACAGAGGCTCCTGCTCTTGCCCCTGACCCAGGAAGAGTGACCCTCAGTCCAATTTCTCCAGAAGAAACAACTTTTTTTCACTTTGCTCATCACTCTCCACCTCCACTCATGTGGAGGTTGTACCCAAGTGGTCTCTGCCCGTTCCCGCAGTCTGGCCCTCCCTGACTTACACAGTGCCTATTCTAAAATGGGCACTCAGGAAGTGACTTTGATGCTTGATATACATGAGACAAAAGCAACATAATAATCTTTTGTCCTTTACCAAATTAATTTATGTCTTTTTTCTGCCTGCATTTGATTGAAGAACAAAAACTTACTGGAAAGGCAAAGATTCCTGGACAAGGCCGCTTTCTTTATCTTAAAATGCTAAGGGAGCAGCCTCTTTTGTCCATCGCCATGCACAGCCTGCAGAACTGATTCCCAGGCCAGGAACAGAGCTGCAGAACCCTCTCTTCTAGCACGTGCCAGGGACATGGGCAATTTCTAGGACTTCAGAAGTCTCTCCATCAGCCCCCTTTCAGCCTGGAAAATGGCAGTGCTTCCTGGGGTGACCCACCCCTTCTCATGGGGTGCTAGTGTTGAGTCTAGGTAAGGGCAGATCTTCCGGCAGTAACGTTTTTGAAGTTTAGAAAAAAAATCTAGCATCGTCCCTTGCATATAGTAGGCACTTGAATACGGAGAGTGAAAAGATGGAAGTAGAATGTACCTGTCAGAACTCGCTACCTGATGATACAAGCAAAGAGTAGGTCAGAACCTATGCTTGTTGCCTTCTCTCTTTTATCCTCATTCTGTCATCCAAGTTTCCAATAAAGGGATATCTTTGGTGCTGGTGTCCTAGGGTCACCAGGGTAGAGAGGGGAATTCAGACTAAGTTGGTAAGGCTGCCCTGACCTCACACACAGCTGCATCATGGGAGCGGGCAGTACAACATCTCAAGTCTAACTCAACTAAGTCAAGATTCAGATTGATTTGCACCAACTATGCATGTGTACTTCCTCTCCACAATGCTTTCACCATCACTCTGCTTCCCATTCATCAAGTGCCCTGAGCCCTTACTCTGGGCCCATGAATGGACAAGTCAGATAGTAAACAAGTAAACAAACCAACCAGGTAATTTCAAGTGAAGTGAGGGAGCAAAGAGGGAAATCTAGAGAGAGTCTGACATGGACTTTTTTTTAAGAGAGAGATGTCAAAGGCCTGGGCTGACAAGAGACATCTGGACTGATAAGGAGCAAGCCACTCGAAGAACGTTCCAGGAGAAGGGAGCAGCAAGCACCAAAGCCCTGTGGAAGGAAAAAGCTCACTGTGCTGCAGGAACAGAAAGGAAATCGATGTGGCTGGGTAGAAGACGGGTTAGACCGCTGAGTCTGGTGGACCAGAGAACACAGGAGTCAGCCTGTGAGGCTGACTTTCGTCTGGAGTTGGTTGACCTCAAATGATAGCTATCTCGTCTGTTGATCTTATCTTTGTCCCCTAGTCTTTGCTATGTCCCGAGAAGCTGCTGCAGCCAGCCAGCATCTAACAGCCCCTTTCTTGCTCAGAGCCCTCCGGGTGTCTTGACAACACAGAAGCCCCACTGTCTTCTTCAGCATCCAGCAACAACAGATATGGGGATACTAGAATTGGGATGACTAGGAAACACTTCAAAATGATAGGGAACAGAGCTGTCCAGCAATACATCCGGCAGCACACACGGACAGGGAGAGCAGAGAGAAAGGAAGCGTGGGGCCTACCCGGAGATCTGGGGTTGAGGTAGTCGCTGCTCTCCTTTGCTCTGTAGCTGGGTCGGCTGAAGTTGAGCTGTACCCCTTTGAAAGCACACAAACAATCTAAGATCAGGGAACCTTCCCTCTTAGGAAATTGAGATTTTCCAGGTGCCTCCTCTCCACCAGCTGCTGCCTCTCCAGGCCCTCGCTTCCAGCATCTCAGGAGTGGATCCCAAGTGACAGACTTTGCTTCCCTATCCTTTCTTTGTTCCAGCCCCAAATCTGAGAGACACCTTTGACTCTTCTCTTTCTCTGTCATTTATTCTATCAGCAAATCTTTAAATTGTACCCCCAATCCAACCACTTCTCACTGCATCTGCTGCTACCACTCCTGTCTAGGCTATCCTCACCATCTCTCACCTGGACTACTCACCGATCTATCCAGCCCACCAGCTTCTTTTGTCGCCCCCTCCAATCTGTCAGAAGGATCTTTTAGAACACAAGTAGGGCATATCCTTCCCCTACTCAAAATCCCATTGTCTCTCCGTATCTCATCAAAGTCACAGTCCTACAGTGGCTTATGGTTCCACTGTATCAGTTTCCTGTCCCCCTCACTCTCTGGCCTCATCTCTTACTCCTTTCTCTCTGTCCCTGTTACTTAGAACACTTTGCTGGAGGTGTAATTGGATGATATCTCAAAATTAAAAATCTTTTACCATCTGACCCAAAAAGTTGACCTCTATGAGTTTATTGTACAGACATAATTTCACATGTTCATAATGAAGAATGTTTATTATCACTGAGTCTTCTCTTTGTTTGTTCTGTGATAATAAACAACGTATTTATATAAGGTATAAACAAGGTGTTAACCAAACAGTAAAGGGTTTGGTTAAATAAAAACTGTGGGGTACCCAACAGTAGAAATACTATGCATCAGTTACAAAGAATAAGGCAGGTCTACATAGATCAAACTCCGAGATGTATTGTTCAAGGAAAAAAAGCAAAGTGTAAGACAAGTGCGTTGTAAGAGAAGGGGACATGAACCCGCACATTCACTCAGTGGGGACTTGCAGAGCAGCCCCCATGGGACAGCACTCACTGGGGCTGGGCAATCAGCGGTGAGCTGGCCTTGCTGCCCAGAGCGGATGTTCCACTGAGGCAAGACAGGCAATAGACTGAGAAATAGATACAAAACATCAACCCAGGGGCTAGGTTGGCATGAAGAAGGAAGACAGAGTCTCGAAAAGCAGAGTCAGGGCAAAAAGTGAGGGCAGAAGAAGGCCTCTTAGAGGAGGTGGTGTTTGAGCAGAGACCTGCAAGAAAGAAGAGTATGAGGTGTGAGACTGTTGCAGGCATTCAGGCAAGGGATAGCAAGCCCAAGAGGAGCCCTAGTGTGTCAGAGGAGACCAGGGAGGTCAGAGTGACTGCAAGGGGACTGAGTGAGGGGAGAGTCGTGGGAATAAGGTCAGGGCAGTCAGCAGGGCCCAGCGTGTGTGGGGCCTGTGGCCGTGTCAGGATGTAGAGTGACATCCGGAGTAAGATGAGCAGAGTGTGCTGTAATCCGCTTCACATTTCTGAAGAACCCCTCTGGATGTTGGGTGAAGAAATATCCCCCAAAATGTTAGCAGTGTTTTGTCTTTATCTAGCCTTTTATACTACTAAATTTTTTTCTGAGTATGTGTGTGTAATCTTGCAAAAGCAAGAAAAAATATTCATCCTGGTTGGGTTGCTCAGTGATAGAGCATCAGCCCGGCGTGTGGATGTCCTGAGTTCGATTCTCAGGGCACACACGAGAAGCGAACATCTGCTTCTCCATCTCTCCCCCTCCCCTTTCTGTCTCTCTTCTTTTCCTCTCCTGCAGCCATGGCTCAGTTGGTTCAAGTGCATCAGCCCCAGGCACTGAGGATGGTTCCTTAGGCACTAAAAATAGCTCAGTTGCAAGCATGGCCCTAGATGGGGGTTTCTGGGTAGATCCCGGTTGGGGCACATAGGGGACTCTGTCTCTCTATCTTCCCTCCTCTCACTTGGAAAAGAAGAAAAAATATATATATTCATATCTAATGTTTATTGAGCATTTATTATGAGCTATGCTGCTCATCACAGTGAACACTTACGATTAAGGTGAAATAATTTGTGGCAAGGGCAAGCAGTGGGGCACACACCTCTCAGCCACAGCCTTTGTTTCTGTTGGGTGGGTCCAGATGGGAGAATGAATAGGACCAAAGTAGACAGAAAAAAGGAAAAGGGCAGAGCCAGCATCCTCACAGCTGTTGGCACTCTGAGCCACACTCCGACCCATACTTGACATCATCCATTTTCCAGGTTTTTGCCAGCTGAATGGATATCAAGCAATGTCTTTCTTCTGTTTTAATGCAGCAAAGAGATTGCTAATGGGTTGAGCATCTCTCATTAGAATGCAGGCTTTCTTAGCTCATAATCATTATGATGGGTCTTAATTGTAAAATGGAGGCCAAGTGGCTAATTTAAGGACTATATGATAAAAATGTTAGCTGGCTCAGAGTTTTGCCAGGAAGGCTGGAGAACCAGACTTGGAGGATAAAGAAAGGTGCACAGACAGGACTACATAAAAGTCATGTCGCTGACTCACTCCAGTGAGAACGCAGGAGCCTTCCCCCCTAAAACACACACACTGAACACTGGGCCCTAGAGCCATTCTATTCACACCACTACTGGCACCACCAGAATTAATTCTCCACTGCCCCTCCTTCTTGTACCATTTTGCAGCCTCAGATTTAGAATTTGGGTGGGTGCACCCGATTGCCTAAACCAGGAGGGGCGTGTAGAAATAAAGTCTCAGCATTATCAGCTTCTCTAGTGGGAGCTGGGCTCTGCTTCCCACCAAGATTCAGAATTCAAACATGGGAAGGGGTGCAGATGCTAGGCAACTGAAGGCTGACCAACGTCCTTAGAGCAGGGTCTCTGAGATGTCAGGACAGACCAGACCACTTCCATTTCTTGAGATTCCTCAAAAAAAAAAGTGGGTCTTGGCTGGTTGGCTCAGTGGTAGGACATTGGCCCAGCATGTGGATGTCCTAAGGTCGATTTCCAGTGAGGACACACAGGAAAAGTGACCATTTGTTTCTCTACCCCTCCCCTTCCCCCTTCTCTCTCTCTCTCCCTCTCCCACAGCCATGGCTTGATTGGTTCCAGTGAGTTGGCCCCAGGTGCTGAGGATGGCTCTGTGGCCTCCATGTCAGGTGCTAAAAATAGCTCAGTTGCCAAGCAATGGAGCAGTGGCTCCAAATGGGCAGAGCATCACCCCATAGGGGGCTTGCAGGTGGATCTTTGGGTGCATGTGAGAGTCTGTTCCTCTGTCTCCCCTCCTTTCACTTAATAAAAGAAAGAAAAGAAGGAAGTAAGGAAGGAAGAAAGGAAGGAAAGGAGAGAGAAAGAGAGGGAGACAGAGAGAAAGTGATGAATGTCAAAAAGGATTTAACAGCAAAGCAGCATTCTTAACATGATATTAAGTAACTGTACTATTCTTAAAATAGCTTGGCCTGTGGTGGCACAGTGGATAAAGTAGCAATCTGGAACACTGAAGTCACCAGTTCGAAACCCTGCACTTGCCCGGTCAAGGCACATATGGGAGTCGATGCTTTCTGCTCCTCCTCCCCTTCTTTCTCTCTCCTCTTTCTCTCTCTCTCTCCTCTCTAAAATGAATTTTTAAACAGTCTTTTTTTTTTTTTTTTTTTAGTTTCTTCTTTTTTTTTTAATTTATTTATTCATTTTTTTTTAGAGAGGAGAGAGAGAAGGAGAGAGAGAGACAGAGAGAGAGAAGGGGGAGGAGCTGGAAGCATCAACTCCCATATGTGCCTTGACCAGGCAAGCCCAGGGTTTCGAACCGGCGACCTCAGCATTTCCAGGTCGACGCTTTATCCACTGCGCCACCACAGGTCAAAATTTTTTATTTATTTATTCATTTTTAGAGAGGAGAGAGAGACAGAGAGAGAGAAGGAGGGAGGAGCTGGAAGCATCAACTCCCATATGTGCCTTGACCAGGCAAGCCCAGGGCTTCGAACCGGCAACCTCAGTGTTTTCAGGTTGACACTTTACCCACTGCGCCACCACAGGTCAGGCAACAGTCTTAAAATAGTTTTAGGATTTTATTTTCTCATCTTTGACAGAATTCACTGAAGTATAAAGCCAGCATGAAGTACAGGTTTGAAATTGGGTCCAGTCAAGATATTTCTGTGACTGTATGCTTCATCTGATCATGTTCAAAGAATAACTGTGAGATCTGAGCCAGATGCTCTCCGGGCTGGCACTGTGCCGGGCCCTGGTGTGGGCAAATGGCCCAGTGCTGCCGTGCGCTGATCCACTCTCCGGCAGCAGCTCCTCTACGCCTGGGCATTCAAGACTCAAGAGCTGCCCTGGATGTCATGCAGATGCTAAAAGACAAAGAGGCAAATGACTGCATCCTGAGGTCTCCTAGAATCGAATGTAATCATGCTATTGAATGAGCTGGACTTGACAAGATTCAAGTAAACCCTGACTTTGTTCTTCCCCTACACCCCTCGTTTCTGCAGCTTCCACGGCCCCATGGGTGCATTGGCTTCTCAGGCACTCTGAGATACTAAAATGTCCAGCTCGCTTTAATAATCACACAGTTCCAGGCCAGTGTTATATCAGAATTCCCGATTCTACTCCAGTAGCACTTCTCCCTTGCAGCTCGGCAATGCCTTGGGCTCACAGCCTGCGAGGGAGAGCTGGCCGCTGGGACTGCTCTTTCTTGGCTCCAGCTCCCCTCTCCTCTCCCACTCCTTCGCTGTTACTTTGAACCCACGTAGGCCCCGCCCTATGGGCAGAGAGTAGGAGTAGAGCTGGCAAATATCTCCCTAGCCTGGCACAGTTACGACCTGAAGCCGAAGCCCTCTGGTTGGCGCAGACACCTGGTGCCGGCTCATTATCCCATGAGGACCTTTTGCAGGTTCTTGGACTTCCCAGCCAGCATCTTTCTGTGTGTCTCCCTTGGATACGGAGCGCCTCCTCTGCTTGGCCACGTGTGACCTACTCTCAGCCCCTGGGTATTCCGTCTGTTGCATTGCATTATTCATCTAGGCTCACCCTTGGGTGGTGTCGTTTATAAAATAACTCCAGGCTGGCTCTTCAGAAAAGGGCCCTTATTTGGTCCAAGAGAGCCAAGCACCTTTGTTCCGTTGTTGGTAGACCGGAAGCTTACTCCCAGTGTAGACTTCTCTGATTTTGCTCTGCCAAGCCCAGCAAGTCACATTTTGATTTCTCCCAGCAATCATCTGGCAGCTGCCCCGTGCCCTCTAAACTTTAGGGTCATGTCAAGCCCTCCCAGCTGACATCTTGGAGTCCCGCTATTGTGCATCTTCTCTGTGAGTGGAAAGTTCTCCTCACCCTCCCACTGGCATCAGAACACAGTGCACTCCCAGCTTTCCAAAACAGTCTTCAAATCGGCCTCTTCCACTTTCTGGCTCCTTGTATTTGGGCTAAAGGGAGTCTTGAATGAGTGCTGACAGGACTACTTTTCAGAGTTTTCATGGATGATCTAACACCTCCCATTAGGTCAGGCAGTGGCAGTGCTTGGTATCTGTCAATTGTTCTTGGCTGAAACTAAAACAGTAAAGGTCCCCTTTTCATACCCTGTATTCATTTGACAGATGTTATCCTCAGCTCTGTCATCTGTCAAGACAGCGGAAAGATGCCAACCCCTCAAGATTATTTTACAAGTTAAAGAGATCATCTACAAGCGAAATCTTTGCCAAATTACAAAGCACTCCACCAGCTCTGCCGCTGTGCTTGTCAGTCAGAGCCTCAGCGGTCAGTGCGGCGGTCTCTGCCTGTGTCACTGCACTCTGCAGGAGGAATGACGCTCCCATTGTGACGCCAGCCTGAGGGAGGCAGGTTCTGAGCAACCCCTAGTGCACCAGCTACAACCTCACCTCTTCTCCCTCGCTCAGGAAAGCTCGTGAGCCAGACTCGTGGTGCTACAGGGACAGCCTTGGCTCTGTGCCATTCCCTCCGCCCCACCCCGCCTCAAGTTACCATTTTAAAATTTCTCTTTCTGGTTGTTAACAGTAGGAGGATCATCCCAAAAGGGTATGACACTGTGCCTCAAAAGTTGTTGTTATGTGTCTCAAGGGTCCACAGGAGCCCTCTAATTTGGGAAAAATTCCAAGCTTGCTTTTTGGGGTCTGAAAACCCATCTGAGGAGACACTGATAGAGCAATGCCAGAAACCTGATCATGTTTGACCTCATTGCTGATGACTCCATGTGACTGGCTCACAGGAGACCAGACAGGGCTTTGTCTGGATGTGATTATCCTGATAGTCACCCTTTGGGGGACATTTTTAATCTTATATCAACAAGAGAAATGGCAGTGTCCGAAGGCATGTATTGGCTCTGCATGGGGTGGGGGAGTAATAAAGCCAATAAGACCCTCCCAGTCATCTCCTGTGGACCTGCCCTGGTGGGCATTTCCGGATGGGTGTCCTGTTCACATTCCCCCATCTCCCAACAACACCACACTCATTTTTCTTTGAGAAAACACCTCTCCTGTTTTCAATGCCTGAGGTTGGAAAGGTGGGCACTTAGAGGCTTGATGATTTATCCTCATTATCCCAGCTAACTTCAGAGCATTTCTCCGATGCAATCTGAATTTCCGTATCCTCTGTTCTAGCTTGGTCAGAATCAAGGTTGTGAATCTTCTTTCATGATTGGTGTTCTAATATATAAAAACTGTGTATACGACAATACCAAAGTAAACTGTGAAATGCCACTTTACTTCTCACTGACACTTCTCCCTTCCCAGAGACAATCTCTATTATGTCTATACCCGTATATACACATATACATATAAAGGTATAGTTTTTTTTAAAGCATAAATGGAATAATAGTATATATACTGTTTTGAAACTTATTTTTTCACCAGGGTGATCTTTTTGTCAGAATATACATTTCTACCATTTCATTTTTAAAAATTTTTATTTAGAAAATCAAATTTAACAGGGTGATATTGATCAATAAGTGTACATAGTTTTCAGGAAACTTTTCTATAGCATTTGAACTGCTGATTATGTTGTATACCCATCACCCAAAGTCAAATCATTTTTCAACACCCTATATTTGTCCCTCTTTGCACCCTTCCCCTCACCCCACCCTCATATCTCCCTTACCCACATCCCCCTTCCTCTGGTAGCCATTTCACTTTTATCTATGTCCATGAGTCTCAGTTTTATATCCCACCTATAAGTGAAATCATACAATTCTTTGCCTTTTCTGATTTACTTATTTCACTCAGTATAATGTTCTCAAGTTTCATGCATGTTGTCATAAATGTCACTATGTCATCATTTCTTATGGCTGAGTAGTATTCCATTGTATCACATCTTCCTTATCTAATCCTCTATTGAAGGACACTTTGGTTGTTTCCATGTCTTGGCCACTGTGAATAATGCTGCAATGAACAAAGGGGTTCATGTGTCTTTACGTACCAATGTTTTTGAGTTTTGAGGGTAGATACCCAATAGAAGGATTGCTGGATCATATGGTAGTTCTATTATTAATTTTTTGAGGAACCACCATACTTTCTTCTATAATGGTTGTACTAATTTTCATTTCTACCATTTCTACTGTATTCTTTTTTTATTACTGTTTTAGAGAGAAGAGAGAGAGGAAAGGGGAGAGAGACAAAGGAAAAAGATGAGAAGCATCAACTCATAGTTGTTTTATTTTAGTTGTTCATTGATTTCTTCTCATATATGCCTTGACCACTCAAGCTGAGCCAGTGACCCCTTGCTCAAGTCAATGACCTTGGGCTCCAACCAGGGACCTTAGGATCATGTTGGTAATCTTATGCTCAAGCCAATGACCCCACACTCAAACTGACAAACCTGTGCTCCAGTCAGTGACCTCAAGGTTTTGAACCAGAGACTTCAGCATGCCAGGCTGATGTTCTATCCACTGCATCACCACCAGTCAGGCTTTACTGTATTCTTTCTAATAGCTACATGGTATTTTATTTTAAGACCATCTTGTAATTTATGCAACCATTTAGGGTCAATTTTTATAGTTTCCAGTTCTCTTGCTATAATAAACAATGCTTTAGTGAATATCTATCTATCTATCTATCTATCTATCTATCTATCTATCTATCTATCTATCTATCTATCTACTTATTTATCTATCTATCATCTACTTGTGTTAGAAGAATTTTTATATATGTAATCAATACAATTGCTGGGTCACAGAGATGTTCTTTAAAGTTTTTGATAGATATTTCCATTTTACTTTCTTGAAAATGTTCAGTAATTTACACTCCCACAAACTGGGCATGAAAGTATAATTTCTATGCAACTTCTCAACACTGGGTATGTTGATTCTTCAATGTTTTTACTAATAAGAGGGTAAAATGATGATATCTTGTTGTTGTAGATTATATTTCAGGGATTCTTTCTAATTAAATGATCCAAGTTCATTTTAATCAATGTGGGAAAGGATGGACTATTCAATAAATGATGTTAAGATAGTCGTCTCTCCATTTGATAAAGTTGCAATTAAATAATAAAAGTAAGCCTGACCAGGTAGTGGCAAAGTAAATAGAGCATTGGCCTGGGACACAGAGGACCGAGGTTCAAAACCCCAAGGTCGCCAACCTGAGCGTGGCCTCATCTGCTTTGAGTGCAGGGTTGCTGGCTTGACCATGAGATCATAGACATGACCCCATGGCTGCTGGCTTTAGCCCAAAGTTTGCTGGCTTGAAGCCCAAGGTTGCTGGCTTGAACCTCAGGTCGCTGGCTTGAGCAAGGGGTCACTTGCTCTGCTGTAGACCCCTGGTCAAGGCACATATGAGAAAGCAATCAATGAACAACTAAGGTGCCACATGAAGAATTGATGCTTCTCATCTCTCTTCCTTCCTGCCTGTCTGTCCCTATCTGTGTCTCTCTGTTACTCTCCCTTTGTCTCTGTCACAAATAATAATAATAATAATAATAATAATAATAATAGTAAAATCCAGATGTACCCTATTAAAAATCAAATATATTTTTAAAACTATAGAAGTTGCATAGGTATTATATAAGATTATTTTTAAGCTGTATAAATGAGAAGGTTTTTTTTTTCTAGCATGACATAAATGTAGAAGTCATCAAATAAACAATTTTGAGACTATAAAAGTAGAATTTTATGAAAAAAATATTAACAAAGCAAAAGACCACTATTTTTCTACATATATAACTGATAAAGAGTTTATGTATTGGTATTCAAAAAACTGAAAACCACATAAGAAAGAGGCAAAGTATAAGAAGAAACATATCCCAGAACATTAGATTATACATTCTTTTCCAATGTGCATGGACATTCTTAAGGAAGTCTACTATTTTCTTACATGCCAATGATGAAACTTCAGAAAATGAATTGAAAAAAGTTCCTTTTACAATTGCAACAACAACAAAAAAATTAAATACCCAGGAATAAACTTAAAGGATGTACAGGACCTTTATACAGAAAATTACAAAGCATTATTAGAAGAAATTGAAAAAGACACAATGAAGGGAAAAATATTCTATGTTCATGGATCAGAAGACTCAACATAGTTAAAATGACCATATTACCTGAAGCAATATATACATTTAATGCAATCCCCATTGAAATTGCAATGTCATTTTTTTTAAAGAAATAGAACAAAAAAAATCACCAGATTTTGCCTGACTGGTGATGTCTCAGTGGACAGAGCATTGCCCTTGATGCTAATGTCTCATCTTTGAAACCCCAAGGTCGCTGGCTTGAGTGCAGGCTCATCTGACTTGAGCTCAGGCTCACCAGCTTGAGTGTGGGGTCATTGGCTTGAGCGTGGAATCATCGACATGATCCCATGGTCTCTGACTTGAGCCCAAAGTTGCTGGCTTGAGCAAGGGTCACTGGCACAGCTGGAGCTCCTCAGTAAAGGCACATATGAGAAGCCATCAATCAACAACTAAAAAGTGTCACAACTACTTGTTGATGCCTCCATCTCTCTGCCTTCCCTTCTCTCTCTTTCACTAAAAAAAAAAAAAAATCACTAAATTTGTATGGAACCATAAATAACTCCAAATAGCTAAAGTAATCATGAAAAAAAAAAAAAAGAATGAATCCAGAGGTATCTCACTATATGACTTCAAATTATAGTACAGAGCCGTGATAATCAAAACAGCATGGTATTGGCAGAAAAACAGACATAGAGACCAATGGAACAGAATCAAGAGCCCAGAAATAAAACCACATATATATGGAGAAATAATTTTTGACAAAGGAGCTAAAAACAGACAATGGAGAAAAGAAAGACTTTTCAATAAATGGTGCTGGGAAAATTAGAAAGCCATACGCAAAAGAATAAAACTTGACTACAATTTGTCCCCATACACAAAAATTAATTTAAAATGAATCAAAGACCTAAATATAAGACCTGAAACAATAAATTACATAGAAGAAAACATAAGTACTAAATTTATGAACTTTGGCCATCAAGAATATTCTATGAATTTGATTATAAAGGCAAAAATAAGTGAGTGAGGACTATATTAAACCAAAAAGCTTTTGCACAGAAAATAAAAAGCCAACAGCAAAACAAAAAGGCATTCAACCCAAGGGGAGTTAATATTCACAAGCAACAACTCTGTCAAGGGGTTAATATCTAAAATATATACGGAACTCATGAAGCTCAACAACAAACAAACAATACAATTTAAAATGGGAAAAGGATCTAAACTAATACTTCTCTCATGAAGACATACAAACAACAAATAGATATATAAAAAATGCTCATCTTCATTAGCTATTAGAGAAATGCAAATCAAAACTACCATGAGATATCACTTCACACATGCTAGATTGGCTGTTATCAACAAGACAGGTAATAACAAGTGCAGGAGAGGTTGTAGAGAAAAAAGAACCCCTTTTTACTATTGGTGAATGTAAACTGATACAGCCATTATGAAAGACAGTATGGCAGTTCCTCAAAAACCTAAGAATAGAGCTACTATGTTACCCAGCAATCCCTCGACAGGGTATTGAAACAAAAAACTCGAAAACATAATAGTTTCCAGGTCCCTCCATATTGTTGCAAAAGGTAATATTTCCGTCTTTTCATAGCCCCATAGCATTCCATTGTGTGTGTGTGTGTGTGTGTGTGTGTACACACACAGCTTTTTAATCCACTCATCCACTGACGGACACTGGGCTGTTTCTATTATGTTGAGTGAAATAAGCCAGGCAGAGAAAGAAAAATATCATATGACCTCACTCATTTGAGGAATCCGAAGAATAATGAGAACTAAGAAACGGAATTGAGACAGAGGAGGGATCAAAGGGACCAGAGGAAAAGAGGACAGAGGGAAAGGGGATGATAGGATGGGATAAACCTGAAGGGAAGGAGGGAGGGCACTGTAGGGAGGGGGGCAAGAGAGATGTTGAGGGGAATAGGGGGGAGGCATTTGGGGTGATCCTAGAATCTATGTAAATACAATTAATTAAATAAAAAAGTAAAGAAACTAAAAAACTTGAAAACATTGGTATGCACCCCCATGTTCATCACAGCATTATTCATAGTGGCCAAGACATGGAAACAAACAAAGTGTCCCTTGATGGAGGACTGGATAAAGAAGATGTGGTACATACCATATATACAATGGAATACCACTCAGCCATAAGGAATGATGACATATGACAACATGGATGAAACTTGAGAACATAATACTAAGTGAAATAAGTAAATTAGAAAAAACTAAGAACTATATGATTTCACACATAGGTGGGCTATAAAACTGAGACTCATGGACATAGATAAAAGTGAAGTGGTTACCAGCTCTGGCCAGTTGGCTCAGCGGTAGAGCGTCGGCCCGGCATGTGGAAGTCCCGGGTTTGGTTCCTGGTCAGGGCACACAGGAGAAGCACCCATCTGCTTCTCCACCCCTCCTCCTCTCCCTCCTCTCTGTCTCTCTCTTTCCTTCCCGCAGCTAAGGCTCTATTGGAACAAAGTTGGCGGGGCACTGAGGACGGCTCCATGGCCTCCGCCTCAGGTGCTAGAATGGCTCCAGCCGCAATGGAGCAACGCCCCAGATGGGCAGAGCATTGCTCTCTGGTAGACATACTGGGTGGATCCCAGTCAGGCGCATGCAGGAGTCTGTCTGACTGCCTGCCTGCTTCTGAATTCAGAAAAATACAAAAAAAAAAAAAAGTGAAGTGGTTACTAGAGGGAGGTTTCCGGGAAAAGGGAGTAAAGAGGGACAAATATACCAGGATGGAAAATGACTTTGAATGATGGATACAAAATGCAATCAACAATTCAAAAGCCATGTTTACCTGAAACCTACGTACCTTATTGATTAATGTCACTCTGTTAAATTTAATTTCTAAATAAAAGAAAAAAGAAACATAAATGACTATATATAAAATGCAAATATTTTCTACCTTGCTTCTTATCTTAGAAATTAAAGTTGAAATAGTACTGAGTGCATGGTTAATTTTATGTGCCAACTTGACTGGACCACAGTGTACCTATATATAATAACATTATTCTAGATGTTTCTGTGAAGATGTTTTGGATGAGATTTACATTTGAATAGACTTCTAGTAAAGTAGATTTCCTTCCATAATGTGAGTTGGCTTCTTCCAATCACTTAAAGGCCTGACTAGAACAGAAGGCTGACATCCCCAGAGTAGGAGGTGACTCCCTAGTAGCCTCATTAAAAAGTGACACTGGATAGAGTGATCACTTCGTAAGTTATGTAAATGTCTAATCACTATGTGGTACATCTGAAGGTAATATAATATTGTATGTCAATTATAATTTAAAAATAAAATAATTATTTAAAAAGTAAATACATATAAAGATTATATATATAGATGTCACTTTTTTAAACATATATTTTAAAACATTATGTATATAGATGTCACTTTTTAAAAAACACAATATATGTGTGTGTGTGTGTGTGTGTGTGTATATATATACACACACACACACACACACACACATATATTTGTTTTAAAAAGAGTGACATTGAAAAGTTGATAGAAAGGGGTAAGCCCAGCAGGCAAAGTGTGGAGGAACAGTGTATACGGAGATTGAGAGCTTGGCCTGCCCGAGGCCAGGCCAGCGGTAATGTCAGTGAAGGTGGAATGGCCCCAGAGGATCTTGGACAGAGAGGCAGAGCCAGAGGGCACAGAGCCTGATAGGCCATGAAGAACGATCCGAATGGAAAGCCATTTAAAGGTTTTATTCAGGACAATAACATTACCCAATTTATGTTCTTCAAAGTTCCCTCTGGCTGTGGGGTGAACTGATAAGGATGAAGACAAAAAGGAAAAACCAGGTTAGAAGCTTTTGCAGTGGTTCAGGTGAGAGATAATGGTTGCCATGGAGTAGGAGAGAAACAGCTTTATATCAGATATAATCTGGAGATAGAAGAAATAGAACCTGATGGTGGATTGGATGTGGGTAACAAAGGAGAAGGCATCAAGAATGGCTTCCTGACCACTATAAATCTATCAGAGGTTAGAATCAAAATACTAACAACACCAAGTGCTGATGAGGATGTGGAGCAATAGAAACTCTTGCATATTGCTGGAAGGAATGCAGAATGGTACAACCACTCTGGAAAACAGATAGAAGGTATCTTTAAGAGTTAAACATATAACTACTACATGACTCTGCCATCCCTTTCTTGGATATTTGACCTAGAGAAGGGAAACTTATGCCTATACAAAAACCTGTACATAAAGGCTTAGAGCAACTCTATTCAAAACTGTCCTAAACTGAAACAACCCAAATGTCCTGCAGTGGGTGTATGGATAAGAAAATTATGGTCCAGTCATACAGTGGAACAAACTACTCAGCAAAAAAGGGAAAGAAAATATGACACAATAACCAGGGTGAGTCTCAAAGACATTACGCTGAGTGAAAGGAGCCAATCTCAAAAAGTTAAAGACAGTATGATTCTATTTCTGTAACATTTTTTAAAGACAAAACTATTGGGATAGAGGATCTGTGGTTGTCAGTGGTTAAGGGTGAGGGGCAGATGTGATAATAGCCACTCTTTATCTTGATCGTGGCGGCGGTTACAGGAATCTATGTGTGTCAAAATTCACAGAACTGTATATATAAAAAAGTGCACAGCTGAAAAGTTTAGCTTTTTATGTTGATTATTTCAACAATAAAAAGAAATGAAATCTTTTCTTAAAAGGATGCCTGAGTTTTTGGCTTGGGCAGAGAAGTAGATGATGTTGCCATTTCAGAAGTGGACTAGGCTGGGAAGTGGGGTCACATTTGGGGGGAAATAAAGAGTTCTGTTTGAACTTATGAATGTGAGAGGTCCCTGTACACAATTAGGTACACAGAGTCTGGAGCTGGAGATAGATATTTGGGAGTCATCAATGATCAAAACTACCATAATCTACTGAAACATCTGGGGAGAGAATGCAGAACAAGAACACAAGGGGAGGGCCTTCCAATACAGTGCCTCTAGAATACAGGGGCAGGAGAAGGAGCCAAGGTAGAGATAGGAGACGTGGAATTGGGAGTACTAGAAGCTCTTCTCCTCTTCCTTTGACCTGCCTTGTAATGAGTGTGATGGCTCTCAGAGAAGGGCTGCTGGCAAGGACTTCTAAATGAGAACAAGAGGTTGATAAGAATGATTTTCTAAAGTCGTCAGATCTCTGCAGCTGTTTGCCATTACATCTGGTCAAAGGTACCTGTGAGCTGCGCTTATGGCAAAATGACACTTCCTCTGGCCTCCTCCCCTACCCATCCCCAACATCTGAACCCTCCTCAGCCTCCGGGGCTATGGAGGCCACAGACTGGAAGCCCGCGAGCCAGTCCACAACCCACAGGCCTGCTTTGTTCACAGCACACGCAATACTTAAACGTTTTGAATTGGTTGTCAGAATATAAGTTTTCAATACAGCAATAACAGCTGGACTCTCAACTGGAAAAATTAGACAATATGGCAGCATTGAGCCCATAGGTCTCCCAGGAGTTCAACTGAGATGAACCGTGCACTCTCCAGTTGGCCATAATCTTTACTTCCTGCGGATCTCCAGCACCACGATAAAAGCTGATGGCCATTTACCATCTGTTTGTGCTACGTTTCTGCCCAGTGGTGGGATTCAAATAATTTAACAACCAGTTCTCTGCCCTAATGACCATTTTAAATTTAAAAATCAATATACTGAAAGGTAGTTTATTATTCCATGCATTTAATACTTAAATAAGAACAATAAAAGAGGTACACAAAACTAGATTGTTATAAGAGTTTAAAAATATTAATAAAAAATATTAAATAATACCTGACAAAAAACAATAAAACTATTATATAAAATATTTTCATATTGCTTCTTTTATTAATTTAATTTTTTATGAATTTTATTTTATTGTGTTTACATGGATTCAAGTGTCCCACTGAATATAACTCCCTCACCTCCCCACCCCCGTGTCCCCCTTAATAACCCCCTTTGCCTCCCTCCCCTCAACACCCTCCCCCCTTCCCTCTAAGATTTGCTGTCCTGTTATCTATATCTCTGTGTTATGTGTATATAATTTCACGAATCCCTTTCCCTTCTCTGATTCCATCCCCTTATTCCCCTTCCCTCTGACTGCTGTCCCTCTGCACCGTGTAACCCCGCCTCTGCCTCTATTCCGTTCCTCAGTTCACTTTGTTCATTAGATTTCACATATAAGTGAGATCACATGATATTTGTCTTTCTCTGCCTGGCTTATTTCACTCAGCAGTCCATCCATACTGTCGCAAAAGGTAAGATTTTCTTCTTTTTCACGGCCACGTAGAATTCCATTGTGAATATGTACCACTGCTTTTTAATACACTCGTCCCCTGACGGACATTTGGGCTGTTTCCAGATCTTGGCTATTGTAAACAATGCTGCAATAAACATAGGGGTGCATGTCTTCTTTTGACTCAGTGATTTGGTGTTCTTAGGATATATTCCTAAGAGTGGGATAACTGGATCATAAGGCAGTTCCATTTTTAATTTTTTGAGGAAACCCCATACATTTCTCCACAGTGGGTGCACCAGTCTGCATTCCCACCAGCAGTGCAGGAGGGTTCCCTTTTCTCCGCCAGCACTTATTGTGTGTTGTTTTGTTAGTGAGCGCCATTCTGACAGGTATTTTATTGTGGTTTTAATTTGCATTTCTCTGATGATTAGTGATGTTGAACATTTTTTAATATGCCTATTGGCCATCTGTATGTCCTCTTTGGAGAAGTGTCTGTTCCGTTCTTTTCCCCGTTTTTTAATTGGATTGTTTACCTTCCTGGTGTTGAGTTTTACAAGTTCTTTATAAATTTTTGTTATTAACTCCTTATCAGACGGATTGGTGAATATGTTCTCCCATTGTGTGGTTTGTCTTTTTATTTTGTTCATAATGTCTTTAGCTGTGCAAAAGCTTTTTAGCTTGATATAGTCCCATTTGTTCATCCTGTCCTTTATTTCACTTGCCCATGGAGATAAATCAGCAAAGATATTGCTACAAGAAATGTCAGAGTTTATTTCCTATGTTTTCTTCCAAGATGTTTATGGTTTTACAACTTACATTTAAGTCTTTTATCCATTTTGAGTTTATTTTTGTGTATGGTTTAAGTTGGTGGTCTAGTTTCATTTTTTTGCGGGTAGCTGTTCAATTTTCCCAACACCTATGTTAAAGAAACTGTCTTTACTCCATTGTATGCTCTTACCTCCTTTGTCAAATATCAATTGGCCATAAAGGTGTGGGGTTGCCTGACCAGGCGGTGGCGCAGTGGGTAGAGCGTCGGACTGGGATGCCGAGGACCCAGGTTTGAGACCCCGAGGTCGCCAGCTTGAGTGTGGGCTCATCTGGCTTGAGCAAAAAAAAAAAAGCTCACCAGCTTGGACCCAAGGTCCCTGGTTCGAGCAAGGGGTTACTCAGTCTGCTGAAGGCCCGTGGTCAAGGGACATATGAGAAAGCAATCAATGAACAACTAAGGTGTCACAACAAAAAACTGATGATTGATGCTTTTCATCTCTCTCTGTTCCTGTCTGTCTGTCCCTATCTATTCCTCTCTCTGACTCTCTCTGTCCCTGTAAAAAAAAAAAAAAAAAAGGTGTGGGCTTATCTCTGGGTTTTCTGTTCTATTCCATTGATCTGTATGCCTGTCCTTATGCCAGTACCAAGCTGTTTTGAGTACAATAGCCTTGTAGCATAACTTGATATCAGGGAGTGTGATACCTCCCACTTTATTCTTCTTTTTCAAGATTGCTGAGGCTATTCGTGTTCTTTTTTGGTTCCATATAAATTTTTGGAATATTTGTTCTATATCTTTGAAGTATGCCATTGGTGTTTTAATAGGAATTGCATTGAATTTATAGATTTCTTTGTGTAATATAGATACTTTAATGATGTTTATTCTTCCTATCCATGAACACGGTATATGCTTCCACTTGGTTGTATCCTCCTTGATTTCTTTTATCAATGTTTTATAATTTTCCGAGTACAAGTCTATAACCTCCTTGGTTAAATTTACTCCTAGGTACCTTATTTTTTTGTTGCAATAGTGAAGGAGATTGTTTCCTTCATTTCTTTTTCAGACAGTTTATTGTCGGTGTATAAAAATGCCACTGATTTTTGAATATTAATTTTATATCCTGCCACCTTGCCAAATTTGTTTATTAGGTCTAGTTGTTTTCTGACTGACACTTTAGGGTTTTCTATGTACAGTATCATGTCATCAGCAAATAATGATAGTTTTAATTCTTCTTTTCCAATTTGTATGCCTTTTATTTCTTCTTCTTGTCTGATTGCTGTGGCCAGGACTTCCAGAATTATGTCGAATAAGAGTGGTGAAAGGGGCACCCCTGCCTTGTTCCTGATCTTAAGGGGATTGCTTTTAATTTTTGCCTATTGAGAATGATGTTGGCTGTGGGTTTATCATAGAAGGCCTTTACCATATTGAGGTATGTTCCCTGTATTCCCACTTTGCTGAGAGTTTTGATCACAAATGAGTGCTGGATTTTATCAAATGCTTTTTCTGCATCTACTGATATTATCATGTGATTTTTATCCTTTCTTTTGTTTATGTGATGAATCACAATTAGTTGATTTGAAATATTGTACCAGCCTTGCCTCCCCAGAATACCTTATTGCTTCTTGATTGATGTCCTTACTTGAAATTTTTTTTCACTTGTGGACAGAATGAACATTATTACAGGTGCTTAGAATATGCTGTTGCACAGATGAACATTAAAAAAGAGTAAAAAATGTAAATTTGTGATTTCCACATTGGGCAGCTGCCCAGACGCCCACCTTAGAGAGGACCCTGATTATAAGTGCCATTTTAACAACTGGTTCACCGAACTCAACAAAAAATTAGGTATCGGTTCTGCTGAACCAGTGTGAACCATTTGAATCCCACCACTGTTTCTGCCATTTTGTGTAACCTGGATTGTCCCAAGGCAGTCACAATCTCTGCAGAGTGATACAGCAAAAGCTGATACCTGCTTGGCTTGTTGAAACCTAGGAAGATTGATTGACAACTTCATGTATACCAATAGTATGGGCACAGAGGTGAGGTGACATGGCTTTTTTTAAATCAACTTTTAAAATTTTACATACAACAAATGCTGCCATTTAAGCTTATAGTTTGCTAAGATTGGACAGATGCAAGTATTTGTGTAAACTTTACCCCAATCAAGTTATAAGACATTTTTATTACCTTCTCCCTGGCAACCACTGATCTGATTTCTGTCAGTAAAAAGGTTCTGGTACCAATTCCAACCTGAGGTGGGGTGGTTTTCCCCACACCACCCAGCACTTCTCCGGACACCAGCTGGGTGTCTTACAATTCAATTCAATGCTGACACTACCTACCCAGAAGTAGCAGCAGGTCCCACAGGTTACAGGTTCCGACTTACAAGACTGCCCCCCACTTCAGACTCCGGTCCCATACCAGCTTATTATCTGTGCTTCTGGTGGACTGGCTGTAAATCAGAGGTTCCCATGACCCTCTTCTCAGGTTCGATTAATTTGCTAGAGCAGCTCACAGAATTGAGGAACATTTTACTTACTAGATCGCTGGTTTCTTATCAAAGAATATAACTGAAGAACAGCCAGGTGGGAGAGATGCATAAGGCAAGGTATGAGGAAAGGGCACGGAGCTTCCATGCCGCCACCCCGGGCACCACTCTTCCCAGATCTTCAAGCATTCACCAACTCAGAAACTCTCTGAACCCCATCCTTTTGGGTTTTTATTGAGGCTTCATTACACAGGCATGATTGATTAAATCATTGTCCATGGGTGACAGAACTAACCTCCTGGCCCTCTCCCCTCCCCAGAGGTCTGAAGGTGGGACTGAAAGTTTCAACCTTCTTATCCCATGGTTGGTCACATCCTTAAGTGGATTCCAAAAGTCACCTTGTTAGCATAACAAAAGACATCTTTCTTGTTCTCATCACTTAGGACCTTTCAAGGACTTTTAGGAGCTCTGTGTCAGAACCAGGGACAAAGACCAAATCTATATATATCTTATTATAAATCATAATATTACAGTAAGAGGCTATACTCTTATCTATGTCAGCAATTTGTTATTTTTTATTGCCAAGTAGTGTTTCATTGCATGGCTACATCTCAAGTATCCATTCTTTTTTGATGGATACTTGAGCCATTTCCAGTTTTGATCTATTATGATTACAGCTGCTATGAATATTTGTTTATAGTTTGTGTGTACCGAGATGCTTTTATCCTCCTGCATAATATCTAGAAAGACGTCATTGGGTCTTAAAGTCAAAAGAGATGCCTCTATGGCCCTCTTGTGTTTTTCATCTCAGAGAATCTGGTCCAATTCCTCACCATATGTCCAGTGTATCGCTCTGCTTGCACCCCAATCAATGCCCAAGCTTGCTGACCTGTTTGTTCAGTTCATTTTGCAGGAAACTTTCCTGATTACATCTTTTCCAGCTGACATTTTGACTTACAGCAATAAATTGATTGCTTTCCAAAGGGTAAACAAACAAGGAGTTATTTTAAAGGAGTTATCTAGGGTGTTAAAAAGATGAAGGTTGTGCTCTAAGCATAGAGAACTACAAGAAAGCAGTTGTTATTATAAAGGGGGGAAGGAATGGAGGTAATCAGCAAGCCCCTAATTGTGTGTGTTAAGTAGTAAATTAACATCCAGGAATGCATATCCTCATCTTCATGTGGGCATTGTATTTGTGATAGTGAGTCCAGAGGTAAGAAGACTGGGTAGATCCCTTGTTTTCAAGAATACTGAGCAGGGCCAAGTCTCTTTTCATAGGACAACATCTCACAATCTCCACCTCATCCATTCAATGCTCTCTTGTTTCCACGCCAATTCAGATCCCATTATAAACATAACATTTTTTAGATGGCACTTGACCTTAAAAAGGGTCCCATCCAGTAAGTTTGTCTTTTGTTTTGTAATGTTGTTGCCATGCAGCCATAACCAGTTAGCTGTCAAAGCCCCTTTTTAAGTGAGAGAAGTCCCAACATCTTGGTACCAGTGTTACCGACTAGAACTATAAGAAATATCCCAACTCCAGGCATAAGAAGTGAGATAAACACTAAGATTTCATAGTTCTTACAAAGAAAATAGTCACAGTTTTGAAATTCCAGAATCATAAAATAATTCAAAGTAAGCAAAGATGTTATTAGGTAGATTCTAGTGTATAGAATATAGAATGCTTAGATATAGGCTTATCTATTCCACGTTAAGACACATTTGGCTGCAAGTTAGAAAGTAGCCACAGCAAATCAAACATAGGGATATTTAACAATGAGTTTGGGCTGGTAGTCACAGCTCAGTAAGGTCATCAGAGCCCAAATCACTTCATCCTTCCTCTTTGCCACCCTTAGCTTGCTAGCTTTCTTCTTCAACTTTGTGGCCTTGTGGCTCCAAAATGGCTGCTGCATCTCCAAGTATCATATTCTTATATAAAAGCTTCCAAACCAGGAAGGGAGAGGGCAGCTCCTCACACATTTGTGTTTTAGGATGGAGAAAAATCTTTCCTAGAGACTCCTAGCAGACTTCCTACTTTTGTTGGCTAGAATTGGGTCATGCCTTCATCCTGAGATCAGTCATTTTAATAAAGGGGGACAACATTATCATGATTAATGCCAATTACAATTTGACCCCTGGGGCTGGAAAATATGCACAGGGGTTGTCTCACTGTACTTTTCTAGTCTAAATCCAGTAAAATCACACTTTTCCAAAATATTTCTGTACCCAATTTCCTTTTTTTTTTTTTTTTTTTTGGTGAAAAGAAGGGAAATAGTGAGGCAGACTTCCATATGTGCCCCACCCAGGATCCAACTATGGCCGATGCTTGAGTGCCAAGCTATTTTTAGCACCTGAGGCTGATGTGCTCCAGTGGAGTTATCCTCAGCACCTGGGACCGCACTCAAACCAATCAAGCCACTGGCTATGGGAGGGGAAGAGGGACAGACAGGGGAGAGGAAGGGAGGAGAAGCAGCAGATGGTCACTTCTCTTGTGCCCTGACCAGGAATAAAACTGAGAATGTCCATACGCCAGGCCAATGCTCTATCCACTGGCACTGGCCAGGGCCCCCATTTTCTCTTCTGCAACATTTTCTCTCCCATAATTCCATGCGTCCATGGTGGGTGAACTCTGTGCACCTTCCCACTTCCACCAGTGTTTATCAGATTTCATTCCTTCTGCCCCATTCTTTTTCTGGAATGTGATCCCACCATCCCTTTTCCAGAACATGGTCCCCGTCTTGATGCCTTGATCTCCCTCCATATAGATTGTTTTTCAGACCTGGCTTAAAGGGAAGTCAGCAGGCTTCTCACGGACTTTGAAATGTTTTAGGGACCACAACTACCTGTATTGCTTGGGGCTTTTTATTTTTTTAACCACAGAAGTCTTGTCAGAGAGGGGAAGGGGAAAAGTTGAGTGCTTTCTCACATTTTATCACTATTTATTCCCCCACCCAGATTCTGTCTCCCACTTCTTTCTCCTCTCCCAGAACCTATAGCCTGACTTCTCCCCTGCGTGCCTTTCGACTTTCATTGCTGCTCTGCTTCCTTCCTTTGGATGATTCCTGCGACTAACTTTGTAGACCCCCAGGCTTCTTGCTCACTCCCACTGCTCTTCACCCCGCTTACTCCTTCCCCAGCTTTGACCTATTTCCCCCCTTACCAGGGTCCAGCGGAAGCAGATTAACTTCCCTTACTTTGCACACAGCTTCCCCACCAGGCACATATGCAGATGGAGAAACCACTTGCTCAAGTATCCAAAGGCCCTGGCCACGGATGATATATTCACATTAGGAGATGGCCTCAAGTTGGCCTGCCTCCGGTGCCCAGCGTCCTTTCCACTTCCTGCCTTCCACCTGTCCTCTGACTGACACTGTTTTGTGAATAGTCTGAGCTTGTCATGGCATGAGCCTGCAGGGGTTCAGCCACTCACTGCCTTCATCCAGGCTGTAGTGGTTTCTTTGCTGGGGTTTTTTTTTTAATTTATTTATTAAATTTAATGCAGTGACATTGATAAATCAGGGTACATATGTTGAGAGAAAACATCTCTAGATTATTTTGACATTTGATTGTGCTGTATACCCCTCCCCCAAAGTTAAATTGTCTTCTGTCACCTTTTCTCTGGTTTTCTTTGTGCCCCTCCCCTCCCCCAACCCCTCTCTCCTTCTTCCTGGGTAGTTTTACTAGGCTACTGGTCAGATTGGTGATTTAAAACTTCTAGCCACTTCCCCATTTTCCTATGACCTGAGACTTGACCTGTGACCCAGGGGACGGGTGGCAGGGATAGGTCACGCTGCCGTCCCTGCTGTCCTTCTGGGTTGTGCTGCTCTAGTTTTCAGTGGAGAGAGATTTCTCCTGCTAGGAGGGAAAAGCTCCTACTCCACGGCCATCAATGAGTTGTTCTGAAAACCTTTAAAACCTCACCTCGTTAACAAAATCGTATTGCTGAGCAGCCTTGGCTGTTTGCAATCGTATCAGTAAGAATGAAACGTCCCACTGCTCCTTGGAGGGTCCAGGCGGGAGCCTGGGATACAGAGGAGCAGCCTTGCTTTTCGGCCCCCAGAGCTTCGGGTAAGGAGTTTTCAGGTGCAAACTTCAACCTCTATCTTTATTTTGTATTTTTCAAAGAAATGAGGCCCTGACTCTGCTTCTCAGCCCATCCTGATATTAATGTTTTTACATATAGCCCTGCTTTGCTTTGAGCCTATCAAACATGACTTCATTGAAATGTCACCTAAATGTCACCCTTACCCCAAATCCTACAACTGTCTCTTCTTTTGTGAGATGCCCCACATTTCCTCTGCAATGTGGTCCCCTTTGCTCCAGCAAGATAATAACCGTCTCTGTTGGGGACAGTTGTGTGAGACAAGCTTTACCATCTTTTGGATGTGACCATTTCTCTAACTTGTGCATTCTCAGTGAGGCTATATTGACCCCCGAAGAGGTAAAATTCAGTTCTGGGGAACAAAAATAAATCTTACAATGGTTTGTGACCTTCAAAAGGGTCACACTCATAAGCAGATATATAGTATATCTGTTGTAATAAAATTTCATGGGTAAGGAAGGTAAGGTGCAGAGTAGGAAAAAAATTAGCTTTAAAGGCTCCTTAAGGGATGATGATATAAAAATGTTTGAGAAATGGTGCTTTAAAGCTAATATTGAGTAGCTTTTGGTGTCTACCGTGAGTCAAGTGCCCCAATTGTTGGCTCTCTTTTGCAGTTAGAATTGAGTTCCTCTGACTTCCGTTTTGGTAAATTCAATCTGGTTCAACCTCTTCTCACACCCTTAGAACTTCCACTCACACCTGCAGTCCCTTCACCCATGGGAGACTCACACCTACTTGCTCTGCCAAATGATGAGAGTGCGTGATGCTCCGTCACTCACACGTACACGCCACACCATCTCTCTCCCAGTCTCCTTGCCTGCTCACATGGGCACAGGGCAGCAGTCCCAGATCACACCCTCCATTCCCTGAGCACCCCTTTCCCTGGTTTCTCAGAGATAGGAAAATGCTATCACACCCCCCTTACCACCACCCAGACAGTTGCCTGAGCCTCCGGTGACTTTTCCTCCTCCACACTCAGCCTTCTGCTTATACAGACTGTGGGGGTGGGGTTGCTTCTTATCCCTCCTTACAAACCCATGGGGAAGGGCCAGCCTGTTCTCTGTGGCTCTCTGTAGAACGTGGGTTTTTCAACTCCCCTCGGTCTTGGGTCCTTGTTACCAGCTCTGGAGTCACAGGACTCATCTTTGTCTCATTGGCTCCCATGTCACATTTGTCCCTTTCTGAACCACAGAGCCCATAACATCTTAGCAGTCACCAGGCCTGAGCCTTGGGACAGAGAGACAACTCGTGCCTTCATCTCTGCACACCGTAAGTGCACAATAAGTGTTTCTGAGCTGAAGCTGACTGCTTTTCTCTAGTTGCCTTACTGGCAGAGGAGGCCCTGACCAATGATTTCTCATGTACTGCCCATCAGTAGAAAAGGAAAAGTTACTAAATGGCTACATCTCAGTAAAAATGGCTCTCAAGAACATACATTTGTCATTCAAGTGAACTGTGCTGACTAATCTTATTTTTTTCCAAGAAGTTTTCTTTACTGGGAAGAGGATGTATCAGTACAGACTGTCAATCTGTTTTGCATATAGCTCTATGTCTTATTGTGACCTGTGGACATTTGTCCTGGCCAGACCGCCTCACTGACTCTGGAAGGTGGACTGGGCCAGGTCACCGCACATAACACGCAGCGGGAGGCAGAACAGCAGCGTGGGGGAGGGGCACGGATCTCAGGGTCAGCTGATCCCACCCTCCGGTCTTGCTTCAATCACTTACAGCCTGTAGGATCTCAGGTGAAAGATTTCACCTCTCCGGGCCCACTCCATCTGTAAACTAGAAATATTACCTGCCACGTGGTAATTGAGAGGGTTGAAGAAGACAATATGTCAGCTGTTCTTTTTATTCCTCCCACTCAGATCCTCTCCCAGCATCCAGACATCTTCTCCTTTAGCCCTTTCCCTTCAGAGTCTAGTGCTTTATTCGTCCCTCCACCAACTCCACCTGACTCACACACACACCATAAAACAGAATGAGGAAAGACCAATGTCTTTTGCTTGCTATCAACTTTACTTAGTTAATTTTTGTTCTGTCATTTTTTATAAGTGCCCTTGAAGAATCTGAATTCATTGAACAATGGAAACTTTCTGGAAAAGTCCACATGAGAGCAGGATGCTCCTCGAGCCGAGAGTCCTGTGGCCCCAACTCCTGACCTGCCACGTCAGTGGCTCTGGAGGGTAGGTTCTTCCTCTTGTCCCAAGTCACAGGAAAGCTCTCTCGGACCCTGGACACTGCTCTCACCTCCTCCTTTACACTCAGCAAAGCGTAGGGGCTCATTTTTCTCCAGAGCTCTCTCTCACCTTGGCTACTTCCCAGGCCCTACCACAGCATGTAGAGCGAAGGAAGGGAGGGCAGTGTGGTGAGATAAAGAGTGGGCTTCAGTGAGCACATCCTTAGGGAGCTGGGTGCTCGCTCTGTCCTGTCTGCACCAGTGCCTGGCCTGCTCCGCCCAGGTTCTGCCTGACTGGAGCCAGGAATTGCCCTGTGGATGACATGTCTTCTAGTCCAGACCACTTGGCAACCCACTCCACAGCCCTCCTAGAGTCCACTCCTTGTTTTCTACATTGGACAGCTCCTGATGTCCCTCTCCTTCATTCTTCTACTTCAGTTTCAAGCTTCTCTCCTGCCTCCGTGGGCCCCAGGCCCCAGTCAGCTTCCCCAGGAGCCCCTGAAATTCAGCTTGGAACCCGGATGATGAGAAGTAGTAGACCAGGGGGTCAACACAGGAATTTAGGGTGCTGAGGAGCAGCACATAACTTCTCCATGCTGGGCTCTCACTCCCGAAGTAGCCCACGACATGGGACACATTGTAGGGCCCAAAGCAGACGAGGAAGTTGAGCAGGGTGGCTGCCACGAGCCCCGCCACCCTCTTCCGCCGGTGGTGGCTGGCTCCCCTGCTGAGTAGGCACAGCAGGCGGCCGTAGCAGTAGCTGGTGATGAGCAGGGGCACCCCGAAAAGGAGCACAGCCATTTCCAGCCGGACAGGTAGGAGAATGGCCAACTGGCTGTCTTGGAAATCTAGGTAGCAGGTTCTATTGGTACTCTGGATGTAGGAGGAGTTCCCCAAGAGATCGGTGACAAAGACCACGCTGCAATGTCCAGCGGCCAGGAGCCAGCAGACTATGCTGACCAGGCCAGCTTGTAGCAGCCTCGGTCGGGTCTTGTACCACAGAGGGTAGGCAACGCTCAAGAAACGCTCAATGCTTACAGCTGTCAGGAAGAGGGAAGTGAGATAGATGGTGGTGAAGAAGAGGAATTTGGAGAAGAGGCAGAGGATGAAGGGCAGGGGCCAGCGCATGCCACTGGCCGCCTCCACCATGCGGAAGGGCAGGAAGAGCAGCAGGAGCAGGTCCGAGACGGTCAGGTTCAGCAAGAGCACATCCACGGCCACTGGGCGACGCTGCAGCTTGCCAACAAAGATCACCAGAGCCACCAGGTTGAGGGGGAGCCCCACGAGGAAGGTGAAGAGGTACACGGAGAAGTGCAGCCAGTACTCGCCAGGGAAGAAGGAATGGTTCAGGCTTGTGTCCATGGTGATGGCCACTAGGGAAAGAGAGAGAGAATGATTGAGAGAGAGATTGAGAGAGAGAGAGAGAGAGAGAGAGAGAGAGAGAGATGGCAGTGTGGATGGATGGAGATCGTGCACCAGCAGCATCTCAACAATCCACAGGGAACATCATCGCCACCCCACTCCCTCATGCCCTCTTGCGCTTTCCCCAGGGGCCAGCCTGCCTGTTCCTTCCTCCCGTAAAGCAAGCCCCAGGACACTCCTCCACGTAGCCACTCAGGACCCAGCACTCACCTGCTTACTTGAGAACCTGGGTGCTCTGCTGCTCAGCACCTTGTCAGCTCCTCCAGACGAGTGCAGTTACCTATTAATCTGACTGAACTGATAAAGAACTGTCAGTGCCCATGACAACATTCCCTGTTGAGCGCCGGCACAAAAGATGCCTTTAGTTCTGTTAGAAGAGCTGCACAGTATGCAAAACAAAGAGCAAATTCCACAGCGGTAGGCCTGGCTTCCAGGGCAGCCTCCAACAGAATGCCCTAACCAGGCCCAAGGAGGCTTCATTTCCCCCTTCCTGATCCTCCACTTGCATTCCACCTGCTCCTCTAGATTGGCACTTGTCCGGTTTGTCTTGTAGAGGCAGGAAGTGCAATGCAACGATGGAGAGTGTGGGCTCTGGAGCCAGAGGCCTGGGTTCAATGTCAGTTCTGTGACTTATCAACTCTGCTGCAGGACAAGTGACTTAAACTCTCTGAATCTCTGCTTTCTCATCTAAAACCAGTAATTATAGTACCAATGTCATATGTTATTGTGTAGATTAAAACAGTAATACGTGTCAAATGCTTAGAAGGGAGCCTGGCGTGTGAGGATGAACAATGAACAGATGTTAGCTGCCATCACCCCAGTCACTGGTATGGGCTCGTCTCCAGGGCAATGGTAATAATAATGTTAATAATAATAATGATGGCAGCAGTGATGATAACAGCTACCTTTTAGGGGGCACATAATCTATAGTAGATACTCTGCTTCTCAGGGTATTACCACTGCCTTGAAATCCTTGTGCCTCACAGTGCAGAAATGACTTGCTTCAGGTAATACAGCTTGTTAAGTATCACCACCAGAATTCAAACCCACGTTCTGCCCAGCTTCAAAGTTTATTTATTTATTCTTTCAAATATTTATGGAACACAATGAGATACCATTTCTTTTATATCCCACTGGAATGGCTATAAGTGAAAACATCAGATAATAGCAAGTGTTGGCAAGGATACGAAGAAATAGGAATCCTCACATGTTGCTGATGAGAATGTAAAACAGTGGAGTCTCTCTTTGGGAAACAGTTTGGCAGTTTTTTAAAAATGGAAACATAAACTTCCCATGTGACCCAGTTCCTTTGTAGGTATCTACTTAAGAGAAATGAAAACATCTGTCCACACAAAGTCTTGCTTTATGAATGTTCAAATAGCATTAGTCATAGTAGTCAAAAAATGGAAACATCACTCAGTGGTCCATCAGCTAGCAGACAGATAAACCAGGTGATGCATCCATAGCGTGGAACACTATCTGGCAATAAAAAGGAATGAAATGCCCATGTGTACTATAATGCAGATGACTCTCAAAACCATTATGCCAAGTGAAGCAAGCCAGATATAAAAGACCATGTATTATATATTTTCACTTATATAGAATGTCCAGAATAGGCAAATTTATAGAGACAGCAAGTAGATTACCAGTTGCCAAAGGAATGGGGTTAGAAATGGGATTCACTGTAAATGAGCATGAGGGATCTTAATGGGGTGATGAAAAGTGTTCTAAAACGGATTCGAATGATAGTTGCATACCTCAATAAATTTCCTGAGAATCATTGAATTTTACACTCCAAATGGGTGAATTTTATGGTATGTAAATTTTATCTCAAATAAGCTGTTAAAAGTACAGCAGTGAACAAAACAAAGTTTTTGCTGTTGTGGTGCTTCTATCTGTTCACGAGGGGCTGGGAGGGTTGAGTGTGGGAGGATAATAAAGACAGCAATAACCTAGAGGCAGAGAGCCACGGGAGGAAGCATTGCAGGCAGAAGGAGTGGTGGGTGCAAGGCTTGACCCGCTGGGGGAGCTGGTAGGAGGTTTAGGGCTCAGTGGGTGAGGACCAGAAGAAGGTGACAGGGGGCATCAGGTAAGGCCCCGCGGGCCCCAGCGAGGAACTAAAATCTCCCTTAGAGGAGGAGACACAAGTCACTGGAAGCAGTGGCCCAGCAACAGGTGCTCCGCGGCAGTGGGAGAGAGAGAGTCCCAGGCATTATGGGAGGGGCAGTGGGAGAGAGAGTCCCAGGCATTATGGGAGGGGCAGTGGGAGAGAGAGTCCCAGGCATTATGGGAGGGGCAGTGGGAGAGAGAGTCCCAGGCATTATGGGAGGGGCAGTGGGGCCACCTGGGCTTTCACTGGAGTTCTCTCGTGTCACCACTGCACAGGGAATAAACTTATTTCTGCTTCTCATGGAGCCTCCAGCAAGTTACTTAACTTCTTTGGCCTGTTTCCATATTTATAAAACAGATAATAAAATTCTCTTTGAAGGGCTATTGTGAGCATTCGTTCATTCAGCAAACATTTACTGAAAGCCTGAGAGCCTACTATGTGCTAGGCTCTCTTCTAGGTCCTGTGGATATATCAGCAAACAAAACAAAATTCCTGCTCTGGTAGACACTGCAGGATGAAAAGAGAGAACTTGTATGAACCAGTTCACACATCCTGGACACGTAGCTCCCACTTCTGGTGCTCCTGCATGTTCACAGTATTATCATCATTAGAGGAACAAATCTGCTCCCTGCACCTGGCTTCATCAGAGCAGATACCCAAGTGTCTGTCCCCTTTATGGCCACTCTCCTCTGCCTGCTTTCTCACAGTTCAGGGTGCCATCATTCACCTTTGCAAAAAGGACCCCAAGGATAGGCAGTAACCCAATACCCTAAGTTTTCCAAATGTCCTGTGACCCTTGGAGGTCCTGCCTTGAAAGATCATATCTCACATCTACCCTTTCCTTGCTGTAGGGCCTTGGACAAATTTCTTCACCCTGCAAAATGAAGATGATAATGGCTTTAGAAATGTAGCTAACTCATGTAGCATCTTTCTGCAAATCAGAGCAAGGTACCCCATCCAGGTGAGCACAGCCCTGCTGTGCGCCAAGGTATACTGTTTGAGGAGTGGGCGGTGTTTTTGTTCAACTTAGAAGAAGACGCTGCTTTCCTCGGATGGAGGCCCCTGTGCCATGCACATGACTTGGTGAGCAAAGCGCAGGCTACAATTTAATCAGTGTTTGCCAGTCTGCCTGACACTTCCCCTCCCACGGGCAGTGAACAACCTGCCCATCTGTACAGCAGCTACATGCCTAAATCAAAGGACTGTGTGAGGATGAAATGAGACAATGTAAAGCACTTGGCACTGTGACTGTCACATATTAATGACTCTATATTTGTTTGCAACTATTTCTGGTGTTGCTAATATTTTCCCTCTCCCTACTGAAGCATTCGTTCCTCCCAACTTCCTGATTACAGTTCTAATGCTGCCCCCTTGTGATCTTCAAATGGTATTACGGCGTCATTTCGCCTCCTGCCTCCTCTTTCGTTCAGAAGTTGTTCTTTCCTAAGAAATGATTTTGGAGTAGCATCTCCCAAAGTATATCATCAGAGTGGCAGTTCCTCTGGGATAGAAGCAAACTTCCCTCCTCCTTCCCCACTACTAAAAGGCCTCTGTCCATAGCGCACTGGCAGACAGGCAGGTAAGGACCAAGGAAAGGAGAGACAGATGTGGGGAGTCATGCGTTGTGTGTAGAGGTAAACTTACCTTTCTCCTGCACCCCAGCTCCTGGCCTCCATTCTTCTCTCTGACCAGGATGCAGTCTTGCCGAGCTCAGTTCTTCCCATAAGTGGCTCCAGGGGTGCCCCCAGGCAAGGCTACCCTGCAGTTCCTTTGGAGCAGACCCCACCAGGAGCCTAGAGAAGCAGCTGGGTTCTGCTGCATGTTCCTTCCCCCCAGCAGTGGCTACTACTTCTGGGATGTACCCCCTTTCGTTCTTGCTACACACGATGTCCCCCGGACAACACCCCTTCCCAGGTAGCCGGTCACCAAGGGGTTGAGCACCACGCTCCAAGCACCTGTGAGGAGCCCCAGCTTCCGCCAGCGGCCTTCCATGTCGGGGTTCAGGAAGCCAGCCACATTGGAGGCGTTGTAGGGTCCCAAGCAGAGCAGCAATGTGAGCAGAGCCCCACCAGCCACCCAAGCTGCTCTTAGTTTCCTTCTGTGACTCAGGCCCGAGCTGGCCAGCGCCCGGAGGCAGCCCACATAGCAGAAGGCTGTGATGGTCAGGGGCAGAAAGAAGAGAAGCAGAGAGAGGCTGAGGCGAGCAGGGCCCGCTGAGGCTGGGTCCCAGGCCTCCAGGCAAACTGGAGAGCCATTGACTGGTGTGTTGATGCCCAGGGAGCTGGTGGTATTGTTCATCCGCCCTCCTGGAGCCTCCAAGCCGAAGACCAACCCCAGGTGACAAAGGACAAGGACCCATATGGCCCCACACACACCCCAGGAATAACAGGGCCTCCTGGCAGCTTGGTAGCCCAAAGGAAAGGCGGCTCCTAGGTAGCGGCCGGCACTCAAGGCAGCCAGGAAGCCGCCACCGGCATAGAGCGGAGCGAAGTGGGCCAGGGCAAAGACAGGACAGAGTGCGGCCGGCAGAGGCCAGGCTCCCGCTGCCAGGGCCTCCACTGCTTTCAGGGGAAGGGAGGCCGCCAGCAGGAGGTCGGAGCAGCCCAGGTGGAGGGCATAGACAAGGCTGGGAGTGAGGCGGCGCCGGGCGTGGGCCACAGCGCCCCCAATGGCCAGGGCGTTGAGCGGGAAGCCCAGCGCAAAAGCGGCCACATAGAGACCAAAGGAGAGCTGGGGGGCCAGGTCCATGGGGTCTGCCGGCTTAATTGGCTCCCCTGCCCCCTTGTGCCCTCAGATCTGCAGCTTGAGGAGGGAGCTCTTGGAGTCACAGATTGGTTTCAGCACTGCTCAGGGCATTAGAAGCCATCTGGAGAGGTAGGCCCACGGACAGGTGCCAGCCGGCTAGCAAGGAAGCCTGAGTTAGCAGCGAGAATGCTAGCCCTCAGTCCACTGCTTTCGTTCCACTCTCTTAAAATGAAGAGTGTGACCGAGGATTAACAGGAGAAGACAGAACCAAAGTGTGCAGGTCCCAGAAGAACGAAGGCTGCTTAATTTCTGAGACTCTGGGGAGAAAAGGGGTAGAGAGAATTTAAAACAGAGTTGGGACCCACCGTATGTGTTTTTCTCAGACATGGAGGTGAGACTTCTGCTTTATTCCCCTCCCGCCAATTCCCTGGAAAGAGGAGGAGCCGCCTCCCCTACAGTGGACCACCTGTCTAGCAGTGCAGGACTGGTGGCAACTCTTAGCCAAGGGAAGGGGAAGATGGGGTTTGGGTAGGGTGGAGGCCGTGGCAAAGGGCAGGCAAAAGAGATCGCCAGAAGAGAGCCCAAGGGAAGCCACGTCCCACTGTGTCCCCTTAGCTGACTTCAGGGGCACCCTAAACAGGGGAATCTGGGAGTCTGCGGAATTACTGTTGGTGTAGAGAGGAGACACAGAAAGAAGGACTCACCTCTTGGTGCTGCCAGATGTCTCTGAGGCTCAGGAGTCCCCCCGCTGGGCTGGGGGAGGGTGCCTGGGATGGGCAGTGAGCCGGAAGGGAGAGAAGGGTGGGGTGGCAGGGCCATTAGCCCAAGGCACTAGCAGCCTGGGTGAGCAGCTAATGGAGCATCTCCTGCTGGAGCTGAGGCCAGATGGAGGGAGGTGGGGGGTCTAGGATGAAGAACACAGGAAGAGGAGAGGGCAGAAATGTGGGCTTTCCCTGGGTAGAGCAAGGCGTGCATAGTCAGCGCCTTGGAGGAGCAGGATTGGTGACAGACAGCTGGAACACAGCTCTCTCTCCCTCCCCTCCCCACCGCAGCCTGTTCAGACGTGCTCTGGGGGACAAGTCTTCTCTAGTCCTGGAGGAGCTTGTGGGCAGGCTGTAGGCCTCTGGTCACTTTAGTCACCCATACTGCCTGCATTTGGTCATTCATATATGGGATAATGAAATAACTACTCCAGGGTAGGACCTGTGCCCTGCTCCCCCGACATGCACAGGTGTGGGCACGTGTTGCGAGGACAGAGCTCCTGCATTCTTCCTCTTCTTTTCCCTCTGCCTTGATGACATGGGTTTCTGACCCTTCCAGGGTCAGGGGGCAGAGTAGGAAAGACAAGGGACAAGCAAAGTCTCACTTTGTGGTACTGGAGTATCTGGGTTATGGTCTCCACTCTGGCTGTGTGGATGGCAGAAGGGCAAAAGGGACCCCTCCCCGGGCACTTGTAGGGACATTCACCAGCACAGTGCATGTCCCCGCTGGCTGCTTCGCTTTTCTCTCTCTGCCTCTGGGAAGTCAGCCATTTACCTTCTGGTGGGCTCACCTTGCCCTTCCAGGAAGACCTCCTGAGTAAGATTTAGAATGGCCCAAGGCTTTCTCTGTGGTTCTCTGTCTATCTCTGTGCAAGTGTCTCCCTGTCTCCCTGTCTCTGTCTCTCTCTGCTGCCCCAGACTGACGACACATCTTATTGACTCCAGTTTCCTTGGTTGTGTGTGTGGATCACCAAGCCACTACGCCCCTCCCACATTCCAAGTCACCCTAAGTAAGTAAATAAGCAGCTTTGCAAGGTTTTAGGAAGTGCTTCTCACCAGGCTTCAGGTGAGGGCAGCATATCAACGACTCCCTCCAAAGAAATAATCTAATTTTCTTTTCCTACCTCAGTCCCTAAATTGATTCCTGGTCGCCTCCCTTCCAAGTCCCACAGTTGTTGTTCAGCCCCTCACTTGGAATGTAGAAGGACTTGCCACCTGTTGTTTAGTCATTTCTCTTCGGGAAACACTGAGAAACTGACAGAACCATGGGAAAAATCAAGAGGAGTGCCATTTCACCTCCTGTAACAAGCATTTGGGAGAAGAGCAAAGTTGGGTGCAAAGGGAGACATCGGGTCTTCAAGATCTCTACTCCACTTCCTGGCGGGTCTGCTCTGCTCAGTGCCGACTCCTCAGAGGACCTCCTTTGATCCCTCCATCCAAACAGGCCCCTCCCCTGCTCCAGTCTCTCTGCACTCATATTATGTTGTGTTTATTCAGAGCACTCGCTGCCTGAAATATCAGATTTGCTAGCTCCTTTGCTAGAATGTTGGTCAGTGAGGGCCAAGATTTCTGTCTGCTTTGTCCACTGCTTGTTGTACACATAGTAGCGGCTCAGGGAGTTGAATGGTCAATTGTCTGGGCCCTGGGATGATGGCGAAGTCTGGGGCTGGGTGGAGGGCTGCCACAGAGCTTCCCAGCCATCTGCTGTGCATGCCTCAGCAGTGCCTGTTGATGACTACATCTTTTGGTCAATTGGTCATGAAGTAGATTTATGTCAGCAGCTGAGCTCAGGGACAGGATGAGAAGGCATCCACCGGTTGCCAGGGAGCCTGTGCCAGGCGTCATCAGGCTCAGGGCTGACTTCAGCCCCTTCAAGGGTATCCAGCCAGAAATCCCTTTGGGTACCCTAGAGACTCCCAAATTAGGACTATGTCATATCTTTTCTGTATCCCAACAACTGGTTCTGCACAGAATGCTTTGACACATGCTCAGTAAATGTTGCTGAATGAACGGTTAAATGGCTGAATGATATTGGATCTCATTTTCAATACAGAATGTCCTACATCCTTCCCCTCTCATTTAATCAGTTCTTGGAGTCTTCTCTTCCTATAGAAAAAACTGATGGCACTAACAGGAAGTCACACTGGGGACAAAGTGGACTGATAAGAAATTAATGCCTCACTCCACGTAATCCCTAGGTTGACTAAAATCTCCTCCTCTTTTTTGAGAACTTCCGATATTGAGCAGATGGGAAAGGGGGACACGAGAGGAAGGTGGCACTTTTGGAGTGCCCACCACAGGCCAAGAATTTTATGGTCCCCTTTTTTGCTGATTGATTAACCACATGTTCCTGCCCCTAAGGAGAATGGGCCTCCTCCCAGGGTCGGAAGAAGCAGGAGAATGGGAGGGGAGAGATCAATGAGAAGTGGAGAGAAACTGGCCGGACCTAACTGGAAAGTCAGAATTAGTTAACATAATAGAGAACTGGTGGGGGTAACAGTGGAAGGTAAAAAAGCGATGTGGTTTCTCAAGGCAGCTGGCCTTCAAGAAGTTTTTAGGCAGCTGTGGGTTGTAACAGAACTTAGCAGGATCACTTTTGAGAAAAGCTGTGAGTACTGAGTTGGATTCTCCCTTTTACATTCTTCAAGAGATGCGAATAAGGTGGGAATTTGGTTTAGGGGACTTTTGGCTGTCTTGAACCACCTGCACAATAGATAGTTGCAGCTCCATTTTACAAAGAAAGAAACTGAGGTTCGGATAAGCTGGTGAACTTTGGGTCGCTCGGCTAGTTAAGTAGAAGAGGCAGACCCAGTGCACTCTTTGTAACAAGATAGCAGACTCTCCAATCTGCTGACTTGATCATGAAATCACCTTGACTCTTATCCCTTCCCCCATCCACGTTGCCTTCCCCATGACCCCATCCTACTCTAATTCCACAGACTAGAAATTGCTCACTGGTTCTTTGAAGGAATATCCGAGCCATTTTCATTGTGCAGCTCTGAGCATGTTACATGTTTGTCCACACTGGTATATGTCTCAGACCATAAGACCCCTGAGGGTGGAGCTGCAGCTGCATGATTCTCTCCATGGAGTGCCTCACTGACGTACAGAGGAGAATCCAGCGCTGGACAGTGCTTCTTTCTACTTCATTTCTGCCCCTCTCCCTAGACAGAGGCAGAAATTACACATAAGATTAGAGCGAGCCTATCAGATGGGGTGGGAGGGGGTGTTTAGAGGAGGGGGGAGGGAAAGAAGAAAAACTAGTGACCAGCTGATCCCAGCAGGGGTTTTCGAGGGAGTGGGTGGTGGCAGACGACGGGGGAGGGGTAGCGGGATTTGTACAGTGCTGGCTAGGTGTTTAGATGAGATTCTGGGAGGAAAGAAGCATGGGAAAGGGCTAGGCCTTTCGGATGGTTGGGGTCACCAGTGCTGAGAAGGAAGACTGTCTATGGGTCATGCCCAAAGTTCTCTGTGCCAGTGGCCAAGCCAGGCAGGTGCACACTGGATTTGGGCAGAAGGAACTGCAGAGCCAGAAAGCATTGGGCCATTCCCTTTTAATAGATTCTCACAACAGCAGACAAGCAAACAGGCAGGGTGAAACTGCTTCTCATGGCAGCAAGCCAGTGAACAGCAAAACAGCCCTTCACAGTGGCGGGCAAGCGATCTGTAAAATCTGCCCTGAAAAAGGCCCCCACAGCCTTACGTAGGCTACACACATGTGGCTCTGCCACGTGCTCACACAATCATACAAAGTACAAGCGAGCAAGCCTAACACAGCTGTTTTCCCTAACAGCCCACCCCTTTAGGGTTGCTCGCCTCACAATGTACACAGCAGGTATCTTCTGCAATGGTCCCTGTGCGAGGAGTGAGGTACTCACACAAACAGAAACAGTACAGACTACAGCAGCCAAATTCCAAAGGCATAACCTATACCCAAAATGACAATTACAAAGGTGACTTTTACAATGTCTCCTTGAGCACTCTGCCCAGGGAGTTAACTGGAGGCCCCTACCACACAGTCGGTGGAAGGGCCTGTATAGGCCAGGGCCACGTCCATTAAAGAAACTGTCCTTGGTACGTCTCTGAAACCGGGCGGAAGCAGCTTCCCAGTGCAGGAGGGCCTCCACGGGTGCACGCCCCCATCAGGGTCTCCTGTAGTACTGTCCACAGCGGCGTGTCCATCCAGCAAGGGAGCAAGTGCCCCGCTTTTGTTGCAGTTTCTGTTTCAAGAGTCCATTACACTGCTCAATGATCAGTCCATAATAGACAGCCCAGCTGTCTGTGCAAATCACCAAGATGAAGGTTCGTTACAGGCAACCATCCATACAGTTCTTTAATAACAAACCTCAGCGCCTTTCCATAGAGCTTTGTTGCCACAAGACCCCTCAGAGGTCAAGGTCACAGGTCCTGGTGGGATCAAACACATTCAGGCCTGTGTCACCTTGACAATTTTCTTAGCTGTTGCGAAAGCACTTTGTGTCTGCTAAGGCCAACACCTGCTGCACATTAGAAGGAGACCAATGGATTGCCAATTCCACATGGGATCTCTGGCCCCCCACCCCTCCCTATTAGACAGGTCCTTCAGCTTTCCCCCTATTCAAACTGAAACAGTGGGTTTGGGGGATCCTCCTCTCCCTAAGCTGTCTCCATTGTATAACCTTGAGGCTGTGCAACCTGAACACCAGCCATTTTCTTGGGAGCTGCCAGAGCTGCTCATTTCCCTGCTTTTTCAGTGGGTAGAACCTCTGCTCCAGCTCCAGCTGTTGCCAAAGCTCTAGAAGGATTTTACTTGACCTGCCATCTAATTCCTCCCTATCTGCCCCAACCACAATGAAATCCACCCGCATCTGCGTTCGTGTAACCTTCAAGGCCCATTTCTCTTGTTAGTCAGGCGGACAGCACGGGCAGCAGCCTGCACAGCCGTATGGCTCTGTGCTGCCTCTACCTTCCCCAAATCTGCCACCATCTGTGTAACAGTATTAATGAGCTGCCCCACATAGGGGCTCAAGATAACTACTAGTGACCCAAAAAGGGCTGATGGGGTGCTACCGAGTATAAGGTCACTCATCCCTGTCATAAATATTGCCTCATCTGGCCCACGGGACCTCAGGTGGAAAGCAGCATTATTTATACCTAGTTCCCAGAGGACCTGCTGCAGCTCAGTATACGACTGCTACTGATGCACTGTCCCCGGCAAGTCTCCAGCATTCTGCCAGACCATACGAATGACAGCTATCACCCATTCTAATAGGGTATGGTTTCCTGGGTTGTCCTGGCAGTTCTGAAGACAGTGCCCCAAGGAGGAGTGCCGTTGGCAGCCAGTTTCTCCATCTCCGTCCCAGAGAGCATGATGTCACCCACCCCTTTGTCCCTCACCCACAGCAAGCAAGCTGCCAGAGACTTTCTGGGTTTCTGACTAAATTTCACCCCTACCTCCATCAACTCTGTCTGGGTATAGGGTCAGACCATAGAGTGCTCAACTACTTGTAGAGGGGTTTGCACCTGCCCCTGAGGCGTTTCTGGCTGCTGGGTTTTTACCTTGTGGATGGTCACCAGCTGGGCTCTGAGTCTGCTGATGGCAGTTTCAGCCTGAACCTCCTCCTCCTCAGAGGAGTCGGAAATGCCTGCCACCACTGACTCAGTCCCTCCACTGGCACAAATGCAGCTGCTTCCTCAGCCACCGCTTCAGCTCTTGCGGCTGTCGGCTCTCAGCCTGAAGCTGAAACTCGAGCTCTTGAACCTATAGTTGTTTCTCTAACAACTGCCGCTGCCAGTGTCTGGCTTCTAGGGAAAACTGAAGCTCTTGAACCCACAGTTCCTTTTCCATCAGTCGTTCCAGTTCAAGCCATCACTGGTACTCAGCCTGCAGCTCACACTGGAGTTCTCAGACTTGGGCAACCTCTCACACAGAGCTTTCAGTTTCTATTTACAGGGCTGTACGGAACACCCAGCTCACAGTCCTCAACAGGGCAGCCACAGGGAACTACGTGCTTGAGAATGGCTACCCCTCTATTCTACCCTTCAAGGGTGTTGGCAGCTCCTTACAAATCTGACCCGAATCCTGCCCACTATGCCTGAGGCAATGCTGGTGGCTGAGACTAGGTAGGTTCACATTGGATTCAGGCAGACAGTAGAGGAATTGTGGAGCTGGAAAGCCTTGGGCCACACCAATTTAATAGATTCTCACAATGGCAGATGAGCAAACAGGCAGGGGGAAACCGCTTCTCATGGCAGCAGGCGAATGAAGGGCAAAACGGCCCTTCACAGTGGTGGGTAGGTGATCCACAAAGCCCACCCTGAGTGGAAGTACCTATAGCCTTATGTAGGCTACACACACACACACACACACACACACACACACACACACACACACACACACGGCTCTGCCACGTGCTCAAGCACTAGTCATGCAAAGTACAAACGAGCAAGCCTATCACAGCTGTTTTCCCTACACTGGGGATGCAGTAATTGTGTGTGTGTGTGTGTGTGTGTGTGTGTGTGTGTGTGTGTAAGGGGAGGATCTGTAACTTCTCAGGTGAGCAGCAGTAGCTGCAGGGGTCATGACTACCCTGTCCCCTACAGCTGCTAAGTACCTCCATTCAGCCAGTTTGATCCATTAGTGCTTGAGGGTCACGTATTCCACTCCTTCGTGGCTCAGAGGCCGCTCCCCAAGCCCCAAATGAACCAGCTCCGAGTAATGTATTCCCTCGTCTTCTGGAGTATTTGGAGTCACGTTCTCATAGTCGCCCTGAGAAAGCCACATCATGGTCAGCTTGGCCTCATGGTCACCAGCCCCCACTGTCTTCTTTCTCTGCTCACTCTCTCCTTCACCCCACTGGGAGATCAAGAGCCCAGGCAGGAGTACCCTTGTCCAGAAACTGGCTGCTGTTGGCATCTCATATTGAGAGCTGCCTGTCCAATGCCTGAGCCGCCTCCCCACTGCCCAACCTTTGACAGCAGTGAGTCCACCCCAGCCTCCTCACAGGGGACCCAAAGCTGAGGTCAGGCCCTCCCCTCTCCTACCTTCCATAGCCTGCCCTCTTACCACTTGACGCTTCTGCACCACAGCATATGTGACCGTGTTGTCCCTGTTTAGGGAAGGTCTCTGTGCCTCCGGGGTTTGTGTATCTCTGAGAGGGAGAGCAGAGAGATGGTCACAAATGAAGCATTTCTCATGGACTCTTCTCCTTTTTGTAACTCCTCTAGACCCCAAGAACACCCCAGCCTCTCAGCCCTTTCTATATACGCCTAATGCTCACAGGAGAAGCTAATGGGTCAAATGAACAGGTGAATGTATGTACCATAGTCTTAACCTTGTGATAGAGACTGAATCTGGGCATACATTCTCCTGGCTTGAAGGAAGAGGTCTAATTCCTGAGCCCAAAGGGGGCAGGTTGTTGTGGAGCTGGGATGAGGAAATGGGTATATGGTGGTTCCTGGCACAGGCTTGGCACAAAGATGGCAGGTGGGACATGGGCTTTTCCTCCCACAGCCCTCCCAGGGTGCAGATGTCACTCTCCCACCAATACCCGGTCCTCGGCGTGTCAGTGTCGCTCATAGGAAAGCGCAGAGTAGCATAGCTGATTGTATCTTCCATCACCGGGTTGTAACAGCCCAGGGAGTGGGGGCGTTCAGAGAAGGGGGCTCTTCTCATCTGTGAGAGAGACAAGGTTCCATCCCTCACCCCTCCTCTCCCCACCACAGTCCCCTTCCATGGCCACTGACAGCTCAGACTTCCCCAGTTCTCTAATCACCCCTGCTTCACTTTGTCTCTGCTTGACTACAGGGCCTGCCTTGCAGTTCAGTTCATCTTTCTTCCATCCTACCTTTTTATTTCTCACAAAGAAGCTCTGCTCACTGGAATTTTCCTGAATCCCTTGCTGGCTTTGAATCCTCTTCCAGCTAAGAAATAAAAACCTGCTCAGTGAGGATCAAGGGAATGGGGACAGCACCCTGCGGAATGGGCGAGTTGGGCCTACAGGACTGAGTAACTGGAGTTACTCCCTGGAACGGGCTGAAGGAGAGAGGAGAAAAAGGAAGAGGAGAAGGGGGAGGAGAAGGAGAAAGAGGAGTGGTGAGGAGGGGGAGGGCGGTGTGCGGAGCTCACCTTGGCTGGAGCTTGACTCCCAAGAATACCAGGAGGAGGATGGCCAGGCAAAGCCCCACTCCCAGGGCCACTCGCCTGCTGATGGTCTCTAGACTATCTAATGGAGAAAGGAAGACCATTCATGGATGAGCCTCTCAATAAGATACCAGCCCACTGTGCCCTATGACATTCACCTGGAGGGCATCCTCAATTTCTCTCTGCAGAGCCATGTCCTTTTGACTGCCTGACCTCCACCAATGGGGACACGAAGCAGACAAAGAGGGGGGAACCAGTCTTTGCCCTCTGGATAGAGATAGGAGACTAGAAGGATAGCTCTTTCTCACAAGAGATCTTGGCCCTGGTTGGTTGGCTCAGTGGTAGAGAGTCGGCCTGGCGTGCAGGAGTCCCAGGTTCGATTTCCGGCCAGGGCACACAGGAGAAGCGCCCATCTGCTTCTCCACCCCTCTCCCTCTCCTTCCTCTCTGTCTCTCTCTTCCCCTCCCAATGGGCAGCCAAGGCTCCATTGGAGCAAAGTTGGCCTGGGCACTGAGGATGGCTCTGTGACCTCTGCCTCAGGCACTAGACTGGCTCTAGTCACAACAGAGCGACGCCCTGGATGGGCAGAGCATCGCCCCCTGGTGGGCATGCTGGGTGAATCCCGGTCAGGCGCATGCGAGAGTCTGTCTGACTGCCTCCCCATTTCCAACTTCAGAAAAATACAAAAAAAAAAAAAAAAAAGAGAGAGGAGAGAGATCTTGCTTTGTGACAGGCAGGGACACACACAGAGCATGTAACCCTCATAAATATGTACAACTTCTTCAGAGGAAACTTTGGCCATAACACATGGAAAAAAGGAAGTTCGGGACAAAGTGTGAGCCCTACTATCATTTGTGTAATGAGGAGTGTGTAAACATAGATGCATATTGTGTACGTACAGAATTCTCTGAGATAGGCCTGACCTGTGGTGGCGCAGTGGATTAAGCATCGACCTGGAATGCTGAGGTTGCTGGTTCGAAACCCTGGGCTTGCCTGGTCAAGGTACATATGGGAGTTGATGCTTCCTGCTCCTCCCCCCTTCTCTCTCTCTCTCTCTCTCTCTCTCTCTCCTCTAAAATGAATAAATAAATAAAAATAATTTTTTAAAAATTGTTTTGTCCTAGATAAAATGTCCATGTCATTATTAGGATCCTTTTGTAAAAAAAAAAAAAAAAAAAAAAAAAAAATCTCTGAGATATAAACTGCTGTCAACAGTGAAGGCTTTGGGGGAGGGTAGAGTTCTCAGGGAGCAAGAAAGGAGAGGTGTCTATATTTCCACCATTTATCCTTTCATGCTGTTTTAATTTTTAATTATTTTTATTTTTTTAAAGAGACAGAGAGAGGGATAGATAGAGACAGACAGACAGGAACAGAGAGAGATGAGAAGCATCAATCATCAGTTTTTCACTGAGACACCTTAGTTGTTCATTGATTGCTTTCTCATATGTGCCTTGACCGCGGGCCTCCAGCAGAACGAGTGACCCCTTGCTAGAGCCAGCGACCTTGGGTCCAAGCTGGTGAACTTTTTGCTCAAACCAGTTGAGCCCGCGCTCAAGCTGGCGACCTCGGGGTCTCAAACCTGGGCCCTTCGGCATCCCAGTCCGACGCTTTATCCACTGAGCTACCACCTGGTCAGGCCATGCTGTTTTAATAGTTTGCCATCTACTTGCATGATCTTTGAAAAAAGAAAAAACACTTACATTTTCAAGATAAGAACAAGGGTGAGACAGAGAGAGGGACCCAATAGGAGCTCAGGATGTGTGGACAGTGGGAGCAGCCTGGCAGGAGCGGGGAAGACAGGTGAGCTGGGTGGAGCACGGCATGCCTTTGAGCACACAGGCTGGGCTGGCAGGACAGGGAGGAGGGAAAGAAGGGGCAGGTGGTCCGTAATGCACAGCCTTTGGGGAAAGCCACAGAAGGGACCAAGGCCAGAGAAGAGGGGGAGAGCGCCTTACAGTAGACAGTGAGGGTGCTGGGGGGCGACCGGCCCATGCCCAGTCGGTTGGTCCCCTGGCACCAATAGGCGCCTGAGTGCTGGACCTTCACAGGACCCAATGTCAGTACTTGGTCATCATGGTGGAAGTTTTGGTTATTCCAGTCAAACCAGGTGTACTGGAGGATGGGAGGGTTGGCATCGCTCTCACACCTCAGGACTACCTTCTTCCCCTCCTGCACGCTGTCTTTCGGGCTTATGGACACCCGGAGCCTCCTGGGTGCATCTGTAAGGAAAAGAAGAATCAGGATCCAGGTAGCCAGTTACCTGCCCTTCTCTGCTCAACCTCCAGCTCCAGCCACTTACACAGCACTTGGAGCATCCGGGGCTCAGAGCTGCTCTGTCCTATGGAGTTATTGACCAAGCAATTGTAATTTCCAGCATCTTCTGGAGTGATGGAGTCAAAGCTCAGTTCTCTTCCTTCCTTCAGAAGAATTCCATTTTTCTTCCAGAAGAAGCGGACGTCTGTGGGGCGGCTACTTGAGAAGTTACATTGGAGGAGGACTGGGTGCCCAGAATGAATCTCAGAACGGTGGCTACTCAGCAGGACCTTGACGTCTCTGGGGGCATCTGGAGAGCAAGGACCTCAGTCTGACCTTCTGGGTCCCATTCCCTCTTCCTGTCCCAGGACTTCCTTTCCTCCTTAGGGTTGAGGCCTGACTCTCACCCCCCAATTCTCTGTGAAGATTCTGGTCTGGGTCCAGTCTCCTCACCCCATAATCCTACCTGGGATACCTCCCTGATGCCCCCACCCAGGTCACTCACACTGGACATGCAGGTTGACATGAGGAGCCCACGAACACCACAGGTTACAGGCTGCACAGGTGACATTCCAGGCATTCCAGGCGACTTTTTGAATCATCCGCACCCCAGGTAATAGGTCCTTCCAGGAGCCTTGGAGATTCCATTCATAACGGGTAACGCTGGGGTGACTAGAAGTGTAGTTACAGGACAGGGTCACATTGTCTCCTTCTCGAATGGGTGTGGGGTTTTGAATCACTATGGTTACCTCCTTGGGAGAATCTAGGGGAAAAGGAGAAAAAGGAGTGAAGAAAAGTCAGCTGTTCATTTGCATTTGTGTGAAGACAGAAACCCTGCCCTTCCCGTCTGGCTGGCCATGATTAGAGGCAGGATGGTGCAGCACAGCTCTGGGAAAGACCTTCTTATGGAAAATGCACCATATTGCGAGACACCAATTCAGAAGCAATGAATTTTTCTAGGATAAAATCAAGTCTTTGTAATGTTTAATTTGAAAATATAAACTGCCACAGCCTACCCTGTAGTGGCGTAGTGAATGAAGAGTAGACCTGGAATGCAGAGGTCGCTGGTTCGAGACGCCGGGCTTGCCTGGTCAAGGCCCATACAGGAAGCAACTATTACAAGTTGAGGCCCTGGCCGGTTGGCTCAGTGGTAGAGCGTCGGCCTGGTGTGCAGAAGTCCCGGGTTCGATTCCCGGCCAGGGCACGTAGGAGAAGCGCCCATCTGCTTCTCCACCCCTCCCCCTCTCCTTCCTCTCTGTCTCTCTCTTCCCCTCCTGCAGCGAGGCTCCATTGGAGCAAAGATGGCCCGGCGCTGGGGATGGCTCCTTGGCCTCTGCCCCAGGCGCTAGAGTGGCTCTGGTCGCGACAGAGCGACGCCCCGGAGGGGCAAAGCATCGCCCCCTGGTGGGCAGAGCGTTGTCCCCTGGTGGGCGTGCCAGGTGGATTCCGGTCGGGTGCATGCGGGAGTCTGTCTGTCTCTCCCCGTTTCCAGCTTCAGAAAAATACAAAAAAAAGCCCTGGCCGGTTGGCTCAGCGGTAGAGCGTCGGCCTAGCGTGCGGAGGACCCGGGTTCGATTCCCGGCCAGGGCACACAGGAGAAGCGCCCATTTGCTTCTCCACCCCTCCGCCGTGCCTTCCTCTCTGTCTCTCTCTTCCCCTCCCGCAGCCAAGGCTCCATTGGAGCAGAGATGGCCCGGATGCTGGGGATGGCTCTGTGGCCTCTGCCTCAGGCACTAGAGTGGCTCTGGTCGCAACATGGCGACACCCAGGATGGGCAGAGCATCGCCCCCTGGTGGGCAGAGCGTCGCCCCTGGTGGGCGTGCCGGGTGGATCCCGGTCAGGCGCATGCGGGAGTCTGTCTGACTGTCTCTCCCTGTTTCCAGCTTCAGAAAAATGAAAAAAAAAAAAAAAATACAAAAAAAAGAAAAGAAAAGAAAAAAAAACAAGTTTATGCTTCCTGCTCCTCATCCCCTTTCTCTCTCTCTCTCTCTCCTCTCTCTAAAAATCAATAAATAAAATCTTTAAAAAATAAAAATAGAAATATGCAACAAAAGTCCTGGAAATGCAGATATTTTTCTCTGAACTGGCATACTGAAAATAAGTGAATTATAGTTTCATAATTAAAATTAAAAAGAGCACAGCTCTGGCACAGAACACATGGCACTGTTTGCGGGTCTTCGCAAGGGTCTGGGGCACACATTTGGGTGACTGCAGCATGCGTGATAATGATAATAATAATAGTAGTAGTAATAATAATAATAAAAATAAGGCCCTGGCTAATTTGCTCAATGGTAGAGAGTCAGCTTGGCATGTGGAAGTCCCAGGTTCAATTCCTGGTCAAGGAACACAGGAGAAGCGACCATCTGCTTCTCCACCTCTCCCCTTCTCGCTTCTCTCTCTCTCTCTCTCTTCCTCTCCTGCAGCCATGGCTTGATTGGAGCAAGTTGGACCCAGATGTTGAGGATGACTCCATGGCCTCCACCTCAAGCACTAAGAAGAGCTTGGTTGCTGAGCAACATAGTAATGTCCCAGATGGGCAAAGCATCGCCCCCTAGTGGGCTTGCTGGGTGGATCCCAGTCCTGGTGCATAAGAGAGTCTGCCTCTGCCTCCCCTACTCTCACTGAATAAAATAATAATAATAATAATAACAATAATAACAATAACAATAAAAGGACAGCTCTGGAGCCAGATTGCCAGGTCCTACCACTTAGAGCTGTGTGACCATGAGCTGCAGGCCTCAGTTTACTCATCTGTCAAATGAGGTCCTATGAGTATCTAACCTCATGGAATTGTTGCCAGGACAAAATAAGATAATGCCCTTAGGGTAGTGCAGTGTGCAGTAAACACTCAATGAGCATGGATGCTGCTACTGCTCTCATATATCGGGCTGTCTAGATGTCAGAATTTGGGCATTCCCATAAACTTATTTGGCCCAGACAGTGATGTTCTAGGGTTCAAGGATGAAAATTATGGATTCTCTTTGTCCTGGGCTTGACTCAGTGACAAGATTCACTGCATTAAACAGGGTCTGATGATGAACAAATAATGACAAATTTTGTCCCAGTTCTCAGAAACTTCAGGACCTCTTCTGGGACTCAGCCACTGCTCAGTGACACCAAGTTTCTGTGTCCCTCATGAGGCCCCGGCATCATGCAGTTCATTCATTCAACAAACATCCACTGAGCACCTACCACCAGCCAGGCCCTGTTCTGGTACTGAGAATACACTATGAACAAGAGCAGAATGCCCTCCCGAAGAGGCTTCCATGTCAGGAGACCCTGACTTCTGCTTGCTGTCCATCCCAGGACCCAGGAATCCCCTGCACTCATCTGCCTTTTCCTCTGCCTCCTGCTGTCTTCTCTCTCTAGAAACCAGAGGCTCTGTGACTACTCACATTGGACATCCAACTCAGCTTCCTGGCCAGTTTCTCCACGACCAAGACTGTTTTCTGCCGAGCAGGAATAATTCCCAGCATGCCTGAGGAGGACTTTGGAGATCTGGAAGGTCTTGCTTGTCTCTCTTGGCACTTCAATCCTATTGTGATACCAGGTATAATTTGTTGGAGGAGGATTGGCTTGTGATATGCAAGTCAGCTCTACTGTACTTTCCTCCTTAGCTGATGAGGAGGAGATCTGAACCCTGGGAGGTTCTGGAGCATCTGGAAAGAGGGGCAGAGGCAAGTGGGGGAGGTGAGCAGAGGCCTCAGCTGCTGACCTCTCAAGGGTCTTGGTTCTACCCCGCTAACTCCCTGCCTGCCCCTCCCCGGCTCCCAGGAGTCTCACAGTGTACTTGGAGGGCCACTTCTAACACTCTTGAGCCTATTCGATTTTGGGCCTCACAGTGGTACTTTCCACTCATCTGCTTGGTGACCGAGGACAGAGTTAACGTGAGGGTCTGCTCCCTCTTCAGGGTCTTCTCAATCAGGTAGTCTCCATCCTTGACCCAGACTATATGGTGGAACTCGGGGTTGCTGCTGATGATCTGGCACATCATGGTCACAGAATCCTCCTTCGTTACGATGGCTTCTCCAAGACTTGTCGTGGTCAAAGAATCCCCCTCTATTATAATGGTTTCTCCAGAGCTGACTTTGATCTTCAAGAGTGGGGAGTCTGGAGGAGCAATGGGACAGTGTGGGAAGGGGGGACATGAAATTCTCAGAGAGTCAAAGGGTGAGGAGTTGCCAGGCTTTTCTTCTGAAAAAGCAGTGGCCTGCATATAGCAGGTGGGGTGTGTAGCCACTCACTGCTACCCTTGTCTGCAAGCATGGGCCGGCAGCTGTCACAGCCTCTTAACTCCTCTCTCTGTCCACCCCCACCCCCCACCACCTCCAGGCCCCAAAGGTCAGTCTCCACCAGCAGCCAGCAGAATCCCTAATACTGTCAGACAGACCTTGTCACTCCCTTGCTTGAAGCCATTTAGTGGAGTTCACGTTTAAAATACAGAATGCTGACTGTTGCCCACAAACTCAAGTGCTGTGGTCCCTCTCGACCTTCTTTTCCTACACTGGGCTTTTCAGACATGGTGCGTGGACTCTGGGGCCCCTTGTTTGTCACAGACACACAAAGTTCCTACCTCAAGACTTTGTCCTCATGCTTCCTCTCCTTTGAATCTTCTCACAAATACCTGCCGGCCTCCATCCTTCCCTTTACTCAAGCCTCAGCTCAAGTTCACCGGCCTGATTGAAGTCTCCATCCCTGACTCTCTCTGTCCCAGCCCTGCTTTTTGTCTTAATACACTTAGCACTACTTACTTTTATGTTCTCTATTTGTTGATCTTTTTATTGTATGTCTTTTCCACTGCCATGCTAGTTCTACATGGGTAAGAATTTTGCTTATCATTGTCTCCCCAGCATTCAAAATAAGGCCTGACACCTAGTAGGTTTGCAACAAATATCTATTGAATGAATGAATGAATGAATGAATGAGGCACAAATAATAATGTGAAAAAATTCCTCACCCCCCTCAAGAAAAACAATGAAGCTAACCAGATGATTCCAAAATCATGTCATAGTTTGAGGATAGATTAAAATATTTTAGCGCTGGTCCTGGCCTGTTGGCTCAGCGGTAGAGCACCAGCCTGATGTTTGAAAGTCCCTGGTTCGATTCCTTGCCAGAGCACACAGGAGAAACGCCCATCTGCTTCTCCACCCTTCCCCCTCTCCTTTCTCTCTATCTCTCTCTTCCCCTCCCACAGCCAAGGCTCCATTGGAGCAAAGTTGGCCCGGGCGCTGAGGATGGCTCTGTGGCCTCTGCCTCAGGCGCGAGAATGGCTCTGGCCGCAATGGAGCAACACCCCAGATGGGCAGAGCACTGCCCCCTGGTGGGCATGTGAGGTGGATCCCGGTCAGGTGCATGTGGGAGTCTGTTTGACTGCCTCCCCACTTCTAACTTTGAGGAAAAATATATATATATTTTAGTATTGACTGGTTGGCTCAGAGCATCAACCCGGCATGTGGATGTCATGGCTTCAATTCTCAGTCAGAGCACACAGGAGAAGCAATCGTCTGCTTTTTCTCCCCTCCTCTTCCCCCTTTTCTTTCTCTTTCTCTCTCCTCCCCTCCCACAGCCATGGCCTGATTGATTTGAGCACAATGGCCCCAGACACTAAGGATGGCTCCCTTGAGCCTCTGTCTCAGGCACTGAAAATAGCTTCGTTGTGAGCATGGGCCCTAGATGGGCAGAGCATTGGCTTCAGATGGAGGTTGCCGGGTGGATTGCAGTCAGGGTACAAGCAGGAGTTTGTCTCTCTATCTCCCTCCTATCATTTGAAAAAAAAATTTTTTTTTTTATTCTATTAGACCAAAGTATTAATAGATGCTAAAATGAATCAGTTTCCTGACCTATCAAGGCTGACAACAGGGATAGTGGAGAAGGGAAGTCAGCCCAGTCTGGACCATTCCCAGTTCTGGGGACCCACAGACTGATTATGCCTCCTTCTGTGAAGGCCCCTGCCACCCTGGGTGCTCACTGTGGTGTTAGGAGAAAAGAACAAGTCCCTCATCCTTCTCACTGCAACACTGGAAAGACTCACACTTCACGTCTAGTTGCACCGTTTGCTGAGAAAGTAGCATATTTGACGTGTCATCCCAGAGCTGGCAGGTCAGATTCTTGCCGTGGTGAGTCCACTGCGGCCGGAATGTGAGCTGGTTCTGGGTGGAGACAGCCGTGGTGGTCAGGGAAGTTGAGGAGACAGAGCGAAGTTGACCTGGCTGTGACTCCTCCAGGGACCACTGCCATTTCATCTGGTACACAGAGCAGGAAATATTCAGCCAGCAGGTCAGAGTGACTTCCTGGTGTTCCTGGATATCTGGAGGGAGCTGAATGCGAGGTGGAGGAGGCGTCTCTGTAAAAGGGGGAGTGACCGTGCTGGTGGCCTGGGAGACTAAGCACCGCTCTATACCAGCTTCTTACCCCTGGACGAGATGCCTGCTCCAAGTACCCCCTCAGGAACCCCCTCCTCCTCTCTCCAGCCCTGCCTCCTTCTCCTTTGAATCCCTTTTGCTCAGCTGAGCCACCCCCTGAAAGGTCTTGTGAGGGCTGACCCTCCTGAGGAGGTACATTTCATATATTGTACTTATTTTATTCTCACCCCCAAATGTTTGCTTTCTAAATATTTTCAAGATCCTTCTCCCCACCCCCACCCCCCAAGCTAATTTCACCGGTTTAGTTCAACATGAGTTTCTTATCTTTGATGACTAGCTTGCGTTGTTTAATGGCCTCACTGTTGGAGGCCACACAGCAAGCCTGTAGGGGGATCCTCTAGCAGCACAGGACTGTGGGCAGCCACTCCCGCCTCTCCTGGAGCCTGGCCGCCCTCAGACTGCAGGGGCCGAACCACATCTCTCACCACAAACCTAAGGCTGCCTAGATCCCATGGAAGAGAGGCTATGAACCGGGCTGAGCACATGCCCTGGGGTGGAGGCCCACACCTCCGTTTGATCCACATGTGTCATTTAGCCACAAAGGGCCAATTAGAATTAATCACCAACATTGACACATTGGCAAGATTTGACTCTAAAATCTAGTCTTTTATCTTCTCTTGAAAAAATCAGGTCACCTAGAACCCAGATTCCAGGTGGACAGAAGCTGAGTGGCAGGTGGGATGCTTGAGGAGGAACAAGTGCTGGTGCTCTAACTTGGCACGGCTCCATTGTCTTGTGCTGCCCCGAGTCACTCGCTCAGTGCCCCCCGCCTGGCCCTGCAGGCAACCTGGTTAGTGGCCTTGGTCCTAGGAGTGTTTCCCACTGCCCTCCATACCCAAGCCCAAGGCAGAGGACTCCATTCCCCAGGGCCTTACTGGAGACGTTGAAGTCTATCTTCTCCATCCATTTCTTAGTCTTCGATATCATCCTCAGCCCCAGCAGACCACTGTCTTCAGCTTCAACTGGGTGGATGCGTAGGGTGCAGTTGGATTTGTTATCTCCCAGGAATTGTACCCTGGTCTGATAGTCAGGTGTCCTTGACCTTTTCATCTCATAAAGGGTTGGCCCAGTGAAGTCCTTGGTATTGCTGTCAAATGCGAAATCTTTGTAGTACACAACCAGGTTTTCCAGGGCCTCTCCATATGCTGGGATTGTGTAGCGGCAGGGAATCCAGGCGCAGCTTCCCTCCCAGGCGTAGAGGGTGGTCGGGTGCTCAATCTTCCAAAGTTGTGGGTCAGAGAGAGCCAAGTATCCTGGAACTCACCACAGTGATCAGAAAGCATTATTGAGGGGCATGGAGAACTTTCAAAGGAGTAAAGAATCCCCTCTGAAGAGAGAAGGGGAGATAGGAAGAGACCCAAAGACAGCAAAACACAAAGAGAGAGGCCACAGTCCTTACCAAGGAGCAGGAACAAGGGGCCCAGGAGATGCATGGTGTTGTGTCTAAGCAGGAGGAGCCTGGGGTAAAAAGAATGTGTCTTTAAGCCATCTGGTCACTTACTTCTTCCAAATGGCTTTTCTTTTTTTTCTTTTTTTTTTTTTTGTACTTTTCTGAAGCTGGAAACGGGGAAGCAGTCAGACAGACTCCCGCATGCGCCCAACTGGGATCCACCCAGCATGCCCACCAGGAGGTGATGCTCTGCCCATCTTGGGGCCTCGCTCTGCTGCAATCAGAGCCATTCTAGCGCCTGAGGCAGAGGCCACAGAGCCATCTTCAGTGCCCGGGCAAACTTTGCTCCAATGGAACCTTGACTGTGGGAGGGGAAGAGAGAGACAGAGAGGAAGGAGAGGGGGAGGGGTGGAGAAGCAGATGGGCACCTCTCCTGTGTGCCCTGGCCAGGAATTGAACCTGGGACTCCCGCCCACCAGGCCGACGCTCTACCACTAAGCCAACTGGCCAGGGCCAAATGGCTTTTCTTGCTCATCCACTGAGCTCAGATCCCTTGTCCCTGATCCCGAGAAGCCCATGTCTGGTTGCACGAGGCCTCTTCTGAGCATGCCGTGCCTCCACCATCAGCTCAAGAACCCTGTTGGGCTAGACTCTCTTTCTTCTTAGCACTCCTTTCTTTCTTCCATCCATCCACCCATCTATCCATCCATGATTGTAGAAGCGTGCTGCCCAGTTCTCAGGCTTTTAGCAGCACCAGACTGAGCGCTGCAAGCGCCAAGCCTGGGAAACTTGGAGCTCACCCTGGGGCAACTAATGAAGAGTTGTACATAGGGAGAGACAAGGACAAAACTTGATTTTAAAAACCAAGCAAAAAATAACTTTAAAACCAATAATTAGGTATATCAGGAGAACAGTTAAAGGGGTCTGAAAGGATTCAGGAGAATGTGGTCCACGGGTGCATCTCAGATAGCCCCAGGGGCTGGGTAGGAACATAACCAGGTGGGGACCAAGGTCATGGGTCATGCTTTTGTAAAGAGGATGATCATCTCAGTTCTAGCCAACTGTTGCCAAGTGGGAATGTGGACTCAGCACTGCCTGATCTCCCATTGTTTTAAGAGAGGTAAGAAGCCAGATTGTCATGTGAAATGTCCTGCTTTAAAAAAAAACAAAAACTGTCGTGTTGGTCAAACAAAACCTGTCTGTGGACTAGAAGCAGTCCAGTGTGCTTCTGCCAGTGTGCAACTGCCTCTCTCTCTCCGCAGTGAGCTGGCCCGCTACCTTACTATACTTTTACAAAGTTACATTTGCATAGAGTTAAATTTAAGTCCCAATTTGCATGGCAGTGTCCTCAGTGCTGGTCTCCGGGGAGCCAGGCAGGATGTGTCCCACAGAGTGTGTCTCCGTTCTCAGCACAGATCTGTGCCCCTCCTACCCACCCAGCCACCATTTCCCACACATCAGTGTCCCCCACCCACCCAGCCAACATTTCCCACACATCAGTGTCCCCCACCCACCCAGACAACATTTCCCACACATCAGTGTCCCCCACCCACCCAGCCACCCACTGGTTGTGTGGTTTCTGCAAAGGCTATTGCATATCTGGTACCTGGTGTGAGGAAAGCTAAGCTCCTTGCTGAAATCAGGAAGGGGCTTGTCTCCAGGCTTGGTGGCTTTGCTGGCCCGACCCAGGCAGGGAGTAGGGTCAGGGGTCTGAACTGGGGCAGACTCTCCAGGCAGAGATGATAGCGGCTCTGCAGGTGCTAATAGTGTCACACACACAAAAAGTCTTCAAGGTCAGATCCATTTGAGAGAAACTGGGTTTTAAAAAGTTAAATGACCCTTTACTGCAGGTCTTTTCAAACCCTTTAAGCAACGGTGTGTGTTTCATATATCTCCCATCATGAGGGTTAGAGTACACTTCTTTAGCCATGGGAACTATTTTAAGTTTTCCATGAAAAACAGGGTTAGTGTTTCAGGAGATAGGCTTTATATCGCCTTTAAGTGTCCACAGGGGCTGTGACCAGGGCCAGATTCCATGCCCCGTAGCAAAGACTAGCCTCCAGTAGCTGGACAATTGTGCTCCATCTGCCAGCAGCCAACAGCCACACCTTTACTGGGAACTGGCTTAAGAATCTCGGATGACCTGACCAGGAGGTGGCGCAGTGGATAGAGCATCAGACCGAGACATAGAGGACCCAGGTTCGAGACCCCGAGGTCACCAGCTTGAGCGCGGGCTCATCTGGTTTGAACAAGGCTCACCAGTTTGAGCCCAAGGTTGCTGGCTGGAACAAAGGGTCACTCGGTCTGCTGTAGCCCCTCCCCCTCCTGATCAAGGCACATATGAGAAAGCAATCAATGAGAAACTAAGGTGCCACAACGAAAAATTTATTCTTCTCATCTCTCTCCCTTTGGTCTGTCTGTCCCTATCTGTCCTCTCTCTGTCTCTGTCACACACACACACAAAAAAAGGAATCTCAGGATGAGCGGGAGAAAGGCTGTGTGCTTACCCAAAGGAGCACAGGGCATGGCTCTGGGCCCAGAATTGAAAGGCTGTTGAGGCATGGTAGAACATGGATGCTAGGGGCAGTAGGCATAGGCACAAAGACTCAGAAGAAGGCCACACCGTTCAGGCTTGTTTTGGGCCTACACAACCTCTGAACAAGCCTCTCCCTCAGTTCATTCTTCCCTCTTGGGCAGCCACTGACCCATCCTATTCTTAGAAGACTCACCAAGCCCAGCAGAGGACATACTCAAAGACAGGGCTCTACAACCTGCTATAACACAGCAAGAGAGAGGTAGGAAGTCTCCACTGTATTCCAGCCCCAAGAATTGTGCCTGGAACATAGTAGCAGTTTTATTCTTGCTTGTTGAATGCAAAAGAAAACAAAAAAATTGTTTTTACCTTTTTCCCAGTGTCTTCCTTCTTCAGAGATGCTGGCAGCATTTGAGAGTGAAAGGGGAAGCACAGTGAAGTCTCCAGTAACTACTTTTCACCCTCTTTGGCCACACCTCCTGACTCTCTGTGACTGAGGGCCACTAAGAGGCATGATGAGCTGGGGAGTGGGGAAAAGAGGTAATGAGACAGATGGGCTTGGAGTCAGATCAGAAGGAACGCTTGACTATCTATCGTCAGTTTTTTGTTTTAGTGAATGGAATTTCAACATCAGATGAGCTTCAGAGTGGGCTCTATCACAAGTTACCCTCTATTCAGCTCTTCAGAAATGCTATTGACACAACCCAAGCAGATTATAGCCGCCATCCTGCTGAAAAAGGCACAGCTCAACTTGCAAGTATTTGTGGTTTAGTTTCACCATCCGATTACTTTCATTCCTGCTACTTTCCTCCATAGGGTTGAAAGGTAGGGAATCTGACCACTGACATTGATGTTTCAGCAACCCCCAGGGGTTAAGAAGGACCACACAGACATTATATAACTTATGTGAGGAGGAAGATAACTTATGTGAAGTGCTATTGAGTGGGAAAGTCTTGAACTAAAACCTCACCACTTTTCTCAGGCGTCTAGTCTGTGAGTATTTGAGACCAGAACTAGACAACTGGCAAAACCATGCAAGTCCTAACAGATGATGAAGGGAGCTTCTGAGAAGTCTCTGGCATCACCACACTCTACCGACTGCTTGGCATTAAGAAGGAACTAGAAAGAGTGAAGAACAAGTTCTTCAAAAAGCAGTGATGTTCTTGGAGGTTCTAAGTACTTTTACTGTAGCCTCCTTGCCACAAGAATTTTTGCCACAAATGTTTTAGCCACATAATTAATTTGCCATAAGGCAATCTGGCCATCGAAAAGATAAAAATCACAAAAAATAAAAGAGGAAGATTAAAAATAAAATCAAACATAACAAAATTAAAAAGACATTATTGAGAAATACAAACTATTTGAATACATTTACACTGTGTGTAGATCCTTAGCAATACTGTGCAAATAACTGGCTTTATTTTGTACCTAAGCACTTGACTTTGTTTCATGGAAAATATGGATTCAACTCTGTACCTTCAAGGAGGGTTCTTGACCTTTATTTTTCCTCTTAATATAGAGTGTTTCAAAAAAGGAAACCAACTCTTGGGGCAAATCATCACTTGGAAGAAATGTTAACTATTTTAAGACCAGCACTGTGTCTACTCATCACTACATAGACCAATGCAAAGGCTGCCTAAGATTTATTTATAATACAAAAATGTAACTGAAAAAACTTTGTCAATAGAGAAATGAAACCAAACAAACAAATACACCAAACTGTTAACCAGTTATTTTCTTTTTTTAGTCAATGAAGAAATGAAACCAAACACAAATAATAATAATAAAAAAACTGTCAACAAGTTATTTCATCTTTTTATGACAAAATTGCCTTATGGCCAATTATTTATGTGGCAATAATGTTTGCAACAAAAATTATACTGGCAAAAACTACCAGACACAGCCTGACCTGTGGTGCTGCAGTGGATGAAGCATTGATCTGGAATGCTGGGATTGCCGATTCAAAACCCTTGCCCGATCAAGGCACATATGGGAAGCAACTACTATGAGTTGATGCTTCCTGCTCTTCCCTACCCCCTTTCTCTCTCTCTCTCTCCTCTCTCTAAAAAAATAAATAAATAAAATCTAAAAACAAAAATACCAGACACGGTTCTGGAAAGATAGAGATGTACTTTCCTCTATTTCTTCTTCTAAGTATAACTAAAAAAACCCTAGACATTATAAAACAAACATAAGAAGACTCTGAAAAGTGGAAAGAAGACACACTGGTTAGGGACCTCAGGACAGGAATGATATGACAGTGAATTCCACAGGTTTCCTCTTTGTTTCCATATATCCCAGACTACATTCTGGAGAAACCAGCAACTGGAATACCAATGGGCACAGACAAAAAAAATGTTCCAGCAAATTCCCCTTTTAGTAGTCAAAGAACCAGGAAAAGGGAGTCTAAACAGACAAAAATCCTTCAGGCAATACTGCTCTGCTCCAGACGAACCTGAAGCTTCATTCGTACCCCTGACAGGAAAGGCTGAGTGGGGAGCCTAGACTTCTGGAACAAAGATCGTCAGGCCACTCCCTTACACCTCATCTAAGTGGTGCCAGAGGAGGCTGAGTGTAGAGCTGGACCCTCCATCCTCACTGGGCTCATTCTCCCCACAGTGGAGACCACAGGGAGAGCACTAACATTCACCCCACCTCATTGTGATGAAACATTCCTCCCTTCCTCACTGGGGTTGTGTAAGAGGAGATCTAGTGGATAGTCAGAACTTCCACCATCATTCAGTGGTAACAAGCCTACCTCCTGCAGTGGAATCTGTGTGGAGGCCACGTGGACAGACATAATAAAGTATCCCTCCCCCTTCCCAACTAGGGTGGAAATGGTGGGTGCCTAATGGGGAACCTGAACTCCCACTCCTTTCCAACAATAGCAAGGAATTTTTACCCCCAGGTGTCAAGGGAGGCTGAATGGAGAATATGGATTTCTATCCCCACTTAGCAGTAGTGAGGCAGTGTTCTTCATTTCATTTGAGTAGTGTTGGGTAGGCTTGCTATAACACAGACAAAAGTAAGATCCAGTCCTATAACATAATAACCCAAATTCCAGGTTTCAATTGAAAAATCACTCATCAAACTAAAAACCAGGAAACTTCTCAATGAATAAAAAAATAATCAACACAGACAAATGCTAAAATGACACAGATGTTAAAATTATCTGACAAAGAGTTTGAAGCAGCCATCATAAATATGCTTTAGTGAGCAATTACAAACATGCTTGAAACAAATGAAAAAGTAGAAAGTCTCAGCAAAGAAATAGAAAACATAAAAAGAATCAAAAAGAAATTTTAGAACTAAAAAATACATTAACTGACATAAAAGCCTTAATGAATCGGCTCAACAGCAGAAAAAAGAGTTCAGAAGAAAGCATCAGTGAAATTGAACAGAACAATAAAAATAACCCAATTTAAACAGCAGAGAAATATAAACTGAAAAAATGAACAGAGCCTCAGGGACATGCGTGACCTAAGATCTAATATTAATGCCACTGGAGGCTTATAAGGAGAAGAGAAAGAGAGTGAGGCTGAGAAAGTATTCAAATAAATAAAGGCTAAAAATGTCTAATTTAACAAAAAAATAAATAAACAAAAAACATATATCTGCAAAATTTAAGAAGCTGAATGAATCCCATAAAGGAAAAACTCAAAGAATTCCATGTCAAGACACATAATAGACAAAGGATATAGAAAGCAACCACAGAAAAAATGACACATCACCTATAGAGAGAACACCCATTCGAATGACAGTAGTTTTCACATCAAAAACCGTAGAGGCCACAAAGAAGTGATACAAAATATTTTTGGATACAGAAAGAAATGAATTATCAACCCAGAAACCTATATATAATTAAAATATTCTTCAAGGAGAAAGGGAAATCAAGACATTCTCAGATCAAAGAAAACTAACAGAATTGTTAACCAACAGAGACTTATCCTAAAAAAATATGGCTAAAAGAAATTCTGTCAACAGAAAGAAAATAATATTTTTAAAAATCTAGGAACATCAAGAAGGAAGCAAAAACATGGAAAGAACAAATCTACAGGGAAATACAATAGACTTTTCTTCTTGAGTTTTCTAAGACTGAATAAAAAACATGACCCAACTATGTGTTGTTTATAAGAAAATAAGTATAAATATAATTATATAGGTAAGATGAAAATAAAATAATGTAAGAGGATATACCATGCAAACATTAGTCAAAAGAAAGTAGGAGTAGCCATATTAATAACAGATAAAGTAGACTGTGGAACAAGAAAAATTACCAAAGCCAGAGGAAGGTATTATATAAGGAGTCAGTCTACCAAGGAGACATAGCAATCCTAAACGTGTACACACCAAACAACAAAACTGCAAAACATGTAAGTTAAGACCAAGAGAAATGAGTGGAGAAATAGACAAATTCATAATTATAGTTGGAAATTTTTTATTTAAAAAAATTTTTTTCTTTTCTTAGTTGAGATGTGGGGAGATAGAGAGACAGACTCCTGCATGTGCCCCAACCAGGATCCACCCAGCAATCCCCATCTAGGGCCAATGTTCTGCCCATTTGAGGTCATGCTCACAACAAAGCTATTTTTAGCATCTGAGGTGTAGGCTCCATGGAGCCATCTTCAGCACTCAGGGCTGATGCGCTCAAACCAATGGAGCCATGGTTGCAGGAGGGGGAGAGAGAGAGACAAAGAAAAGGGGGAGGGGGAGGGGTAGAGAAGCAGAGGGTCACTTCTCCTGCGTGCCCTGACTGGGAATTGAACCCAGGACATCCACATGCAGGGCCAATGCTCTACCACTGAGCCAACAGGCCAGGGCCTATAGTTGGAAATTTTAATATTCCTCCCTCAACAATTGATAGACCAACTAGATAGAAAATCAGCAAGAATAAAAACTCCACAATACCATCAACCAACAGGATCTAATTGACACTTATAGAACCCTCCACCCAACAACAGGTTAATGCATATTCTTTTCAAGCACCCATGGAACATATACCAAGATAATCCAAATTTAGGCCATAAAACAAGTCTAAAAATTTTTGAAATAATTTAAATTATACCGAATATATTTTCTGACCACAATGATATTAAACTAGAAATTAATAGCAGAAAAATAACAGGAAAATTTCCAAACACTTGGAAACTAAACAACAAACTTCTTAATAATCTATAGATCAAAGAGAAAATCTCAAGGGAAATAAAAATACACTGAGCTAAAAGAAACCAAAACTAAAACTTATCAAATTTTGTGGGACAGGCCAAAGTACTTGAGGGAAGTGTATAGTAGTAAATGCGTACAGTAAAACAAGAAAAAGTCTAGAATTAATAATATAAAATTTCACCTCCAGAAACTAGAAATATAAGAGGAAAAAAAAACAAAGCAAAGCATAAGAAAAAAATCATAAATATAAAAGCAGAAATCAATGAAACTAAAAACAAAAATAATACAGAAACCCTGGTCGGTTGGCTTAGTGATAGAGCATCGACCCAGTGTGTGGAAGTCCTGGGTTCGATTCCCAGCCAGAGCACACAGGAGAAGTGCCCATCTGCTTCTCCACCCCTACCCCTGTCCTTTCTCTCTCTTTCCATCCCACAGCCAAGGATCCATTGGAGCAAAGTTTGCCCAGGCACTGAGGACAGCTCCATAGCCTCTGCCTCAGGTGCTTGAATGTCTCTGGTGGCAACGGAGCAATGCCCTGATGGGCAGAGCATCACCCCCTAGTGGGCATGCCGAGTGGATCGTGGTTGGTCTCATGTGGGAGTCTGTCTCTGCCTCCCCATTTCTCACTTCAGAAAAATATCAAAATAATAATAATAATCATAGAGAAAATAAAATATCTGGTTCACTGAAAAGATCAACAGAATTGACAAACCTCTAATAAGACTGACAAAAAAGAAAGAAGACCATTAAGAATGAGACAGGCCTTGGCTGGATAGCTCAGTTGGTTAGAGCATTGTCTCAACATGCTGAGGTTGCAGGTTTGATTCCAGTCAGGGCACATAAAACAACCAATCAGTGATGACATAAGTGGAACAACAAATCTATGTTTCTCTGTGTGGCTTTCTCCCTTCCTCTCTCTCTAAAAATCAATAATAATAATAAAAAAAGAATGGAACAGGGCATATCACTACAGACCCTATAAACACCAAAAAAAGATAATAAGGGAATACTATTAAGAACTTTACCCACATAAATTTGACAATTTAAATTACATGGTTCAATTTCTTGAAAAGCACAATTCACCTACCACAATTCACTTAACATGAATTAGATAACCTGAGTAGCCCTGTAACTACTGAGGCATTTTAAAACCTGAAACAGAAACCTCCAGGCCCATATGATTTTACTGAAGAATTCTACTCAACATTTAAAAAAAATTAACACCAATTGTATATAATCTCTTCCAGAAAGTAGTAGAGGGAATGCTTCCCAGCTCATTCTATGAAGTTAGTATTACCATGAAACCAAATAAAAAAGACCAACAAAACAAAACAAAATAGTACAAAAGAGGAAATGAGAGACAAATTTTCCTCATAAATATAGATGCAAAAATCCTTAACAAATATTAGCAGATATAATACAGCAATATATAAAAAGAATTATACAGGGCTGGTTCAATATTTGAAAATCAACTAATCTAATCTCATATTAATAAGGTAAAGAAGAAAAATCACATGATTATATAAATTGTTGCAGAAAATAAATTTGATAATACTCCACACAGTTTTGTGGTAAAAACTTTCTGAAAACTAGAAATAGAAAAGAAATTCCTCAACTTAATAGCCTATAACTAACCGACAAAGACTGCAGTACTTACAGATGAATACTTTCTCCCCTAAAATTAAGAACATAGACAAAAGTGAAGAAGTTACCAGAGGGAGGAGGATGGGATGGAGGGGAGTGAAGAGGGACAAATATATGGTGATAGAAAATGAAAATTATTTGATTTTGCGTGATGGGCACACAAAGCTATCGACAGTTCAAATGCTATAGAGATATTTACCTGAAATCTATTTATTCTTATTGACAAATGTCATCCCATTAAATTTAATTTCAAAAGAATAATTTTTTTGAAAGAACAGGCAAGGATGTTCACTCTCACCACTCTTATGCAAGATAGTACTGAAAGTTCTAGACAGCACCATTAGCTAAAGAAAGGCAATTACAAATATTGATCGACTTACGACCTGTGCAACTTAGGACCATTCGACTTTACAACCACAATTGCTTAGCCACGACTGCTCTGTGTCTGGCAGCGCAAGCATTGCCCAGCTGGGTGTACAACAGTGCGGACCAGCTTCCAGCAGCACTACCATCTCCGCGTGCACCATTTCAACTGTTATCCCAGACTCGGTACAGCAATTTGTGTTTTATGTCTTCAATGTTTTTCATCAAACCCTTCCCAAGATGTCTACCAAGAGGAAATTGTCTTTGCAAATATTAAACCAGTTGTACTGGTAATGCAGTGTTTTACTTAAACCTGACGAATGTAAAAATAAGAAACAAAATGGTGTAGAGATGATATAAATGGCATAAAATGAACAAAGAAAATTATGATATATAACAATAATGAAATAAATTTATGATAAATTATGACTTAAAGATTTTTATAACATCATTTCACAGTACTGTACATATAGCCTACTCAACTTACGACCAAATTGTGTTACGACCGGTCTGCCATAACCAATCATGGTCGTAAGTCGAGCACTAGCTGTAAAAGCATATGCCATCACTATCTGCAGATAGCACAATGGTCTATCTAGAAAATCCCAAGGAACCTACAAAGAAATTTTCAAACTAGTAAGTGAGTTTAGTAAGGTCACAGAATGCAAGATCAACACAAAAATTAGTCACACGTTTTTGTACTAACAACATATGGAAACAAATTTAAAATACAATTTCATTTATAATGGCTTAAAAAAGAATACTTAGGTGTAGTAAATCTATCAAAACATATACAAGATTTGAATACTGAAAACCAGAAAACACTGCTGAAAACAAACAAAGAAACCTAAATAAATACCATGCTAATCAGTTGGAAGACTAAACATAGTAAAGATGTCATTTCCTCCAAAATATGTATACATATTTAGTCCAATTATTATCAGAATCCCAGCAAGAATTTTTGTAGTTACAGACAAGATTATGCTAAATTTATACGAAAGAGAAAAGAACTAGACTAGAAAATATTTCTGGAAAAGAAGAATAAAGGCAGAGAAATCATTCTACCTGATTTCTAGGCTTATTATGAAGTAATATACAGTAATCAGAACTGTGTGGTATAGGTGGGGGTATAAACAGTATATAGATCAATTGAATAAACTAAAGAACCCCAAAATAACTCCACAGAAGTATGGCAACTGATTTTTGATAACGGATCAAAAGCAATTCAATGGATGAAAGATAGCTTTTTCTATAAAATTATCTGATGGCAGAGAAATTAGACATCCACAGGCAAAATGTGAACCTCAACCTAAACCTCACACTTCATACAAAAATTATCTCAACATAGACCACAGATTTACATGTGAAATATTAAATTATAAACTTTAGAGGATAACATGGGAGAAAATTTGGGGAACATAGGGCCTGATGAAGACATAAGGCCAGCTTGACCAGGTGGTAGCACAGTGAATAGAGTGTTGGACTGAGACACAGAGGACTCAGGTTCAAAACCCCGAGGTTGCCGACTTGATGGTGGGCTCACCACCTTGGGCGCAGGGTCGCTGACTTGAGTATGGAATCATAGACATGACCCCATGTTTGCTGGCTTGAGCCCAAAGGTTGCTGGTTTGAAGCCCAAGGTCGCTGGCTTGAGCCCAAGGTCACTGGTTTGAGCAAGGGATAACTAGCTCTGTTGGAGCCGCCCAGTCAAGGCACATATGAGTCAATGAACAACTAAGGAGCCACAACAAAGAATTGATGCTTCTCATCTCTCTCCGTTACTGTCTGTCTGTCCCTATCTGTACCTCTCTCTGACTCTCTCTGAAACTGTCAAAAAAAGAAATGCCAATCTCCAAAGGTCACATACCAAACGATTCCCTTTATGTAATACATATTCTTGAAATGACAAAATCAGAGGGATGGAAAACAGATTGCTGGTTGCCAGGGTTTAGGGATGGTGAGGGAAAGGGAAGTGGATGTGACGATGGGGAGATCTTTGTGGTAACAAAATGGTTCTGTGTCCTGATTGCAGTACTGGTTACATACATTTAGATATGTAATGAAAGGACTTAGTACTGTACACACGTGTTGGACCAATGCCAAGTTTCTGGTTTTGATTTTTAATTATATTTAAGTAAGAAGAAGTAACCATCGGCAGAAACTGAGTGAAGGGCACATCATATCTGTTTTCTCTGATGGATCCACTTCCTATGGATCCACAATTATTTCAAAATTAGAAGTTAAAAAAATAAAACAACGATCTCAATAGAGGCTTCAGGCTAGGGGACAAGGTCCCAAAGGTGTTCAGCAGAGGACCCACTGGGGACTTAATCCTTATTCATTACCTAGAGCAGCAGTTCTCAACCTGTGGGTCATGACCCCAGCGGGGGTCGAACGACCAAAACACAGGGGTCACCTAAAGCCATCGGAAAATACATATTCCCGATGGCTTTAGCCACTGAGAAGCCGTGCTACCATCTGCAGCAGTGCTATTCAGCTTAAATGCACGCCGGTATGGACGTGCATTCCAAATTGAATGCCTGCGGTCATGCGCAGACGTGATTGCATCATCCGTCCGGGCCTAAGGGGCGGGGGAAGGGGGGGGAGGGACGCTCCACAGTCCATAGCAGCATGGCTGCTGTCCATAGCAGCGCATTACGTGTCCGGCGCTTGCCGACGTCATCAGTGGGCGGGTGCAGCAAGCGCCGGAGGACAGAAGCCTAGGAGGCGGAGAGCCAAGAGAGCCTGCGAGACAGCCTGCTGGTGTAAAAAAGGTTAATAATGTAAAAACAGTACACACGCCATACACACAATACTGTGTAAGTGTAAGGTGCTTTGTGTGTAATCATTACACAGTACACAAAGCAGCTTACACTTACATAAAGCACCATACATTTACACAGTGTGAACTACATCAGTCTTATACTATAAGAGACCGCTATAAGATGTAGTTCACACTGTTCCCCGATGTATAATTATCTCCCATACCTCCCACTATTTTCCCATATTCTGAATGAGGAAACTGCTGAAATCAGCGGTTTCCAGCATTGAATCTGCCTCCTATTGATTTCACTGGGAGTGCGGTGGATTTTGTGGACGAGAGCTCCCGAGAATCTCGGGTTACCACACAGTCCACCGCAGCCTCCTTTTGATTTCAATAAGAGGCGGAGAAATGACAGTTTCCGACACATTTCTTCCTCTCCTATTAAAGTCAATGGGAGGCCGCAGCAGATTCCCCTCAAATATAGAGCATGTTGCTTAATTTTTTTCACGCTAGAACTTTTCCTAGAGCAGAAAAATTCCAAAGGTGGAATCCGCCACCCCCAATAGACTGAAAGAGGCCTCACACTGAGGAATCTGCTGTGCGGATTCTGCAGTGTAAAAGATCTGCCTCCTATAGAAGTCTGGCTCAATGTCATGTTCCTCAAAGAAGGCAGATAATGTAGGAAACATGTAAATTTTATTTTTATCCAATTTATTTTTCCAAAGCTGAAGTTTCATTTGGAATGATTTAATTTTTTCGGACAAATCGAGGCACGTTGCATTTGTTCCTTGCAGTGATAAATTTAAGTCATTCAAGATGACAAAGATGTCCACCAAGTAAACTATTTTCTGCAGCTCAGTTTTATTGCCAAAAAGTGCTTCGAATTGTGGTCTTGCTTTCTGATTAAAAAATGTTTTCAGTTCATCACAAAGCTCAAAGACACGTTTTAAAACTTTTCCTCTTGACAACCATCTGACTTCAGTGTGAAATAACAGAGCATTGTTTGGCGCATCTAGCTCATTGCACAGTTGCCAAAACAGCTGGCTGTTTAAGGCGCTCGACTTCTGTGAAAGAACATTTGCACATGCTTGCAGACGAAATTTCATCATACTTTCCTAATCTACCTGACACCCCATTTGCACTTGCCAGAAGTCCATTCACAGTGAAAGGTGAAGATGTTCCAGAGACAGCGCAAGAAGAGTTCATTGACCTAATTAACAATGATGCAGCGAGAACAGATTTCTCTACGATGCTACTGACAAAAGTCTGGATTAAGTGTTTACAGTTATATCTCATTCTGTCTGAGACTGTGCTGCACCTTCTTCTTCCTTTTCCAACAACATATCTTTGCGAAACAGGGTTTTCCAGCTTGCTGGTAATCAAGTCTAAATACTGAAGTAGACTTGTGAAAAATGATCTTCACTGTGCCCTTGCAAAGACTGCCCCAAGAATTTCTGAATTGGTAAGCAAGAAGCAACCACAACCATCTCACTGAATTTGGCAGCATACTGTTGCAAAATATTGCACTGTTGTTTACTGTTATATTACTGTTGTTATATTTAAACCCATGCTATGCCATGGTGAAATGTTATTTATTGGAATTAGTAATAAATATTTCTCAATATATAATTAAATATTGTTTTTGTGATTAACCACTATGTTTAAATTATGTTTGATTTGTAGCAATGAGAATATATAATGCATATCAGGTATTTACATTCCGAATCATAACTGTAGCAAAATTACACTTATGAAGTAGCCACCAAAATTATTTTTTGGTTTGGGGTCACCGCAACATGAGGAACTGTATTGCGGGGTCACGGCATTAGAAAGGTTGAGAACCACTGACCTAGAAGGAGCGTCTGAGGCCTCTGCAGGCACAGCTCCAGGCACTGTAACAGGCACTGTAACAGGACATTGGGCAGTAGGCTCATGGATGTGCGTGATTTCTGGAGGCCAAGGGTTGCATGAAGAAGGCAGAACTGCAGCCCTTGGGGAGCGGAACTCTGAGAACAGTAGCTTTGATGCCTTCATACTTCCTTCCAAAGTGGTAGATGGTCTCCATTTTGGGTGACTTGACTGTACCCACTCTACCACTACCAGGGAAGCAATGGAGCCAGGCCAGTAGGCCTCACTGAGAGCCCTGGGCTGTCACTCCTCACTTCCTGCCCAAGACTGTACTCAGAGGTAATGAGAGTGCCTACCGCACAGGGTTAGTGAGCTCACACGTGTGATGCGCTCAGCTACATGCACAGCATGTGACAAGCATGTGGTAAACAGACCAGGGCTCAAGTTCCAGTCCTGCCACTTGTCAGCTGTGATCTCCCTCAGTTTCCTTTCTAAGGGGGATGTTGATATTGGCAGTACCGAGTTGGTGGGTGTGCTGTGAGGAGTCGTGTGCCTAAAGCACCCTCACGGTGACTGTCTTGGCATGTGTGTTCTGTAACAGTGAGCTGTCACTGACTGTGACTTATGCACACTGTCACTTTCTCTGCTTAACTAGCACTCTCTGGTAACCTTGAATCACACACCTGTGGCCATTCACCTGAGCTTGACCGAGTGTCCCTTTGAGACTAAACTGTGGTTCCGTTCCCCTCCCCAGGGAAGTTAGGATTTCAGGCAGACGAAGCTCTGGGGATGAGAAGGGCTCTTCTGCTTAGCTGCGGCCCAGTCTGTGAACTCAGGTTGTCACCTCCTTTTCAGGGAGCAGGCTGGAGTTGAGAGTGAGATGAGTGTGGAAGAAGGAGGCTTGGACCTTTGCTACAGAAGTGCTCTGAGAATCCGACCCCGGTCCAGGGAAGGAGGTCGGAGCCGCCAGCACCAACCTGGAACCCTTTCATCACCGAGAATGAATGACGGTGCTGCTTCTCCAGGCATGGTCCTCCAGCCAGGAGCATCTCAGCTAGAAGCGGCTTGGGAGGTAGGTGGGAAGAAAGGGACAAGGAGGGACCAAGAGGACTGCGTTGTCCTGACCCTGGCGTGGTGCCTGAATGTCCTTCCTCTTGCAACAAGTGGCTTACAAGACATGAGACCTTTCACCTCTATTCTAGCCCAGCTAGACCTCATTCTGTGCATCTGTCCTTGCCACTCTGAGTCACTGTGTCATGAGTTTTGACTGTCCTTCAGCCTAGCTGTTCCCAAGGAAAGGGTTGCACCAGCCTTTCCTGACCTTGGACATGGCCAAAGTAGAGCACACTTATGTTTACTGAACATGTGCTTTTTGTTTTTTTGGCACTGAGGAAGTGGCCAGTCATCTCAGACTTCTTTCTTCCCTTCCCCCTAGCATTAGCAAGCCTTATCAGCTCCTTCTCCAAAATAGGTTCTGATCCCATTTCTTGTCACCATCTTCACTTTCTCTCTCGTGGACAACTGTCTGCTGATCAGCTGTTCCCAATCTTTACACAGCTGCCAGCAGGGTCTTTGAAATTTCAAGACCCTCTGTAACACTCCTCTTTGTATAATTCCCACAGCTTCCCTATTCTCACTGAGTAAAAGGCCTGGGTCCCGACAGTGGCCTACAAGGCCCTCTGATATCAGGTTCCCTTGGGCTCCATCACTGTGTTTCCGGCATGCTGCTTTTCTTCTTCTTCTTTTTTTTTTTTTTTTTACAGAGGCAGAGATAGACAGGGACAGACAGACAGGAACGGAGAGAGATGAGAAGCATCAATCATCAGTTTCTCGTTGCGCTTTGCGACTTCTTAGTTGTTCATTGATTGCTTTTTCACATGTGCCTTGACCGTGGCCTTGACCGTGGGCCTTCAGCAGACTGAGTAACCCCCTGCTGGAGCCAGCGACCTTGGGTCCAAGCTGGTGAGCTCTTTGCTTAAGCCAGATGAGCCCGCGCTCAAGCTGGCAACCTCGTGGTCTCGAACCTGGGTCCTTCCGCATCCCAGTCCGAAGCTCTATCCACTGCGCCACCACCTGGTCAGGCTGCTTTTCTTCTTGATCCATGAACATAACACATACATCCCCACCACAAGCCCTCCTGTGATGACACAATTCCCTCCTTCACTTCTTTCTCATCTCTGCTCAAATTACTTCTTTCTAAAATGGCAGCCGTGCACAGAATACTCCGTCCTGTCTGTCCTATCTGACTTGTTTATCTGATCTCTTCCACCGAGTATCAGCTCCCTGAGGTCAGTGTTTCTTCTGGGTCAGTGTGGTGTCCCTAGACTAGCCTAGCACACAGTAGGTGCTCAGTAAACATACTGATGGAGCAGAAGAATTCTTGGGGAGGAGGGTCCAGGAGCTGGGTGCTGTGTGACACCTTAGTTCCGGTCCTAGTATGTGGCATCACTATTAGTCTTTGTGTCAAAACACTGCATTATTTTTCAAGGTTTAGAGGTTTGCCTAGGACCTCCAAGTCTTTTTCTGGTCTATGACCCACCTGGATTATTATTATTATTATTTCTGTAAAATACACTATTTTTTTTTAATGTTTACTTTATTGATTTTAGAGAGAGGAAGGGAGAGAGTGAGAGAGAAACAGGAACATCGGTCAGTTCCTGTATGTGCCCTGATTGGGGATCAAACTAGCAACTTATGTGCTTCGGATAATGCTCTAACCAATCAAGCTATCCAGCCAGGGCACACCTAGGTTATTTTTATTTTATACATTTCTTTAAATCAATTCACATGATTGTCTGACTGGTGGTGGCACAGTGGATAGAGCATCAACCTGGAATGCTGAGGGTGCCAGTTCAAAACCCTGAGGTCACTGACTTGAGCATGGGCTCATCAGCTTGAGCGCAGCATCTCTGGCTTGATCACGGATCCTTGACAAGATCCCAAGTTGCCGGCTTAAGTCCAAGGCTTGAGTAAGGGGTCGCTGGCTGGCTTGAGCTCCCCAGTCAAGGCAAGTATGAGAACTAATCAAAGCACAACTAAAGAGAAGCAATTACAAATTGATGCTTCTCACTCTCTCTCCCCCTTCCTCTTTCTCTCTCTCTCTCCCTTCTTCTCTATACAATTAAAAAAAAAAATAATTTCCAATTCATTTGATTGATTTTCTTTTTAAAAATTAACCTCTTCCTTTTATAGAAAAAAAAAATCACCAGTTTGATATGCTAGTTTCTTTTTGTTCCAATATATACTAAATAAAACCTAAATATTAACTGAAAAGTCATTACCACTCCCTCCTCGGATCATCTGGCTGTCTGGCACTGTGCTGGGTGGGACTTTGGGCAGCACAGGTTACTCAGAGTCCCTCGTTGTTGACATTGCTCTGCTCCTCAGGGCAAAGTCCTTGGGGACATTCCTACCAGGCCAGACCTGCTGGAGCCAGGGTCTGTTGTCAGAGGACAGGTGTGCCAGGGCGGGGCCCCTGCATGTGCAAGAGATCTGATCGAAATTTCCACTGCGGCTGCTGTGAAGCCCCTGCTGTTCTCTGCCTCATCTCAAACCACCTGGCCTCAGTTCAGCTCCTGGAACCTTTCCAAACACATTCCACTTGGGGCCCTTATGCAGGCTGTTCCCACATGACTTTCTTTCCACAGGACCCCGGGCCCCTGAAGCCCTAAGGCACACTTATATTCTATGCTCTAAAAGTCTATTTTCCACTTCCCTTGGGAGCAGGTGTCACGAGTTAGGCACTACATGCGAGGTAACCTGTCTAATGTCCTCCCTGCGAGACTGCCAGGACTGTGAGGAGAGGGCTTGGGTGCGCGGCGGGGCAGGGCCCCTCCCCACTACTCACAGCAGTCACCACCCCATCTCTTCCTTTCTCCTGCACGGGGACCAAGCAGCCTCTGTCTGTCATCTTCCTTCCCGAATTGGTTGTGTATTCCTGCCTCTAGACCTCGACTTGGCCCCTGTTGAGTCCTCTGCCTTCTTGGAAACCCAGGGGAGAGCTGCCTTCTGCAGGAACCACCTGAACTGCCCACAGTACTGCGGTTCTCTTTGTACTGCTCCCTCGGCACCTTTGGGCCCTGAGCCCCTGGGGCATCTCACCAGAATGGCAGTGGAGCACAGCGGTAAAGGCATGGACTGAGAACCAGGGCTAGGGGTTCAAACCAGAGCTGCATGGTTACCAGCTTGGGGACCCCAAAGAAGTGATTTAACTTCTTCGTGCCGCGGCTCCTGCAGGTTCTCAAACATCAGTGCGCTGGAAGCAGCTGGAGGCCTCAGCAAAGCGCGGATTGGTGGGCCCCACCCCAGAGTTTTTCATTCCTGTAGTCTGAACAGGGCCTGCAAATCTGCCTTCCTAACAAGTGCCCATGGGATGCTGCTGCAGCTGGTGCAGGGACCCCACCCTGAGAACCATTGCCATCGTGTCAGGGAAGGGAAATGGCGGTGAATTAATGTAAATCCGGTAGAATAATGAGGCACAAAGCAAGTTCTCAACAACTGCTAGTTAATACCACTTTCACTAGATGGTCTGGCCCTCTTTATTTTTTATTTTATTTTATTTTATTTTATTTTATTTTATTTTATTTTATTTTATTTTATTTTATTTTATTTTATGGCAGAGACAGTGAGAGTCAGAGAGAGGGACTGATAGAGACAGACAGACAGGAAGGGAGAGAGATGAGAAACATTAATTCTTCATTGTAGCTCCTTAGTTGTTCATTGATTGATTTCTCATATATGCCCTGACCGGGGGCCTTCAGCAAACCGAGTGACCCCTTGCTTTAGCCAGCGACCTTGGGTTCAAGCTGGTAAGCTTTTGCTCAAACCAGATGAGCCCGCGCTCAAGCTGGCGACCTCAGGGTCTCAAACCTGGGTCCTCCACATCCCAGTCCAACGCTATATACACTGCGCCACTGCCTGGTCAGGCTTATTTAATTTGTTTTTAAAAGAACTTTGTATTTTTTAATTACAGTTACCTTCAGAGGAGGATTTAACAGTGAGCTTACCAGATGCGTGCCCTGGGCCCCGTCTTCTGAAGGGCCCCACAAAACCCCAACTTTATACTTTTTTCTAATGACACTAAATTTGGTTTCATATGTGCAATTTTAACATTAATAGTACATAATATTTATTATTTATTTAAAAATATGGTTAACATGTATTTTTATTTTCCCTGTCTCTCTCTCTTTTTTTTAAGGAGCCCAATATTTTCTTCTGTGCCGGGGCCTCAACTGACCTTAATTCACCTCTGGTTACATTTCATGTTATTTTGTATTAGTTTCAAGTGTACAGCATAGTGGTTAGACAATCGTATATGTTACAAAGTGTTCACACAATATTTCCAATACCCACCTGGCACTGTACATAGTTATTATAATATTATTGACTATATTCCCTGTGCTGTACTTTATTTTTGTAACTACCAGTTTATATTTCTTAATCCCTTCACCTTTTTTACCCAGTCTCTTAACCTCTTTCTGACAACCAACAGTCTGTTCTCTATCTATGAGTCTATTTTTGTCTTGTTTGCTCATTTATATTACTCTTTAGAAACCATATGGTACTTGTCTTTCTCTGACTGACTTATTCCACTTAGCATAATACCCTCTGTGTCTGTACATGCTATTGCAAATAAGACTATTCTTTTTATGGCCAAGTAATATTTCATTGTATATATGTACCACAACTTTTTTATTCATTCCTCTATTGATGGGTATTTGCTTCCATTACTTAGCTATTGTAAAAAATGCTGCCATAGCTTAGCTATTGTAAAAAAAAATGCTGTAATGAACATAGGGATGCATATATTCTTTTGAATCAGTACTTTGTGTTTCTTTGGCTATATACCCAGAAGTGGAATTTCTGGGTCATAAGGCAGTTCCACTTTTAGTTTTTTAAGGATCTTCCATACTGTTTTCCACAGTGGTTGCACCAGTCAGCATTCCCAGCAAGTACACGAAAGTTTCCTTTTCTCCACATCTGCGTCAGCACTTGTTGTTTGTGGTTTTATTGATTATAACCATTCTGACAGGTGTAAGGTAATAGTTCGTTGTGGTTTTAATTTGCATTTCTCTAACAATTTGTCATGTTGAGCATCTTTTCATATGTCTATTAGCATCTATATATCTTCTTTGGAGAAATGTCTACTTATATTCTTTGCCTACTTTTTTTTGTTGTATTTTTCTGAAGCTGGAAACAGGGAGAGACAGTCAGACAGACTCCTGCATGCGCCTGACCGGGATCTACCCGGCACGCCCACCAGGGGGCGATGCTCTGCCCCTCTGGGGCATCACTCTGCCGCGACCAGAGCCACTCCAGCGCCTGGGGCAGAGGCCAAGGAGCCATCCCCAGCGCCCGGGCCATCTTTGCTCCAATGGAGCCTTGGCTGCGGGAGGGGAAGAGAGAGACAGAGAGGAAGGAAGGAGGGGAGGGGTGGAGAAGCAAATGGGCGCTTCTCCTATGTGCCCTGGCCGGGAATCGAACCCGGGTCCCCCACACGCCAGGCCGACGCTCTACCGCTGAGCCAACCGGCCAGGGCCTCTTTGCCTATTTTTTAATTGGATTGTTTGGGGGATTTTGGTGTTGAGTTGTATAAGTTTTTATAAATTTTGGATAATAGCCCTGGCCAGTTGGCTTAGCAGTAGAGCGTTGGCCTGGTGTGTGGAAGTTCCAGGTTTGATTCCTGGTCAGGGCACACAGGAGCAGAGAGAGAAAGGTTGATTGAGGCCCCAGGTGCAGAAGAAAATAACAAGCCCCTTAAAATAAAGAGACAGACAGGAAAAATAAAAATACATGTTAACCATATTTTTAAATAAATAAAAAATATTATGTACTATTAATGTAAAAATTGCACATATAAAAAAAAATTGCACATATGAAACCAAACTTGGTGTCATTAGAAAAAAGTGTAAAGTTGAGGTTTTGCGGGGCCCTTTAGAAGTCAGGGCCTAGGACACACATCTGGTGTGCCTGCCTTTAAATCCACCTTGCATAGGAGAAGCGACCATCTGCTTCCCCACCCCACTTCTCTTCCCGCAGCCATGGCTCAAATGGTTTGAGCAAGTTGGTCCCTGGCTCTGAGGATGGCTCCATGGCCTCACCTCAGGCGCTGAACTATCACTGTTCAGAGCCCTGGTCGGCAAACTGTGGCTCTTTGGCCCCTTGAGTGTGGCCCTTCCACAAAATACCACGTGCGGGCGCTACCTCAATAAGGAATGTACCTACCTATGTAGTTTAAGTTTAAAAAATTTGGCTCTCAAAAGAAATTTTAATTGTTGTACTGTTGATATTTGGCTCTGTTGACTAATGAGTTTGCTGACCACTGGTCAGAGCAGCAGAGCAGCAGCCCCAGATGGGCAGAGCATTGCCCCCTAGTAGGCTTGCCAGGTGGATCCTGGTCAGGGCACATGCAGGAGTCTGTCTCTCTGCCTCCCTGCCTCCTTGCCTCTTACTTAATAAAAGTAAAAAAAAATTTTTTTGGAATAAATAATCCCTTAATGTATTATTGACACATAATGTTCTTACATTCAGTAGGTTGTCTTTTTTGTCAATGGTTTGCCTTACTGTGCAAAACATTTTAGTTTGATGCAGACCCATTTGTTTATTTTTTCTTTTGTTTCCCTTGAGCAAGAAAATGTATTCAAAATATATAAATATTACCAAGAGCAATGTTAAAGAGTTTGCTACTTATGTTCTTTTAGGAGTTTTATGGTTTTAAGTCTTACATTTAAGTCTTTAATCCATTCTGAGTTTATTCTTGCATATGGTATAAGAAAGTGACTTGTTTTCTTTTCTTTTTCTTTTTTGCATTTATCTGTTCAATTTTCCCAACACCATTTATTGAATAGATTTTCTTTTTTTATTGATTTTAATTTATTGTGTTTACTGAATAGATTATTCTTTACTCCATTGTATATTCTTGCCTCTTTTGTCAAATATGATGTGACCACATAAATATGAGTTTATTTCTGGGCTCTTTATTCTGTTTTCTTTATCTATATGTCTGTTTTTAAGCCAGTATAAGGCTCTTTTGATTACTATAGCCTTGTTATATATTGATAGTTTAATATCAGGTAGTGTGATACCTCCAACTTTGTTCTTCTGTCTCAAGATTGCTGTGACTATTTGGGGCTTTTTGTAGTTCCATATAAATTTTTAAAATATTTGTTCTAGTTCTGTGAAATATACCATTGGTATTTTGACAGGAATTGAATCTATAGATTGTTTTGGGTAGTATGGACATTTAATGATGTTAATTCTTTCTAACCATGAACATGGTATATGTTTCCATTTATTTGTTTCTTTTTTAATTTCTTTCTTCAGTGTCCTACAATTTTCTGAGTATAGGTCTTTTACCTTCTTGGTTAAATTTATTCTTAAGTATTTTCTTGATGCAATTGTAAATGAGGTTATTTTCTTAGTTTTCCTTTCTGATAGTTCATTATTGGTGTATAAAAATGCAACCAATTTCTGGATATTTATTTTGTATCCTGCTGTTTTACCAAATTATTAGTTCTAGTAGTTTTTTGGTGGAATCTTAGGGTTGTTTATATACAGTATCATGTCATCTATAAATAATGACAGTTTTACTTCTTCTTTTCCAATTTGAAGGCTTTTAATTTCTTCTTCTCAAATTGCTATGTCTAGAACTTTCAGTACTATGTTGAATAAGAGTGGGAGGCCCTGGCCGGTTGGCTCAGCGGTAGAGCGTCGGCCTGGCGTGCGGGGGACCCGGGTTCGATTCCTGGCCAGGGCACATAGGAGAAGCGCCCATTTGCTTCTCCACCTCCCCTCTTCCTCTCTGTCTCTCTCTTCCCCTCCTGCAGCCGAGGCTCCATTGGAGCAAAGATGGCCCGGGCGCTGGGGATGGCTCCTTTGGCCTCTGCCCCAGGCGCTAGAGTGGCTCTGGTCGTGGCAGAGCAACGCCCCAGAGGGGCAGAGCATCGCCCCCTGGTGGGCAGAGCGTCGCCCCTGGTGGGCGTGCTGGGTGGATCCCGGTCGGGCGCATGCGGGAGTCTGTTTGGCTGTCTCTCCCCGTTTCCAGCTTCAGAAAAATACAAAAAAAAAAAAAAAAAGAGTGGTGAAAGTGGACACCCTTGTCTTGCTCCTGATCTTTAGGGAGAAGCTTTTAGTTTTTCCCTGTTGAATATGATGTTGGCTGTGGGTTTGTCAAACATGGCCTTTATTACGTTGAGGTATATTCCTTTTATTCTCATAAATGGGTGCTAGATTTTTGTCAAATGCTTTTCCTAAATCTTTTGATATTATCATATGATTTTTATTCTTCATTTTGTTTATGCAGTAAAATTCACATGTGAAGCCATCCAGTCCAGGACTTTAGTTTGTTGGGAGGTTTTGATTACTGCTTTTATTTCATTAATTGTAATCACTTTGTTCAGATTTTCTGTTTCTTCTTGATTCAATTTTGGAAGATTGTGCGTTTCTAGGAATTTATTGATTTCTTCCAGATTATCCAATTTGTTTTCATATAGTTGTCCATATTTTCTTATAATACTTTGTCTTTCTATAATATCAGTTGTTACTTTTTTCTGATTTTATTTGGGTCCTCTTTTTGTTGGTGAGTCTGGCTAAAGGTTTATCAATCTTGTTTATCTTTTCAAAAGACTAGTTCTTTTGTATTTTTAATTGTTTTGTATTGTTATATATTTTATTTTTATTTAATTCCACTCTAATATTTTTCATTTCCTTCCTTCTACTCACATTGGACTTTGTTCATTGTTCTTTTCCAGTTCCTTTATGTGTAAATGTTATTGTTTATATGAGGTTTTCTTGCTTCTTGATGCAGGCTTGTAATGCTATAAATTTACTTCTCAAAACTGCTTTTGCTATGTCTCATTGATTTTGAGTTGTGTTTTCATTTTCATTTGTCTCAAAATATCTTATGATTTCTTCTTTTGATCTCATTGTTAGTCCATTCATTTTTTTAGTAACATGTTATTTAGCCTCCACGTGTTTTGTGGGATTTTTTTTCTTGTAATTAATTTCTAGTTTCATGCCATTGTGGCTAGAGAAGATGCTTGTTATCGAGACTTGTTTTGTGTCCTAACATGCGGTCTATTCTAGAAAATGTTTCACATGCACTTGAAAAGAATGTATATTCTGATGTTTTGGGAAGAAATGCTCTGAAAATATCAATTAAATCCATCTAGTCTAGTGTGTCATTTAAGGTTGCAGTTTTCTTGTTGATTTTTTCTTTGTCTGAAAGGTCTATCGTTGTCAATGGGTGTTAAATCCCTGACTATGACTATATTACTGTTGATCTCTCCCTTTATGTCCATCAAGATTTGCTTTACATATTGAAGTGCTGCTCTGTTGAATGAATAAATTTCTACAAGTGTTCTATCCTCTTGTTGGATTGATCCATTTATCATTATGTGGTGTTCTTCTTTGTCTCTCATTATAGTCTTTGTTTTAAAGTCTATTTTGTCTGATATAAATATTGATACCCTTGCTTCCTTTTTGGTTCCATTTGTATAAAATATCTTTATTAATCCCTTTATTTTCTGTCTGGGTGTATCTTCTTTTCTGGGGTGGGTCTCTTGTAGACAGCATATATGTGGATCTTGTTTTCTTATCCATTCAGCTACCCTATGTCTTTTGATTAGAGCATTTAAACCGTTTACATTTAAAGTGATTATTAATAGGTATGTATCTATTGTCATTTTATTCTTTATAACTATGGCCACAATACCAATTCCTCTTCTTTTTTTTTTCTTTTTTCTTTTTTTTAGTGAGTGAGTGAGACAGAGAGACAGGAAAGGAGAGAGATGAGAAGCATCAACTCATAATTGTGACACTTTAGTTGTTCATTGATTGCTTTCTCATATGTGCCTGGACTGGGGGGGGCTACAGTAGAGCAAGTGACCTCTTGCTCAGACAAGCAACCTTGGGCTCAAGCCAGTGACTTGGGGCTTCAAGCCAGTGACCTTTGGGCTCAATCCAGTAACCATGGGATAATATTTATGGCCCCATGTTCAAGGTGGTCACCTTGGGGCTTGAACCTGGGAGCTCAGCATTTCAAGTCAACATTATCTACTGTGCCATACCTGGTCAGGCCAACAGCAGTCAGGTTCTTCTAAAAAGGTCCCTTTACCACTACTTGTAATACTGATTTGGTGGTAACAAACTCCTTAAGCTTCTTTTTGCCTGGGAAGTTCTTTATTTATCCTGCAATTTTGAATAATACCCTTGCTTGTTAGAGTAATCTTGGTTGTAGGTCCTTGCTTTTCATCACTTTGAATATTTTGTGTTAATCCCTTCTGGCCTGAAATGTTTTTGTTGAGAAATCGGTTGACAATTTTATGGGAGCTCCATTGTAAGTAACTATCTTTTGCTGCTTCTAAGGTGATCTCTGTCTTTCATCTTTGCCATTTTAATTATGGTGTGTCTTGGTGTGTGTCTCTTTGGGTTTTCTTGTTTGGGGCATTCTGCACTTCCTGTACTTATGTGTTTTTTGTTTTGTTTCCTTTACAAGGTTAGGGAAGTTGTCAGTCATTATTTCTTCAGATAGGTTCTCAGTCCCTTGTTCTCTTTCTTCTCCTTCTAGTACCCCTATGATGTGACTGTTGTTATGCCTGATGTCTCAGAGGTCTCCTGAACTATCCTCATTTTTTATATTCTTTTACTTATTTTTTTTCTGCTCTGATTGGGTGTTTTCTGCTACCTTGCCCTCAAATCACTGATTCAATTTTCTGCTTCATCTTACCTGCAGTTGATTTTAGTGCATTTCTCATTCAGACATTGTATTCTCCATTTCTGGCTGGTTCTTTTCTTATGCTTACTATCTCCTTAACTTCTCAATCAGTACATCTATTCTTGCCCTATGTTCCTTGAGCATCTTTATAACCCTTGTTTCAAAATCTGTATCAGGTAAATTGTTTGCCTCCATTTCATTTAGTTCTTTTTCTGGGAAATTCTCCTATTCTTTCATTTGGGGCATGTTTCTTTTTTCCCACATGTTGGCTGCCTCTGTGTACTTGTTTCTATGTATTAGGTAGATCTGCTATATATCCAGCCTTGGTATTGTGGCCTTACATAGTAGGAGTCTTCTGGGCTTGTGGGTGGAGTCTCCCTGATCACCTGCACTTGGTATGCCAGGAATACTTCTTGTGTGGGTTATGGAAGCCCTTCTGTTGTAGTTGACTCTTGATTGCTGTTGGTTCATCCATGGGTGGGGTTGACTCTCAGCTTGGCTGATTATGAGAAGTGAGCCTGACGACAGTGTATTAGCTGCTGTGAAGGGGCTGACCCCTGAAGTGCAATTCACCCCAGTAGGATCTGGTCCCTGCTGAGATCTCCCCCTTTGGATGTACTGTTTATGGAGCTAACTGTGTCATGCTATGATGTGGTCTGAAGCCCACCACCAGGTGTGTTACTTCTTAGGCCTCTTGGGAAGGATTCTGGTACAGGTCAATGTCAGGTGCTTCCTGTGACCAGCCCAATTCTATCTTATTGGAACTATAAAGTAATCCACATTTTGTGGTTGCCTTTTCTTGGCCTGGATGCACAAGGAAGGGGCTAAACTGCATACCAACGCTAGCTTCCATTAGCATCAAGCTGGTCAGCACCTAAGACACACAAGATCCGCTCCACCTCCTGGCTGCCTGTTAAGCTCAGCCAATGAAAGAACGTCTGGCAACACACGAGTTGCATAGAGGAGGTTCTCAGTGAGTCACCAGGCCGGGTAGGGGCAGATGGTGTTCACCATGTTCATGCACACTCGAACTCAGCACCAGTGCTGGGTTGAGGCCACTCAGCAAAGAGTCTCAGGATGTACCAAGGCCAACCTTCCAGGGGCTTTCAGATCTTTGTGTTTAAGTGGGCTCTCAAGGAGTTGTCAGGGAGAGGTCAGCCGAGGTCATCAGGCCCAAACAGACCAAGATTTCTGCCATGTGAAGGGAGGGCTCTGCACAAGAATGATAGCATCAGTTGCGTATTCTAGACCACACAACTGTCTCTCCGCGAGTCTGCCCAGACTTCCTTGAGAGTTTTTCAGAAGAGTCTGAACCACGGGTCCAGGCTAGCCACAGCCAGCTGACAATTTTACAAAGTGTAACCTTGGCGGAGCGAGGCCTCCAAGAAGTCCGGAGGGAGGGTGGGGCTAGTGTAGGGTGTGGTGCTGCTCTGCCATGCAGCACAGATCTGGGTCTTCCCTCTGTGTATTCCTGAAAGGTGTTATAGAAAAAGAAAAACTGGGTCCAGAACCTGGCCACACCATTGCCTAGCTCCAGGGCCTTGCCAAAATCACCTGGCTTTTCCTAGTCTCAGTGTCTTCATCTTCACAAGATTGTCCTAGGGGTCCCCTCCCAGGGTAGCTTGAGCCTCCTGAAGGAGACCAATACACAGCTGGTGCCTAAGCAATGTTTCTTGAACCAAATGGAATAAAGTTTGGAGACCGAAACTGCAGAGTATAGCATGAACGTGAGGGACGGCAGACAAACCAACACAGGCTAATGAAACATTGAGACCTTCAGTTCCCCCTGACCTGTAGGGCACAGGAGGGCATGTCAGTGAGTGAGTGAAGCCAGCCAGGTGTGGGTCAACAGGGAATGTGGGGACGGTGGCACATAGGGAGCCCATGAACCTTCAGAAGGGGCGGGCACTATCTCTTTCAGTCAGTCACAGCTGTGGGCAGGTACGAGCCCAATACTGTCAATTGCTCTGACTGTGGCAGAAGCAGAGATGAGAGGGTTGTTATGTGAAATCAACCAGAAGTCAAACAAGGCATGCTGTGGGCCAGATCCAGCCCACAGCTCAGAGTGGGAACAACTTAAGGACAGCCAGCCTGGGCTCAGGGCTAGAATCCACACCGGGCCCAGCAGAGCACAAGGAGAGAAATGGAAGGCTCCCCCAAGGACAGGTCAGAAATCATCCGGCTATAGACAGGTATTTGGCTTTGGGGCATTTATTTTATGTCCCTTCTATACAGAGCCTGGGGCCAGGCATGAGGGAGGAGGACCAGGCAGAGGGTAGCAATAAATAACACAGACAGACGAAACTCCCCTCCAGACAGACGAGGTTAAAGGAGGTTAGAGGGGAGCCACACTGTGGGGGTGCAGTGCTGGCAGGGTGAGCTGGCAGCTGGGAAGGAAGGGGAGGCCAGGCCCCCAGGACCTCACTGTCGCCTGCCCTCCCCCTTCCTGCCCCAGCCCCGCCTGCATTTGAGAGGAGGGGAGCCCGTGGCTAGTGCGGCCGACCAGGGCCTGGAAGGGGTGGTGGCCACACGGGCTGCCTCCGGCTCCCTCACTTGACACGGATCTCGGCGTACTCCGCCAGCTCCTCTGTCAAGGTGTAGCTGTCCTTGGTGGGTCGCTTTCCCAGGTCCGAGTGAGAGAAGCTCAGGTCCAACTCTTGGTGCTCCCCTCGAAGGCCCAGAAGCCTCCTCTCAGATCCCAGGCGCCTCTCGCTCTGTGAAGGGAACCACCCTGTTAGAAGTATCCTGTTCTACTTTTTCCAGATGCAAAAGCTGGATCGCTTGTACCGCCCACTGTTCCAGAGTTGAGTCCCAAAGCCCTCTGTGCACCTGTTCTCTCAAGGACGCCCCAGCCCAGCCAGCTTCGCAGTCCCCGGGTCTACTCTCGGGCCTTTGCCAGCACCAATCCCTCTACACAACACCCTCTTCATCCCTAAGCCTGAAAGGTGCCCACAACTTCAACACCTTCAGGAAGACTCTTCAACACAGGAATTTGGGCGGGGCACAGAATTCAGTCCATAACACCTTCCCAGAGTAAAGCCACCTGGTCAGATCCCACCTTTCCAAATGTACATACATGCCTGGCTTCGTAAGTCCTTCCCTACGTGTAGGTCTGATGTGGTCCCCCCTCAATCCTGGAGATTCTGCAACTGTGAATTTGGCTTCTCCCTCATGCTTCCCATCCCCCAACCCCTGACCCCTGACCAGCCTTTGGACAGACACATAGAACAATGGCCACACACAGACAGAAGGGAGTAGCGATGGGACAGAAGAGACAAGGCCAGGAATGCTGAGCAGGGCAGACTTGACCTGGGGCCATCTTGGACTCTTGACAGGAACGTACACACATGGGTGACAGCCCCGAGGCCCACCGAGGGCCAGGAGGCGGGCACACTGAGGCCCCCCCGAACCTACCTCCCGGAGTGCTCATTCCAGGGGAGAGACCTCTCTGGACTATTGAAGAAGGAGATGTGGTCATAGACCCAGATGAAGGCTTCCCTTGGGCCTGAGCCCCATAGCCCTTTCCACCATCCCCCTCACACCCCTCCCAACCAGCCGTCCACACTTCCTCCTTTTCCCTCCTAAGGGACCTGGCCTCCCTCTGCCCCTTGGCCTCGCAGACCCCTCCAAGGCCCACAGTGCCCCTAACATCAAGGTTTTTACAACTAGCCAGGAGCCACAGGGACCTGGCCCTCACCTGATACTTCTCCGGTGCCCCAGAGATGCGGAAGTCACTGCTGAACAGGACTGGGGGGTTGTCCCCCGCCGAGAAGCTGGGGCTCTCTGTCACATTCTTTCTGCAGGGCAGGACACAGCAGCCCCAGTGGGACTCCCAGGCCTCCCTCCTCCTCCCTTTCTGTTCCCCCATCTACCTTAGGAGTTTGGCCCAAGGGACCCCAGAGTTCTTCCCACCCATCTCTCTAAGATGGGGCAGATGGGCTCTTCAACGACCAGCCTCTTCCTGTTCACCACTGCCCAGCGTCTCCTGATTTGTGGCTGAGGATGAGTCACCTGGCCCCTGATCTCTGCCACTTTTCCAGAGCCCAGCCTGACCTCTCTGGGTTCTCTTTATATGGTCTGGATCTGTCTGTCTCTTTTGCTGCCATGAAGTGGAGCAGAGCGATTTATTCATTTTCAGGAGAGCCACAGGAAAAAAAAAATAGCAGCACAGTTGTGGCAGATGAGTATGGTTTGGGGCTGGAGGGCATTTTTGTTGCCACAGATGTGTGTAGTCATTGGTGCTTCTGGAAGCAGCTATGACTGACACTGTAGCTGCCAGCCAGGGGAAGCCGGCTGTCCCCATCACACCTCTTGGAGGGCAGGAGCTCCTAGCAGAGAGCGTGGGGACACGGGCAATGACTGGTGCAGAGCGCTCGGCCCAGGCACTGGCACATGCTGCCCTACGTGGCTCGTATCAGCAGGACCCCTTGCTTCATCCAGCTGAACAGTCTCAGAGCAGAATCCGCCCTCCCCACTGCACACACACAAAGGGCCGCCCTCCCTCGCCCACTGCTGAGCCGCCCTCCCCACCCTGGGAGTCTCCCCTCCCCCAGGTCACCCTTGTGAAGCACTCACTTTCGGCGCGTCTGGGTAATGTAGCAGACGATGGCAATTAGGATGGCAAAAGCGACCACGGCTCCCACAGGCCCAATCTTGGCCCACATCAGGCGGTCTAAGATCAGAGAAAGCCCAGGTGCCCTCAGGGCTGGTGGTGGGAGTGAAAACACCTGCGTTCTTAGGAGATGGGCTGGGACAGCAGTGATGGTGAAAAATATTTGCACAGCTGGCACATCCTTACACCAACTGATCAGCCCGGAGGGCCTGGGGAGGGTCCAATACCATATAGACAACCTGAGGGCAGCCTCCCCTTACCATACAGAAGGGCCTCTTTACCGCGTGATCAACCTGTGTAACCTGACCCATGCTCAATGGCTGATGGTCAGTCAGCCTTGGGGAAAAAGTCCTGGATCCAAGAGGAACCCCCTCTGTCCCTGTGGTTCCCAACCCCAGGCCACACTCACGGGCTCCCTGGAAGGGCAGCTCCAAACTCTGGGTGCCATAGAGGTTGCGGGAGGTGCAGATGACCCGCGGCGGGGCCTGGGCCTGTCCCCGCAATGTGAGAATGCTGGTGAGCAGGAGGCCACTGCGCTCGGAGTACACGAACTCCCGCTCTGTCTCGTTCACGGTCACGTTGCGTGAAGGCAGCTCAAAGGCCACAGAGGGCTCCGGGTTGGACTTCACCACACACAGGCATTGCACCGTGTCGCGGGCTGCTGCGCAGTGGGATTCCAGAAGGATCACAGGGGCAACTGCAGGGGCAAAATCAAGACAGAGTGCGCTAGAGACAACCGGAAACTAGGACTCCTTGGCTGGGGGCCAAGAGTGGGTGGTAGCTATCACAGAAATGAGCTGCATTTCTCCTTTGCAATGTTCCTTCGCACCCTCTCTTACTGTGTTCACCGTGAGAAACATAAAATCACGTCATGGTGCTCCCTGCTCAAACCTGTCCTCCAATTGCTCTGGGTCACTTAGAATAAAATCTAACTTCTTTGCTTTGGTATACAAGGCCCGGGGGGACCTAGCCGCACTCTGATCTCCTTTTCCTACCCTAGAAGGTTCATTCCTTTCCGGTCACACTGGCCTCCTTGCTGTTTCTCAAGTTCATAGAGCTGTTTCCCACCCAGGTACTTGTGTTTCCCCCTCAGCCTAGAGCATTCCCTGCAGGTGCCTTCCAAACTCACCTCCTTGCTCCTTGAGGTTCTACTCAGACACTCTCTCCTCCCACCACCTGCTTCACTAACCTCTCTCCCTGTTCCATCAGCCCCCTCTCCTTGCATGCATTCCTACCCATGTCATACATTGATATGGTTCATCTCTCTTTTCCACCAAGTCAGGCTTTTATTCTGTCTCCACTCTCACCCACACTTAAAACGCGCCTTTCACGTAGCAGAACTCTGGGAAGCCTTGGTGGGGGGGCGGGGGTGAGCTGTTGAATTCTGCCAGCTCCCACTTTAGGCCATCCTGCAGATGGTCCTGCTGGCGCCCAGAAGCCCCCTTGCATTCCAACTCTCCCTCCCTCACGGGCGTCCCCAGTGCCACGGGCACCAAGCACCACCCTCCACTCAAGCTCCGTTTGCTGCCATTTGAATTTCTTTAAATGGTACAGGTATGATAATTTTCTTTCATTCTACAAAATATGAAATTATAATAGAACTTTGAATGTTGCTTTTTATTACTATATCCTCTCCTTCCTAGAGAGTCCAACACTGCCCTCTGTTCACTCTAGCCTGAGTTCCAGTTATCAAGTCTGACCAATGCCCACTTACACAGGGCAAAAGACCCTCACTCAGCTCATCAGACCCATTTATTTTTCATTTCCAACAAAAAAGGACATGCAGAGGCCCTGGCCGGTTTGCTCAGTGGTAGAGCATCAGCCTGGTGTGCAGGAGTCCCGGGTTCAATTCCCGGCCAGGGCACACAGGAGAAGCGCCCATCTGCTTCTCTACCCCTCCTCCTCTCCTTCCTATCTGTCTCTCTCTTCCCCTCCTGCAGCCAAGGCTCCATTGGAGCAAAGATGGCCTGGGCGCTGAGGATGGCTTTGTGCCCTCTGCCTCAGGCGCTAGAATGGCTCTGGTTGCAACAGAGGGACACCCCAGATAGGCAGAGCATCGCCCTCTGGTGGGCATGCTGGGTGGATCCCAGTCAGGCGCGTGCGGGAGTCTATCTGACTGCCTCCCCATTTCCAACTTCAGAAAAATACAAAAATACAAAAAAAAAAAAAAAGATGGGCCAGGGAGTCACGTGACTCAGTGAATTCGCAATAGAGATGATTCTAATCAGAACCTCAATGCACACACATTATCTAAGTCTAGTAAATCAATAGTTATCTACCCCCGGTTCTGTTTAAGCAGACATGCACAATACTTGCTGTGGTGTTAACAAATTAACACAGCACAGACTAAATCAATAATGACAAACATGAATTGACAGTGATTAAATTTTTTTAAACCCCTTCATTCAAGATAGCACCGCTGGCGCTCTGGTGACAGTGTTGCCCTAGATTCTGCAGGAATGCCAGCACTCTGCCTGCATATGCTCAGCGTCTTCAAAGCTCTGCAGGCAGCCTGGGAGACATAGGAAACCCCAGCTGACACTAGACAAACCTCAAGTGGCCATTTACTGTCTGGCAGCTCCAATTAGGCCCTCAGCTTCCTGGGACCTCTAAGATGGAGTTCTTATTTGTGCAAACAGGGGTAATGGTCCTTAACTCGCAAGGGGAGTTAAAGTTATGGGGACTCTGAAGATAAGCGCATGAGTGGGTTGAAAAGGCTTAAATTAACATCCACCCAAGGGCTTGTGATTAGAAAAATAGAACCATTCCAGCAGAGGGAGCACGTGAGCAAAGCCTAGGCTTCAGAATGCAGGGTGGCTATCTGGCCTGGAGTCCCAAGGAAAGATAAGTGGTGAGAAATGATGAGGATATCTAAGACTTATGGAACACACAGGAAGTGGCAGGTGCTGTGAGTGCTCACCATAATTTCCTTAGTCCTCCCACACCATCTGGAGTCAGATACTGTAATCACACCCTTTTTTCAAAGGAAATAAGTTAGGCTCAGCAAAGGTGAAGTCACTTGTCTAAGATGCTGCAGCAAGACACAGAGAGAGCTAGTATATTGACCCAGGTTGGCTCAGCTCTTTTGGGCACTTGACACCAGTAACATTTCAGTTTCCTTCTCTTAAATTCGATGGAGATCAAGAATGATCCCCTCCCCCAATTACATTGTTGTGAGAATGAAATAGGTCAAAATATGCAAAGAGCCTGGACTTGTCCCTTGCATGTTCCTGCATGTGACAAGCACCTTCTAAGGGTGAGAGCCTCCCGCATTGCCCATGCCGTGCGGGCTCTGGGGTAGGCAGGTAAAGCAGGGGACACGGTGCCAGGAATACCCACCATTGCCAGGAAGCACTAAAGCCAGGTGCTAGGGGACATAGACTTTAGGGACAGACTGGGGCTAAGGTTGCACTCTCAGAGGGAAAACACTGTGACACAGGCCTTGGAGAAGCATGAGGGGCTTAGCGGGTGGCGTGGGGGTGGGAGGTTGTCAAAGCTGCTCCTCAGTTCCAGTGGATTGTAGGCTTTATATTCCAAATCTGTTTGTTTTTAAAGGAAGCCAGATTAAGTGAGTCCTTGGGCGCTAAGACCTGCGGGGAGGTAAAGCAGCCAGAGGTGTAACAGCTGGGGCAGATAGGAGTCCAGAAGGATCCTGGCTCTGACCAACCTTCCGAACTGAATGGCCACAAGGAAATTCTGACCTTCATTTCTCCTTAGTTAAGGATTAATGATAACACACACCTGCTTCACTGAGCCACCAGAGGGACTCGACAAAATAACATCTATAAAGGATATAATTATGGCCCAGAGTAGGCCTTTAATGAACCATTTGCTGCTATCACTCTTACTAAGCAGAGGGGTCTGTGACTGACAATGTACATGAGGTGGTGTTGTGTGTACGTTCAGTGGCTGCTTTTGATTCTCAGGCGGTTCTGACTTTTAAACTTAAGGGTCAATGGCTTGGAATGTGACAGGGAAAAGGGTCCAGCAGAAGAGGAAAGCTGGGCCCACGAGGGCACATAAGGAGAGAAAAGGGTACCGCACAAGCCCTATGCTGTGACCACACTGGACGCTGTGAGTGACCAGAGACTGGAGGGAATGTGGGCGAGGAGGAAAGCTTAGTGAAGGAGTGGACGGCCATGGTATAGCCCTGGAAGACGGCACGTGGACGGCCATGGTATAGCCCTGGAAGACGGCACTCCAAGAAGAATCTATAGCTACTGTGTACTGATTCGCGCCATGCATACGGAATATTGAGCATGGACTGTGCTTCTTATCTCCTGGCAAACTTGTGGTGGGGACCATTGTAAGTGGAGTAACTGAAGCTGGGAGAGTGAGGTTTGGTGACTAGCGCCAGAGGTCAGGTCAGAGCTGAGGAGGAAGCAGGAGAAATGAAAATATGGAGGTGACATTCCAAAGGGAGCTGCTGGATGAGGGGGGAGTCAAAACAATGACTTAGGAGCTAAAACCCAGAATGGTGGCCAGGTTGGAGGTCCAGGTGTTGGTGGGGCCGTCCATACAGAGGAGGCCAAGAGAGGCATTCTGGCAGTGGAATAATGAGTTTCATGTCCAAAGCAGTTAGCTTTTTATGTGCATCTACCTCATCCATCTGGCTATACTCTATCTGTTAATAAGCTTGATGTGCTCTTGATCCTATCCGCCCCTCCTACTCAGCCATACAGCCCCTCGCACATAACAACGGCTTGACTGACTGCATTCTAATGTACGAATGCAGGGTGAAGTCAACTTGGGGCAGTACAGAAGACTGTAATCAGACCACCTGGATTTGAATCCTAAATTCTGCCATTGTCTAGCTGTGTGACCTTGGGCAAGTGGCATAACCCTTCTGGGTCTCAACTTCCTTCTCTGGAAACTAGGGACACTAATAGAACCTCCCTCATAGGGATGTCATGAGAATGAAATGAGTGGGTCCCTGTACAGAGCTTCCAACAGTCCCTGGTACATAGTGACACTCCGCAAGGGTTAGATGTCACGTTCATCATTTTAATTAATGCAAAGGAGCAGCAGCCACAGGATCCAGAATCTCTCTGGTTGAAAGCGCACCCCAGGATGTGGAGATACAGTGTTCTCAGGCGGGACTTGTATTTTCTTATTGTGGATTCCACTTCCCTTCCTTCCCCATCTTCATTTGCTGATGTAAAGCTAACCCTTGGTTGGGATATGTGGGAACCTCCGATACTCAGCTGTTCTCCCACTGAACCATCCCCCTCGGGGTGGAGGGGAGACGCGGGCCAGCCAGCTCCCAGCGGGGGAAGGGCGGAGGAGGGGGAGCACTCACACTCCACCGAGAGGTTGAAGGCGGTGGCTCTCTGGCCGTACTGATTCTCGGCCACACACCAGTACTCTCCATCATCCTCAGGCGTGACAGCAGGCAGCTCCAATTGCAGCTCACTCTCATAGATGACGGTGGCCAGGATCTGCTTCTCTTTGAAGATGGTGAGAATAGGATCCGGGTTGCTCTGTGTGGAGCACCAGATATAGACGGTCTCCCCCTCCACAGCCACCACTGTCCCATTCACCGTTGGCTTCCAGGGTGCGTCTGGGGGGCAAAAGAGGGGGCTGATGGTCAGAAGCCAAGAGTTACCTCTTCTGCCAGCCAACTCCCACCCTGAGCTGTGACCCCACACACCCAATCTAAGCTCACCAGCTCAGATGGCTCGGCTAACCCCAGGCCTGGCTGTCCTGTTTACAAGAACAGGGGCTCTGCAGCCAGAATGCTTGTGTTTGAATCCAGGCCCTGACCCTTCCAGCTGTGTGTGAACTTATGTCTTAACCTGTCTGGGCCTCATTTATTCTTATCTGGAAAATGGGCTTGATAATAGTCTCACCTTCATAGAGGTCACTGAGAACTGAAGTGACAGGCACTGCTCTAGCCGAAACGAGGCAGACAAAGCTCCCTGCCCATGTGGGCAGATGCTATGTAAGTAAATAAAATCTACCACTGGCAAGTTGGGGGTAAGTGCTTTGGAGAAAAATAAAGGGAAGGATAAGAAATCAGGGTAGTTACAATGTTATCTAGACTGGGGAGGGAAGGCTTCGGTGCAGCAGAAGGAGGCGGGCGGAGCCAGCCTCTGGGGTGCCCGGGAGAAGAGCACTTGTGTAAAGCAGTCAGAAACCGCTGAGTAAATGTTGGCTGTAGCTGTCATTATTATTATACCCAGCCCTGGCATTTTGCCTCAGTTAAGTATTTGTGAATGAATAAATGAATGAATGACTTCTCCTGGGTTCCTAGCTAAGAAGCCTGTGTGACTAACCCCCTCCTCCAGGGCCCCCTAATGTGCAGGTGTGCGCAAGGGGACCTGAATCCTCCCATTAGAATTGCAGTGGGACTCATTTTCAAATGCACATTCCTAAGGCCAGGCCCAGATCAACTCCCAGATCAGCCAGGGCTGCCCTAGGGGACAATATAACCGGCTTTCCTGGGTGACAGGGACCTCCCGTCTTCTGCTCTTGTCCTCAAGATGAGAGTGGTGCGGAGTAGTTGTTCACTAGATATTTGTGCAAAGAATGAAGGATGACCCACAACCCTCCTCTCCATCTTCACCTCAGCCACATTCTGTTCCTGACCGGTCCTGGCCCGCCCAGCCCAGCCCCGGGAGAAGCCCCTTTCCCCGAATCCCTCTTCTGCAGAGCCAGGGCCAAGCGAGTGTGCACACAGGGCATCTACTCACACATGACGCTGAGCCCCACAGTGCGGTTGTCCTGGCCATAGGCGTTCTCTGCCAAGCAGACGTAGATGCCGTCCTCCCGGGGGGTCACCTCGTCTAGCTCCAGGGACAAGCTCTCGGCCACAGCCTCCAGGAGCACCATGCCATCCCGCATCCAGGACAGCAGCGGCGGTGGGTTGCTGTCGGCACCACAGAGCAGGCTGACGTGGGAGCCCTCCATAGCCTCCACCGAGGAGTTCATCTCCACGATCACCGGGGGGTCTGAGGCCCGGGGACAAGGTGGGGTCAGCCGGCAGTGGCCGCACGCCCCACCCCCAACCCCGCACCCCCCACCCCGGCCCACACCCAGGCTCACACTTGACGTCCAGGCTGGCGTAGCCCTCGAACTGCAGAGTGGTGTTGGGGAAGGAGGCCTGGCAGCCCAGCCGGTGGCCGTTGACCTCCCTAGTGGGCACGAAGTGCAGCAGGGACACCTGCACCCAGGTGCCTTCATCCTCACGCAGCCGACCCAGCACAGCAGGCTCCCCCAGCCCCTCGTGGCCCAGCCAGCTCAGCTCTGGGCGCAGCTCCGGGCAGTTGTCAGGCACCATGCAGCTGACCTCCACTTCCGTGCCTGCCACCACCTCCGGGGAGACCACGATGTTGGGGGCGTCTACAGGAGGCAGGGAGAAGCAGGATGGAGGAGGCAGACATCCCCCCCTTGCCCAACGCCAGCCCTGGTACCGGGTCCCCTCCCCCTGGATACGGAATTTCCTAAAGCCTTCTCTCCACCGGAATACCTTCACCCAGAGCCCTGCACAGATCCAGCCACGGATGTTCCAGTATTGAAACTAAGCATTGAACTTGCTGGTCCTTCCAGCCATGCTGGCAGGTAGGTAATATTACTTTACTCATCCTGCAGTTGAGGAAACTGAAGCCACAGCTGGTAAAACTGAGCTTCAAGGACTGAGTCTCTTTCTGCATTAGGCCAGTAATCTGGCTCCTCGTGCACACTCAGTGCTGACGGGGAGTCTCAGCTAAGAGCTGCGGGCAGTAGGGCTTCTCAGAAACTAAGCAGTAGGAATGCCCGAAAGCAAGCAGTGGGCCTCTGGCTGTCAAATCTGGCCCAGAGCTGCATTTTATTCGGCCTAAATTTAGGAATTGAAAAAACACACATATCTAAATCAGCAGCTAATGTCTAGGAAGTGGAAAATTACAGGAAAATACACAACTCTGGTTTCCTTTGAAAAGACACACTGCCTGACAGCGATGGTCTGCATTCGCACCCAGCACAGTTAGCAGAGCTGGTGCCGTGTGCCAGGCACTGCCCTGAGCACGTGACAACCATTCATTCACTGAGCTGTAACTGCTACTGTTAGCCCCACTTTACAGAAAAGGAAAGCAAGGCCCAGACAAGTTAAAGACCTTGCGCACAGTTGCCCAGCAAACACAGGGACCAAGAGGCCTCACCCCTAACCCTGGGCCCCACTGCCTTGCCCCAGGTGTTTCTAGAACAGTAAGAGCACTCTTTTCCCTCTGAAGCAGCAAGACTGTTTGGGACTCTGCTTTGCTTGTTCCCGTCAACTGCCTGGTCCCTGTGGGCACTGGGCTTTGCACCCCCCCCCCCCCCCAGCTTAACAAACGAGTCCCTGGATCTGTGCTGGGAGGACTTCCGCTGCCCTTCTGCCTGCCCCGGAGATGACCCTGCCCACTGCTCAGGCGTTTCGGGGGACTCACTGATGATGTCCAGGACGCTGTGCTCAGAGAAGGTGTACTGGTTGTAGCCCCCTAAGTCCCCACGGAAGTAGTACTTGCCACCCAGCTCAGGGCTGAGGCTGCTGAGCAGGAGGGTGCAGTTGCGTAGGCCCAGGTCCCCCAGGAGGCGGCTGCGGCCCTGGAAGCTCTCGTGGATGACTTGGGTGCGGGACTTGAAGACCACCGGGGGGTAGTTTTTCGGGTAGGGGCTATTGAAGTACCACACGCCGTGGACCACGGCAGGCCGGAGCTCGTCAGGGAAGTCGAAGCGGCAGGGGATGGAGACACACGTGCCCTCAAAGGCCGAGATGGACGAGGGCATCCAGGCACCCCAGTGACCCCCTCGAGAGGCTGTGGGTGAGCAGGACTGTTGAGGCGGAGGGACATGTCCCGGCCGAATCACCCCACTCCACTCCCATCAGCCTGAGGGGTCCGGAGACCCACAGAGACAATCCCAGCCCTCTCGGGTCCAAGGCCCCAGGATCCCCAGCCAGAACCCAGCATTACCTGCAATCATAATCCAGAACAGGGGCAGTGCTGTGAGGAATATCATTCTGTACAGAGTGAGCGACAGCTAGAGGAAGGAGAGGAGGGGGTTAAGGGCCAGGGGGCGTAAAGAGAGAGGTGCTTCTATTAAAGCCTGTTCAGACAGTAGGTGCTGCTGCCATTAATATTTATAATTACAAGCATTTATATGGCATTAATCACATACCAGTCCTCAATGCTTTACTCTGCTCTATTGATTCATTTGATCTCTTTTAGGTAGGTGCGATTGTTACCCTCCTCTTGTAGCTGAGGTTAGAAAGGTTAAGGAACTTGTCCGCGGCAGCACAGCTGGTAAGTGACAACTAGAATTCAAGCCCTGTCTACCTGGTTCCAGGTTTGCAGACTTAACCACCCACTGTCCTGTCTCTACATGGTAGCGAGCTGCTGACAATGATCTTCATCACCATTGTCCCCTGGGGGCGCCCAGAAAGTAAGGGCAGAACCAAGGCTGGACCAGCAGCAGGAAGGAAGGGAAGCGAGGAGGAAGGAACTCTGCCGCTCACCTCAGTCTCCCCGAGTTGGGAATGTCTTCTGATGCCACTTGAAGATGTCAGCCAGCCAACCCGGAGCACGAGTCAGACAGGTGCAAGGGGACAGGAGCCGGAGCAGCCCCAGTTCTTCTCTTTCAGCGTCTGCTATGAGTTGTGGCCTATTGTAAGGCTGCCCATGGATGCTTGGGAGCTTCCCACACAGCCTGGGAATTACTCTACGTCAAGTCCCCCTCCACCAAGCTATCAGGGAAAACTGGGGAAGGAAAAGGGAGTGACAGAGCATTGGCGGGGAGGGGGCTGTGGTGAGTGGGGTGAGGCCTGGGGGTGGCAGGCAGGGACCGGGTGCCATCAATGACTGGGTTTCACAACATCAGCATTCCCAACATGCCGCGTGAATTCCTGCCGCCTGCTCCCACCCCACAGACGGCCCTTGCTGTCCCCACCCTCATTAGAGGCCAGTCGCCCAGCACAAAAGAGCCCTGTTCCCTCAAGGGAGGGTGCCACATCCCGGGGGACTCCTGGGGTAGGTAGAGTGAGAGAAGTCTGCACTCCTGACTGGACTCTACATGGAGCCAGGAGGGACCAGGGGTTGGGAGACCCTGGCACTCGGCTGCTCTGTGGGTCCCCTTAGGGTTGGAGCAGGGTTTCCAAATAGCTGCTTTTCCAGCCTTCGCCACCCTCTTCCCACGGACGCAAATGCATACACAGTCAGACACATGCAAATGCTGCTAGGAAATATGATAGAGCTAGACCCAGCCAGCGGAGCAGGCTTGTACCACAGGAGTTCGTGCAGACACCTGGTCAGGACCCTGCACACACAAACAGGCACTGAGAGCCCTGCGCCGGCACACAGGCACAGGTGCATACCTGCACCGCCTGCCCGCCTGCCCACCTGGCACCTGCACCGACATGGGCACAGTATACAGGCATGTACGTGGACCTGACTGCATGACATGCTCACGAAGACACGTGGACCCGCATACCCACACTGAGGGGTAGCTGCGGACAGACCCGCCCAGACATGCTGACGGACACAGGACAGATGCCATGCTTGCACCTGTACAGCGAAGGTACGGGGCCTGAGCAGACATGTGGAGCAGTCATGCAGACCAAGCATTCTTAATGGAAGTGAAAACTGGTTCTTGAGACGGGGGCCAGAAAAACCTTAGCTTCAACAGTGATTTGTGACTCCCTCCAGGGCCACAGTACATAAACATGTATAGCATATCTATAGTAGTGAAATTCATAGGGGTGGGATTTAGGAAAAACAGGTCTAAAGATTTTCCTTAGTGGGGTGTAATAAAATAAAAGTTGACAAACTCTTACGTAAATTAAGACCCACCCAGGAGGGGAAGTGCATGCATATGGACACACACACACAACACACACACACACACACACACACCCCTTGTTGTTTTCCCAGGTGTTGGAACTTCTCACTTACAGCCCATTTCCCCATCCTCTCCCAGAGGGCAAAATGCTGGGGTCTAATCACCTGGGTACCAGCCCCCTTTTCCCCCAGCCCCCAGCTGTTTCCACCACATCTGCCCCTAACTTGGAAGCCCCAGGGCAGCTGCTCCTGCAGAGCCCCCACCACAGCGGGTACTGAGAGGGGTCCTTAGTTCTCTCTCCCTGCAGTTTCTTCTCAAAGTCTTGCTACTTTGCCACTGTCCTGCCATGGTCCCAGCTCATTACAAAGTCCTAAAGAACAACCTTCCCCTTCCTAAATTAGTGGCAGTTCACAGTGGCCATTTCTACCTTGCACGTGCTTCTGCTGCCCCTGCTCCACCCTCTCAGCCCTGACCCTCGCTCCCACCCCTCAGCCCTGCCCTCCACTCCCACCCTGGCCCTGGCCCCTCTGGGCTGCCACGTACTCACCAGGATGCTCTTGTGTCTGCACCCTCTGCTCCTGAGCCCAGCTCACAGTCCCCTGATCTCCCAGGGTCTAGGCCCCCACTTGCTGGCCGCTCCCCTCCCCCTGGGTGCCAGGGGCTGCCTGCCTCCAGGGCCCAGCTCCTCCCTGTGCCCCGGGGGAGGGGGGCACAAAGGGGCCCTTGTCACCGCTGCTCAACTGGGCAGCCTGATGCCTGGGTTCTACTAGCTCCTTCCTGGAGGGGATGGGGGGGGGTTGCCTCGTTTGTCCCCCCTCTTCCATCTTTGTGCACCCTGGTTCTGAGGCCTTGGGAGGGCATTCTAATATCTCTGAACTGACTGTGAAACAGAAGGCGTTTTCCTAGAATCTTGGCGGCAACTACAGGTATAGCCCTTGTCATGAGAGGCTACAGAGGCCGCTGTGGGTAGGAGGAGGAGACAGTGTCTCACCATGTTTGGCTTCAGTGTCACCTCCACCCTCCCTTATAGTCAGTCACTTCCCTGGGTCACATTTGGTGCCTGAATCCTGGTCTATTTTCTCCAAGGCTCTTCTTGTCATTGGAAATGACCTAAGGTATTGATTGTCTCCCCTCATGAAAACATGACCTCTAGGAAAACAAGGGTTTTGCCTGCTCATTCCCTGCCTATCCTGCTTGTAGAATGGCTCCTGGCTCAGTTAAGCTTCACAAATGCAGAGTGGTTACAAGAATGTGTCCATCCAATACCTGTTGCACCTTCTGCCCAGAGGCCTTTGCACTTGCTCCTTCCTCCTGGAGAGCTCCCCTATCTCATCCTACCCCACTCCACCCTAGCTGCCGCTCCCTGAGTGGATGCCACTTGCTCTGGAAGCCTGCCTGCCTTCTCACCATGCCAAAGCCCCTTCATGTAAATGTGGCCCTGAAGCCCTGGCTCAGTGGTAGAGCATCAGCCAGGCATGTGGATGTCCTGGGTTCGATTCCTGGCCAGGGCACACAGAAACGCCCATCTGCTTCTCCATCCCTCCCCCTCTCACTTCTCTCTCTCTCTCTCTCTCTTCTCCTCCCCTCCTGCAGCCATGGCTCGATTGGTCCTAGGCACTGAGGATGGCTCCATGGCTTCCACATCAGAAGCTAAAAAATGGCTCTGGTTGCCACAGATGGGCAGAGCACCGCCCCCTAGTGGCCTGGCCGACTGGATCCCAGTCAGGGCACATACAGGAGTCTGTCTCTGCAGCCCCTCCTCTCACTAAAATAAAATAAAATAAAAATAAATAAATGTGTCCCTGTCCTTCCATAGCTCTCAGCGCATCACCCTCCTGCACTATCAATGAGCTTTTTTCCCACTAGCCCAGAGCTTCCAGAGGGCAGAATTTCTATCTGTCTGTCGCTGCCTTACTCACCCTGTATCTCCTAGAACAGAACCTAGTGCCCAGAGGGTGCTCAGTGAGGGCTGTGCTGACTCTGAGCTGCATGGGGACCCTCTGTGGGCAGGTTCCACAGTGATCGCCTGCCACCCAGCCTCCCATTGGTCATGATTTTTGCAAAGTGGTGGTGAGGAGCTGGCAGTGCTGTAATTAAGTGTAGTAGTAGCTTGACCACGAGCTGCTCGTCACACTGGGACATCTTCTGTCCTTTAGGCCAGAGCAGTGTGAAATGAGGGAGGGAGGGGAGGAGGGCCTTTTTCCCAAGGGAGAAGCTGGGTGGGTGGATGGGGGGGTTATGGGTGGGAAATCCCTCGGACAGGGAATTGAGGAGTCAGAGAAGGCTGGATGGAGTGGGGAGGGAGAGTCCCACCCCCACCTCAGGCTTCATGATGTCAGACTCTGCCCGTGCCTTTCCCAGTTAGGGACAAAGGCCCATTGAGAGTGGGGTGGGGCTTGAACGCCTGGGTCCTGGACAAGAGAGGGGCCTGGTGCCTGGGCTTTGGGGGAGGACGCCGTGATCCTGGGGTACGCATATGTCATAGCCTTCAGTGTCAGTACCTCCCCAGGGCTCATGTGTCTGCAGTTTGGGGGGCACATCTCTTTTGTGGGTATAAACTGAAGGCTCCCCCTAGGAGAAGGATGCACAGGCGAGTGAGTTCTACAAACAGCACTGGCAACTATCTCTGAAATCTCAACACTCCGGGGCCAGACCACAGCAGGCTGGGGGACTGGAGGGCACGCGCCTGCCCAGAAAGAAGAGGAGCCTGCCCGTCATCCCACCCTTCAGACAAGGCAGGGGTGTTCGTTTGCTAGGGCTACCATGACGTGACAAACAACCACAAACCGCACGGCTCACAGAGAGTTCACCATATCACTGTGCTGGAGTCTGGAGGTCTGAAGTCAACGTGCTGGCATCGGGTGGCATCTGAGGCCTGTGAGGAAAGGTCTATTCCAGGGGTCCCCAAACTACGGCCTGCGGGCCACATGCGGCCCCCTGAGGCCATTTATCCGGCCCCCGCCACACTTCCGGAAGGGGCACCTCTTTCATTGGTGGTCAGTGAGAGGAGCATAGTTTCCATTGAAATACTGGTCAGTTTGTTGATTTAAATTTACTTGTTCTTTATTTTAAATATTGTATTTGTTCCCGTTTTGTTTTTTTTACTTTAAAATAAGATCTGTGCAGTGTGCATAGGGATTTGTTCATAGTTCTTTTTATAGTCTGGCCCTCCAATGGTCTGAGGGACAGTGAACTGGCCCCCTGTGTAAAAAGTTTGGGGACCCCTGGTCTATTCCTTTCCTTCCGGCCTCTCTACTTGGCTTGTGGGTGACCATCTTCATGTTCACAGGGCATTCTCCCTGTGCAAGGGTCTCTGCATCCAAATTTCCCCTTATTATAATAAAATCACCAGTTTTGTGGGGTTAGAACCCACCCTAATGACCTCATTTTAACTTGATGATCTCTCTAAAGACCCTATCTCCAAATAAGCTCACAATCTGAGGTTCTGGAAGTTAAAACTTCAACTTAGAAATTTGGAGGAGGGGACACAGCTTGACCCATAACATCAGGAGTTAAGATTTTTATGTGGCCTGACCAGGCGGTGGTACAGTGGATAGAGCATCGGACTGGAATGCAGAGGACCCAGGTTCAAGACCCCGAGGTTGCCAGCTTGAGAGCAGGTTCATCTGGTTTGAGCAAAGCTCACCAGCTTGGACCCAAGGTTGCTGGCTCGAGCAAGGGGTTACTCAGTCCGCTGAGGGCCCACGGTCAAGGCACATATGAGAAAGCAATCAATGAACAACTAAGGTGTCACAACGAAAAACTGGTGATTGATGCTTCTCATCTCTCTCCATTCCTATCTGTCTATCCCTCTCTCTGACTCTCTCTCTGTCTCTGAAAAAAAAGAAGAAGAAAAAATATTTTTATGTGAAATACCTTGCTTTTTAGATTTAATCCAATTTTATCTGAGATACCGTGCAGACAAAGTAAAATCCACGGAAGGGCAGAATCAGGCCCTCAGGCCCCCTTGCTTAATGCTCTCAAGTGGAAGCTGGTGCTCGGTCCAGCCCGAGAGGCAGGCACTTGCTGCCCTCAGCCAGAGTTGGCAGCTTTGTACCAGGAGTCCTCAAAGTGTGGCCCCCAGCTGGTTAAAAATGCAAGTTCTAGAGCCCCACCCCAAACCTGCTGAGTCAGGAGCTCGGCACTCGGCACTCTGGTCTCTCACTCCAGGCCCACCTGGAGAACTTGCTAAGGTGAGCGGACAGTACTCAGAGCCATTAAATGAATTTAGTAATTTCAGCTTTCCCACCTCCCAGGTATTTAACGAGGAGGTCCCAGAGTCCAATGCCACATTTGACAGTTTCCAAAACTCTTTCTCATTCATTCCTTGCTGAGCCGCTCAATAGCCCGGTCAGCTGGGTGGGAACTGTGGAGATAATTCTGTCCTTTCACACAGGAGGAGGCGGGGCTTCGGGGCTGGGAGAAGGTGCCTGCGAGATCCAACAGCAATCGGGAGGCCAGGCTCTCCCACTTGCCTTCCTCTCCCCGGCCCTCAGTCTCAGTTCAGAAAACCCTCTCTCAGCCTGACCTGTGGTGGTGCAGTGGCTAAAATGTTGACCTGGAACGTTGAGGTCGCTGGTTCAACACCCTGGGCTTGCCTGGTCAAGGCACATATGGGAGTTGATGCTTCCTGCTCCTCCCCCGTTCTCTCTCTCTCCCTCCCTCCCTTCTCTAAAATAAATAAATTTTTAAAAAAAGAAAAGAAAATCCTCTCTCAGAGGATTTTTCATGGCTTCGAAGGCAGGAGGCAGAAGTTTGTGGGTCACCAGACTGATCCAGCTCCCATTTGGGTTTAGCTTGACTCATAGTTTTGATTTTTAAAAATCAAATTCTTTTAATCAGTTGCCAAAATTTTAAAAATCAAGAAATTTCATAAAAAATTAAGAACTACCACCTCCTCTGGAAAAGAAGCTCTAGTCATGTTTGGTGTGCCTTTGAGCATGGCAGCCACCCTCAGGGGTCCCCTCTAGACGGGATATAGGCCTCCCCACTTCCCATCATACACACTATTGACCTTTATCATCACACTATTGCTGATGTTTTCTTATGGGCGAAAAGGTAGTGAAGGAATATCTGTTTCCATCAAAAGTGGGGAAATCAGATAAATTGAGAGGGATACATTTTTTAAGAATGGGAGGGACCTTAATTCTTTGTGGAGGTGAACAGTCTTCTCTTATGTGTATCATTTGCAAAGTGTGTCCCTATCAAGAGATTAAAATGCTCCTATGAAACAAATCCACACCTCACTCATTTACTGCATCATATCAGGAACACTTTTTGCAAAATTATCAAGGTTTTCAAAATTTTGTCATTTAAGTGGGTTATATGTATAGCTGCTTAACATATTAGAAATTGAAACTGGAAAATTTTTTTAATTTTAATTTATTGATTTCGGTGAGAGAGGAAGAGAGAGACAGGAACATCAATCTGTTCCTGTATGTGCCCTGACCAGAGATCGAACCAGCAACCTCTGTGCTTTGGGATGATGCTCTAACCAACCGAGCCATTCAGCCAGGGCAAAATTGGGAAGTTTTTAAAGCACCAGCCACAACCCATTAGCCATTAGAGCGATGATATCATCATGTGTCACAGAGCTTCTGGAAAACCCCGTGTACACTCATGAAAATGAGAGTGTAAGAGGCTAGTAATGTGTTAGTGTCTGCCCCTGGAACCTTATATAGAACCCAGACCTGACGGAGTTTGTCACCTGTTTCAAGACTTTAAGGAGAAGAAACTTTGTCTAGTTTTCATTCCCTGCTTTGGCAACAAAAATTCTAGTAGGTCTTTTGAAGTGGAGCTTAAAGAACAGCCTGACCATGTGGTGGCGCAGTGGATAGTCAACTTGGGATGCTGAGGACCCAGGTTCGAAACCCTGAGGTCACTGGCTTGAGCCCAAAGGTCCCTGGCTTGAAGCTCAAGGTCACTGGCTTGAGCCCATGGTCACTGGCTTGAGCAAGGGGTCAGTGGCTCAGCTGAAGCCCCCTGGTCAAGGCACATATGAGAATGAGAAGCAATCAATGAACAACTAAAGTGCTGCAACTACAAGTTGATTCTTCTCATCTCTCTCCCTTCCTGTTTGTCTGTCTGTCTGTTCCTCTCGCTAAAAGAAAGAGAAAAAAAGGGGGGGGGGAGAAAACATATTTCCTTCACCAAGCTTCCCTACAACCCCAGTACACACCAACCTCCCACATTCCGTCAAGTATTGGCCCTTATAAGACAGTGGTCAGAACAAGCTTTTGGCATAGGCCTTTGGCAGAAAGAAAGGGCATCAGAGACATTCTGGTTTGGAAAATAAAAGCTAGAACCAGTTATTTTATTCCAAGACCATTTGCCAAGCATTGGAGGGTGGCAGGAATAAATAAGGGAGTGGGGGGAGGGCAGGGAGGCTCTATGTCTTGCAGCAGAATCCACACCTTGACTTAGAACAGCAGCCGCAACAGAAGATGCAGATGGGGAAGTGGGTGTCTCGCCGCCACAGCCTCTGGAGCCCAGGCTATAAGAAAGAAGGAAGAGTGAGTGGCTGGGGCCCAGGGAAGGCTGTGGGGGCTCCAAAGGGAGGCCCAGGTGTTCTCACCGTCAAACCAGCTGTGGCTCCAGCTGTGTCCTGGGTCTGAGTGTCTGCAAGCTGTTTTGTCTGCGAAAACAGAAGAGGTATTGAGGATGGCAGGAGGCCCAGCAGAGGTCTCAGAATTGTCCCCACCAACCCAGGCCTCTTCAGGGGTCAGTGTCTGGTGCTCAGCTGGAAGCCTTGTTTTCCAGCCTTTCCTCACCTTCCCACAGGCAATTTTCTTCCTACAAACACCCCAGGTCCCCGGTTCCCTCCTCAGCTGCCGCTCTTCTTTGGGACATCTGTCCCCGGCCTGGGCGCCAGCCTTCACCCATAACAAATTTCCCTCCTTCTTGACCCTACAATCCATTCTCCACGCATGGTCAGTCAGATTGTGGCTTTACCCATTAGAAAAGCCTGCAGGGCTCTTCCTGCCTTTGGAGGAATATCAGTGTTTGCACTGATTGCCCGTAAGACTTGGCATGCCCACCCCTTGAGCTCATCTCCAAGCACCACCACCTCCCCTTCTAAAGCCTCTGATCATCCAGTATACCACGCTTGCCCCACCTGGGGTCTCTGCTTCTCACAAAACATTCCTGCTTGCCTGATAGCTCTTGATCCCACCTACAGCCCTGCCACCCCCACTACCACCATGGTCACTCTACTACAATTTTTTGTTTTTTGTTAATAAACACCATGAACTTATATTTTTTGACTAATTCCCTGACCAGATTTTAAGCACCATGAGAGCAAAAATCTCTCATCTACCTGTTCATTGTTTGATCCTCCCACCATCTAAAACAGACTTTACACAGAGTAGACACTCATTAAATAACTGTGGCACTAGCTCCAGGCCCCCAGCCCCTGCCACTCGGACCCTGTCTGTCCTTGAAGCAGCTGCCCATCCCTTTTGCCTGCCTTGTGCTCTGCCCAGTTCTGGGTCTCCAGTTGCCCTCAGCGTCCCCTCCCAGGGCCTGCCTCTCAGTCCTGGCGGCCCGCTGGGGCCAGGCCGTGGGCTCTCACCTGGTGCAGAACTGAGGCACTGGTCAGGCTGGCCAGGAGCAGGAGCAGGACACAGGCAGCCTGGATCCACACCTTCAGTGTCATTGTGTCTGTCTGGCTGTCCTGATGTTAGGGCTAGGACCATTCTGGTGTCTGGGCTGTTATAGTTGCTTTTATGGGGCCTGCTGGGGGAGGCGGGGGTGCTAAGCCCCCTCCCCTTTGTCCTAACTCATTTCCAAGAAGGTGGTGGCGCCGAAAAGGCGGGAGATAAGCGGGAACAGAGTGACAGGGAACAGGGTTGTGTCACCCTCAGCCAGCAGAGGTGTGTCCAGGGGGTGGGGCAAATGGGGCCACAGCCACATGCCTCTGGCCAGCCACCTGGGACACACTTTCCCTAACATGACATCACCTTGTTGATTTCAGAAAAAATTCCCTTTTGCCTCAGAAGTTGAACAGGTTGATGAGCAGGAACAAGGTGTCCTTGTTCCCCACCCTTCCCTGACATCCTCATTCACATGGGGGGATGGCAGTTCTTACCAGGTCCCTGAAGGGTACCCAGCAAAACCCCAGAGCTTTGGGTTCTGTTCTACAGGGAACACTGCAACAGCCAGATGGGAAGTCTGAGTTGGCACGAACTCCCAGTATGTGTGATCATTTTTCACAAGTGTCAGAACCTTAAGATGTGACCCTTATATCTGGAAAGTGTTTCTCTGAATTTTGAGCATGAAAGATAGCAGTAACAGTAGTGGCCGCACCTCATACACCTCAGCAGATGTGTTGACTTATTTTTGTGTTAAACCAGCCAGTACTACCTGTCCTCAAAGCAGTGCCTGCCCACCCCATTCTGGCCTCGCACTTACCCAGGGGCCCTAGCTGCCTACTCAGCCCACCCCCAGATACCTGGTTTCCCAGATACTGCTCACTGCTATCAGCCCAAGTCTTGTTTTCCTCACTTGACAGGAGAGAAACCGAAGGTAGACTGGGGCACTGCCCAAGCCAGAGACAGAGTTGGCATTGCAGACTAAGCAGCCTGACTCTGGGCCCATGCTCTTACCACCAGGCTTTCTTGCCTCCTCAAAACACAGAACACAGGCCCTGGCCGGTTGGCTCAGTGGCAGAGCGTCGGCCTGGCGTGCAGGAGTCCTGGGTTCGATTCCCAGCCAGGGCACACAGGAGAGGCGCCCATCTGCTTCTCCACCCCTCCCCCTCTCCTTCCTCTCTCTCTCTCTCTCTTCCCCTCCCACAGCCATTGGAGCAAGGTTGGCCCCAGAGCTGGGGATGGCTCCATGGCCTCTGCCTCAGGTGCTATAATGGCTCTGGTTGCAACAGAGCAATACCCCAGATGGGCGGAGCATCGCCCCCTGGTGGGCATGCCAGGTGGATTCCGGTCAGGTGCATGTGGGAGTCTGACTGTTTCCAACTTCAGATAGAAAAAAACCCCCACAAAAAGCATAGAACACAGTGGAGGTGTAAGACCTGGCGGATACTGGCTCAATGGAGCCACTGTGCATATCTCATCCCACCTCCACATTCAGTGGCATCGAGTTGGTACCTTGACCCCAACAATGGGGTATGTACACCACAGACATCAGTCAGCACTACAAACCAGGGCTTTTTGGGGGGACAGCTGGTCCCCTAGAATACCTCCGGGTGGGAAGATGAACCAAGGCTGCCTGTACTACCCATTACCTGAATAGTAGTGGGTGTACAGCCCAGAGGCGCAGACTTGATTCCACAGATGGGGCTCGGGCCATCTTGCCTCCCTCGTTCTAGGATCACCCAGTGTCACACCTACCACTGGAGCCTGAAGATGCTGCTGCCAAGGAATAAACACTTCTCCCTGCCCTGAACTACAGCCAAGCCCACTCAAGACCACAAGAACGCGGGCCCTTGGAAGGAAAGGCTGCTCCCGGCCATCCGCCTCCCCTTCCGTTCCGTCAGGCTCTCCCTACTGCACACAGCTCACTCTCAGAGGTGGCCTCATACAGCGGAACAGCCAGGAAAAGGAGACAGGACTCTCACAGGGAAGAAAAACCCAGGTGGGGGAACTTAGGGTATACACAGGGTGAACTCAGCAAGCTAGAGAAGGGCTGGCCGAGATCCCGAGATCCTGGGGTTGGGGGAGTTGCAGGGGCTGCAGGCTGAGGAAGGGTTCAGTTAGGGGCCGCATGCTCAGCTGCAGGGAGACCACAGAAGCATCCCCCAGCACTGCCTGGTGTCACGGCATCTCTGCTGAGGCCAGGTTTCATCATCAGCCAGGGGCAGGGGTCACAGCACAGGCGCCAGAGCCACAGCACAAGGCGACAGGCTGACGGGCCAAGCCTGGCTTCCTGGCCATCTGCCTTCCTTGGGGGTGGGGGGCTCAAGGCCAGGCCCCACCATTGGCTGGTGCAGAGGGGAAGGGCTTCAGCCCAGAAGTGCAGGGCCAGAAGCCAGTCCCGTTTTTAGGAACTGGTGACACAGGAGACCCCAGCATCTCCTTCAAAAACATTAGGTCCTTGACCCAACCACTCCCACACCCCATACCATATATACACACCTGGGGCCTTAGAGAGGATAGTCATTCCTTCATTTCTCCATCCACACAGCCAACAGACTGTGCAGTACAGGACGGCAGGGACCGGTACACAGCCATCAACACAACACCTGAGGCCTGCCCTGCTAAGAGCTCTGCATGGACCCCATGCCCCTGCCCACACCTCAGATGGACAGAGACACAGACAGACAAGGCGGGGCCACATGGGGCCAGTTTATTGCAGTTAAATACCTCTCTCTCTATTTTTTGTCCATTTTTCCATAAAGAAAATTAAAACACACACACACACACACGCACGCACGCACGCGCACACACACACACACACACCCAAAGGGGAGCAGGAATCCAGAAACAAGAGGTGGGGTGGGACATGGTTTCCCTGCTTAGGTCCAGGTCCTGGGGATGGCCCCCAAATCCTTCCCGTAAGCACCGTCTCAGTACCTCTAGAGACCAAGGAGGCAGCGGGATATGGCAGGGTCTCTGTCCTCCTCCCTTTTGCCTCCAGGCGAAACCACTAGAAGTGCTGGGGTTTGGCGGGGCCAGGAGGGACACAGATAGGGGAGGGAGGATACCATTTCCACGTTGAGGAGAGCAGTGGGCGCTTATCCACAGAAATGCATTACTTCTCTCCATTTTTTTGTTAAAAATCTACTATAAAAAAACGCAGCTGGGGGAGGGGCATCTGTCCCTCTCTGTGCTAAGGGCTGGGGAAGGGAGCAGCAGAGGACCAGAGGAGGCCCCTGCTGCCCGGCGGGTGGGCGTCACTGCCGGCTGCTCTCGCCCACCATCTCCAGGTTGTGCTGCTGCAGCTGGGCGCGAAGCACGGCATTCTCATTCTTCAGCTCCTCGATCTGGCAGACACGACAGGGGACAAGGAGCCAGGGATAGCTCCCTGCACCTTGGGTCCTGAGTCCCCCACCGAGCTCCCACCCTGGTGCTCACCTGTTGCCTCAGGAGCTCATTGTCCATCTGCAGCCGCTCGGCCTCCTTGAAGGTTTCCTGCATGCGCTGGTTGGTCTGGCGCAGTTCCCGGATGTAGTCACAGGCCTTCGACAGGATCCCTCCTTTACTCTGGGGGGGGTGTAAGAGCTTAGAGTGAACACTGTCCACTGGCTTCTGCCCGCTGGCTCACCCCAGGAAAACTCCTGTGCCCAGCGGTCAGGCAGGCCTTCAGGGAAGGGTCAGGGGCACTCACCGCTCCCGTCTTGCTATTGTCTGCGTTACAATCTGGAATGATTTTTGAAAGCTGGACGATCCAGTTGTTGATCTTGTCCCTCCGCCTCCGCTCCACTGTAGAAATAATAGCAGGAACGACAGCTAGGTTTACAGCACTTCCTGCACACCTAGGTGATATGCCTTCCAAAGCAGGTGCTTGCAGACCCCAGGCTGCTGAGGGAGAGTGTGGGCCCAAGAAAGGCCACACTGCTAGCAAATACAAGATCTGAACGCAGGTGGCCGGCGTGCACGCCCGCTTCACACTGCTTCTCAAGAGGAGCTAAGGAAGCCTCCCTCTCAAGTACCACACATACCTTTAAAGCAGAATCAACAGCGAGGGGCTGCAGGTTCATTTTTTTTAAGTGAGAAAGACAGATAGACAGGAAGGGAGAGAGATGAGAGGCATCAACTCATAGTTGCGGCACTTTAGTTGTTCATTGATTGCTTTCTCATATGTGCCTTGACCAGGGGGCTCCAGCTGAGCCAGTGACCCCTTGCTCAAGTCAGCAACCATGGGGTCATGTCCATGATTCCACGCTCAAGCTGGCACCCTGCACTCAAGTGAGCCCACTTTCAAGCCAGATGAACTGTCGCTCAAGTCAGCCACCTTGGGGTTTCGAACCTGGGTCCTCCGCATCCCAGTCCGATGCTCTATCCACTGCGCCACTGCCTCGTCAGGCTGTGGGTTCACATTTTGTTTGCCCATTTTTTTTTTTTTTAATTTTTTTTTGTGTATGTATTTTTCTGAAGCTGGAAACGGGGAGAGACAGTCAGACAGACTCCCGCATGCGCCCGACCGGGATCCACCCGGCACGCCCACCAGGGGCGACGCTCTGCCCACCAGGGGGCGATGCTCTGCCCCTCCGGGGCGTCGCTCTGCCGCAACCAGAGCCACTCTAGCGCCTGGGGCAGAGGCCAAGGAGCCATCCCCAGCGCCCGGGCCATCTTTGCTCCAATGGAGCCTTGGCTGCGGGAGGAGAAGAGAGAGACAGAGAGGAAGGGGGGGGGGGTGGAGAAGCAAATGGGCGCTTCTCCTATGTGCCCTGGCCGGGAATCGAACCTGGGTACCCCGCACGCCAGGCCGACGCTCTACCGCTGAGCCAACCGGCCAGGTGTTTGCCCATTTTAAAAACTTTGGACTCAACATCTAAAAATTAGGAAATCTCACATAATTAACATATTTTGAAAAAAAGGAGTTGTGGCTAGGCTTGGCATGTATTCTTAGGAGGCAAGAATGGGCCAGACTCCCTTTACATGAGAAACAAGTGTCCTTCTCTGGTCCCCATTAACCTACATTTGATTCTCCGGTCCTCAGGTCTCCCCAGAGCACCGAGTCCCATGATTCTGCTTTTTCTTCATCTTTAAAATCACTGTCTGACCATGTCTCATTTGTGTTTAAAACCCACAGCAAGTCCCAGATTCCCAGACTGGCACTTGTGGCCTTCAGGGGCCCGGCCTATCAGGGCATTGGGTCACTGAGGAAAAATATCTCTAGGGTTTATTTAAAAATAAACCCTATCTTTAAGGCCAGGGATAAAAAACTAATAGAGGATTTCACTTTTAAAAAATCCAAATTTGTGATTTTATTTTATAAAATACCAGTTTCACTCCACCAGTTGAGTTGAGCGGCCCACACGTCCTGCCCTGTGACAGCTGCCTGAGGGCTGCCTGCATTGGAGCCCGAGGCCCCTGGTTTGGGGCCTACTGAAGCAAACCTGTCCTAGACCTTCCTTCCCTTCCAACCCAGTACTAGGCACTGGTGGGGAAACACAAGAAAGCCAGTTGTCCCCAACTCTCACCCACACTTTCAGTCCCCTTCACAACGGCCCATGGACAAATGCAAACAGTGTTTGTGGAGAGGGGACTAGCCTATAGACAAAATTTGAAAAAAAAGGAGGGCGAGAAGGTCTTTTCTCAGGGTTGGGTGGTGCCGAAGGGAGGCTGGGGTGGGGCCGAGTGAGGGTGAGAAAGGAGGAATGGGCCAGGAGTACACCCCTCACCTCCTCTGAGACAACACTGCCCTGACCCTGGTGCTCCCTCAAAAACACACCTGGCCACTAAGAGACAAATCCCACTGTCTTCTCTTGGCACTTAGTTTTGTCCACTCATTGCTGACCAGTCCTTCCCACCTCCAAGCCCCCCCCCCCCTTTGGCCTGGGTGACAACGGCCTCCTATGTGGAAGACTCTCCTCCCTGGCCCCTTTCTCCCTTGCTCTCCTCTTTCCTCAGAAACCGTCCCAATATAATGACAAGAACGGTGCCCAGTACAAAGCTTCCTCTGACCCAGGGGTAGTCAACCTTTTTATACCTACTGCCCACTTTTGTATCTCTGTTAGTAGTAAAATTTTCTAACCGCCCACCGGTTCCACAGTAATGGTGATTTATAAAGTAGGGAAGTAACTTTACTTCATAAAATTTATAAAGCAGAGTTACAGCAAGTTAAAGCATATAATAATAATTACTTACCAAGTACTTTATGTTGGATTTTCGCTAAGTTTGGCAGAATAAATCTTTATAAAACAACTTACTATAGTTAAATCTATCTTTTTATTTATACTTTGGTTGCTCCGCTATCGCCCACCATGAAAGCTGGAACGCCCCCTGGTGGGCGGTAGGGACCAGGTTGACTACCACTGCTGACCTGTCCCTGGACCCCGCTGCTGTCATAGTGAGAAGAACCTTCCCTTGGAGAATAGCCATGTCTGTTTTACAGTTTCTGGGAACTCTGTGGCCAAAAGCTAAAGCAGAGCCAAGAGTGCAGCCTAGGCCTGCGGCCCAGCCCAGCACACCCCTCTGCAACGTGCTCCACTCCCAAGGCTGCAGCTGAGGAACTCAAAAGCAGATGGCTTCCCGCTTTCCTTCCCCCGTGCTGTCCCGCACTCTCGGGCCTAGGCACCAGCTCCATCTCCCATGTACTCCTCGTGTCAAGCTACCAGGGGGCATGGGGTGTGGCACACCTCCAGTTCGCATGTTTCAAAAACGTAGAGCCTGCCCAACTGTGTGCACTGTACTGAGAGGCCAGAGTCCACAGTCAACTCAGTCTCTGTCCTGCTGACACTCACTGTGAAGTGCACGTGAACAGCTGACAGTAATACCAGCGCTAAAGGATATGCGTTCCACTAAGGATCTGTGTTATAACTGAAGACTGTGCTAAGTGCCTGGGGAACTCCAAGGCAGAGCAATGACTTCTGCATGGGAGTGGGGTGGAGAAAACCTATGGGCTAGTTTCTGCGGGGAGAGGTATTAGGCAGACTGGTGTCACGATCCCAGAAATGATGATATGGAAACATGATGGAACAATGTAATAAAAAAGGTTGTAAAATAGGTTAAAAAGAAAAAAGGTTGGGAAGGCCTTGAATGACCTGCTAATGGGTCTGGCCCTCATCTCTTACTCTAGGAGTTCAGGCCCTTGCGTAGGGGGCTTTTCATTAAACAGGTGGTGATGTGATCAGACTGCTGGCTTGGGAACACCATTATGGCACATTTGAATGGAGGAAGACCAGTTAAGACCAAGGTCACGTGTATTACACATAAGTGCCCCAGTTATACCCATACAGTATTTAAAACACAGCTTAAAAGTAAAACCTGCCAGAACTGAAAGCAGAAATGGACAAATTCACAAATACATTCGGATTAATCAAACTCCTCTCTCAGTAATTGATAGAACAAGTAGACAAAAAAACCAGGATAAGAAACTTGAACAATATCAACCAAACTGACCTAGTTGACACTGACAGCACACGCCACAGCACCCACAGATACAAACTCTTTCAAGTGCAGCAGGACCAGTGGTGGTGCAGTGGATAGAGTGTCAACCTGTGACACTTAGGTCCCAGGTTCAAAGCTCCATGGTCACCAGCTTGAGCACGGGCTCATCTGGCTTGAGCATGGACTCACCAGCTTGAGCACAGGGTTGCTGGCATGAGCAAGGGATCACTGGTTCAGCTGGAGCCCACCAAGCCAAGGCACATATGAGAAGCAATCAATGAACAACTAAAGTGACTCAACTACAAGTTGATGCTTCTCATCTCTCTCCCTTCCTATCTATAGTTAATTAATTCTAAAAATTCTCTCAAGTGCACATGGAAACTTTCACCATGTTCGGGGACTTATAATAAATCTTAATAAATTCCAAAGAACTGAAATTATATAGAATATAAAACTAATTTAGCCCTGGCCGGTTGGCTCAGCGGTAGAGCGTCGGCCTGGCGTGCGGGGGACCCGGGTTCGATTCCCGGCCAGGGCACATAGGAGAAGCGCCCATTTGCTTCTCCACCCCCCCCCTTCCTCTCTGTCTCTCTCTTCCCCTCCCACAGCCAAGGCTCCATTGGAGCAAAGATGGCCCGGGCGCTGGGGATGGCTCCTTGGCCTCTGCCCCAGGCGCTGGAGTGACTCTGGTCGGGGCAGAGCGACACCCTGGAGGGGCAGAGCATCGCCCCTGGTGGGCGTGCCGGGTGGATCCTGGTCGGGCGCATGCGGGAGTCTGTCTCTCCCCGTTTCCAGCTTCAAAAAAATACAAAAAAAACCCAAACAAAAACAAACAAACAAACAAACAAAAAACCCTAATTTAAAAATCACTATTGAGCCCTGGCCGGTTGACTCACTGGTAGAGCGTTGGCGTGCAGGAGTCCCGGGTTCGATTCCCGGCCAGGGCACACAGGAGAAGTGCCTATCTACTTCTCCACCCCCGCCCCCCTCTCCTTCCTCTCTGTCTCTCTCTTCCCCTCCCACAGCCAAGGCTCCACTGGAGCAAAGTTTGCCCGGGCACTGAGGATGGCTCTGTGGCCTCTGCCTCAGGCGCTAGAATGGCTCTGGTTGCAACAGAGCAACGCCCCAAGATGGGCAGAGCATCGCCTCCTGGTGGGCATGCCGGGTGGATCCCGGGTCGGGCGCATGTGGGAGTCTGTCTGACTGCCTCCCCATTTCCAGCTTCGGAAAAATACAAAAAAAAAAATCACTATTGAAAGACGTCAAAAACACTCACAAATATCTGGAAGTTGAGCAAAATATTTCTAAATAACCCATGAGTCAAAGAAAAAAAAAATCACAAGAAAAACCAGAAAATACTTTGAACTAAATGATAATGGAAACACAACATATCCAAATGGAATGTAGACAAAGTAAGTGTTAGTGTGAAACACTAAATTTGTAACTAGAAAGGTTTGTATTAGGAAAAAAGAAAGGTTTAAAATAATCTTTAAAAAGCAGGGAACCGCCTGACCAAGCGATGGCGCAGTGGATAGAGCGTCAAACTGGGATGCCGAGGACCCAGGTTCGAGACCCCGAGGTCGCCAGCTTGAGCGTGGGTTCATCTGATTTGAGCAAAAGCTCACCAGCTTAACCCAAGGTCGCTGGCTCCAGCAAGGGGTTACTCAGTCTGCTGAAGGCCCGCGGTCAAGGCACATATGAGAAAGCAATCAATGAACAACTAAGGTGTTGCAACAAAAAACTAATGATTGATGCTTCTCATCTCTCCCTTCCTGTCTGTCTGTCCCTGTCTATCCGTCTCTCTGACTCACTCTCTCTGTGTCTCTGTAAAAAAAAAAAAAAAAAAAAAAAAAAGGCAGGGAACCCATCTCTGCCCTAGCAAATTAAACTCAAAGTAAAATAAATGAATTAGTAACAGTAAGAGTGAAAACTAATGAATTAGAAAAAATAATTCCATCTGCCATTTAAAAATCAGATTTCAGAGAAGGTGGAGGAGGGTATAGGGGGACAGATGGTGACAGACAGAGACCTGACTGGAGATGGCGGGAGCAGGGGACATGGGCACAGAATACGGTGTTGTAGAATTGAGCACCTGGAACCTGTATAATTTTGTTAACCAGTGTCACCCCAGTAAATTTAATTTTTTAAAAAAGACCAAATGGGGAAAGAAGAGAAAAAGAGCAAATTATTTTTGTAAGCAATCTAATATTGAGACTAAATTAACCACAAATCATTTTAATAATAGCAAATGAAGCAAAGTCAATGTTCATACTCCTCCATTAGAAAAACAAGCAAGGTTTGGAAAATTACTATCTTCTAAGTTATTAATGATTAATATAGGGCAATAATTTGGTATTGACCTTAAGGACTTATAGACAAAATGTCTACTGTATTAATACCAAGTGGGTAATCCTAAGTATAAATGCTAATAGCATCACCTTCCAGTCAAAATCATTGATTAAATGAGCATGTTCAACATTTATTTAAAAAAAACCAAAAAACATATTTTCTCTAAAGATCTGAATGTCTACCTACTCAGGAGTTTCTTGCAACTGTGGACCCAAATTCTGACATGGCAGCAATGAGCTGGTGCTGCAAAAGCCACCCTTCAGGCAGGACACACATGCCCCAGTTCACTGAGGGGTAGGAGATGGGTTCCCGCAGAACCCAAAATGGTGGGAACTACGTAAAACGGAGAAAGAGAAGCTGATATGAAGTCCGCTTCAGCACAGAGTCTCAGGTTTGGGGATGTGAGGGGAGAGGGCAGGGCTGAAGGGCCTGGCTGTCAGTCCGGCTCGGATAAAGTTGACCTGGGTGCCTTTTGCTGCACTGGAGAGAGGACTGTTGCGTGGGAGCCTTTGGGGAGCAGAGAGAGCAGGTTCTGTTTCGGACACGTTAGTTTGAGGTGTCTCAAGGACATCGGAAATGGAGATTCTGAGTGAGCAGCTCAAAATGAGTCTGGAGTTCAAAGAAGCCCCGAAGGGGCATCGAGGAGCAGGTCTCACCTCTGTGGAGTCGCAGAGAAGCCAGCTGAACCCCCTCCCCAGAGAAATACTGTACACCAACAACTAGGGATGGGGTTTGGGGGACATCGACAAGTCCTGCGCCTAACATTTCCTTCTCCTCAGGCTGATCTGAAAGGAAACCAGATCTTAAGAAACACCGAGAGCCAAAGCAGTTTCCCAGCCTTACCCAATGTGAAGAATCACTTGGGGAATTTGTCAAAATATAGACTCCTCCCCATTCAGAGCCTGTGAGGACAGCCCTGAAGAACCTGACGATTAACAAGCTACCTGGAGCAGGCTGGGAGAGGCAAAGACTATTGGTAGAATCATCACAGGAACAACAGAAGGATCATTACTGAAAGGAAAGGATGAGGCAAGGTCAGGTGCTTGAAACACAGACAGGGAAGAAGCCAACTGATCTGGCCATGAGGCCACCATGGATGACCGTAAATGGAGCCATTCTGGTAAAGAAAAGAGCCAGACTGTCAAGAGTACAGGATGGGTAGAAGGTGGCCCAAATATTTCCCAAGGTAGGAGACAGCAGAAGACAGTTGGAGGGTAAGGGCAAAGTTATGAAAAAGACTGCTGGCCCTGGCTGGTTGGCTCAGTGGTAGAGCGTCAGCCTGGAGTGCAGAAGTCCTGGGTTTGATTCCCGATCAGGGCACACAGGAGAAGCGCCCATCTGCTTCTCCACCCCTCCCCCTCTCCTTGCTCTCTGTCTCTCTCTTCCCCTCCCACAGCCAGGGATCCATCAGAGCAAAGTTGGCCCAGGTGCTGAGGATGGCTCTGTGGCCTCTGCCTCAGGCGCTAGAATGGCTCTGGTTGCAACAGAGCAACACCCCAGATGGGCAGAGCATCACCCCCTTGTTGGGCATGCCGGGTGGATCCTGGTCGGGCGCATGCAGGTGTCTGACTGCCTCCCCGTTTCCAACTTCAGAAAAAAAAATACAAAGAAAAAGACTGCCTTTTGTAGTAAAAAGATTCCAGACTATTCGCAGGTGGATTAACCCAGTAAGAGGCAGAGTGAGAGAGTGAGGCAGAAAGTTTGCTGCAAACCCAAGAGAGGTTTGCTGCAGTCTCACTGGGGGGCACACCACACTGCTGGGGGCTCACACGTCTCAGCTTACTGCAACCTCACTATGAGCCTGTGCAGAAGTTGAGTTAACATCATCGTACAGAGGACTAAATAGGCAGAGATTAAAAACCAGTCTGTGGCCCTGACCAATTAGCTCAGTGGTAGATCATTGGCCCGGTGTGTGGATGCCCTGGGTTCAATTCCTGGTCAGGGCACACAAGACAAATGCCCATCTGCTTCTCTACCCCTCCCCCTCTTGCTTCTCTCTCTCTCTCTCTCTCTCTCTCTCTCTCTCTCTCTCCCCCACACCACCCTGCAGCCATGACTAGATTGGAACAAGGTGGCCATGGGAGCTGAGGATGGCTCCATGGCCTCCATCTCAGGTGCTAAGGAGAGCTCGGTTGCTGAGCAATGCCCCAGATGGGCAGAGCATCGCCTCATAGTGGGCTTGCCAGGTGAATCCCAGTCAGGGTGCATGTGGAAGTGTCTCTACCTCCCCTCCTCTCACTGAATTAAAAAATAACAAAAAACAAAAAAACAAAAAACAAAAAAAAACAAACCAGTCTGAGATATGCCTGGCCTGTGGTGGCATACATAATAGATGAATTGTTGACCTGGAGTGCTGAGGTCAATGAGTGGTAAGCAACCAATGAACAACTAAAGTGAAGCAACTGGGTTGTTTTTTCTAGCTTCCTCCTAACCCCTCTACAATCAATAGTCTTTAAAAAAAAACAAAAAAAAAAAAACCCGTCTGAGGTCACATGACATAAGCAGTAGAGGCAGAACTGCTGCGTAGCCTACAGGAGTTCCCTCACACTTGCCACACCCAAAAACCAAGCTGAAACTCACCCCTTCCCTTTCAAACCAACTTGATCCCATCATGAAACTCAGATTCATGAAATTCTGATTCTTCGGCCTTAGAATCCTAATTTGTATTTCCCACCAGAATAAACACTACAAGAGCCGAGATCTCCTTTGATTACCCACTGTATCTGAGAACATGCTGAGTGACTGCCACAGCTTAGTGAGCTGCTTCGATGACAGCTGTATAGGCCCATCCCCAGATGAACACCTTCAGGACTCTGGGTCTCACCCTGGCATTCAGGGCCTCCTGGACTCTCCCAGCTCCCCTCCCAAGCACTCCACATGGCACCTCTGCAACAATCAAACCAGCACCCTCCAAAGCAACTTGACTCCTCTCTGCCTTCCCCCTTCCAGCCTATGCTCCCGTCTGACAGGCCCTCCCCAAGACTACCTCCCTGGGGAAGCATCACCTGATCTCCCGGCCGGTGTTCAGACACTGGCCTGAACTCCTAAGCCTCCCTGACACTCCATAGCTCACCCCATATCTGGCCCAGAGCACACGCTGCTAGCCTGAAATCTAACTTCAGACAGTATCTGCTGAATAATGGTTGGGTGTGAATATTCCCCAGGACTTGAATGCTGTCCACCACAGTGGCTAATGACTGGGGGCAGGGGTTGAGGTGGGAAACTAGGGGACAACAAAGAGGACCAAAACGACCTTCAGATGGATTTCGTTTATGGGAAGTGCAGGATGCTCCATCGTTGGCTAGCTAGAGACACAGCTTCTGTAGTTTCCTCCTCAGATGTGCTTGCTCCCTATCAGACCAGAGTGACTGCTGGAAAGGTTGGCAAGCAGGCAGGGAAATGACAGACTTGAACACAACAGCTGCCAATGGAAAGGTAGGTCCAGGGGAGCCAGATCAATTCAGTTTTTTAAGAGAAGCAGGAAATCCACATGTGAATGTGAAATCTGTTGTTTTAGATGCTGGCTATTAATTCAAAATCACTAGCTATGACGACAAAAGACATTCCAGTCCATACCTCCTGCCCATCTACTCCAGACAATGAACTGCCCCCACCTGTTTCTACTTTTCCAACACTCAAAAACATCTCTTACACTTGCAGTGTGTCTGGTGATCTGTGCCTCCAAACCCCAGGGCCTGGCTGTGCCTGTGAGGCCGAGGCCCGGGCTGGCCCTCAGGCTCCACCTTGACCTTACCTTCATTGTGCTGAGCTCTCCTTCTCTCATCCCGTGGGGTTCTAGTTCCATCAATTTTCCTATAAAAGGGGAAAAATGAGCACGTGTTATCTCAGGCCCCATTTTTACAAGCGTTTATTAAGGGGTCAGACTTAACAATGAGCTTTGAAGACATATCCACATGCAGAAAATAAGAATAAATGATACTTTTCCTATACTCAAGAAATAGAAACAGACCAAAAAATACACCAACTGCCTGGCTTGTATTCCAGAAAACCTTCCCTTCCTTCACCCCACACCAGGTCCTCCCAGTGTCTCCTGCTCGTTGACCCAGGTCTCCTGCACATACGGGGAGTAGGGGTGCGTCCGGGGTGCAATCGTCCTTTGCGTTCCCGTCTGAAGCACATCCTGGGGCGTCATCATGACATAGAACTGGCCTGCAGGGAAAACTGGGGTTAGTGCTAGAAGTGGGGCAGTCAAAATGGCTGGGGGCTCCCTCCCTGCTAGGCCTGTTGCCTCCCCTGCCTTCCACCTCAGCCCTTTCCTCCTTTACCTCCAGCCTGCAAGCTCTGGTCTGTGGTCTGTACTGACACAGCCGTAGTATCTCCCACACTGGACGCTGGGAAATAGGCAAATCGTGCCTCCCCACTGACAGCCTCAGCTGCTGGGCTGCCACCATTGCTGAAGGGATTTTGGATTACAGCCTGAGGAGTAGGACACAGAGGCCACGCTTAGCCATCTCGTTCTCCAACCCATCCCCTTGTTGCCCTGTTTGGATACTGCATCCTCTTTGGAGGATGAGAACCCTCTGTAAGTGCCACTATGCCTATGTCTCATTCGGCCCTGGAACTTGCAGACACTCAGCCTTCATCTGGTGAACCTACCAATTGTTACCTCTAAGATACTTATCTACTGCCATCATCCCTACTTTACAGGAGAATAAAAACGATGTTCCAAAGATCTTGCCAAAGTTTCACTGTGCAAAACAAGAATGTAACCCTGACAGCTTGACAGCAGCCTCCGTATCTCATCTGCCCTACCCAATGGGGCTCCCCAAGAACAGAGTCAATGCCCCCTCTCCATCCCTCCAGGCATAGCTGAGCACCTACCAGTGGGAAGGGTGCTGCGGGACCTGGGGGCACAGAGGCAGCAGCAGGACCGGGGCGCTGGGATGCCCCATCCACACCCACCTGGGTCACAGCCTGCTGACCCCCAGCAAAGGCAGCCGTAGACACGACGCTGACGGCGCCTGCTGCGTCGCCCTGGCCATCCAGCTGACCATCAGTCACCTGGACGACGCGGTATGTCACCTGCAGAGGGCGGCAGAGCAGCGACACCAGCGCTAGGGCCCAGGCAGGGGCTAGGTCCCGGCCCCTCCCAACACCCCTACTCTACCCTCGGCTCAACCCTCCCCCTGCCCACCGAGCTCCCAGCCCTCCGTCTCACCTGTCCTCCATTATTCTCTGTGCGGAACTGGTACTGGATGTTGTGGTCACCGAACGCCGCCTGCTGGACACTGGCGATGGCCACTGCCGTCTGCTCCTCCGCCCCAGGGCCTTCCCCGCCTACCGTCGAAGGAGGGTAGGGGGTCAGCAGTCGCGTGGGCCTGAGCACTCCAAGTGCCCTCTCTGGGCGCAGGCCGCAACCCCGGTGGGGTCCCGCGAGCACTCACCCTCCTGCAGCTCGACGCCCTCCTCTGCCTCGGGTCCCTTGTCGTGACTGCGGATAGGGCAGGAAGAGGGAATCAGGGCCGTCCGCACCCCCGCCCCTCTGTTCAGGTGAAGGGCCCTCATCCTGCCCAGCCCTTTCTGGGGCTAGGGCACTGCTAACACCCAGGGCCAGGGGTATTATTAGCACGATACCCCCTCCCTCGCGGCCTCCATTTTGAGCGGGGCCTGGCGGTCGCTCGGGATCATGGCGGCCAGGCCGAAGGGCCGGAGCCAGGGCGCGCAAGGGCACGGACCGGCCGGGCGCCCTTACCTGGCGGCGGCAGCAGCAGTGGCCGAGGCAGCGGGATCCAGACCCGGGTCCAGCATGTCCATGGGGGGGGGTAAGGACGGAGGGGGGGCGCGGGGCCCGGGGGGGGAGGGGAGGGGAGGGGGAGGGAGGGAGGGAGGGGAGGGGAGGGGGCGGGCGGCCGGGGGGGCCCCCCGAGCCCGGCGCTCACGCCGCGCGGCAGGAGGGGACGGAGGAGACACGGGAGCCGCTCGCGCTGATCACGGGGACAAACAGTGGGGTCATGTGAGGAGGAGATGCCGCCGCCGCCGCTTTTCCTGCAGCCGCCGCCTCCGCCCGCCCTCCTGCCGACTCGCGGCGGCTCTAGGCTCCGGAACGCAGCGCTGCCGCCCCCCGCCCGCGGCCCTGGGGCCTCCTTCCCTGATCCTCCGCCGCCGCTACTTTTTTTTTTTAAACCCGGTCCGCCCTGGACGGCCGCCGCCCCTCTCTGGATCTCCGGCTCGAGCGTCAGCCGCTCGGCCTGGCCCAGTCCGGCGGCGGATCCCTGCTGCAGCGGCCGCCGCTTTCTATTTTTTCCTCCTTTTTTTTCCTCCTTTACTTGAGCTGCGCGCGCGCGGCGGCGGTAGCAGCGCGAGCCCGGGGCCGACGCGCGCGGGGGGGAGGGCAGCCCCCGGGGAACGCGCACGCTGTCTGTCTCCGATGGCGGGCGGTCGGGCGCGCGCCGGCCTGGGCCTCGGCCTCGGCGGGGCGTGGGGTCACTGCCACCGTCCCCCGGGCCTTCTGGCACTAGCCAGCGGGCTGCCCGGGTGGAACGCGGGCCCGGATGGAACGCTGGGGGACGAGGCAGGCTACGGGGCTTGGAGACTGTAAAGTAGTAACGTGGGGGTGAAGGTGTGAATGGAATGGAATGGAACGGGAGAGGAGCGCGCACAGGCTAAAGTGCGCGAAGTCGGAGGCCCGGGGCGCATGCGCACGTCTGGGCGGGGCTGGGGCGCGCACGCAGGGCCGGGTGGAGTCAGTGTAGGGTACGTACTCCGTGCCTAGGGGAGAGGGAGAAGGCAGAGGTGGTCTTCTGCTCTTGGGACCCAAGACCCAGGCGAGAAGGGGACACGCGGCCTGTGCAGATACACATGGTATTTCTCCAGGTTACCCACCTAACACGGTAAAACACTTCCTTCCAGATTTAGGCCTTGTGATTATGTATTTTATTAGACTTAAAAGAGGAATATCCTCTGTTCCTCGAAAATTTTTAAAAAAGTACAAAAACTACATACAAAATATGAAATCAGACGACTAAACTTTCCCGACTCAGGGCCAAGTTCTGAAAAGGAGAAAGAAAGAAAAGGGTGTGAGCTCAGGAGGACTGGAGGAGAGGGTCCTGGAAGGGTCTTCAAGCCAATAAGTCCACTCACCTTCTTAAGCCTCCGCTCCCGTGAGGCCTGGGAGTCGGTCTCAGAGTAAGGAGGAGGCGCTGGAGGGTAGTAGGCCTCCTCTTCTTCCCTATAAGGCCTCCTCTCTACTGGCCCCTTTTTCCTTAAGGCCTCTTCCAGAAGCCGCCCATCATAGTGGGGGTCCCCGGACTTAGAGCCATCATTCCGAGGGTCCCGGGAGCGGTGGTAGCGGGACCTCGGGTCAGCATGAGGTCGGTCTCTAGACTTGAAGTCATCAAAGTGGGGTTCTTGGGAGTTTGGAAATCCCCTGTGGTCTTGATCGTAGAGGTCATCACGGCTACGGCTTCGGGGAGATGCGTAAGCTCGGCCTCTCCTCCCATTACTTGGAGGAGACCGCTTCCCAGATTCAATAGAGCCTGGCCGTGTGAGGTCATCCAGAGCATCCACAGAGCGGGCCCGGGGCCGCCCGGCGCCCCAGCCACTCTTGGGCCGCTCTGTGAGGGGTTCTTGCTCCCACCTCCTGGGACTCTGAGGGGAGTGACGACCCCATTCCTCATCCTGGATTGGGGTGAGGGCAGGGCCCCGGGCAGGCCGAGATCTCCAGTCATCTTCATGGAGGGAGGTGACTTCACTCATGGCTGTAGAGAAGGGAATTGTCACTGACTGCTAAAAGGTCAGGACTTATTGCCAGGGTCCAGCAGTGCCATCACTTGGCTCATACAATCTATAGGGCCCTAGGCTTCTCATTTGTTAAGGGATAACATGCAGTGTCCCGTACATTTCTCACTGTGGCCATGGTAGGGAAGGGCGTACTATATCCAGGATTTGCAGCAAATATCCCTGGGACAGTTAATCAGGGAAACATGTTTCCCCCTCCCCTCAGGAACCCTTCAAACCCCAAGTCTCCTCACCCCTCTCTACACGGCTGTTGGGGGGGGCAGGTCGAGAAGGGTCAAAGTTGGCCAGTTCTTTCTCCATATAGTACAAGACCCGCATGGAGTCATCCTGCTGGCTGGCTTGAATCCTGTAGCCACTACGAACTTCTAGGGACAGGAGATGGAGGTGATCAGTTTGGGTGCTAACCCAGCTCCCCTTCTCTATAGGCATGTTCAATTTTATGGTTCTTACCAGAGGTCACACTGCTCTCTGCATCACGAAGCAGGGGTACCTGGGAGCTATAGCCACCTAATGGAGGAAGACTGGCTGTCAGTGGCTAGCCCCACCCCCACCCCAGGAGCAAAGCCCTCCCCTGACCCCAGTCTCCTTTTCCTTCTAGCCCCACACCCCTTAGTGCCCAAACGCCCAGCCTAATCCTACCCCAGCTGCTCCTGGCTCCCCCAGATCTCACCTGAACTATTCCTGTCGAAGTCTCCAGAATACCCATTATAGACAGGGGCCATGGGAATCATGGTTGCTGAAGGTAGGGTCTTGGCAGGGAAAGCATAGGTGCTGGGGGCATAGATGCTCGGGACTCCTGAGGTGGCTGCTTTGCCAGCAGCATACACTGGTAAGACACACACAGCATGAGATGATGGTCAGGAGCAATACTGCCCTTCCCTGTGATAGAGTCCGGAAGGACATGTGCCTGGACCTTTTCCCCATCCTCCAGTTGTGGAGCTTCCCTGGGCACTTGCTTGGCTTCTGCAGGTACATCATCTTCATTGAGGCAACACCTTCCGTGTGTGATCCCTCACAGAGGTTAGAGGATAGGACTGTATACTGGCAGCCCATGACCCCAATCTTGCAAGCCAATACGTTTTGTTTGACAGTGTGCTAGTTAACCAACATGTGTTGAGGTTTTACATAAAATGCCAACTCTATCCCCCTTATTAGAAGACATGGCCACCCAGGGCCTGCATTCCTACAGAACAACAGGGGGCAAAGTGCCCCTTTAGATAAAGCCCACATGGTAGAATATTCCTATTGGGAGCTGAGCCCCAGCTTCAAAAAAGAATCATCTGGGTGAAGGCAGGATCTCACACCTGCTTCCCTCTCAGGCCTGTAGGCTCCTCCCCCTGGGGGCTTCCTGACCTAGATGTCATTCGGATTAGTCGGAAGCAAGACAGGGGAGCTCAGAGTTCACTTGCTTCAGCCAAGTAGCAAAGTGCCTCTACTTTTCCAGCACTTGTGCTTGTGTGAATAGGGTGGTTTTTTTTAATTTGCTTAAATTATGTGGTGCTGTAAACCTTGTTTGGTTCCTTACCTTTATCACTTAAGATTTTGTTTTTAAAGGGAGATTTATGTTCAAGTAACTGTTTTGTACTACTTGAAATTTTTTTTACCATGTATATAGACTAGACTTTCAGAAAAGAAAAACTCAAAGATTCAAAATAAATGAAAAGTTGACGTATATAAATAAAAATCTGTATCAGCTGATCTTCCTTGGCCCACTTTCTCCCAAATCGCTCACCTCATCACCTCCAGAGCAGTGGCACCTCCTCCCCCGGGACCAGTGAAGTTGCTGAGTGGGGGTGGCCACTCGAGGGGCACTTACAAGCCTCTGGGCAGCAGCACCTGTCCGGGCAGCAGGGGCACCTGACGTAACAGCAGCAGGTGTGCGGGCAGCACTGACACCAGCAGATGCCCAGGAGGAGGAAGACAAGGAAGACAGCTAGGCAGACAACTACCACAAACAGCCAGTCTGCAGAGAGATGGGAACAGGCCCTGAGCCAGGAGGCCGGGGTGGGAACAGGGACATAGGCACAGCAGGGCAGTGCAGAGACAGGGGTGGGGCAAAGCTATTTGCAAAGCTTGGCAGGGAAGCTGCAGCCCTCATTGGAGTCTCCGTGCCAGATGCTCAGGTGCAGCACAGAGGGATGCCCACTCTACAACCCAGGCCAGTGCCAGAATTAGGGAACTGGCCCTGGGCTCATCAGAGCAAGGCAGAAAAGGAGAAGTGACTGGGCCAGAGCAAGAGAGGCTATAGCCTTAGAGAGGGGACAGAGAGCCAGCTGCCCAGATTCCAAACCCGAGAAGAGTACTACAGGCACCACTCCAGTCACTGAAGCCTCCTGCCTACACCCCAAAGCCTAGAGCCAGGTCACTAGATGCCATGAGTTGGAGTCAGGCGAGGTTAGTGGGGGTCCACAGCGAGCGGAGTTTAGGGTGGGGGAGATACTTAGAAGCAGTAAGGTGTGTGTAGGGGACTACACCCCGTACCTTCCATGGGCCCCGCCTGAAAACCAGGTAAGAGCTCAGCCACCCCTGAGGTCCTGCCTGGAGGGACAAAAGAGAGACAGATTATGCTGGCAAGGGCCAGCCGGGCCGCCCCTCCCCAGATGCCCAGCTCCAGGCTTATCAGGGTGAAGGTGTGCACTGAAGCAGAGGATGGGTTGGTGGCCTAGGAGGGTCATAGCATATGGTTCCCACCCTCCACCCCGCCCCACCTCCTCTGTGAGTGCTGTTTTCCGAAAGGCTTCCATCAGATAATTTACCCTCTCTCATGCCTCAGGGAAATCTGTTGCTCTAAAGGGTCCCAGTACATTTCCCATGGGATCTAAAGGTACATCCTCAATTTGGGCACTCCACCTTTTCCACATACACAGGTCCTGTTGCCCCAAAGGGTTGCATCCCATGTCATAAGGGGAGTTATGTCCTAGGGGGCACAGTAGGCACAGTATCCTAGGGCCCTTGAAAATGTTTTAATTTTATTTTGAAATTTGAAAAAAATTATAATAATATCAAATGCCTAACAAATTGTCTTTATAGCAAGGTAATCATAAAAATCATATCTATATGTTTTAATACAGAGGAAGAGGCCCATGAAGGCTAATGTGCCTAATAGCCCCTAAAAGTCATAGTGTGGCCCTGGTTCTGTGGCCCATGGGTGTCCCATCTCGGTCCCCGCGTTCTGTCCCATCCTCAAGTTTCATGGCCCAGCTAGTGCCTTCCCTCAGGTGAAATGGTTGCTTTGTACACACTAGTGTATCACAGGGGTATCCACACACCCAGCTCTGCCAACAAACCTCTATCTAGAGCTCACATACTCCATGCCACATGCCCCACTGAAAGGGTTTTCACCATCTAAACCAATGGTTCTCCAAGTGTGGTCCTGTCCCCAGGCCAAAGTAATTTTCATAATATCACTAAGCCATGATTTGCCCTTTTCACTCAATTTCTGTCATGGGTGTACAGTGGAGTTTTCCAGCAGCTGTGGCATGTGATGACATACTTCATCATTTTGATGGCAATGGATTATATCCTTGTGCTCCTTGCTTTAAAAATATTCCAGTTTCAATTTCTAAGACATTAAGCAACTATAGCTATAACCCATAAAAACTCTTGAGATCCTCAATATTTTTCAGAGTGAAAAGTGGGTCCTCAGACTGCCTTTTGAGAACCACTAAAGCAGATTGTGCATTTTACCAAAGGACACTCAGAGGTTCTCTGGGTCACTGGCACATGCATTCTGTTGCCAACACGTGAAAGTGCCCTGGAGCACACTCCCTCATCATGTGTGCTCACTCACACATTCATTTCCTTGCATCATGCGTAGGATGATGGCCATGTGTGACCGGAAGCATCTTACATAAAGCACATCACATGAGGCTGTATGTTCTGGCTGAGAAGAGAGCATCTGGCTAATAGCAACATCTCTTCCACATATGGCGGGGTGCCTATAGCAAAACAGGCTCCTGGTAGTTGCGCTACCCTGCCCCTGGGCATCTTGAGGGGACTAACCTGAGAGAAGCACTCACTGTATAAGCCACAAATCCCATCCCAGCAGAGCAGAGGGCAAGGTTCCTATACTTTGCCAAGGGCCTCCAGGGTCAGATGTGGCCCGGGAAATTAGCAGAAGGCGAATCCTGCTTCCTCTCCATTGTACACACCATCATCCCACCTCATGCACTGCCAATCAACTGAACATTTCTGAATTTTAAATAAATGAGACTGGGCCTTGGCCAGTTAGCTCAGTCAGTTAGAGAATTGTACCAAAACAACAAGATGGTGAGTTCAATCCCCAGTCAGGGCATATATGGTAAGCAACCAATGAATGTACAACTCAGTGGAATAACAAGTGAATGCCTCTCTCTCTCTTTTTCTTCCTCACTCTGCCTCTCTAACCATTCTTAGTTTGGCTCTGGCTTACTTGAAATGTTGCAGGGGGGCGGAGTCTCTGCCTGGGGTGCAGGACACAGATAAGCCCCAGTAACTGGTGGTGCCATGAGGGGAGAGCGAAGCAGGCGACAGAGCCCAGGGAGTGAGCTGAAGGGCAGAGGGAGACACACGGAAGTGGGAGAAAGGGCTCCCCTCCCCACCCCTTCCCAGGCCCGCAGGGCCCAGCTTACTCACCAAGGACAATGAGCTCTGCATAGGCCTCGTTGTTCCCCTGGAGGTCCTGAGCGGAGACTACAGAGCAGTAATACACACCACTGTCCCCCCAAGCCGTCTGGTCAAAGGTCAGGTCAGCATCTGTATCAGGAGGAGAGTGTGAGGCCACCATGGAGAGGCCAGGTGACAACGAAATAATTCATATCAGGCAGTGCTTCCTCTTAGGTTCTGTACGAAACCCTTGGCATAGAGTATTTCAAGAAATACTGAGGTGGGCAGTGTTACCTTTCCTGGTTTATATAGATGAGATGACCTGACCTGCCCAAACTGTCCAGCTCATCAGTGGTCTTGACTTCAGAGCTATCACCATCCTCTGTACCACCTCTCCAAGCAAAAGCTGACTCCATCAACATCAACTACCAGGGAGCCAGTGTAGGCCCTGGGGCTGGGTCAAAGGGGCGGAGATCAGTAGCTCAGATTCCAGGAAGCCATCAAGCCCCACAGTCCAGGTCAGGCCCAGGGCGTGGGGACGCTGGGGTCCCAAGCAGCCCGGGGCAAGAAGCCTCTTAATAACACCAGTAATGAAAGTCTCTCAGCATTTCATTTCCTCTCTACTCCTCAGGCCCTAATTAGTTAAAGCCCTTCAGCCATCCAGCAGTGGGAGCCAGGGTGGGAGCCAGGGTGGGACCCAACGGGCAGCGCCACCTGAGCTCCTCGAGGCCTGGAGATAGGAACACCCCCACAGTGGCCCAGCCGGTTTCCTCCCGGATGCTCTTGCACCCTGGCCCCTGCTGACCTGCGTACCACCTTGCCCCACGTGCCCTCTGCCCTCTCCATGACAGCTGAGGGCAGTAACTGTGTGTGCCCCAGTCTGCAGCCCCTGGCACCCACCTGGGCATCAGCGAGTTGCCAAAGGAATGAAAGAGCCAGCCTTCCTTCTTTGGAAGGACGACCTCACATCCACAGGAAAACAACCCTTTCAACAATGTTTACCTCCACCACTCCAAAAGCCTTACCCTGGAGTCCACAAAGTCCTGGGCACGATCTGGCTAATGGTTAAAACCAGCCTCATCCCCACCATTCGCCTTTACTCACTAGACTCTGGACACTCTGGCCTCCTCACAGTGCCCCAGTATGCGGGGCCCACACGACCTCAGCTTGCCTCACGCTAGCACCTCTGCCTGGCACTGTGTCCTCAGACTCACAGGGCTGGTTCCACTCTGCTCACACAGCTCCCACCACCATCACCACCACCACTGCTGAGCTTTATCAGCCACCTTAGGGGCTGAGCATCCCTGATCCTTCCCAGGATGTGGGCTCCATGAAACCTGTCTACCTCAGTGAATCCCCAGTGCCTGACACAGGGCTGGCCTGGACTCAGAAATGAACCCCTTCTCTCTCCGTGTTAACCTCCCTTAGCTTTTTGTTGTCTGTTCCAGCATTCTACGTATATGATTATATTCAAATAGACCCTTGATAAATTCAAAATGCAACACATAATTACTGAAAGCATCCAGGTGCCAGGCAGTGTCTAAGGCCCGTTGGATTCTCACTTGAGAGCAACAGTTCTCTAAGTGTAATCCAAGAGTAATCTGTCGGTCCTGGGGTTCCCTAAGACCTTTCAGGATCCCAGCGGTCAGTTACTTGCATATTACTAAAATGTTATTTACCCTGTTCACTTAATCTCTGAATGTACTGTGGAGTTTTTCAGAGGCAATATAACATGCTATCACAATACACTGAATGCAGAAGCAGCTTTGAGAATCGTTTCTATTCAGCTAGACTTTAAGGAGATGTGCAAAAATATAAATTTGCACATGTAATTTTCATTCAAGTTTTTTGTTTGTTTTGGAAAATATGGTAGTATTTTCATTAAAAATGTTATCCGTATTAACCTATAAGGAGTTTATCATTGTCATGTTAAATACTTTTTATACTTCTCTCAGTTTGTTGCTAGATATAAAAACAAAGTTCTTGGCCCTGGCCGGTTGGCTCAGTGGTAGAGCATTGGCCTGGCATGCAGGAGTCCCGGGTTTGATTCCCGGCCAGGGCACACAGGAGAAGCGCCCATCTGCTTCTCCACCCCTCCCCCTCTCCTTCCTCTCTATCTCTCTCTTCCCCTCCTGCAGCCAAGGCTCCACTGGAGCAATGTTTGCCAGGCGCTGAGGATGGCTCTGTGGCCTCTGCCTCAGGCGCTAGAATGGCTCTGACTGCAGCAGAGCAAAGCCCCAAGATGGGTAGAGCATCACCCCCTGGTGGGCGTGCCGGGTGGATCCTGGTCGGGCGCATGGGGAAGTCTGTCTGACTGCCTCCCCGTTTCCAGCTTCGGAAAAATACAAAAAAAAAAAAAAAAGTTCTTTGAGGACCTCAGTAAGAGTGTAGAGGCTCTAAGACTAACAGTTTGAGAACCACTGCTATAGACAGCAGATAAAACCCCTGCCCTTATGGAACTCAGAGCTCAACTGGCAAAGAGAGACAAGTAAAAAAATTAAATATATAGCATATCACATGGTATAAGCAGGAAGGAAAAGAGAAACTGCCAGTGTGGAGATGGGGGTTGTGCAAGTATAAGCAGGTTGACCTTCGGAGCAGAGGTGGAGTGGAGGACATGACTCCCCTCCTAGGTCATGTATCTAGCTACCAATTACTGAATTCTTTCTTGCTGTGTGCTGGATCCCTTTCCAAGTATTCTTTCACTGAATCCTCATAAAACTCTTAACTACATTCCCCCAAACCCTCCAGGCTCTCCAGAATACCATTATTTTCCCACCCTATCTTTAAACCAGACTTTGACCATACCTCTCCAAAACCAGAGCTCAAGGGCAGGGCCCTGCCCAGTGCTGAATAGGTGGACAGGGACTCCCTGCCACAGCAAAAGCTTATAGGCTCCCGCGGACTTGACCTGGGCCTCAATGCCTTTAGTTTGAGCTGCATGATGTTCCCAAACCCAAGAAAAATATGGATTTCCAGCTTATTTTGATCAACTCTCATGCCTGGGCCCAACTCCCTCCTGCAGGTGCACCCTGCTCCTGGACCGTTCTGTGTCTGGTCCTGACACACTGGACTGGGCACTGCTATCAGGGAAGAGATACCGGATCTCCAGTTGGGGATAGAAGCTGGGCCTCCTCCATACCTCTACGCCCCTGGTTCCTTATCTGCACACAGCAGAAGCAGCCCTCACGATCGCAGGGGTCTTGTGGACTCTCTGGCCCAGTGTAACTGAGTGGAGAGGGCACATGAGCTCCAAGGAGCCTCAGGAGGTCTAGAGGGTTCCTATCTAGGCACCTCATGTCACCCAAAGCAGGGAAGAATGGAAGGGGGGTGGGCCCCACCCCACCCAGCTGAGGGACTCTAGGGTCATCCACTGTTATAGTTTGCCTGGAACTCCTTTCACTTAAAACCTGATGGCTGGTGACCTCGGAACACAACAAGGAAGTCCCCTTTTCTCTATTCTCAAAGCTTAAATGGAGGAAGCCCCCATGGCTACTGGGTTTCCTGGGAGGAAGTACACACAATGGATGCTCACAGCCTGCATCAAACATGGGCCCAGATCAAGGCAACTTGAAAGGCCTGGGACTGTGAGGCCCCGGAGTATGTAGAATCTGCCCCAGCCAGAGCCAGGGGGGTCACTCCCCAGTTCTGGACTCCGCAGAAGAGGCGTGATTCCAGTCAGCCTTCAAGGGCACTCAGTACTTGAGCTGTCCTGACAAGGTTGCCATACAACCAGTCATGCCTGGTCCAAGTGGGAGAGGTCACTGAGATATGAGAGGGGGGACAGGATGGGATGAATCCCCAAGAAGCCCTCTGTCCAAGGAGGATGCTCTGAGTTGCGCTGCCCGTGGAAATTCAGGGCAAGTAGGTTCGGTGCCTCCTAAAAACAGGACTGACAGGCTTGGTCTGGAACCCTGCCTTTCATCCTCAGTCTAAACAGAGTGAGGGAAGGAGTGTGCCCATGCCCTGGTCTCTTCAGGTCTGCAAAGGGATGCTCCCTTTGCCCCTCTGCCCCCACACTCAAGATAGAACACTCATCTTGTTTAAGACAGTGAAAGGATAAATCCATTGAGCGAGCCTTCACTCCTCACCCACTGGTGCCCCCCACCTCTCTGCCCTCTAGATTGTGTAGGACACAGTCTTAGTCCCTCCTCAAATCACATTCAGAGGCCTCAGGTGTGCTCCTGAGTCACTCCACACAGCACATCACCAGGTCTGTTTTACTGTAGCACTTAGCACTCTCTAATATTCTCTTACTCTTTCTTTATCTGCTGTTTACTGCCTACCTCGCCCCACTAGCACATCACCTCCTCCTTGAGGGCAGGGATATCAGATGTTCTGATCACCACTCCATCCCCAGCAACAACAGTGCCTGGCAATTAGTAAATGCTAGATAAATACCAACTGAACAGATAAATGAATGAACTTGCCCATCACCCCTTACTTAGTCCCAACAGGCACTTCCTATTATTAGGCAGCATTAAGGTTATGGCCAAGGGCTCTCCGGGTTGCCTGGGTTCAAATCCCAGCTCTAGTTCTTTGCTAGCTGTATACCTAGATGAGCTACTTAATTTCTCTGTGCCTCAGTTTTACAGTGTCAAATGTGACTGTGAGGACTTGGTGGGAGAATGTGTCAAGCGCCTGGCAAATCATAGACTTCTCCATTAACATTTCTCACCTTTTCAGTTCAGTTAGCTAAGAGACTAGACCCAAAGGGGCTGAGTCAGAATCCCAGCTCTGTAACGAGCTGTGTCAACCTGTGAAAGTCACTTTGCCTCTCTGGGCCTATGTAAAATGACAATAACAAAACCTACTCAAACAATCACTGTGTGGTCTAAATGAGTTAATCCACGTAAACCTGGATTAGAGCCTGGCACATAGGAGGCCCTTTATAAGTTGCTACTTATATAAACTTTACTATGCTGGTAGGATTAATATTATAGAACCCCTGGCTCTCTCTCCATTACCCACTCTTCTTTATTTCCATGCACTTAACAACATGTGTTTTGTTTATCTCATCTCCCTCACTGGTTTGTGAATTCCATGAGGGAAGAGATTTGATCATTTTCTTTACTGCTGTATTTTCAGGGCTTCAAACAACACCTCGCATATGTTAGGTGCTCAATAAGTCTTTGCTGTTAAATAAAGGAAAGGCAGGAACGGATGGATGACTACAAGAAAGGACCCTCCCTTTGTCAGTCATCTCAGACACTAGCACTAACGAGCTTCCAGGTGGGGACTCCAGGTTGCACATAAGGGAACCCACGCGAGCCTGTCCCTGACCCCATCCCCTGCGCCTTTTCCCTTGCCCAACCCAACATACTTCCTGTTATGGTGATCCTCCGGCCCTGGTAGTAGTCTCCCAGGGTCACAGCATTGCCTTGCTTAGTGGCTACAACCCTAACGGTGCGCACGCTATCCTGACACTCCACATAGGGGTTGTAGCCCGGGTTACCAGCTGCCAGCTGGGCATTGAGCTGGTTGTCAACACTGGCTGGAGAGAAGGCGTCAGCGATGCGATCCCGGCAGAAAGACTTGTACTTCCAGATCACGATGGGTGCCGTGGGGGTCGTGGTCAACTGGTAGGTGCAGGGCAGGGTCACAGGCTGGAAGAGTATCACCACATGATAGGGGTCTGACACAGTCACCTGGATGGCACTGGCAGGGGCTGAGCATAAGAGCAGAGTCAGTAGGGACCACCCTGAGCTCTGGAAAGTGCTTCGGCAAAAATAAGCAACATCACTTGTCATTAACTTAACACTTACAAGTGCAAGGTTTTACAGAGAGCCTGGTACACATTGTTCCTTAATCCCCAGGACTGGTGAGGCAGCTCCGATAATCATGCCCATTTTATAGACCCATGGGGCTGAAGTGACAGGTGCAAGGTCACACAGCCAGATTTCTTGGAACATCCTGTCCATCTCCCTTCCCAGAGGGAGTACTCTGAACCTCCCCAGACCCCTCTTACCTTAGCCATTCTCTCTCAGAAAGGGTTCCTCTATGTGGCCTGTACAGGCAAGCCCAAATGGCCTCCACAAAGTGCTGGAGGCCCCACTTCAAAAACCACGACCAAGGTTCCAAGTTTTGTGTATTGGAGGGTAAATTTTGGAGTTGTATGACTGAACTGCTTTGCCATGAAGCAGCTAAAGCCCCAAAATGTCTCCATCAGCCTCCCACCTCATCCTACCCAAAGCCACCTCAAATAAACATGCCAAAAGTGCCTGTAGAAAGGGCAAATTCCCCCCAAATCCCCATCCAAACAAACATCCCACCCAGTAAAAGCTTGCTAGCAGAAGATGGTTTCAAATCAGGTCAAGAAGTCCATCTCACCAGACCCTTAGGCACAGATACTCCGGAGCTCAAGGGACATGGTTAGGGACTCCCCAATCCTGAACCCACGCATTCATTGGTTAATTCTTGTATCTGCCCTGACACGGGATCAATCATTAGTCTGGGGGAGGGGGGGAGGATAGGCTTTAACCAACTGACCAGCCCGGCCAGGGCCTGGACACTGTTTCTTGATCTCTCTTCAGGAAGTGTCTGATCCAGCCCTCGAGAGCCTGCTCCCCGTTACCCCAAGACTTTTAAGTCTCCGCGTGCGCCCAACTCTCCATCCCAGCCTTTCCCAGCGATCCAGTAGTCCCTTCACCCCTGCCCTAAAAAGAGTTCCATTCTCCTTGCCGCTCCAGCGTTTGCAGTCCCGGAGTTCCACTTCCTGCTATCTCTGAACAAGGGCCAGGGAGCGCTTCCAACGCGGGTAGGGAAATTCCCCTCACACTGGCACACAGGGATCTCCCGAGATCCTGGGGATCGGAAGGCCCTGATCTTTCTGATCCTCCTACCCCAGCTCTCCTGGCCCCTCGGCGGTGTAGTGCCTTCATCCATCCCCTCCCTATAAAGCCCTCACGCCCGTCCGCGGCACCAGGGTCCCCGCTCTCCGTACCTGTGCACAGAGTGCCAAGAAATAGCCACATGAAGACGATCGCGCCCCAACCCGGGGTGCCCGGATAAAAGCCCAGAACCCACGCCAGCGGGTGGACCACTGGCGCCATCGCGGCGGTCTGGGATAGTTGGGTCCGCGCGTCCCCTGCTGGGTACCCGGAGGGTAGGGGGCGCGGTGCGCACCAAGGCTGGAAGGGGTGCATGCGCCTCCTCTTCCCGGTTTTGTTCTTTGTCCCTAATTCAAGCCCACCCTGCCCTGTTCTAAGATTTTAATGAGCGGAAACAAAGTAACAAAAAACGCTTCCAGCTTTCTCGGAGAAACTTTCTTGAGTCATTGTGCTTCTTTCAATCACTCCACCCCCTGTGCGCTCTGGTGAATGGATTGGCCCAGGTATACTGGGTGAGAACAGTGGGCCGGCCAAAGGGGTGGGCAGTGGAAGGGGTACTCCACCTCCCTATCCGGAAGTGGGCTGAGTCAGGTGCGCTTCGGCCCCTGGGGTCAGAACCAAGTGGCCAGCCAGCGGGAGGGCGGCTACAGACCTGGGATCCTGTCCAACCCCCTTCTGCTAGTGCCAAGCTGAGAGGAGTGTGACTCTCTAGAACCGATACTCAACTGGGGTGATTCACCTGTTGAGGGGGGCGGGGTTCGTGCGCACCTGTTCCCTCTCGCCCCTCTCCCGGGCCGGCGATGGACCGGCCTAGATACACCCTGCGGGGCGGGGCGAGGCTAGCCGAGGCTGGCGCCGGGAGAGACTTGTTGATAGCGCCCGACTTTTCCACTAGTCCTAGGGTCCCTCCGGTCCTGGTGGACCGCAGCGGTACGGGCCTCTTGTGTATTTCACTTAGATGAATTAAAAAACCTAGTGAAGTTCCGGAAGGGGAAGCTCTGTCCCCTTTGGGACGTCCAAGGGGAATCAAGACAGGGAAAAGTTGGAATTCTACTTCGGAAGTTTCCTCCGCCTCCCCCATTCCCATCTCATGGTTTGCCCCTGGGCATCTCTATCCCCAGGTTAGGCCTCCGGAAACTCTGGCTCTCAAAGGGGCGGAGCGGAAGCGCAGGACGAAATTCGGGTTTTCGCCCAAGATTTCCAAAGATTGGACCACCTGCGCGCTAGGGCGGAGCAGGGCGAGGCCGCCGGGACGCCGGGAGCTCAGCGCAACTCTGCTGCCCCACAGTGGCGGGTAGGAGAAGCGCGACCTGGGGTATACTGCTCCCCGGACTATACTCTGGACTGGAAGTCGCGAACTGGCCTCTCTGGCTTACTGATTTGATAACCAGGGATGTTTTGTTTTGATTTTGTTAAAACTCAACTAGGATCGCATACCTCTGCTCAGAACCTTATTGTGCCTCCCGCTCTTGGCAGAAGCCAAAATACAGGTACTTAACCGTAGCCTGCTCCCTCTCTGCCCTCATCCCCTCCCACTAGTCACCCTGGCCTCCGCTGTTCCAGAATGTGTCTCTCACGCTTATACTTCAGGTCCATTGTCCTTACTACTCCCTCTGCTGAGATACCCTTTCCGAAGGTGGCCACAGGTTACTCCACTTTCTTTAGCTTCCTTTAGGGCTTTACTTAAAGGTCACCTTAGCAGTGACATCTACCCAGGCCACTTTTTTTTTTTTTTCATTTTAGAGGGAGAGATAGAGATAGAGATAGAGAGAGAGAGAGAGAGAGAGAGAGAGAGAGAGAGAAAGAGGAGAGGAGCAGGAAGCATCAACTCCCATATGTGTCTTGACCATATATATGTGTCTTGACCAGACAAGTGCAGGTTTTGAACTGGCAACCTCAGCATTCCAGGTCGACGCTTTATCCACTGTGCCACCACAGGTCTACTGGCCACTTTCTATAAAATTTCAACATACCTTAGCAACTTTCACATCCACTTAAAAAAAAAAAAAAAAAGATATTGTGGTAAAATAAACATAACAAAATATGTATCATTGTAACCATTGGTAAGTGTACGATTCAGCTTTAATTACATTCACAATGTTGCGTACTCATCACCACTATATATTAATCACCCTAACCTTTTTTCATCATCCTTAATATAAACTCTGAATAACTCCCCGTTCCTACCTGTCTTCATCCCCTGGTTATTTCTATTCTACTTTATTTCTCTATCAAATGGCCTATTCTAGGTACCTCATATAAGTGGAATCATAACATTTGTCCTTCTGTCTGTCTTAGTCACTAAGCATAATGTTTTTCAAGTCCATCCATGTTATAGTATATATATATCACAATCAAAACTTCATTCCTTTATATGGCTGAGTAGTATTTCACTGTATCTATCTACCACATTTTGTATATCCATTTATCTGTTGTTAGACACTTGGGTTGTTTCACCTTTTGGTTATTTGTTTATTTATTTATATTTGAGAGAGAGAGAGAGACAGACAGACAGGCAGGGAGAGAGAGAGAGAAAGAGAGGAACCTCGAGCTGCTCCTGTATGTGCCCTGACCAGGGAATAAAACCCAACAACCTCTTCGCTCCACGCTCTGGGTGGATGCTCCAACCAAACGAACTATCTGATCAGGACTTGGCTATTTATTGAAAATAACGCTGTGAATGTTTGCTGTACAGATACCTGCTTTTAATTATTTTGGATATATAACTAGCGGTGGAATTCCTAGATCATATGTAGTTCTATTTTTAATACTGAGAAACTGTCAAACCGTTTTCCACATTGCTGCACTTTTTACGTTATATTACAGAAATGCAGGAGGGTTCCAAACTCTCTACATCCTCACCAAAGTTTTTCCTTTTCCATTTTCTTGAGTATAACCATCCTAGTGTGTGTGAAGTAGCATCTCATCATGGCTTTCATTTTCACTCCCCTGAAAACTAATAATGTTGACCATCTTTTCATGTACTTACTGGCCATTTGTATATGGTTTTTGGGAAAATGTCTATTCAAATCTTTGCCCATTTTTGAATTGGGTTGTTTGGGTTTTTTGTTGAGTTGTAGTTCTTTTTATGTTCTGAATATTAATCCCTTGCCTGATAAATAATCTGCAAATATTTTTCCCATTCTGTAGGTTATTGTTTCACTTTCTTGATAATGTCCTTTGATCCTCAAAAGTCCTTAATTTGATGAAGTTAAGTTTATCTTATTTTTCCTTTTGGTGCCTGTGCTTTTGGTATTAAATCTATGAAATTATTGCTAAATCTGAGGTCATGAAGATTTTCCCAATGTTTTCTTCTAACTGTTTTATAGGTTTAGCCCTTAAGTTAGGATTTTGATACATTTTGAGTTAATTTTTATATATGGAATAAGGTCAGGATTTAACCTCATTTTTTTTTCATGTGCTTATCAAGTTTTCCCATCACGGTTTGTTGAAAAGACTGTCTTTTACCCATTGAATGATATTGGCATTCTTGTCAAAAATCAATTGACCATTTATGTCAGGGTTTATTTCTGGGTTCTCTATTCCGTTCCATTGGTCCATATATCCACTATTAAAGCTTTGTAGTAAGTTTTGAAGTTGGGAAATATAAATCCTCTAACTTTATTCTTTTTTTTTTTTTTTAAGATTGTTTTGGCTATTCATTGTTAATTGCAGTTCCATATGAATGTGAAGATTTGCTTTCATTTTTTTTTTAAAGGCTGTTGGAATTTTGATAGGCATTGCATTGAATCTGTGCATCACTTTGGGTAGTATTGACAGCTTAACAATGTTAAGCCTTCCTATCCATGAACAAGGAATGTCTTTCCATTTATTTAGATGTTCTTTAATTTCTTTCAGCAATCTTTTGTAGTTTCAGCATACAAGTCTTTCACCTCCTTGGTTAGATTTATTCCTAAGGTTTTTTGTTTGTTTGTTTGTTTGTTTTTGTATTTTTCTGAAGCTGGAAATGGGGAGGCAATCAGTCAGACTCCCGCATGTGCCCGACCGGGATCCACCCGGCACGCCCACCAGTGGGTGATGCTCTGCCCATCCGGGCGTCGCTCTGTCGCAACCAGAGCCACTCTAGTGCCTGGGGCAGAGGCCAAGGAGCCATCCCCAGCGCCCGAGCCATCCCCAGCGCCCGGGCCATCTTTTGCTCCAATGGAGTCTCGGCTGCGGGAGGGGAAGAGAGAGACAGAGAGGAAGGAGAGGGGGAGGGGTGGAGAAGCAGATGGGCGCCTCTCCTGTGTGCCCTGGCTGGGAATCGAACCGGGACTTCCGCACGGCAGGCTGACGCTCTACCACTGAGCCAACCGGCCAGGGCCATTCCTAAGTATTTAATTCTTTAGATGCTACTGTAAATGGAATTTTAAAAATTTTCTCTTCAAATTGTTTAATGGTTTGTGTAGAAACACACCTGATTTTTATGGGTTGATCTTACACTCTGCAAGTTTGCTGGATTTGTTAATTAGCTCTGATGGCTTTCTTGTTACTGCTTTTGGATTTTTTTTCTTCTCTATAGGATCCTGTTATCTGCAAATAGGGGTAGTTTTACCTCTTTCTTTCCAATTTGGATGCCTTTTACTGTTTTTCTTGTCTGATTGCTGTGGATAGGACTTCCAGTACAATGTTGTATAACAGCAATGAAAGTAGGCATTTTTATCCTGTTCCTGACCTTACAGGGAAAGCATTCGGCCTTTCACCATTGAGCATGTTAGCTGCAGATGTCCTATAATACCCTCAATTAGGTGGAGGAATTTTTCTTCTACGGTGTTCTTAGTTTTTTGAGAGTTTTTATCATGAAAAGATTGAACTTTGCCAAATGCCACTAATCAATAATTGAGATAATCATGTGGTTTTCTTCTTTTCATTCCATTAATATAATGTGTTACTTTGGTTGATTTTCTTATGTTCAGCCGCCCTTATATTCTTGGATAAATCCCCCTTGATTGTGGTGAATGATCTTTTAAAATGCCATTGGATTCACATTGCTAATATTATGTTGTGAATTTTTGTATGTATGTTCATAAGAGACATTGATCTTTAATTTTCTTTTCTTGACCTGTGGTAGCGCAGTGGATCAAGCGTCGACCTGGAACACTGAGGTCGCCGGTTCAAAACCCTGAGCTTGCCTGGTCAAGGCACATATGGGAGTTGATGCTTCCTGCTCCTCCCTCCTTCTCTCTCTCTCTCTCTCTCTCTCTCTCTCTCTCTCTCTCTCTCTTTGTCTCTCTAAAAAAAAAGAGAGAGAGAGAGAAAAAAATTTTTCTTTTCTTGTAATATCTTTATCTAGCCTTGATATCATGTTAATGCTGGCTGTCTAGAATGAGTTAGAAAGTGTTTCTCTCTCTTCAGTTTTTTGGGGGTTTTTTTTGTTTGTTTGTTTTTAAGAAAGATCAGTGTTAATTCTTCTTTAAATGTTTGCTTGAACTCATCTGTGAACCATTTGTTCCAGGACTTTTTTTTTGCTGGAAGGTTTGAAATTACTGATACAGTCTCTTTATATGTTATAGTCTGTTGAGATTTTTCGTTTCTTCTTGAGTCAGTTTAGGTAAGTGTATGTTTAGGAATGTGTCCATTTCTTCTACATCATCTAATTTGTTGGCCTACAGTTTTTCCTAGTACTCTCTTATGATCTTATTTCTATAAGGTTAATAGTAATATCCCTACTTTCAATTTTGATTTTAGTTATTTGTGTCTGCTATATTTTGTGAGGGCTTTGGGGTGTTTTTTTTTAAAATTTTGTTCAGATATAGCCAAAGGTTTATCAATTTTTTTTTTTTCAAAAAATGGTCTCATTGTTTTTTTCCATTATTTTTTTAATTTATATATTGATTTTAGAAAGAGAGGAAGGGAGAGAGACTGACAGAAACAGAAATATCCATCTGTTCCTGTATGCACCCTGACCTAGGATCGAACCTGCAACCTTTGCACATTGGGATGACACTCTCCATTATTTTATTTCTTTATTTATCTAACATTAATATGTTTTGATCTCTGCATTATTTTGGTATTTGTCTTTGTACTTTTAACCTATCAACATTTTTGTATTTTAGATGTGAGTATTTTGACCTGTACAAGTATATTAAGAAAAAAAACTGATATTTTTCTTTTAACTGGTATTTAATTCATTTACAACTATTGTTATTATTGATATATTTAGACTTGTTTCTATCAATGTGATATTTTCCATATCTCTCCATTATTTTCTAGTCTCTCCATTATGTTTTAGTCTCTATTTTTTTATTGATTAGAGAAAGAGAGAGTGGGAGGGTAGATATGAGAAGCATCAACTCGTAGTTGCATCACATTAGTTATGCATTGCTTACTTCTCATATGTCCTTGACGGGGGGGGGGGGGGGTTTGAAGCAGAGCCAGTGACTACTTGCTCAAGCCAATGACCTTGGGCTTCAAGCCAGTGACCTTTAGGCTCAAGCAAGCAACTTTATGACCATGTCTTTGATCCTGCACTCAAGCCAGCAACCCCGTGTTCAAGCTGGCAAGCCCGCACTCAAGCTGGTGACCTTGGGGTTTCAAACCTGGGACCTTAGCATCTTCGGTCAATGCTCTATCCACTGCACCACCATCAGTCAGACCTATTCTCTATTTTATTTATCTCTCTACTACTCTTCATTACTTTCTTCCTCCTGCTAATTAAGTTTAATTTGCTCGTCTTTTCCTATTTCTTAAGGTGAAAAGTTAGGTTACTAATTTGAAATATCTCTTCCTTTTTAATGTAGATATTAAAAACTATAAATTTCTCTTTGCATCACACAATTTCAGTATATTGTATTTCCATTTTCACTTGTCTCTAAGTATCTTTAAATTTCCCATGGAATTTCTTCTTTGATTGTTTAAGAGAGTGTTGCTTAATTGCCACATAGTTATAAACTTCCCAGTTTTTCTTCTGCTATTGCTTTCTAACTTTATCCCATTGTAGTTGAAGAAGATACTAGGTAGGATATCTATTTTTTAAAATCTACTGAGACTTAATTGATGGCCTAACATATGGTATATTCCGGACAATATTCAACATGCAGTTGTATTTTGTTGTTGAGTAGAGTGTTCTGTATATGTCTGTTAGTTCTACTTGATTTACTGTGTTGTTCAAGTTTTCTATTTTCTTACTTACCATCTGTCTCTTCTATCCATTGTTGGAAGTGGGATATTGAAGTGTCTTTTATTGTAGAACTATTTCTCTCTGCAGTTCTGTCTACATTTACTTTATATTTTGAGGATCTGTTATTAGGTGTGTAAATGTTTATATTCGTTATAGCATCTTTTTTTTTTATTCTTTTAATGAGAAGAGGGGAGGCAGAGACAGATTCCCACATGCGCCCCAACGGGGATCCACCTGGAAAGCCCACTAGGGGGCGATGCTTGCCCATCTGGGCCCTTGCTCTATTACATTCAGAGCCATTTTTTTAGCACCTGAGGCAGAGGTGATAGAGCCATCCTCAGCACTGGGGCCAATAGAGCCATGGCTGCAGGAGGAGAGGAGAAGAGAAAGAAGTGAGAGGGAGGAAAGGTGGAGAAGCAGATGGGCACTTCTCTTGCGTGTGCTGACCAGGAATCTAACCCTGGATATCCACACACCAGGCCGATGCTCTCCCACTGAGCAACCTGGCCAGGGCCTGGTTATGGCTTCTTGTTGTGTCAAACCTTTTACTAATATATGATGTTCTTCTTCATCTCTTAAAGCCTTTTTCTATATAAAGTCAATTCTGTCTGATATGAGTACAGCCACTCCAGCTCTCTTCTGGTTACTATCTGCATGGAATATCCTTTTTTATCCTTTTACTTTCAATCTATTTGTGTCTTTGGATCTAAGGTAAGTCCCTTGTAGATATCATATACCTGGATCATGTATTTTTAAAAATCCATTCTGCCAATCTCTGTCTTTTATTAGAAGAAATTACTAATAAGGAAAGATTTACTTATGCCATTTTGCTGTTTGTTTTCTATAGGCCTTATAGCTTTTTTCCCACTCTTATTTACTTTATACTGCCTTCTTTTGGGTTTAGTTAATGTTTTTGTAATGAAATGTTTTGAATACCTTCTGATTTCCCATTGTGTATATTCTATGGCTATTTTCTTCGTGGTTACCATAGGGATTATATTACATATAACTCCCTAAAGTTATAACACTGCCATATGAATTTATACCAGCTTAATTTCAATAGCATGTAAAAAGTCTACTTTTGTACATTTTCATCACCTTCTTTCTATTATTGACATCACAGATTACATTTTTATACATTATTTGCTCAATAATAAAGATCAATAATTATTTTTATGCATTTTAAAGTCATGTGGACAATTAAAAGTGGATTTTTGTACAATGATATTAGCTTTTATAATTGCCCATGTATTTATCTATACTAGAGGTATTTATTTCTTTATATGGCTTTAAGTTACTGTCTAGTATCCTTTCATTTCAACTTAAAGGACTCCCTTTAGCATTTTTTGCAGGGCAGGTATAATGACAACAGACTCTATCTGCTTTTGCTTATTTGGGTATATTTAATTTCTCCCACATTATTAAAGGACAGTTTTGTCAGTATTAGAATTCTTGGTTGAAAGTTTTCTTTTTTCTTTCAGCACTTTGAGTATTTCAACCTATTGCCTTCTGGTCTCCAAGGTTTCTTGTTATAAATAACCTAGTATTCTAATTGAGGATCCCTTTATGTCACAAGTTGCTTCTATCTTTCTGCTTTCAAGATTATCTCTTTGTCTTTCAACAATTTGATGATAATGTGTCTTGTGCATCTTAGAGTTTTTCCTATTTGAGTTTGTGAGCTTCTTAGATTTCTAGATTCATGTCTTTCATCAAATTTAGGAGGTTTTTGGCTATTTTTTTTAAATGTAGTTATTTCTATGGCTTTCTCTCTCTCTTCTCCTTAGACTCCCACAATATGTATGCTGGTCCACTTGATGGTGTTACAGAGGTTCCTTAGGCTATGTTCGATTTTCTTTTATTTTTTTCTTCTGTTCCTCAGACTCAATAATTTCACTTGTCTTATTTTCATGTTCATTGATTGTGTCTTCTGCTTGTTCACCTCTGTTTCTTTTTTTTTTTTTTTTTTTAAATGTTTCTTTCTTTCTTTTTTTTTTTTAATATTTTATTTATTTTATTTATTCATTTTAGAAAGGAGAGAGAGAGAGGGAGAGAGAGAGAGAAACAGAGAGAGAGAAGGGGGAGGAGCAGGAAGCATCAACTCCCATATGTGCCTTGACCAGGCAAGCCCAGGGTTTCGAACCAGCAACCTCAGCATTTCCAGGTCGACGCTTTATCCACTGCGCCACCACAGGTCAGGCTTCACCTCTGTTTCTAAAGTGAAGTTTTCATTTCAGTAATTATATTTTTCAGCTCCAGAATTTCTTTTAGGTTCTTTTTTACATTTTCTACCTCTTTATTGATATTCTCATTCTGTTTAGAGATCATTTTCCTGTCTTCCTTCAAGTCTTTTGTTTGTTTGTTTGTTTTAAGCTCTTGGGGCATTTTAAGGCAGTTTAAGTCTCTGTCTAGTATGTCTACCACCTGGGTTTCCTCAGTGATAGTTTATTGTTTTCTTCCTTTTAATGGGCTATACATTACATAAGGCCTCTCTGTGACTGTGATGAACCAAAACCAAAACAAAATCACTTTATAATCATGTCTGAACACAAGAGAAACCAGGAATATTGTCCAAGCCACAAAATACCAAACATCCTCCTCTCTCAGATAATATGAGTGATAGCTGCTTTAACTTCACTGTATTATTCTTATCTTAATATGGAATTACTCCCACTTCCTGACAGCACCAAATTCAAAGCAATTCTCACTTCCTTGAACCCTTCCCTAAATTACATAACACACTCCCAACTTCTGTAAGTCTTTCCTAGCACCTTTTTACTGAGACATTGCACTATTCCCCATGTTATGCATCTTCCCCCACTGCATTTAGTCATTTAACACAACTTTGTTCAGCTGCAGGTACATTCCTGATGGTCTCTGACTGAAGTGCACTGACACATGTCAAACATGTTCCCACCCGAAGGCCTTTGCATTTGCTCTCTGTTTAGTCCAGACCTTGCTTCCTCTGGAATCTACATGGCTCATCTTTTGTGGATCTGCTCAAATGTCACTTCTTTAGAGAGGACTTCTCGCCTCACTCCCTTTAAAAAAGTTTCTCTATTAGCTTGATAAGGTTGCCATAACAAATACCACAGACTGGGTGGCTTAACAGAAATTTATTTCTTCACAGTCAAAAAGCTAGGAGTACAAAATCAAAGTATTGGCAAGATTTGTTTCCTTCTGAAACCTCTCTGCTGGGCTTGCAGATGGCCACCTTCTCTCTGTGTCTTCACATGGTTATTCTCCTGTTTGTGTTGTCTGTGCCCTGATCTCTTTTTATAAGGATACCAGATATATAGTATTGGGGCTCACCCTAACCACTTAATTTTAACTTATTTACCTTTTTAAAGGTGTTATCTCCAAATAACTCACATTCTAAGGTACTGGGATTAGGACTTCAACATATGAATTTTAGGAGACACAATTCATCCCATAAAAGTCTCTGTCCTTATCTCTCTCTCTCACCTACCACTTTTTTCCCCTTCAAAGCACTTACCATGACCTGATGTTTTATCAGTCACTTATTTGTTAACCATCTGTTTTTCCCCAAGGCAAAGACTGTTATTGCTTAGCAAATATTCCACATTCTGCCCTATACTTCCCTGTCCCTCTGAAGTTAGGTAGGGATATGTGATTAATTCTAGTCACTGGCCTGCAATGAAAAGTGATATAGATCCCTCCCAGGCCAAGGCATTTGATTGCCAGTGCATGACTCACTATCCTCCTTTCTCTTGCCATAGCAGCTAATGATGTTGCAGATGGTACAGCCTTCATAATCTATGGCGTTTGAAAGGACTATTTGGAGTGGCACTTTCCACCAGCCCACTTTGGACATGTAGCATTAACAAAAAGAAAATTGTGTTAAGCCACAGCTTTAAGAATTCTTTTGTTATACAGCATAATCTAACGTATTCTGAATAATACATCTCCACTAGAACATAGGTTCCAAGAAGGTGGGGACTTAGCCTGGATTATTAGTGCCTCATGCAAGTGAGTAAGCAATAGTTATTTATGGAGTAAATGAATATGCCAGGCACAAGAAAGTGAAGGTGCTGGGCCCAAATTAATAAAAGGTAGGCCAAGAGATGAAACTGATTGCAGAGCCCAGGAATGAAAATAAACCTTGGCCACATTTCCATTATCCTAACCACTGTCTTATTCCAAATTCAGGCTGTGCCAAGAATTTGACATGAATAATTTCTGAAAGCTTTGTAACAGTTATAGTTTGTGTTGGAAAATTCTTATGTCCTATTTTACAGATGGGGGAACTGAGGCTTAGCAAGTTCCACCCACTTGCCTAAGGTTATGTAGCTCATACAGTGCCTACCATGATCGTATCAGTGTATGCTGTGGCAAACATGATTGGTTACACCAAATAAATGTTCTCTTCTGCATCTCTCATGCATACAAAGACTTGATTTAATTTGACTCTTCAGTGATTTCTGTGGTCAGAGAAGATTGTCCTTTCTCAGTCTTAAAGAACAAATTCTGATTGGCTTAAGCCAATCATGGGTATTTCATTTCCTTTTAGGGATTGCTTTGGATCTGCACATGGGACCTAATCTTGGCCAATGGAACTTAGGAGTGACCTGATGGGAGGATTTTGGAAATGGTTTTAACTGTGCTATAAAAGAATGTTCCTTTAAATAGACATTAGCTGTGGTAATTATTACTAATTGCCATTTGCTGACTGTTTTAGGGACATGTAGCTTTCCATTTTTCTATGGTGGGTTGGTGAATTGGTGATGCTATATAAATGTTTCTGGCCAATGGTTTGTAAGCAAGTGACATGTGTCATGTAAGGCCAGAGCATTTAATTATAGGCATAAAATACTGCAGAATTCTCTTTCTTCTCTGCCATGAAATTGGAAATGTTAGTGAGAGCAGTTGCTTCACCATCCTGGATCCCTGATGATTATACCACCAACCCACAATGGACATGGAGCGTGAATGAGAAATAACCATTGTTTTTGTAAGTCATTACTGTTTAGTGGCAGATAGCCTATCTTTAGTAATATGGAAATTAGCATTAGGAGTGGGGTGCTGCTATAATTAAAAATAAAAACATGGCGTTGGCTTGGACACAGAGCAAAGGGAACAAGAAAACTTATTTAAAACCAGAAGCACGGAGACTGTTGCCTGAGATACCTTGGAAGAGAGATAATGTATTTAATAAATTTGCAGCTTTAGGGGAAACAGTTGAAATATAGAACATTAGGGTGAACATTTGCCAAACTTGGCCAAAAACTAGGAAGACCTTTGAGAAATAAAGCCCAGTTAGAACTCAGCTCTTGTCAAGGATAAAATCAGGATAAATCACTAATTAAATCATTATTAACCACTGTTAAAATCTCTGAATGAATTAAGATATCCCAGAAAATCCTTAAGATAGTCCCAGATAAAATGTCTCAGTGAATGAGAGATGAAGCATATGGTTCTCCATGGATGCCTGGTTGACTTTAAGGTGCCTGTTGTGACAGAGAGAGAGGCAGGGAGGGAGAGAACAGGAGAAAGAGAGAGCAGGGGGATGGGGGAGGGGAACATCTTGAACAGAACTGTGAATATGGGGTCTTTTGCACATGGAGTTGACTAAGAATCCTTAGGTTCTAAACTTTGAAAGACAGCAAGCAGGCTGAGAGAAATACTCATGTGCCAAGGAGGGCACATCTTCCAATGCCGCCTCAGATGTAGCCAAGGAGGATTATGGTAAAGGAGATATCTCCCTGGAGAGTGGAGATAGGACCACAGAGAACACAAGTGTGGAAACCCCTGATTTGGTGCTAATTATTCTCCCCATCTACAAGATAGGAGACCCTTGCAGAATCTTCTCACTGCATTTTCTTGCCCTTTCTGATAGACATGAAGACATTCTGTCCCATTTCACTATTCGCTATTGGGTTTGTGGAGGACAAATAATTTGATTTTTTAGTTCACTTATTCTGACTTAACTTTTTTTTTGGCTAGAATGTCAGCCTCAGTCACAGAGGACTCACTAGCTTGAGTGTGGGGATCATAGACATGACCCCAGGGTCACTGGCTTAAGCAAGGGGTCACTCGCGCTGCTGGAGCCCCCTGTCAAGGCCCATATGAGAAAGCAATCAATGAACAACTAAGGCACCATCATGAAGAATTGATGCTTATCATCTCTCTCCCTTCCTGTCTTTTCCTATCTGTCCCTCTCCCTGTCTCTCTCTCTATGTCTCTATCTCTCTCACTAAAAAAAGAAGAAAAATTCACTCATTTTTGTTTCCTGCCCAGCTATTGTGGACCTTTGAATTTTTGACCCTGCAACCTATAACAAGCTATTTGGTGCCATGAAGTGAACTGTACTCCTGTCCAGTGAACCAAGGTTCATTCCATTGCCCAGGGCTGATGCCTGAGTTCTGTGGGTAACTTCTCAATGCCCAGGGTGATTCCCAGCCTCCTTGTGTAGTCTTGGGTTACCATGCTAGCAACACTGTTGCTGTTTAGCCTTTCTCTTTCCACTTTGTAGACCCAGGTATTAATCATCTGCACCTGCATGAGTCTCCTAGCAGGCTCTACAGCTTGGGCAATGATGTTGTCCTGCAGTGTAACCATCCCAAGGCACTCTGGTACTTTTCTTCCATTCTGGGGGAAAATCCCTCGCTGATCTCCTCAATGCCTGCCCTAAAGAACCTGCCTGGGCGCAACCTCCAGCTGACCAACGCTCAGTCCTCCCAGACAGGCCTCTGTCCCTGCCAGGACAATGACAGTGCCCTGTGGGAGATTATGAGTTTGATTTCCAAGATGTCACCACTCTGCATATTATACACAAAGGCCTGGGCCAAAAGCCCCTGAAGAATGAGAGCCTGAGGTTGGGTGGCAGTATACTCATCCTCACCCACAGGAAGTCTTGGCAGGACTGTAAGCACTGTGGAGAGCCTGAAGAGCTAAATGCCAGGGGTGCTGCTACACTGAGGAGCCCATGGCACACCCATTCCCTGTTGGCTCTACCTGAGGGCAGAAAAGGTGCAAGGCAGCTGCATGTGGCCTGAGCTGCGGCTAGGGTGGAAGCCTGCCTTGTACCCTGTGGCCACTTCAAGGATACCAACCAGTCAACAAACAACATGTGGCTCACCTGCCCCTTGGCCTCCATCTACAGGGCATCAGCCAGCCTCTGGCCCTCACCCAGGCTCTGTTTCTTGTGCTCACCTGGGACAGGGGTTACCCTCCCATGGAAAAGCAGGCTCTATCAGCCCATCACCCTTCATGGTCAGTCTGTGCACGAAGGTGTCTATTCACTGGCTTGTTCAGATGTTCATTCAGCAAGAATTCCCTGGTGCCCCTTCTGAGCCAGGGGCAGGTGGGTGATGCTGTGAACACAGTGGTGACCAACAAAGACCTAGTCCCTGCCCTCAAAAGCTCCGGATAATCAGGGGGAAACCAAATGTAGTACCTAGAGGACAAGATACTCTGGAGATACTATGTTTGTGCCAACATAGACGCTACTGTGGTTTCTGTCTCCTTAGGGGGCTCTGATGCGATTTGTCTTTCCATCCTTACACCAATGCCACAGTATCTTCCTTATTATACTTTCATAGTAAGTCGTGACGTCTGGTAGTATAGATGTTCCAGCTATCTTCTTCAAAACTGTCTTGGTTACTCCTGGCCCTTCATATACAGATTTTGAAATCAGCTTCTGTTACTTTGGCTTTTGTTAATTTCTCCTAATATGCAGTTATTAATGTAGAGGTTTTACATATATTTTATTATATTTATTCCTAGGTATTTGATATTTTTATGCTATCACAAATTGTCTTTTATTTATTGTTTTTATAGATTGTTATTGGAGAGACAGAGAGAGGAAGATAGAAGCATTCATTTGTTGTTCCATTTAGCTGTGCATATAAAGTGTGCCTTTTAAATTTTATCTTCTAAGTGTTTATTGTTGGCATACAGAAATATATTTAGTATTTGTGTATGACCTTGTAATTATTTTGGTAAATTCACCTACCTCCAGTAAAATGCTGAATGGAAAAGTTGATGCAGATATGCTTATGTTATTCCTAATATTTGACTATGAAGTATAATTGTTCTAGGTTTTTAATAGAAAAGCTTTGAAAAGATTAAGAAAAATTCCTTTTATTCTTAGTTTGCCAAGACTTGAGTCATGAATGAATGTTTAATTTTATCAAATGCTTTTTCTACATCTACTGAGATAACATGGCTTTGTCCTTTATTCTGTTAATGTGGTGAATCACATCAATTGATGTTTATATGTAAACCCAATTTTACCTTCCTTGTTTATGATGTTTATCCTTTTTATTTGCCATTGGAGGCGATTTACTAATATTTTGTTTAGGATATTGTGTCCATGTTCAAGAAAGATTGGCTTGAGGACTTCCTTTGTTATAACGTCCTTGTAAGGTTTTAGTATCAAGGTGATGCAGGCCTCATAGAAGTTTGGAAGTGTTTCCTTTTTTTGCCATTTCTGGAAAGGTTTTGAAAGATTGATGTCATTTCTTAATTGTTAAATGTTTTTGAAGAATTCACTGGTAAAGCTTTCTAAACTTAGAAGACTTTTGTGCACAGCACAGTTTTATAGATTCTACTTCTTCAATAGTAAATGTAGAACTGTTCAGATTAGTTTTTGTGTGCCAATGTTGAGTTTTTAAATGAATTTATTCATTTCATCTAAATTTTTAGAAGGTTTGGTCTAAATTTGTTTGTAATATCCTCTATCTTTTTATATCTAAGATCTGTAGTAATGTCTCATTTTTCATTACTGATATTAGTTATGTAGGGTTTTCTCTTTTCTTGATCAGTCTTGCTGGGCTTTATCAATCTCTCTTTTTAACACACCAGCTTTTGGGGTATTTTTTGTTTTGTTTTGTTTTTGTTTTTGTTTTTTTACAGAGACAGAGAGTGAGTCAGAGAGAGGGATAGGCAGGGACAGACAGACAGGAACAGAGAGAGATGAGAAGCATCAATCATTAGTTTTTCATTGCATGTTGCAACACCTTAGTTGTTCATTGATTGCTTTCTCATATGTGCCTTGACCGTGGGCCTCCAGCAGACCGAGTAACCCCTTGCTGGAGCCAGCGACCTTGGGTTCAAGCTGGTGGGCTTTTTGCTCAAACCAGATGAGCCCGCGCTCAAGCTGGCAACCTCGGGGTCTCGAACCTGGGTCTTCCGCATCCCAGTACAATGCTCTATCCACTGCACCACCGCCTGGTCAGGCTACTTGTTCTCTCTTTGATTCTTTTGGTTTTACTTGATTTTGGATTCACCAAGTATTTTTAAAATGATTATTTCATTTCCCCCCTCTATTAGATTATTAGATATGCATTCTTTTGTTATTCTTTTATTTGCTAGAGATTACATGAATTCTCACTCATTAGAATACATTATAAATCTGTAGTTGTACCATTTCCTAAGCAATGCAGAGAGCTTATAACCTCATAGTTCCATTTATTCCCCTTCCATCTGTTGTGCTTTGGTTATCATGTATTTTTATTTCATGTATAATTTAAACCCCGTGAGACATTATTTTGAAACACTCTTAATATTTAGTTTTACTCACATTTTACTCTTCTAGTAATTTCTTTTCTTTCCTGTGCTATGTTGCTTCTATTCAGGATTATTTTCCTGCGGCCTGGAGAATTCTCTTTAGTATTACTTCTGTTGTGCTCTACTGTGGTGAAGTCTCTGTTTTCATTTGAAAATATCTTTATTTTTGCCTCCATCTTGGAAGGATATATTCATTGTAATATATAAAACTCTATATGTGGAGTTCTAGATTGGCAGTCATTTTCTGTTAGTGCTTTAAAGATGTCATTCCATTGTCTTCCAGCTTCCATTATTTCTTTTTAAAAGTTAGTGTAGGGTCTTATGATTGTAGCTTTGAAAGTCATGTATTTTTTTTTCTTCCCTGGTCATTTTTAAAGAATTCCTCTTTGGTTTTTCGCAATGTTTTCTTGTAAAGTGCTTTTCATTATATTTATCCTTTGTGGGATTTGAAGACCTTTCTCCTTATTCTTCCTCCTCCTCCTTCTTCTTTCTTTTCCTTTTCTTCTTCTTTTTGTTCATGTCTTTTATTAACCTATATGCAATTACTTTTCTTCCAGTTTGTTGAAGCAACAGGTCAGGCAACATTTGCCACAATAGTGTCTGTCAAAGTGGCTGGCCATAAAACTTTAGCACCACATCTATCTGAAGGGCACACCTGACAAAGGTGACTAATTTTGCCATTCTTATCCACTTTGTAGTATTTCAGGACAACCAACTCAGCCTTCTTTCTCTTATGCTTATTATTTGGGGGAGTGGTATAAGACTTCTTCCTTTTCTTAACACCATCGCTAAGTCTCAACACAAGATGAAAAGTGAACTTCTTTTGAGTATTGTAGTCAAAGTATGTCCATCTTCCAGTTGCTTTCCAAGAAAAATCAGTCTTTGCTGATTGGGAGGAATTTCTTCCTTATCCTGGATCTTGGCTTTTACATTTTCATTGTATCCGAGGGTTCAACCTTGAGGGAGATGGTATTTTCTGTGAGAGTTTTCATGAAAATCTGCATCTTTTAAAAAATATTTCATTTATTCATTTTAGAAAAATGGAAGAGAGAGAGAGAAAGAGAGAAATTAACAGGAGGAGTAGGAAGCATCAACTCCTAGTTACTTTTCTTATGTGCCTTGACTGGGCAAGCCCACAAACCCAAAGTTTTGAACCAGCAATCTCAGCATTCTGGGCCGATGCTCAATCTACTGCACCACCACAATTCAGGCAAAACCCTGTATCTTGGCAGCTATTTGGCTGAAGACCTCAAAATTGTGGCTTGATGTCTTTCTTCAGTCTAGGAAAGTTTTCATTCAGTATTTCTTCAAATATTGCTTACACTCTGTCTCTCTTTTTCTTCTGAGTCTCCATTTACATGAATGTTAGAATTTTTCACCATGTTTTATAAGTTTCTCACACTCTTTTCTGTATTTTTCCTATCTTTTTCCTTTGCATGTTTCAGTATATTTTTCTATTCACACCCACCTTACATTTTCCTAGTTCTCTCTTCTGTTGTGTGTAATAAACTGTTAACCTTTCTCGTGAATCCTTTTTTATTTTTTAATCCTGATATTTTCAGAAAATTTTTATTTTTTAATTCTGGTATTTTCATTTGATTCTTTTGTATAGATTCACAATCCTCTCGTCATCTGTTAGACATGTTAATCATATTATCGTAAAGTCTACAGTTATTATCAAGAGGGTTAATCTGAGTTACTCAATTGTAGCAGTAAGTAGAAATATCACCTATATTACTTAAATAATAGCAGGAAATCTGGATTCTTGTACGATATCTCTTGCATTTGACATGTTTACATGTTCTAAAAACACCCTAAATGCTAACTAAAACATGTTTTCAGCCAGTTTGTGACTTCTCACCTAGATAAAATGAAAGTTGGTAGTGGACTTCCTCATAGTCTCTGCATAACTCCTATTACCTGTTTAGAAAATAGTCCTTGGGCTGAGGAGAAAGACAGAGAGGGAGGGAGATGGGGGGAAAGCAATAGCGGTATAAATGTTAATGTGGCTTAGATAGAGGGACTTTAGAAGGTCCTGGGAAGAAGACAAAATAAAATTGAGATGGTTTTGTAGTTCTGAGAGCAAAGGGAGTGTGAGACCAGAGGGGATATGCCACCCCTAGGGTGGGTTGGCATCAGGATAGCATAAAAAGCAACAGTTCTGGAGTCTAGGCATACAGCTTATGCCAAATACAGCCTGTTGGGCAAGGGCATAGCTAAGAGAGGCCCCAGCCTTAAGGACCCAAGTAAAGAAGAAGATAGATGTCTTAGCAAAGACTCAATGAACTCTGACCTCACTCACTCACCACTCTGTCCTTGTCTACTCCATAGTTACTCTGGCCTTCACATCTTTTAACTAGGCAGCCATGTTAGGGTTTAGCCCTCTTCTAAGAATACTCTTCCTTCAAATATTCACATGGCTTTTTTTTATTTTTATTGATTGACTTTAGAGAGATGAGGATGCAAGAGAGAGAAGAAGAAAAGGAGAAGCATTCATTGTTGTCCACTTAGTTGTACATTCATCGGTTGCTTCCTGTTTGGGCCCTGATTGAGATTGAACCCACAGCCTAGGTGAGCCAGGGCTCACACGACTCTTTATATCAATTTATTTGAGGTTTATGAAACTTCACCTTCTCAGGCCCCGGCCAACTGGTTAAAATTCATTTGTAACCCTCAAATCAATATCCACCCCTTCCCTCTCCCTTCTCTGTATTTCTCTCCCCCTCCTGCAGCCATGGCTCAGTTGGAACAACTTGGTCCCAGGCACTGAGGATGGCTCCATGGCCTCGACTCAGGTGCTAAAATAGCTCAATTGCTGAGCAATGGAGCAACGACCCCAGATAGGCAAAGCATCACCCCATAGAGGGCTTGCTGGGTGGATCCCAAGTTGGGGCATATGTGGAAGTCTGTCTCTTTGCCTTCCTGCTTCTCACTTAAGAAAAAAAAAAAACCAAAAAACAAAGAACTTCACCTTTTCAGAGACTGTTCAGACAACCTGAACTTTCTATCCCCATTTCCCTACTCTAGTTTTCTCTTTAGCAGTTATTACAATTGGTTCTAGCCCTGGCTAGTTGGCTCAGTGGTAGAACATTAGCCCGGCATGTCGATATCCCAGGTTCGATTCCCAGTCAGGACACACAGGAGCAGCCACCATCTGCTTATCCACCCTTCCCCCTCTCATTTCTCTTTCTCCCCCTCTCCCCCTCCTGCAGCCATGGCTTGATTGGAGCGAGTTGGCCATGGGTGCTGAGGATGGCTCCATGTCCTTGCCTCAGGCACTGAGAAGAACTTGGTTACTAAGCAACGGAGCAATGCCTCAGATGGGCAGAGAATTGTCCCCTAGTGGGCTTGCTGGGTGGATCCTACAGGGTGCATGTAGGAGTCTGTCTCTGCCTCCCCTCCTTTCACTGAATAAAAATAAGTAAATAAATAAAATTTTAAAAATCAAAACAATTGGTTCTAATTACTCAATGTTTCCATAATTGTGAATTCACCTACTCACTAAAATTCATTTGTAACCCTCAAATCCATATCCACAATGCTTTCATAGTCATTTACAGACCAGCACAGAGTGATGATGAAAAGATCGAGTCACCAAACAACGCACATTCCAAGCTGAGGTTAAACGAGGTGACACTCCTCCTTCTTGTTTTAGCTCTCATTCTGTTAATTACTATTCTTTTCACAATCTATTTGGTGCCACTTTTTTTAATGCTTTTTTGGGTGCTTTTGCTTTTTAAAATGACTTCCAAAGTTCTGAAGTGCTAATGGCCATAAGTGCAAGAAGTCTGTGTTGTGCCATATAAAAAAAAATACATGTGTTAGATAAGCTTTATTCAAGCATGAGTTATAGCTGTTGAATACATGTTCAGTGTAAATGAATCAGCAATATATATTATATAAGATGTCCTTAAACAGAAACACACCTAAAGCAAGGTTATGTGTTGACAAAACACTTATGACCAAAGGCTTGAAAGACCCTAACCCTGTATTTCTCCTAGGAGCGGAGTTTCAGGATTGCTAGTTCAGTGACTTAAAAAAAAAAAAGTTGGCCTGACCTGTGGTGGCGCAGTGGATAAAGCGTCGACCTGGAAATGCTGAGGTCACTGGTTCAAAACCCTGGGCTTGCCTGGTCAAGGCACATATGGGAGTTGATACTTCCAGCTCCTCCTCCCTTCTCTCTCTCTCTGTCTCTCTCTCCCTCTCTGCCTCTCTCTCTCTCTCTCTCTCTCTCCTCTCTAAAAATGAATAAATAAAACATAAAAATTTTTTTAAAAAATAAATAAAGTTGTTGGCCCTGCTGGTTGGCTCAGTGGTAGAGCGTCCCACATTTGATTTCTAGTCAGAGCACACAGGAGAAACCCCCATCTGCTTTGCCACCCTTCCCCTTCTCGCTTCTCTCTCTCTCTATCTCTCTCTCCTCCTCTTTCTCTCTCTTTTTCTTTTCCCCTCCTGCAGCCATGGCTCGATTGAAGCAAGTTGGGCCCAGGCACTGAGGATGGCTCCATGGCCTCTGCCTCAGAACAGCTCAGTTGCTGAGCAACGGAGCAATGCCCAGATGAGCAGAGCATCAGCCCCTAGTGGGCTTGCTGGCTGGATCCCAGTCAGGGCGCAGGCAGAAGTCTGTCTCTGCCTCCCCTCCTCTCATTGATAAATGAAATGAAATAAAATGAAATGTTTTTTAAATAAAATTATAATAAAATTTTTATTTTTCTTAAAAATAACTACTATAAATAACAAGAATCTAATGTATCTGACCTTATTATGTATTATATATTTATTTTTTTATCTGTCTATTGCACTAGAAGGTAAGCTCAAGGGGGACAGAGGCTTTGTCTAACCTGTTCCCTGCTGTGATTAGAACAATGGCCAGCACGTAGTGGGCATTTAGTAAACATTTGTGAAATGACTAAATGAAAGCAGATCAAGCTTTCAGAATAATTATTTTTAATTCCAGGACTAAGAGGTTTAGGAAGGGGAAAATAAAAAAAAATATTTATTTAAAATGAATTGAGTCATGTAGATTTCTACAGGAAGAGCCAGAGACCAGCATGTGCAAAGGCCCTGAGGCAGGAGCTCTTTGCTTTGTGTTCAGGGGACAGCAGGGAAGTCACATGGCCGGAGGGGTTGGTGGGGAGATATTGGAAGTCAGAATGGTAACCAGAGGACTTATTCACATCTCCATCCCCAGTACTAAGAAGTGTGCCCAAAACATAGTAGGTGTTCAGGAAAAAATGTGTTGAATATTTATATATGGCACTTTAATGCCAAAGCACTGAGTGGTAGAGAAAAATCCTGAATAGACAAATTAAATTTCCTCGTACCCCAGCAAAGCAGAAGACTTGGAAGAGAAATTAAACAGAGTTGTTGTTAACTTGTCACAAAATAAGTGGGGATTGTGACCTTACATCCCATCCAGTCCATTCTGCTGCCCAGGGGGCTGAAGCCTGAGTTTCATGGGTGACCTCACAATGTCCAGGGCATGCCCAGCCCACTGCCACAGTCCCAGTCCATCATGGTGACCCCCCTGTGGCTGCTGCTT